>NC_067404.1:36458686-37105074 GCF_016432865.1 Antechinus flavipes | reverse complement strand
AAAAGGACGGCAAAGGAAAAGAATGAGAAATTGGCAGCAAAAGGCCTGTCACCCATCTACTCGTCTCTTTTCTTACTTTTTGATGCTTCTACGTTTGGGGAATCCATATACCAATTTCTTATGGTAATCAACCAGCAGTTCGTGCAATAGATCTTCTCTTCTGTCACTGTCTCCAATGGTGCGAGTGGTCAGCTCCAGGAGTTCGGTGTTAGTCTGGAAGAGGCGGCAGGCATAGCAGGTAGACTTGGCGGTCTCCATTTTATCTCCGGTGAGCACCCAGACTTTCATACCTGCCTTGTGCAAGGCTTCAATAGTCTCAGCTGCTTGATCCTGCAGCCTTAAAGGAAAAACAAAAAAAATTTTTTCTCCCTCCAGATCTCCATTCATTCCCAATGTCAATTTCACAAAATTTATTTTAATCTGAATTCACAATTTCTTCCCAATCATGAGACTGTACCTTGTTCTGGCTTCTTCCTTTGCATCCCACTGCCTGACTCCATGCCCCCTCCTCCACACACAGACCTTTACAATATTACAAGCCATCCATTTAATGATTAAGCAAATTCAAATTAATTTTGGTTTTCAGAATTAAAGTATAACCCTTGTGATAATACTACGGTATAACAAAACTAGGAATGACACTCATTGCTCTTAACTCAAATATGTGGAAACTCGGCAAATGCCTATCTTACTGTCATTCATGCTAATTTCATTAACTCGGCCTCTCCTGTATTTCTATCTGATGAAAGAAAAAAGAGACTGGTGACTTTCATATCTCTGAAGAGCATTTCAAGTGGACAATAAGGAAGGATGAAGAATCACCATTTTAGGGGAGTTGTAAAAACAGGATGATTGAATCCAATAATTCTGGCTGTTAAGACTAGAAACATAAGGGCAGCTAAATGGCACTATAGTGGTTAGAGCACGAGCCCTGGAGGCAGGAGGCCCTGAGTTCAAAATCTAGCCTCAGACACTTAACCCTTACTAGCTGTGTGATCCTAGACAAGTCACTTAAACTCTAGTCGGGGGTTGAGGGGAGAACCCCACCAAGGGTGAAAAGAGTAGGGAAGGCAAGAAGAGCAACTAGGTGGCTTCTGCAGTCCTCCTTCATGATTACAAAAAATACTAAACAAACTGTTGTTTTGTTTGGGGAAGGTATTCTGGACTCATGACTTCACTAGGGTGAGACACTATCAATTCCGAAACCCCACCTGTCAAAAGAGATCGGCAACTTGTCTGAATCGTATAGCATCCCTGGCATATAGAATATGCTTAATAAATATTTGTTGATTGATGGAGGAAGAGTGAAGCAGCATGGAATTAACTCTGGAATTAGAGGCCCTATCTTGAAATCCTCTCACTTTCACAACCTGTATGGCCCTAATCTGTAAAACGAGAGGGTAAACACATGGTCTTGAAAGTCCATTCCGGTTCTAGAGCTTCAGCCTGGAACCCCTGCAAAAGCATTGGGGACAGTGTGATACAAGGGAAAGAACTTTGGATTTAGAGTCAAGAGGCATTGTTTTGGAATCTCAATTCTGCTACTTACTATATGCATAACCTTAGGCAAGCCGCTCGTGTTCTTTAGGCCTCAGTTTCCTCATCTGTGGAAAAATGGGCTAGATGGCCTCCTCAACATCTCCTACCCTGGAGTCCCTCCTGGAAGGTAGCTATCTGGGAAGTCCTCCCAGAAGTTCTGTTTCAGGCTGGCAAGCAAGAAATTCACCTCATCATTTTCCACCGGGTTGACCTCATGAATTTGCTGATCTCCAGAAAGTCCTTCTGTCACAAGATCCCAACTCAGAAAATCACCCTGCCTTGGATGATTCCCCTTCCCAGTTACAGGACTTCATTGTGCCCCCATGTGGGGAAGCTGTTCCAACACATTTCCCAGTTCTTTCTGTGGATTGTCTTTCCCCATTGGATTCTAAGCTTTTTGAGGGCAGGGACTGTCCCGTGCCTCTCCCTGTATGCCCTGTTGCTTAGTACAAGCACATGACACATAGTATGTACTTACTATTAACCTCTGAGGTCCTTTTCCATTATAGATCTATGACCTTAATATAACCTTTGTGGGGTCTTGGTTTTCTCCTCTGTAAAATGAGGGGACTGAACCAGATGGATTCTGAGGCCCTGTCCAGCTCCAAGACCTCAGATCCACTGACTTGCTCCATTTCAAACAGCTAGTAAATAGCAGATAGAGGCCCTGCCCCCAAATCTCCCTGATTCCAAGACAGACCCCTCTATCTACTTGGCCAGGTTTCCTTGAAGAGAAAGAGGATCTTATTAAAATGGATAGAACCTTCTCCTCACCTAAGGGTAGAATTCTTGAAGCCTGAAATGAGGATTAATATCTGTGAGTAACTTGGGCTCTGCTTAAGCTTTAGGAGGATGAAATGACGAAGCTTATCACATTTCCAAACCATTCGCGTGTCTGCTCTGAATATTGACTATTTTTGATAGGAACGGCTGATGTGTCTGCCTTATAATAAGAAAGAGGGGAAAGTATGAAGATAGTCAAGAGACTAAAAAGTCAGCTGTAAGGCAGGATAAACATGAAGCTTGAGGCTCACTTTGGGAGGACTGAAGTCACCTTTAGTAAAATCATCTACGACTTAAGTAGGTTATATAAATCCATGGCCAACACAGGAACACAGCTCTTATTCCATTTCATTAGCCTGGAAGAAGTATTAAAGGGCTGGGGCCATTCTGGGAGGTACTGAGGTACTTAAAGACAGGGAGAAATGGCTTAGAATCCTCTCCTGGGAAGCTTCTGAGTTATATGAGTGAACCTCTCTGGGCCTTCATATGTATTCCCTTTTGTAAACTAGGAATAAGCATAACTCTCACCTATCTCACAGGACAGTGAAGATCGAATGGGATAATGTCTATAAAGTATTTTATAAACTTTAAAATGCTGTCAGTCCTGCATTATTTGTCCTGCTCTCCCCCAGTAACATCCATATGAACCCTTTCCAATCTACAAAAGCCACAGCCCCCAAGAAGGCTTTCCCAATTTCCCCAGGCCTAAAGTGAGCTCTCACCGCAACATGAACTCCTATAGTATTTTTGAAGCTCACTAATGTGCTTCCCCTATACTGCCTTGTACTGCAATTAGCTGGGGAAATGGCCTGAATTGGGAGGAAGCGAGATCCTTCTCACTAGAGGTGTTCGGTTATGTCTGGACTGGCTTTCGAGGATCACGGAAGCATTGGGTATCAGCGGTAGATCTTCCCTTGAAGGATATCTAGTCTAATTGCACACCTCCATCGGTTTACAGGAAGAACACATAGGCCAACACAGGAACACAGCTCTTATTCCATTTCATTAGCCTGGGAGAAGTAACTGTGGATAAGGGTTGTCAAATTTAATTCAAGAAATGCCGATTAAGTAAGCGCTTACTCCATGGTAAGCCCGTGTGGGCATATATGGGCCTACGGGGTCTGTGCTAGGTGTTGGAGATACAGAGAAAAAAACTTAAAGAAGCCTCCACGGTCACATTCAGCTCCACAGCTGAGAGATACTAGGGGGAGAATTCTAACAATCAGGGAGGATTAAGAGGGGCCTTGTACAGGAAACAGTTCCTGGGCTAGACTTCAAAGGAAATGGGGATCCTATGTGGGTAGATGTAAAGAGGACAAGGGAGGTGAGAGTCTAGAGCAGAGAAAAGGAATGATATGTTTAGAGCCATTTTATGACTATCAGTCTGACAGCTTTGTGGAGAATGGACTGGAGAGACGGTAGTCAGAGAAATAAATGAAAAAGCTATTGCAATAGACCGGGGAAGCAATAATAAGTGTAAGAACTAGGATAAACTGAACTCTCCACTGTTGAGTGGACAGGGACAAGACTGGGGTCACCCAATGAATAATTGGCAGAGTCAGAATTGGGACCCAGGGCTCTTGACTCTTGATCCTGTATCACTTTCTTATTTACCTGTCTTCTACTGCAGTAGATCCAATTAAATTCATGTCAGTCTCGATTTCATCGAAAACCTTTGCTAACTTTTCTTCTCTCTCTTGTAAAGTCATCCTGTTTTCAAGGATCCGACGGTTAATTTCACGATATTCCTCACGAGTGTATTCTTTATAGGCCACACACAGTGTTCGATATCCATCCTGGAAGCAAACGACAAAGTGGCCTCTGGTTGCCATGCCAGGCACAGATCTAATTTAGGACTTTTGAAATGCTTCTGGACTGTTTATGTATATATAATAGACATGAACCCATTCACGTGACAATGACTGGGAATTCAATCTTAAATAAAAGCTAACAGTTTTGTAGTTTTAGTGTAGAAAATAGTTCATTTTGGAAAAGTTACTGTCCTGGTAAATGATGCCAGAGCATCACTGAAGCAGCAACACTGAAGAGGAAAAAACCCCAGAAAAGACGAGGAAAAAATAAGCAAAGTAATAAATGGCATAAAAAAGTATGATAGAAAAACAACATTTGTTGACAAAATGGTGAGTTTGAGGGGTAACCACTGAACAGCACATCTGCTCTACTGATATCCTTGAAATATAAAGAGAAAGCAAAGAAACACCTTGTAGGACATATGAAGGACCCCCTATGGCAAACTTATGGAATGACAAAGATAAGAATGCATTGAGTGGGGTAGGCATGGATGGGCTGCTATCAACATTTGGGTACTCCAAAGAAAGGGAAGGAAAATACTGTACTAACAGAGGCTGGACAAGTCTCCAAAACTACAAATTCATCCTAGAAAATTAGACCAAAGGGAGTTTCTCAAAAGAGAGAGAGAGAGAGAGAGAGAGAGAGAGAGAATATCCCTCAATACTGCCCTCTCCAAATCTAAGATGTACAATAAATACTGAATCAAAATGTGTTTAAAGAGGAAACTTGCACACCAAGTTGTCCTTAGGGACTACTTACCATTGCATTGCGTTCCACATGGACTTTAGTCTGTTCTATCTGGTCCCTTTTCACCCTGGGGAAAATAGCTGAGTCTGCTCCCTTACAAAAGAGAAATATGTTACCTAGAATTAAAAAAAAAACCAAAAACAGAAAACGTGAGTGAAAAACAGGTTTTTAAAAATCTCTATGATGCTATTAACAATGCAGTTCCATGCAATAAATCTTTATTAAATGCCTACTAGGTAAGGAGCAACATGTTAGGCAATAGCAGAGAGAAAAACAAAATAAAACAAATAATAAAAACAATGTGCCGGTCCTCAAGGAGCTTACGTCCTATAAAAAATTAATGTAAGTAATTAATTAAGATCTGTTTTCATGAAAATTTGAAAAATTCAATGGAGCTATAAGCCACTCGGAATGAAAAAGAAATATAGATGAATGAGGAGAAATAGTCAAATGAACATTGAGTCCCAGCTATCTTTTAATGGGTCCACCTTGCCACTACCACACCATCCCAGAGGACAGTGCCCTTTCGTTTCTACCATTCTTGCCCCAGGTCCCTGATGCTGTGATTGGGAGTACATAGAAAACCCGTTCTCTATAGGCAGACTTCCTCTCTATACCTCACCATTTTCTCATACTCCCTACTTTCTAGCACTCAAACCATAATTAAGACTGCTGTTGCTACTGAAAAGGATATGGCTGTCCACCACCTTTCTGGGGATTCCAAGATTCATCATCCTTGTAACTTTCCTTCCTGAATATTATTCCTCTGAGCCTATCTTCTCCAATTAAAATGTAAGCTCCCTGAAGGAGCCTTTAGATTTGCAAAATTCCAAGCACTTAGCAGAGTGCCTGCCACTCAATGCCTACCAAACAATTGCTTTTTCATTTATTGTTTCACTCTCAGTTTTGCTTCCTAAAGTCTGTATTTCCCCATTAGCAAAATGGAAATATTGTCATACTCTTGAAGGGTTGCTGTAAACTTCAAATTAGCCATCCTTCGTAATCATGATCTATATCTTGCCACTAGACCCATATGGCTCTGGAGGAGAAAGTAAGACTGGTGACTCGATTCTGCACAGGCTTCCAATCACTTAAATCTGATCTGTTTGTATATCGTGGTAACACCTCCCTGATGTCACAATCCTCTTCAAGAGCAAAGAATAATCAACAATAATTCAAATAAACTAATGTTCACAGAGGTACTTGAGGGCAAAGAGGTCCCTTGGGATGGCCAGACATCACCACGGACATAATTCTTTGACACATACCTCGAGCATTTCTCACAATCACACTCATCCGTCTCCGAGAAGAATCAAAGTGTAAAGTATGAAGAAGTTCGAACCTTTGGGGAAAAAAAGACACAGAAACCTATATTATATTAAGAATAAGGGGGGACAGCTAGATGGCGCAGTGGGGAGAGTACCACCCCTGAAGTTAGTGGAACCTGAGTTCAAATCCGGCCTCAGACACTTAACACTTCCTAGCTGTGTGACCATAGGCAAGTCACTTAGCCCCAACTGCCTCAGCCAAAAAAAAAAAAAAGGGACTAAACTATGGTCATACTAAGAAACAATGAAATAACATGGTGTGTGTGGGAGAGGGGATTATTTTGTTTTCTGCTTTTTTGTTTTTAATAAAAAGGCATTAAGTTCAGTCCTTCAACAAATGTTTGACTAGCTATACCAAGCAAAGTCCTCGCTTCAGGGGCTGGGAGTGACATGGGGACCATTAGGACAAAATCCCTTCAAGGAACTAAATCTGGGTCAGGAAGTATCTTTTAACTTGTATTTGTACTCCTAGCACTTAGCAAAGTGTTTAGGGCATGTTGTTCAGTCATTTTTCAGTCCTATTTGACTCTTCATGACCCCATCTGAGATTTTCTTGGCAAACATATTAGAGTAGTTTCCAAGCTCCTTCTCCAGCTTTTGACAGATGAAGAAACTGAGGCAAATAGAATGAAATGACTTGCTGAGGGTCACACAACTAGTGTCTGACACCAGATTTCAACTCATAAAAATGACTTCTTAATTCCAGGTTCAGTGCTCTAACCACTTAACCACCTGACTGCCCTATTGGCCCACTGTTAATTGCTTAATAAATGCTGGTTAACTGAGGGGGAGGAGGAGAGAGGAAGAGAAATCAATTATGTCATTAACAAAAATAATACAAATGGGAACATAATAGAGGACTAAAAAGAGTACATAGTGCTCTAAGAACAGATGAGGGAGAGATGTCACTTCTAGCCAGAGGATGGGGACAGCTTTCTAAACCACGTTGCTTGTGACCTGGGCATTGTAAGATGGGGCAGCTGTCACCAGGTGGTGCTGCTGAGAGAGTGTGTTCATAAGATTATAGATCTGGAACCAGAATGACTTTTAGCAGTCATCCAGTTCAACCCAGTCAGGTTTTTAAAATAAAAAGATCCAGGGCCCAGAAATGTTAAGTGACTTGCTCACTTAACCAAAACTCCACAGCAAATAAATGGCAGACACGGAAAGGAAGTCGGTTCCTCTGACACCAGATCCCATGCTCTTTTCAATGTCTTCCTGGCTCTGACGACAGCCCCCTAATCCACTATGACACACTGCCTCCAGGCTATGGCAATATTTTTATTCATTGCTCACGTCAGAGATTCCCTCATAAGCCCTTAAATGTCTGACTCTGACCGCATTAATTTGTAAACATATTCACTGGACAAAGATATTAGAACAGAGATAAGCCCATGTTTTTCCAAATCTCTTGCAGCTCAAAAAATAGTCTCCCACACATGATAATCCACAATAATTTATGACTCTGGTCAAGTCTGAAATTATAAGTGAAGGCCAAAGGTGGCTGAGAAGTCCTGAGGTCAAGAGAGGACTGTGGGAACTGACTGTGGACCACAACATAGCATTTTCACTCTTTTTGTTGTTGTTCGCTTGCATTTTGTTTTCTTTCCGATTTTTTTTTTCCTTTTTGATCTGATTTTTCTTGTGCAGCAAGACAATTGAATATATATATATATATTGGATTTAACATCTTTAACAAAATTGGATAACTTGCCATTTACGGGAGGGAGTGGGGGGAAGGAGGGGAAAATTTGGAACACAAGGTTTTATAAGGGTCAGTGTTGAAAAATAAAAAGCTTTAATTAAAAAAAAAAGTTGTGAGGTCAGAGCAAGCTGATCCAGCAGTCTAAGCTACTGACCTAGACCATTGTCACTCTCTCAGAATGAATGTCACTTTGACCTAGTCCATTAGGGCTAAATTTGTCAGCCATGGAAAATTTTCATACCAAAGCCAGATAACTACCATTACTAGGGAGGAAAGTCACCAAATTCAGCCTTTTATTCACAGATCCCAGGTCCGTCAAAGCAAAGAGGTCCTCTGTTCTTTCATTATTATTATTTGCTTTTGTGATGCTACTTGGGTTAAGTGACTTGCCAAGAGTCACACAGCTAGTAAGTATTAAGTATAAGTGTTAAGAGACCATAGGTGAACTTTAGTCCTCCTGACTCGAGGGTTGGTGCTTTTCTCTGTTCTTTATTTGGACCCTAACTTTCTTCGTGGTCCTTTCTGAATTCAAGGCCTATTTACCAAGGTGTCAAGGAAATGAGATCTGTCATTAACTCTACTTACTCTTCAATTTCATTGGACTGATTTTCCAATTTCATGCGGCCATCCTTAATTCCCAAATAGGTATAGCCATACCTACGAGAGAGCAAACCGACACTTAAAATATCTCGCATATTGTCCCAGTTATCATCAGCATCATCGTGTCTGGACCTCTGATCTCATTCATATGGAAAACTTCCTCCACAAAAGTAGACTGGCAGTTATGGATGACAGTCTTTTAAAAGCAGACATTCTTATATCTTTTTCTTGTCCTGGATCCCCCTGACAGTCTGATGAAATTTCACAAGCACTTTTTAAGTGCATAGAATAAAGTAGATGATTATACTAAAGATGTCATGTTTTCCTAGTCAAGTTCAGACACCCCCTGAAATTCCCATGAACTCCTTAGGGGTCTCTAGACCGTGGTAAAGACCTTTCATCTTAGAGCACTGTAAAGATAGGTGACATCCCTCTGCTCTAATATGGGTCAGGGATGGAGACTGAACACCCCTCTTCCTAACTCTAAACTTGGTCACGAAGATCCACTAAGTCAACCCAGCTGCTGCCAAGATCAGCATTCTTTTCATCTTCTATGATAAAGATTTAACCAACAATGGCCCTCGGCCTATCATTCTTTAACGTTTAATATTCCATCACCTATGGTACAGGGTGGTCAAAATGATAACTGACAAAAAGTAAACACTCTAGGAGTTGATATTTGGTGAGCAAGAAGATCTTATTTTTGTCCAACTCTGTGATTTAACTGAAGAAATCAGGCGACACAGTGGCTAGAGCACTGGATCTGTAGTCAGGAAGACTTCAAATCCAGCCTCAGACAACTACCAGCTATGTGACTGAAATAATACTTGAAAAGTACTAAGCACAGTGCAGGTGTTTACTAACAGCATGTTTTCTTCCTTTCTAACTGGCATGAAGAACTACAATATAGAAACTCCCTCTGCTGAGGCTGATTGGCAAGTACTCTGCAACTTGCAGCCATAGAAAGTTGCTTGGGATACCAATAAAAAAAAGTTCATTCATACAAAGAATGAACAATTCATCGTCTCCAGGTCACATGGAGTCAAGTCTCGAACCTGTCTTCCAGACTCAGAGGACAGCCCCCCTAATCCACGACAACACACTGTCCCAAGCATATATCAATATTTTATATTCACTGCTCACGTCAGAGACTCCCTCACATAAGCCTTTAAATGTCTGCCTCTGATTCTCTGTATTAACTTGTAAACATATTCACTAGACAAGGATACTGGAACAGAGATTAACCTATGGTTTTTCTCCATCTCTTCCAGCTCAAAAATAAAATCCTCAGGAGAAAAAAAAAGACTCTGCTTACTTCTGAGCCCCCTTTACCAAAGCAATTTCATCAGGGGATGAGGAGATGTACGTTAACTCCGCCTCTTCGACGATTCCATCGATATCATCTTTTACTTGGGTTTCCACAGTATGGCACAGGCACAGGGCCCGCAGAAAGAGCTGTTCTCGACTCTACAATTGCAACAATAACAAAGTGTGTCAGTTTTAGTCACCGAGGATCACAAAATCTCAGATTCCCTAAGATAAGAAGGGACCTCAAAGGTCATCTAATCCAACTTTTCTTCCCAAATCTAGGATGAGCAGGCCCCAAACCTCTACTTAAGGATCTCGCAGTGTTGGGGAACCCACTACCTCTCAAGATCCACTTTAGGATGGCTCTGAATCAAAAAGGGTTTACATTTCACTAAGACTAAATGTGAATTTGGAATTCTAAATTTAAAAAAGATATTAAAATTGTGTTTGCATGTGATTGGAAAAAAAATTAAATGTTTAAAAAAAAAAACCGAAATCTTTCTCTCCCTAACCAGGAGTTCCTACCTCTGCTCTCAGAAGAACAAAATTAATTAAAAAACACAGAAAAGACATCATCAGAAGAGCTCCTTATATAAAACTGAGGGGTCAATGGCCCAAGAGTCATATTGGCAGCAACACACTCACACCAGATTCAAATGTAATTAGGAGATATTTCTTGAAATAAATAAAATGACAATAAAACAAAGATAGCATTAAATTTGGCAATGAACATATGGCTATAACCAGATTCCTGACCTCTATTTCCACTTGATACCACTGATATATACACAGTTCGGTGGATATGCGCAGTTCCTTCCACTAATCTCATCTACATCTTGCACTCTAGAAAAGCCTCCAAAAGGGCTCCACCCATTGTGCTTGGGGGCACTTCACTACAACTCAAGAAATCAAAATTGTAAGATAAACAGAATCTTAACCATTCAGAAGGTTATACTGCCATAAACCAAGCAGTCTTCTAGTGCCCCTGGCAGTCTCTGCTTTTAATACTCAATACCTCCAAGTATTAGGTGTATTAACACTTTCAGAGCAGAACAAGATTAGATGATCTAGGAATAAATCAATCAGATTCTAAAATAAATATCAGCCTAAAGGCCTCCCTCAGAAGAGGGCAGGAAATTAGGTTTAGTAGGAGTCTGGATGGTTAAATATCCAAATCAGAAGACCTTCCCTCAAGGAAATTATCCAGTTGAATGGTAAGCAAGAGTGACAATCAAATGTTTCCTTCAACATCTCCTCTCCTTCCTCAACTGTAAAATGAAGGGGCTAAGCTACACACCTCCCAGATTGGCTCAGATGACAGGAAAAGTAATGACAAATGTTGGAGGGGATGTGGGAAAACTGGGACACTGGGACATTGTTGGTGGAGTTGTGAATACATCCCGCCATTCTGGAGAGCGATTTGGAGCTAGGTACAAAGTACTATAAAATTATGCATACCTTAGATCCAGCAGTGTTACTACTGGCCCTATATCCCAAAGAGATCTTAAAAGAGGGAAAAGGACCCACATGTGCACGAATGTTTGTGGCAGCCCTGTTTGTAGTGGCCAGAAACTGGAAACCGAGTGGATGCCCATCAATTGGAGAATGGCTGAGTAAATTGTGGTATATGAATGTTATGGAATATTATTGTTCTGTAAGAAATGACCAGCAGGATGATTTCAGAAAGGCCTGGAGAGACTGACACGAACTGATGCTGAGTGAAATGAGCAGGACCAGGAGATCATTATACACGGCAACATCAATACTATAAGATGATCAATTCTAATGGACGTGGCTCTCTTCAACAATGAGAGGATTCAAATCAGTTCCAATTGTTCAGTGCTGAAGAGAACCGTGGGAACAGAGTGTGGAACACAGCATAGCGTTCTCACTCTCTCTTGCTTGCATTTTGTTTTCTTTCTCAGTTTTTCTTTTTCTTCCTTCTTGATCCGATTTTTCTTGCACAAGATAATTGCATAAATATGTATACATATATTGGATCTAACGTGTATTTCAACATATTTAACATGTACTGGACTACGTGCCGGCTGGAGAGGGGGTGGGGGGAAGGAAGGAAAAATATGGAACAAAAGGTTACGCAAGGGTCAATGTTGGAAAAATTACCCACGTATATGCTTTGTAAATAAAAAACTTTAATTTAAAAAAAAATGAAGGGGCAAGCTTAGATGCCCCCTAAATTTCTCTTGCTGGTCAACAGGGAGGAGGACGTTTATAAGGGAGAAAAGAAAAGGGCTAGCAAGAATGATATGGGGGGGAAAAAAAGGGCACTGAAGAATTTTTTTTAAATGACCAGAAGAGAACAGAAGGAAGTTCAGAGGGAGATACAGACAAGATCAGTTCTGCACTGTGTTGAAAGGAGATTAGCAGTTCCATTTATAACATTTATTTCCTGTTTTTTGTTTATGGAAATGTTTCTATGGACATTTGTCAAGTTTGAAATATCAAAAAATTAAGATAAAAAAAAACCCCACTTTTTTTTAGAACATTTGATCCTAAATAAAAGCCTCCTTTTGAAGGCCTGGTAGGAGTGGGAAGAGCAGGATCAAGACTACAAAGGGCTAACCAAAGCTCTGACTATTTGGTTCCCTTCCATTCCCCACTCCCACCTCACCCCTAATAACAGTTTACATTGAAACTCCATATAGGGTTGATCCCCTCAAGAGGATTGATGTGTAGTATAGGCTGCTATTAGCAATTCTGAAGGCACTGCTATAGCAGATCTATTGGAATTCTCTCAAGGCAGTGACTATGAATAAAAAACAAGGCCATCCAACTACAATTACCAACCTTTTCTGCTCTTCCAGGCTGTGGCTGAGCTCCATCAGTTTCAGAGAAAGCCTCCGTTTCTGTAGTTTCCTGCTTATAAGAATGCCCATCTATGCAACACTCGATAAATTCCATGGTGTTCTCAGTAAGTGTTCCAGTTTTGTCAGTAAATACATATTCCACCTTAAACACATATACACACGCACAAGAACACACACAAAGGGAAGAGAAAGCAGAGCATAAATTCCCTGAGGTCAGCGGTTAGGGTAGATCTTTGTGGAAGGCCAGCACCTAGCTGGTACAAGGTAGGTAAAGAATTCATAAATGTTTCTTCATTGTCATCCATTTCTAACCCAATTTCTACCAAGGAACACATATTAAGGTGTCAGAAATTGCATGAAAGTATTTTGCAAATCTTTTTAAAATGTATTTTACATATCTTAAAGGGCTAGAGGAAAGGTGAGCAATTCTCAACTGGAAAAGCTCTTGCAGACTATGTAATCCAACCATTTTATTTTAAGGCAGCCTGACAAATTGGAGTTCTGAACTTCTTTCTTCTTTATGTAACATTTCAAGGACTATGGCAGGGATTGTTAAAAATAATAGCTTCTAGTAATTAAGTAAGAATATAATGATGTCAGCTTATCTTCAGAAGGCAATCTTCAGTACAACTCCAGTAAAAGACAGATGACAAGAATGACTCGGACTTCATCGTGTCCTCTTGGGAGAACATTTTCTATTACTTAGTGAAGTGATTGTCTGCTTGTTCCAAAGGTATCTCTTTAGGTTTAAAACATGTTTACCATGTGTTCTGCAAATGCCTATCAATCTCCTACCTCTTTCCTGGTAAAGAAATGTTAATGTTTCTAAAGCTTACTTAAGGTGATGGGCAATGAGTATATGTACTTTTGTTAGCATATTTTCTAACTCTATTATGTTCTAGTTTACAGGTTTCTCTACTTTGATTCTCTTCAAAAAGACAACTTGGAAATTATGGTGACATCGATTAAAAAACAATGTTCAGATTTTTACAGACCAATATAAGATTCAGACAACTAGGGGTGATAATTTGATCTAAGATAATACTGCAGATCTTTGATGCTTTTGTTTATGGGCTGAGTTCTCCAGGCAGCTAGGTGACCCACTGTATAGATCACTAGGCCTGTAATGGGGAAGATCAGAATTCAAATCCAGACTCAGACGCTTACTAGCTGTGTGACACTGGGCAAGTCACTTCACCTCCTCTATCTGCCTCAGTTTCTTCATCTACAAGAAAGATACACGATAGTACCTGCCTCAAAGGGTTGTTGTAGGGATCGAATGAAATATCGGTAAAGCTCTTTGCAAAGTGCTATATAAATGTTAGCTACTATTGTTTTTCAGTCTATTTGTATTACAGGGATTTGTCATCAATCATTTCATCCAAGATAGCAGCTTCCCGTGTGGAAGTCTAGTCACCAAATCATGCCTTGTTAGGTTTAGGGTACATGCTATATTTCTGCAGGCTGTAGTTACACAGTTTCTACCATTTCTTCAAATGATTTGCATTGATTAGATTAAGACTCAACACCAGAAGGATAACGTGATCGTAATTACTGGTAGAGATGACCTGGTCCAGCATGGCCATCAAAAACCTTTCTCTTTTCAAAAATAAGACCACATGACTGACATTTATTTGACACTTCCTGGTTAACACACTGTTAACAAATGATTGGCAGAGCTGATGACGTTGCCCAGGAAGGCTCGATCCAGACCATATTCAGCAAATCCAATGATGCGGGCCTTGCCCCATTCCTTACTGATTTTCTGTTTGTTTCAAAGTATTTCTATAGGTTTAAGACATGTTTACTATATGCTTTGAGAATGCCTATCAATCTCTTTCCTCCTTCTTGGCAAGAAGCCTTAATATTTATAAAATTCAAGATTGACGGACTTTGGGTTCAGTTAATATCGTAAAGGTTTTTGTTGGGGCATTTTCCAAATCTATTATGTTCCATTTTACAGTAGTGAAAGTATGCATCGATTAGCAATGCATAAGGGTGAATTACGTTAAATATGATTGCCTCGTTAAATTTTTAATTCAGGATTATTCTAAGTATCTGAACACTCAGCCAGAACTTTGTTCTTGATAGCTTTCTGCTCACATATTTTATGTGGAATACACCAAGATTTTTATAAGTACAGCCTTCAAGCAAAATTTCAATTTGACCTCTAGTTAGGAATTTTACATTTCTTCTTCTTGTCGTTGAGTCACTTCAGTCAGGTCTGACTCCCTATGAGCACATTTGGCATTTTCTTGGCAAAGATACTAGAGTGGTTTCTACTTCCTTTTTCAGCTCATTTTACAGATGAACAAACTGAGGTAGACAGCGTTTAATGACTTGCCCGATGTCACATAGCCATTAAATGTCTGAGGCCGGATTTGAATTCGGTAAGATTAGTCTACCTGCCCCAATTTTACACTTATCAAGTCCAAATGAAAGTCTGATTTGATTGGAGAGATGGTCCACGCAAGTCTATCGATTGTCTATCTTCTCCAGAAGAACCTTCAATTTAGATGCCAACCATGTATACCAAGTGATTAATAAGAAAATAAGGGCAATTTTTCCAAATCAAGAACTACTTATTAAAAAGCACAGGCCTTTCTTTTTTTTTATCTTAACAATTTGTACAGAAAAATTCAGTTTTCCAAAAACATAACAATGACAACCCACTCACCACTTAGACAAGTTATACACAAAATATTATATGCTTACATAGCTCCTACTTCTGCTCAAAATAAAGCAGGGAATCAGAATGGATTGTTAAGATAAGATCTTATAGTTTCTTTTTTTTAAAATTTTATTTTATTTAATAATAACTTTGTATTGACAGAATCCATGCCAGGGTAATTTTTTACAACATTATCCCTTGCACTCGCTTATGTTTCGTTTTTTCCCCTCCCTCCCTTCCCCCCCCCAAGATGTCAAGCAGTCCTATATATGTTAAATATATTGCAGTATATAAGATCTTATAGTTTCATAGCTTTTCAATTTCCAAAGCACTTTTCTGACAACAACACTAGAAGCTTTCCCAGTAGAGGTTGTGGAATACAATGGCCAGATCACCAGACTTGGATTCAGGAGAATCTCAGCCTGAATCCTACCTCCCATACTTAAGAGCGGTGCAGTCATCAGCAAATGAGTCATTCAACCTTGTTCAATTTCAGAATCTTCTGGAGAATGGGAATGAGCACACAAGGATGGATGGATGGATGGATGGATGGATGGATAGATAATGCACAAAGATGATAGATATGTTGAGAGATGTATGAGTAAATGGGGAGCTGGGTAAATAAGGTTGCTACATATAGATTGACAAACAACGCTAGTAAATAGATGATGTATAGATAATCTTGTTAGAGAGATAATCTTGTTATATATTTGACAGGTGTTGGTAGATAAACAGATGATGGATAGATTGGTAGATAATGATAGATAGATGTGTTGGGAGATAGATAGGCAGATAGATGGCTGGAGAGCAATAGCATTTATCTTCCAGAGTAGTTGGGAGCTTCAGTTGAGATGAATCATCTAGTCTTGGGAATGAACAGACAGACAGAGAGTCAGACAGACAGATAGATAGATAGATAGATAAGTGAATGAAGAGCTTTAGCATTTGTCTTCCAGAATACCTGTAAGTCTCACATGAGACTCACTTACATGTGTGTAAAACACTTCATAAAAATTTTGTGGTTGAGAGCTGTAATTTTATCATCGTATATAGGCAATATCCTCCCCCACTCCCATAAATATCAGCCCCTCTTTTGTAACTAAGTCGGAGGGACTTAGTTGCCTCGAGCCCTGAAAGGGTATATGCTTTGCTTAGTCACCCAACGAACATATAGTAAAAGAAAGATTTAAAGAAGCTCTTCTTATCTCCAAGGCTGCTTTTTTATTGAGTAAGTCTTGCTATCGCTCATTATCACCCTCATCATTATTGTTATTACAGATGAAGAAGGCAAAATCCAAGAGAGCAGCAAAAAAGCAATAGAGATTTGGAGTCAGGCTGAGTCTGCTACTTGGTTTCACTACTTCCTACCTGGGGGGGGAGATGTCTTTAGGGCACCAGCTGAACCTCTCTGGGTTCAAACTTCTCATCTCTAAAACAAGAGGGGAGGGTCAGGCATCCCTATGTGTCTGGGAGCCTACAAAGTGACTGACACACAATCGGATTTGAGCCCTATATCTTTTCTACTATCTCCAAGTCAGTTGATTCTTAAGAAAATGGAAACTTAATAAGTAGACAAATGACTAACAGCTTTAGATCTGGAAGGACCCTTCAAGGTCATTTGGTCCTATCTTCCCCCTTTATAGAGAAGAGAAACAGGGGCTCAGAGTGCCTAAGTAACTCGCCCAGAGTCACACAGCAAGTAAGAGCCAATGACGTCAGTTTGAACTAAGAGCCTCTGATTCCAAACCCAGCACCCCTTCTGCTACACCACAACACGTTCCATCCCATGAGATGTTTCTTTCCCGAAGCAGATTTTCCCCAACAGGGCGACGATGGATCTCGGGTACCGCTCCGTACAGCGTTCGTGTGTCCGTCACACAGTAAAAGGCCAAGGCCGTGCAGCCACCTAACCCATTTATCTGGCAGACAACCATGATCCTTTCAAGCTGTTTCTATAGCCAGAGTGTCTATTTTCAGATAACTCTCAGATTCAAGGTTTTCAAATGAAACTTTTTCTTTAAAAGAAAGACTCAAACCTGGTTGGGGGGCCAGGGAGTGGATAAGGGAGGGGGTGACCAGACAGTGCGGAATACCAAATCAAACTCTAATTGAGGGCATTTTCATAGCTGAAATTTCCCCTGCACCACATTACACAATGCCCATCTCATCTTCAGTTTTCCTCTCGTCTACTATTTATAACATCTGCCTTGAAGAACCCTACAATTTGATCCTCCTATTGGGGCAATTTGTACTTAAATAGTTAACATTAGTGGCTGACGGGAACACACATAAGCACAAGATTAAGGTTTTCATTATTTAAGGGAGAAAGTGATGAACCCCTGGCAGGAGATACTTTCTAATTTCTTTTTCCCCTGCTGCAGTGCTGGCACTGAGACAACATTCCAGCCCCACCCCTCCCAGTCCCCACCCCTCCCACCTTCTTTTATGTTAGGCAGCCAAGTTGGAACTCTCTCCACTGGCATTATCTGGTTCTGCTTTAATTTCCCCCACCCCACCCCCAATGCTATCTCTTTTTCTCTCCATCTCTCTCTCTCTTTCTCTCCCCCTCTTTCCCTCTCTCCCTCCCCCCCTCCCCTTTCCCTCCCTTCTTCTCTTTCCTCCCTCCTTCCCTCCTCTCTTTCTCTGTCCCTCTATTTCTCTGTGTGTCTGTCTGTGTCTCTCTTTCTCTCTTAAAACAAAACAGTTTGGTCTTCAGGAAATCAAAATTTCTGACCTTGCTTTTTCTCCGCAGGTAGCTGTACTATGTTGGATCTCTGCTGTTCAGATTGGTAATATCCTAGAAGAAATTTTGCGGGGACACCGAGACCCAAAGACAAGTGACTTGTCCAAACGGATACTGATAAACAATTGGTAGAGCCTAATTCAAAACCGGTTCCTCTGACTCCAAAATGAATGAGTCTTTTTTTCCAAATTGTACCATGCATGTAAGGTCCAATTCAAAAATAAGCAAGCTGCCCCTGATTAGTATAACATGTGGTGCATTTATCTATATATGAGAATGTCAGCTCCTTGAGTGGGGATTATTTCTTTCTTTGTCTCTGTAGCAGCAATGCTTGGCTCATAATAGGTGCTCAATAAATGTCATCAGAATAAAAAAAGAGGAAAGATATGAGATTGGAGAAAGAGAATAAACAAATATGCTAACTGGTGAAGGGGGGAGAGAGAGAAGAAAAGGAGACCGAGAAAGGAGAGGGAGAGACAGAGGGGGGAAGGGAGGGAGAAAAGGAGCAAAGCAAAGAGGAAGAGAGGAAGGAAGAAAGGGAGGCAGGAGGGAAGGAAGGAGGGAGAGAGAGGCATCAAAGCTAACAGCAAGGGCAAGATGAGGTGGAACTGACATCCTGGAGACAGGATGAGGCTGTCACTGAGCACAAAGCAGGAGCAACCCGGGAAGTAAGTTTGAAAGAGAAAATGAATATGATGGTAGTATTATCTTCATTTTACAGATGAAGAATCTGAGGCAAACAAAGGTTAAATGACTTGGCCAGGGTCACACCGCTAGTAAGTGTGGGAAGCCACATTTGAACTCAGGTCCTCCTGACTCCAGGCCTAGTGTTCTGTGCACAGCAGAGCCACTCTGCCATTCTCTATCTATTATGACTTTGGATAAGTCACTTGTGCTCTCTATGCCTCAGTTTCCTAACCTATAAAATGAAGGGGTAGGATTGGACGAGGTGCCTTTCGGCTCTAGAGCTCCGTTCCTAATATTTCAATGTATAGAGGCAATGTCAAGAACCTCGGAGAGCACCCAATTCGAGAACTGCACAAAGAGGAATAACTAAAAAGGGAAAATAAGGAATGCTTCTAGAGGTGGGCAGACAAGTATTCAGAAGGAAGCCCAGTTGACACTGCCCAATGCTACCGAGAAGTCAAGGAAGATGGGGACTAAAAAAAAGATCCAGGGTAGAACATAAAGGAAGTCACTGGTGAGCTTGCAGAGAGAAAGTCAATCTAGCTTTAGGGAAATCAGTGGGATTCCAAGAGACGGAAGAAAGAATTAGCGGCGAGGAAGTCATGGATGAACTAGAAGGATGTTGTAGATGAACGGGAAGGATGGAGGGAGGGCCTCTAAGATCTGGGTGCCCTAAGCATGTTTGGAGAAAAATGAGCTGACCATGTGCGAGAGCTTCAAGATACACAACAAAGAGGTGCTGATTGCTCAGTCTGGTGGCAGTGGATGCAATCAAAAGCACAGGGGAAAAACCAAGTATCCATAGCAATGCAGAGCAACACTTCGTCCCCAGCAGTAGGAGAGAAAGATGAGGAAAGAGTTAAGAGTTCGTGATGGCTATATAATACAGCAGAATCTAAACTTAGATTCAGGAACACTTGAGTTCAAATCTCATCTGTGACATTTGTTACATGTGACTCTATACGGCTCATCTATAAAACGTCAATGGCCTCTCAGGTCCCTTCTAGCTCTAACTGTATAATGAGTACGGTATAATGCAAAAGGTCCCGATTTGGGAGGCAAGAGAAAACGTGACTCAAGTCTGTGATCCTGGCTGTGTGGACATGGGCAAATGATTTCATTTCTCTGGGCTTCATTTTTCTCCTCTGTAAAATGGGGATAATTCTTGTGACACTTAACCTCACAATTGGGAGGCTCAAAAGAGAGCATGCCCAGCTAACTTCAAAGGGCCCCAGAAAGGGCATCTCTTATTAGCGAGGAGAGGTTTTGAGAAAGAGGAAGATTGAGGGAGATCCCACTGAAGAGAGGAGGCCAGGTCACCTGTTGACAGTGTGGGAGGTGGGGGTCCAACCAGGTGCTTGAGGAAACCAAAAACCATTTGGAACTGCCGGCGAAGAAAATGGAATTAGGCAATGGATGAGTATAGAGTAAGACTGCTTAGCAGCAGAAAGGGCCCAGCTGAGGTCATACCACAAGAATTTATAGTTAATTCCATCCCATTCTGTAGGAAAATCAGCATGTCTGGTTGTACAATTCGATGCTAGTAGGTAGCCAGAGCTGATAATTTCCTGGTTGGAAATGATGGGAGGACTAGGGGAGAGGGGCTTTTAGTGATTAGTGAACAACAAAGAGAAAAAAATTGTCATGAACCCATTCTTTTTTTGTTTTCAGTCCTGTCTGACTCTACGTGACCCCAATTTGACGTTTTCTTGGCAGGGATTCTAGAGTGGTTTTGCCATTTTCTTCTCTACTCATTTGACAGATGAGGAAACTGAGGGAAACAACGTGCAGTGATTGCCCGGCATCACACAGCTAGTAGGTGTCTGAGGCTGGATTTGAACCCATGAAGATGAGTCTTCCTGAGTCCAAACTCAGGGATCCAATCCACTGCACCACCTAGCTGTGCCATATGAACCTATTTTCTAGAAGAGGAAAGTGATTTGTTCAGGGTCACAGAGATGGTATTTGAGGCCATATTCAAACTCATCAGGTATTCCCAACTCTGTGCCCATGACTGTATCCACTATACAGAACATTTTCTCTGTATGTCCTCCATGTTCAGATCTAACACTGACATATACTGTAGCCGCTTCCTCATGCTGTCACCAGCCATGGGTCAAGGCTGGCTACAGAGGCAAAGGAAAGCTAGAGTGTCAGTGACTGTCTAGGAGAATAACACAATTCAATTAACGGTGACAAGCTGTGTCTATACAGTACTAAGTCACATCTCTGGAAAATAATTTATAAACTAGGTTCAAACAATCACAACTAATAAATCGGGTCTCCTATGGATCACTTTTTTGGTACGGCTTTACAACTGTCAGATCAACTTGATTTTATTTCATAATCAACTTAATTGATCTTCCAACGCATAGACATAGCCTAGAGTTTACAACGAGATTGCATTTCAAGGGTTAATCTGGGCTAGCTGGTGTCTGCACCACAGCTGTGGTTAGTGGTGAAGCTGGGAGCAACACCCTTGATCATCACCCAGCAAAGCCAGAAAAAAGCATTTTGGGTATGAGGGGAGTAAATAGAATTTAACCGGGGTAATACTGTTACTATTAGTAGCCATTCAAATGTGATGCCTCATGGGAGATTGTGGTTTATGGCTAGAGTTGCAGACCCAGGTAAACCCTGATAGCAGTATTGTCTGAAATCCTTGAAACAGTTCCTTCCTAAGAATATTTCTTCGTGTCTCTCCTTGTACACACTGACCTAGGGGAAGATACCCAGGGTAGCTTCTGTATCTGTATTTTCTCTTCCTAAGGGCATAAGTACTACGGATAGGAACACTGAGAACCTCCCTGATGACTGGGGGACAACAGAAGGTGATATCAATCTTCCAGAACAGTTGTATCTGTGATGACAAAAGCTAACGGAGAACAAACCAGTCTATATTCCCGAGAAAGTAACAACCCAAAACCAAACCTTAACAACCTTGGATTATGAGATAACTACATATGACAGCTGGCAAACTTTGAGAATAGGAAAGATTCATTCCTAACATGGCTTAGTTGGGAATGGTGTTGGGACACTGAAGAGAAAGCTTTAGAAGTAGACTGGGGCCCTATCCCAAAAGTCCAAAGCTGCTCACCTGACTTTACAGAACCTTCAAAACTTAAGAGGGTCACAGTAAGCTGCAACAGCTCCCGAAGGGAACCAGTCTTAACCTAGTCAAGAGTCCTCTATCTCATGTGGGACTGTATGTATTTTGCCAGGGTGTGGAGGCATTGGCTCCCAAGATAAGGGGTCTGGAGTCATCATGACCACCACATCGTCACCACATTGACCATTTTGAGGTCTGTCAAATGCTCTTATCTCATGTGATTCTTATAACAACCCTGGTTAATACGCATTATTATCATCCCCTTTTTACAGATAGGGAAGTTGAAGCAAGCAGAAACTGTCAGGGGTTTACAACTAGACAAGATCTTAACTCCGGTCTTCTTGACTCCAAGTTCAGTACTCTAAGCCATCGCTTCACCTAACTGAGCAGCTTGGGATTCACTCCTCCTCCCTCAACTAATTGTTGGAGTCTTCTCTTTGAAATGTTCTCATTTTATATATTTATTTATGTATTTATATATAAAAATAATTTTTTAATCTATTTTTTCATTCATTTACATGTAAATATATTATCTTCTCCAGTAGAATGAGATCATTAATGAAAGAGATTTTTATTTTTTTTCTTAGCATGGTGTTGGACACACAATAATAAATGCTCACTTCATTCAGCACTAAAGGATCCTTCCCACCATGACCCCTTTGCTCTATGGGTCAAGACAGAGTCTGAGCAAAATATACGACCCTGAATGGCCCCATTCAGTGTTCTGATTTCATATATGGCAAGAGGATAACTTGGCAAAGTTATGAATGTTAGAGGTACAAAAGAGCACACTCCAAAATGGCTACGGTCTTCTTCCATCCACATAAGCCAATCCACATTTCCTACAGATGGAACTGACATTTCCGCAGTACTGGTACATTAACTACAAGTCAGAAAGCCTCCCAGATCAGAAATATCACGACACATGCTAAAAACAGACAAAGGAATAAGATCTGAATGCTGATGAGAAAAGTCATCATCTGAAGAACCATAACTGGACTGAACTGCAAAGGGAAATAAATGTATCAGATGACAAAAAAACAAAGGTGGCAAATGCCGGAGGAGCTGGAGAAAAACAGGTACATTCGAGAACTGTCAGTGGAATTGTAAATTAGTCCAACTGTTCTCTACAACAATTTAGCACTGAAAAAAAAAGACACTAAGCTGCACATACCTCTTGACCCCATGATAAGTATACATCCCAATGAGGAAACTGTGGTTCCCCTGACACCAAGGCGGTAAAAGACACAGGAGAAGTCCTCACAGACATAAAATTCATTTATAGCAGCACTTTTTCTAATAGCAAAGAATTAGAAAAAGTCAGGAGGGAGTTGATTCCAGGGGGACTGGTGATAAAACTACACTGGCCCCTTCTTAAAAGTAAGGTGGGAGATGAGGCGTGCACTGTCAGACATGGCCAATGTGTTGGTTTGTTTTGTTTGGTTGTAATCTCAGGTGAGGGGGAGTGGGGGGAGGAGAAGAAAAAGGGGAATGGGAGACAGTCTTCAAGAAGTGACAGCAATGAGGGGAAAAATACATCAATAAAAGATGTATTTTTTCCCAGGGACAGAAGAGGTCAGCTCCTGGATTACATTGGGATTTTAAGAAACAAGAGCGTACTTCCATCAAATGCTGCCTTCATTGAAATGCCTCCTGTAAAGCAAGCAACTCTATCTATGATGCTTCTGATCAGAAAGAGGTCTGCAAAATGTCACGGGCCTAACTCTGGTCAATCAGGTTCGTGGAAAGCATACAAATCTCTCGCTGCCTTTCTCCAGGGAATACATCTCCACTGGAGAACATTGTTTCTCCCTTTGTTCCAGAGATTCAATAAATGTTTGTTGTTAATGAGGACAATTACAGACGCCAGCACTGAAGCAATAAACCCATAATCTACCACCAGGTGAGCCTTAAAGAGTACTGTGAGAATGTGCAAGTATAATTGGGAAATCAAGGTGCTTAAAAAAAATTTTTTTAAACGGCTAGCAGAGCAGCAGGGTATCTCCCTCCCTCCGTCCAAGACATCAGTGCTATTCTCGGAAGATTTGCTTCCTCCTAATTCTCCCTCCTCTTCTCCTCTAGGGGGATGGAGGACACTCGTTTGGTCAGTTGCCTCAACTGTTTTTCTTTATGACAAGGCAAGGCTCTTTGGAGAGATTATCAAGAAATGTTATTAAAAATAGATGGCATAAAAATAAATAAAAATAGAGGGCATACATAAACCTTAAATTCTAAAATTAAAACATGCCCTTCCCAATACTCAATTTCGCCATCATACTTGATTAACAAATCAGCATTTATTATTATATGCTCAACACCACGCTAAGAAAAAAAATCAAAATCTCTGCCATTAATGATCTCATATTCTATTGGGGGAAATAACATCTTTACAGATAAATGAATGAAAAAACTATATAAAACAAATATAAAGACATTTCAAGGAGAAAATATCAATAACTAGTTGGGGGAGGAAGAGTAAGAGAGGCCTTAATGTAGAGCCTTGAAGGCAGCTCGAGATTCCGAGAAGCACAGGTGAGAAGACAGAGCATACTAGGTATAGGAGAGAGATTCTGAACAGGCCTGGAGGACACAGATGGAATATAAAATGAAGTCATTGGATATTAAGTTCAACATTATGGAAAATATTATCAGTACATTGGCAGCAAGTGGTTTTGTTGGGAAGATTTTTTAAAATGCATTCTAACCTGCCCAAGCTCTTCATTGAGGTCAGATGTGTTCACTAGAGCACCTTCTTGTATTTCTTCATCAAAAAAGTCTTTATCCCAAGCGATGAAAAAGGATCCTAAGAATTTTTGCATTTCCACAGTAACATACATGGAAACGGGGATAATGAAGTTGAACAGGACCATAAATGACAAGAAGTCTGTGAATATTTTCAGAACCTGGAAGAAAAGAGAGAAGTCATAGTGATCAGAAGCACCCTTCTCCTGTGGAGACATTATGAACAGAAGGGAATGGGGAAAATCTGGTCTTTATGGTTTTTAATAATAGATTTGATAGTCTTGTTTTGACATCACCTAGAAAGAGTAATTATGCTTATTCATAATTAAGAAGAATTTATTTATAATTGATGATAATTAATAATAGGCATTCAAAGTGCCTTATAGTCAGTCATGATATCCTCCCCCTCCCCCTTCCAGCAATCCCTTATAACAAAGGACTTTTTTTTTTAAATAAGGAAAAAAAATCAAAATTAAAATTAAAACAAAAGAAAAAATTCAATAAAACCACTCAACATGCTGAAAAAAAAAACCCTAATGTTCCAGGCAATGTTCCACCTACTGACGCTCTCCCCTACCTCCTAATCGCTACAAAAGTATGAGGAGAAGGGGAAATTTTATAAGGTCTGGTCTTTATCGCCCAGAATTCAAATCTCTTCAAGTTAGAAGGATCCTCCGTAACCAGCTAGTCCCAATTCACAGCTGAATAGGAATCTCTCTATCAGATCCAGAATGAGCAGCCATCTTACCTCTGCTGAATGACTTGCAGAGTGAGGGGCGGGGAAGAGGTATTACTCACTCAAGGCATCCCATTCTACCTGGGGATGACTGTAATTATTAGGAAGCTTGTCCTGCTCTCACCTCTAATGCTGAGCAAATTGTGCTCGATATGGGGAAAAAAAATCTTCCCAAAGGACACTTCTTAATGGAAGGGTAAATCTTCAAATACAAAACCAAAGTTAGATCTTAAGCATCTGTCGAAGTCATCCTTCATTTTTTTTTTGAATGGAATATCCTGGTTTCTTCCAAAATGCTTCTTTAAGAGGTAGAAGATTTTTTCCCCTCCTTAAATCTTAACCCTGTCCCCTTTAGCCTCTAGGTGAAATCCAGTAGTATCTAGCAGAAAGAGCAAATGGTGTTGTCTTGCAGAAGGGCAGCATGGTATAATGGATATTGAGCTGGCCTTAGAGTCCAAAAGACCTAAATCAGATCCTACCCCTGACCCTCGCTAGCACAGTTAGACTCTGAGCAAAGTCACTTAACCACCCTGTGCCTCAGTTTGCTCATCTGGAAAATGAGAATATTGAATTCAATAGGCTCTAGGGTGACTTTGAGCTCTAAAATTTATGATCCTTTGACCCTATATCAAAACAAAGAACCAAAGAGTTAGGAAGAAGGGCTACAATTTGCTGAGAAGCCAATTTGGGTTTGACACTGAAAAACAAAAGACTTCCTAATAATTAGAAATGTTCCACAGTAGAATGGGCTGTCTTTGAGGTACAGGGGATGGATCCCCCCATTATCAGAGGGCTTCAAGAAGTAGGTTGATGATCACTTAGTAGGGATGGACAAAATGAGCCCTGAGAGCCCCTCCCACTTGGACATTGTAATTTCAGAATGCTATAAATCAAAGGCATTAAAATATCAAACAGCTTGCAAGCAGTCCTGGTTGAAGAGTTAGGCCTAAGTATAAATGAAGTTACTGACTTTAAAAAAAAGGTGAACTATATTGGATTACTTGCCGTCTAGGGCAGAGGGTAGGAGGAAAAGAGGGAGAGAAATCTTGGTTTTGCAAGGATGAATGTTGAAAACCATCTTTACCTTATTTTGGGGGAAAAAAGCTATTATTAAAAAAAGAAGATGTAACTAGGAAAACATCTGGAATATAATAACCAAGTCACTGTTTCCTTGACTTTTTTGAACATCAAATTATACCTCTGAGATTCAGAACATTAAAGCAGTTACCTTTACAGTCTCTCGCTCATGCTGAGTCTTTTGGTTATACCAAGGTTCATCGTTTTGAGAAATACTTTGCCACACATATTTCAATGCGGTGCAGATAGCAGCTTTGGACAAAAGGATGCATAAATACACAATCAGGAAACCATTGATAGATCTGAAAAAGAAAAAAAACTAGCTTGGTCATCTAGACATGATTAAGGACTCCCTGTTCATGACAACAGAATCCCAAGTAAATATATCTTGGGAAAAGTATAGTATAGTACAGTGGATTTGAAATCATATGCACTAGGTTTGAAGCCAGTTTCATCTCATGCAAATGTCTGACCTTGAACAAGTCAGTCAAAGTGACCGCAGCAGAGCCAGAACTAGCATTAGGGGTACATTGGGCAATCAACTGGAGGAGAGAGGGAATTACCTGAGGATAAGAAGAGAGGATGAGGGGATATGAGGGAAGAATAGGGCCCAAGAGGAGCTTACCTAAAGAAAGGAATGAAGAATGCCATATGCTAGCTAGCTTCCCATTTGAGCTGATTATTCTTCCTAATCATTTCCCATGGGTCACATTCCTCCCCTCATCTTCCCCATTCCACCTCCTTTCAATTGTCAGTGCCTGTTGTTCTCTTGAGATCACATGCTATTTACACTTTGTAAATCATGTGTGTATACAGTTATTTGCCAAATGTCTCCCTCATTAGAATGTAGTTTTTTTTTCTGCAACAGAGGAAGCTTTTATTAAATGTTCATGGATTTGACTGGCTAAGCAGGTACTAAGTCCCATCGTTCTACACTAAAGAAGAGGTCCAAGTCCTGTCCGGGCCCTTGATATTCCAGTATTGTGATGCAAAGGTCTAGTGACTCCAGCTCAGTTACTCTGATAATCTGAACCCATGTTTCTTTTTTGGCAAAATTGGGATACTAACCTTTGTTCTACCTCACAACGTTGTGAGAATCATGCGAAAACGTAGGTTGTTTATTTTTTAAGATTGCTGTAACTAAAAAAGTCCCATAGTATCAAGGACAATCATTATAATAAAAGGTATGTAGTTGGGTAAGGTAGGTGGAAAGCTGGAACTTCCTGAACTCAAGAAGTCCTGAGGGTCAAAAGCTACTCTGGATACTTCTTAGATGTGTGATCCCAGGAAATGACTTGATCTTAATTGTTCATCACTTTTCTCATCTGTATAATGGTGGTAATAATAGCACTGGTCTTATGATATTGTTCTGAGGATCAAATGAAATTACAAATGGTGAAGCATTTTAAAAACTTTAAAATGTTATATAAATGTGTGCTATCATCACTATTGCTGAAGGGGAAGACAAGTTGGAGTTATTTGTCAGAGAACACCACCTGTTTCCCCCACGTGCATGGACTCACTGATAGAACATTACCCTCTTAGGGCAAGGCTCCACAAGCTCTACTCATAACCCTGTGATGAGAACAGAGATCTAGGTATCCATGATACTCTTAAATTTCTAAAGAATCCCAATCATTCATTGTCTAGAACTCTGAAATCCCTTCGAATGTGAAGGTTCATGAAGAAGTGACCTACAACCCTCCATATCAGGCCAATCTATTTCTGAATAAGTGACCTAAAGTTCAGAAATATGGGCTAGCTAGGGAAACAAAGCACGAAGTATTAGCATCCAAGCTCATGATCAGCCAGCATCTTCTGATCTACTGAATGGAGACTTCAGTCAGCCTTCTGAGACAAAGCAGCATAGTCTTCCCCATTCCCCAATCCCCTCCCAAATAACCAGGGCAATCTGCCAGAGTATCAAAGTAAACAAAAGGTTAAGCTTTTTGGAAAACTTCTCAATGCTTTAACCAGAGTCAATCCCCACACTGATTGGTGCAACCCAATTTTCAGGGGCATCCTTACTTTTCCACGGCAGAGCGCTTCTGAGATTTCCCTTGGTAATTCAAAGCCATTTTGGTTTCCATTCCTGTGTAAACAGCAACTCCTAAAGAGCAATAAAGTATAATTAAACTAGGTTTACAACTGACCAATTCCCAATCCCATATGACCAATAAGTCCTTTAAGCCCCATCCCCTTCTAATATTAATTAAAAGAACAAAAACTAGAATTCCAAACACATGACTTGTTACACTAAGCTTAAGAAATGATGTAATCTGAAGTATAATTCATACAACTAATATCCCTAAACATTTTCATTTTATTTATATTCTCTTTAAGCATGTCACATTATAACAAATAAAACACCTAGAAATAGGTTTCCATTAACATTTATTATTATCTGCTCTGGTTATTTAAAATTATTCAGAGGCATTATAAGGCATATATCTGATAAGTAAATTCTTTAAAATGTTCACCATAAATCTTCTTGGTATTTTTTAGAGTGGCTCCTTTCAGCAATAGATTTTCAGGTCCCAAAGACCTAAACAGAAAGCGAATATTGTTTATCCACAAAATCTAGTATCACCAGTAAATTTCTGGGGCACTTTTCCCCCTCCCTACATCCCCTCTGACTGGGGGTTTCTGTGTAGCCAACAAATGGGCTCAGGCCTCCAAACAAGTCCAAAGCTAATCTCCAGCAGGCATAAATAGGGCAGGACAGACTAACACTTCCAGAGAAAACACAAAGAGAGCTAGAAACTTAGAGAAAAGGGGCAGAGATAGAGAGGGACCAAGCCTGAGAATGGCAGAGAGAAAAGGAAATAGAGAGAGAACAATAGAAGAGAAAAAAATCAGATACCAGTAGAAAATATGAACCTTCTCCACAAGCAGGGATAAGTGGGTACATTTCAGGTCCTTAACTCATAACCACATTTATAACATCTTACGGCTGCTCTGGTCAAAGTGGCAATCGAGAGCCTAACTTAAGGTATGTTATACTTTTCGTGTAAGGTTTTTTGTATTTTTTTCTTTGGGAGGATGCGGAGATATAAGCATGCGGTGGCCGATGTGTGGAGAATATCTAGTATGGATATTTTTTCCACCACCAGAAAATATCATTTACCATCTTCGGGTGCTGCCCAGGGCACACAGCTAGTACCTATCAAGAGTAAAACTCAAGTCCAAGTATTCCTGGCTCCAAGTCTCACACTCTATGCACTATACCATCCTATCTCTCTCCTTAAATTGTATGTGAGTTCCAAGGACCTTAATTACCCAAATAATTGTCTCACTTTACTTTAAATGCAAGTAACTTTCCCACAATTTTCCAGTCCATACGTTGATTCTCCCGGACCACAACGGTGCATCTATATTTCCCGAGCCCCATTGATAACAACCACAATGCATCCTAGAGTAATAATTCACCACCAGCACCAGAGGACAAGTACATCACAGCTTAGAGGGAGGCCAGTCAATCTGGGGCTAGTCATTCTGGCAGCTCTTTCTCAAAAGGAAAAGTATTAGAAAATAGTTACACAAGATACAATAGAATCATCAACAACGAACCAATAAATGGGAAAGGAACTAACCTGGCAACAGGTTCTGCATTATTGTCATAGATATTGATCCTCCCAACAAATCTGGGGGAAAAAAACATAACAGAATGATATTTCATTCTTACATTCAGTTGATATTGATCCACTACCAGCATCAGCAGGAATCAAATAATGTAAAAAATGGACCTATATAGACCTTCAGAATAAAGTAGAAAACCTCCATGTCACAAAGTGATGCTGAGAAAATGCTGTGTTGTGTATCCATGAAACTAGTCCAACTACATCAATGCACAAATAAGGAAACTGAGAGCCAGAAGTGACAATGCTGTAGTTCATCAAGAGTCAGGAACTTGGGGCTTTGTAGGGCTGAGAGGAGAAGAAAGGCAAGAATGTCATCCTTTTTATGGGAAAATTTCCTACTTATTTCTAACCCTTGTGAGGCAGCTGCAAGGGAAAGCAAGCAACTTCAATCCTACGAAGGGAGAATCAGCAAACAGGCTTTGAGACTGACTACAGTACCCATGAAATTTAGAAGGTTTAGGGCAGTGGTAGCAAACTGACATAGAAATGAGGGATGCTAAAGTGTATATAAGGACTCCTGCAGGTCCCAAATTGACTTCGAAAACCACATAGTAACATTATCTATGCTGTACTGTATTTTTACCCCTATTGTTGAATATTATCTAATTATATCTAAATCTGGTTAAGAGGAGGGAATGGAGCCCTGGCTGCTTATATGATACGTAGATTAGATGAAACCTTCCATTATGTTGGGTGAATTCTTTGTGGAAGACTGATGGAAGGTTAGAGATATTATGAGTAAAAAGGATTTAGAGATTCCAAGAAGGATAAGAGACCTTAAGAAATGAAAATCTGAGAAAACAATGACAAATAATGCCAATGAAGAAGAAAAAAGGGAGATATATAAGGAGAATGCTGTAACCACACAGGCAGCTCTTGAGTGAGCTTAAATTCTTTTGTCAAAAAATTGTTGTTGTTCAGTTGTTTCAGTCACATCTGACTCTTTGTGACCCCTATCTGGGATTTTCTTTGCAAAGATATTGTAATAATTTGCCATTTCATTCTCCAACTCATTTTTACAGATGAGGACACTGAGGCAAACACGGTTAAAAAACGTGCCCAAGGTCACATAGCTAGTTAACGGCTAAGGCTGAATTTGAATCCTGGTCTTCCAGACTCTAGGCCCAAAGTTCTATCCACTGTGCCACCCAGCTGCTCAGTTAATTGTTTTTTACACACAATGTAAAAGAGAGTACATCTAGATGCTTGAAATTAGGCATCAAATTCATCCCTATAAAATTCTCAATCAAATTAAAATATAATTAGGAAATGGTCAGCAAATTTTTTTAATAGCCTTTTATTTACAAGTTATATGTATGGGTAATTTTACAGCATTGACAATTGCTAAACCTCTTGTTCCAATTTTTCCCCTCCTTCCCCCCACCCCCCCCCAGATGGCAGGATGACCAAAACATATTAAATATGTTAAAGTATAAATTAGATACACAATAGGTATACATGACCAAACCGTTATTTTGCTGTACAAAAAGAATCGGACTCTGAAATATTGTACAGTTAGCCTGTAAAGGAAATCCAAAATGCAGGCAGGCAAAAATATAGGGATTGGGAATTCAATGTAATGGTTCTTAGTCATCTCCCAGAGTTCTTTCACTGGGTGTAGCTGGTTCAATTCATTATTGCTCCATTGGAACTGGTTTGGTTCATCTCATTGCTGAGGGTGGCCAGGTCCATCAGAATAGATCATCCTATAGTATTGTTGTTGAAGTATATAATGATCTCCTGGCCCTGCTCGTTTCACTCAGCATCAGTTCGTGTAAGTCTCTCCTGCCTCTCTGAAATCATCCTGTTGGTCATTTCTTATAGAATATTCCATAATATTCATATACCACAATTTATTCAGCCATTCTCCAATTGATGGGCATCTACTCAGTTTCCAGTTTCTGGCCACTACAAAGAGACCTGCCACAAACATTCAGGTCAGCAAATTTAAGAAAAATACAATATAAATAATGCTAATTTGTGGCTTTCTAAGCCAATATGCAGTCTATAAGGATCTATTGCTATTTGAGCTCAAGAGCACTGCTTTAAATGAGTTCCCATCTCCTGACTCAGGTCAATTATATCCCAGGGTCTTCAAAGAATTTCCACATGTGAAGTAGCATGGGGTAGTAGATAAAAGCACTAGACCCAAAGTCAAGAAGACCTGGGTTCAAGTCTTGACTCAAATACATGCGACTCATGTGATCTTGAGCAAATTACTTAACTTCTTTAGGTTTCAGTTTCCTCATCTGCAAAATGAAAGGATTGAACTCAGTGATTTCTAAGATCCTTTCCAGCTCTAAAATCCATCATTTCATGATTCTATGATCCTTGAACTACAGTGAGTAATCTTAAGTAGTAATGGAGTTCAGGAAAAATGCCAATTTTCTGGGGTCAGGAAAACATCATAAGTGTCCAATGAAGAAGAAGAAAAGATGCATTTCTGAAACTATAGCTCCAAGAAAATTCTGGAAAGAATTATTATTTTAAAGTCAGTGTGAGAATAATCAGAAAGAGAAGTGGGAGAGGCACTCTGTCCTGGATAGAAAGAAAGGCAGGGGGAGGGATAGGGTGAGAAGAGGAATGGTCTGGATGCCTTAGCGCAAAGGTCCCTTCCACTCCTAAGATCCTGTCATTCTGAATGGGAAGCCTTATGCTCATGAGTTGAATGTCTATTAGACAGTCATACAACTGGTAAATTTCAAAATAAAGGGACAATCTCTTAAACAAGTTTCTCAGGACCATGATGGGATTTTGCCAGGCCCAGGGTGAGCTGATTTTTGAATCATTTTGCTGCCAAGGGAAGGAACAGCTCCTGCAAACACAAAAGCAAGAGGGCTGGCAGAAGGCTTTGCATTTCTATGTAATGCTTGCATGAAAGGAAACCAGACCACAGACAGTAGTAAAGGAAATCGGGGACTCCTTACTTGTACAGGTCAGGCTGAGGCTGTTCACACTCGATCGTTGCTTGCAGGGTATCAATGGAATGAGCCGTATTAAACGAACTGGTATCGCGGATAGCATATTGCGTCTAGACGAAAGCAGAAATCAAAATTTAAAAGAAGGGAAAGGGAAGGGAAAAAAAGGGGAAAAAAGAAAAAAGTGGGTCTTTTTGTTAACATCTTCCCACAGAATTTTAGGAATACAGAATGGCTCACTGGCAGAAGCCTACAAATATTGATGCATATTACCCAGAAATAAGTTGTACAGTATTATTCTTAAAATGTATCAGAGGTAATTAGATGCTCCCCCTGCTGCTTTGGGATTTCAATGATACTGAAGAACTCAAAGCCATTGTCATGACCTACTGCTGGGAGATTTCAGTTTGCAGCATGCATGTAATTAACTGAGGAGCCAACGGAAAAAAAATTGAATATATTTATATTTTTATCCTATTCATGGGACTGAGTCCCATTATTGCCCTCACCACAGTGGACTGACTTAGCTCAACACACACAAACTAAGCAGCCACCTCTCAGTATTGAAAATGCTCCAATCCTGCCAGGAGCAAGAACCAGCATTAGGAGTGCCATTACCCAAATAGCTTTATTAATGAATTCTAAGAGGCTTCCAAGAGACTACATTTGAGATTGAGGTGAGAGGGATTATGTGCTTACTTTTATTCAGGCCTTTGAACCATTCTCTCGCTGTATATTATGTACTTGATTAATTTCACATGGAAGGTATGGCGCCAGTTGAGATATTCTATAAAGCCACCTTCCCCCCTCCAATTCTCCCACCCCATCCCCAACCAAAGCCTAATGCAGACACAAAAGGCTCATTTTGGAGGAAGGTTAGTGTCATTTTCTAAGTGGGATATTAAGGAAATGTCTGAGTCATGCTTAGCAGCTTAGTTGAAATTGAATCCCCCCCCTTTCCTTTTAGCTCCTTCAGAGAGAAGTCATTTAAAAGGTTTCCATTCCCGACAAATAGAACAGAAAATAATTTCAGGATTCAAGCTCTGTCCGTTTTTTAATCATGACCAAGAGAAGATTTCACGTGTGACTGCTCACACCCATCTCTCAGAGTACTTTTGTGACCTTGATCATTTTTCTGAGCCTCAGTTTCCTCAGGTCAAAACTGAGATCGCCGTGGAGTTTCCACCCAGTTCTACATCATGCTATGATACTAAATTAAATGCCATTCTCTTTAAAGGCAGATTAATCATCTGATACACAGAAGGCATCTAAGGAAAGTTTACGGACTTCAACTGAATCTTCCATTTAACTGACAGGTAAACCTCCAACTCCTAAGCTCCGGGGCATGCTAGCATCCCTTGGGCCAGAGGCCAGAGGATGTCTCCTCTTCCTTTCCCAAAGGCTCAGCACATAAAAGTCCTCTCTTCCCCATGGCTTTGAAGGGTTATTACACCAAGTAGAGCTGGCAGAGACAGGCTGGAACTGACATTGCAAGAGCTGAGCAGGTGACTACATTATTCACTGGCTTAAGTAAATGTGTTTTCACACATTCATAATTCTTCCCAACAATAATTTATGAAATTGTGCCCTAAGGGACTGAAAGGGAAGATCAAATTCCTTCAAATCATATTACTTGCACCCTGGGAAAGAGGCCATTCTGTCAAGAGAGTATTCCTCACTTGGAAAAGTTTCAATGTCAACACCAGACAGAAGCCAGCAAGTTCAGCTCCGTGAAATTGTGCCTCAACTTTACTGCCTTGGAATATGCTCATTAACAAGTTTTCATCAATTAGATAAACAGTCACTCATAAATAAAAGAAGGTCATAAAAATTTCAGTGGGGTTTACTTTATAGATTTGTTTGTTTTTTTAACCAGCCTCTGCCCCAGTTTGAGAGATTTATAACCGGTCTCACCTGTCTAGAATCAGTTGGCTGCCAAGTCTATACAACAAACATTTCAGAAATGCCTAGTACACCTGTCTTATTCCCCCACTTCTTTCCACTTATGTGGCTATCACGTTAAGTCAAGACCCATTACCCCTCATTTGGACTAATGTAGTAGCTTCTTAATTGGTCTCCTTCACCTCCACTCTCCCCTCCCTACACAATCAGGCCACCATACGGTTGCCAAAATAATTCTTATGAGGTAACGGTCTACCTATATCATGCCACTGCTAAGAAGCATCAAAAGCTCTTTCCTGTCTCTAGAATCCACCCTTTCGAGGCCTTCCACAGTTTGACACCATTTAACACTATTTCCCCTAGCCTGAGCTTGATCTTTCATCACCCGGCTTCCTAAGTTTCCATAGGTCATCCTCCATACCTGAGATTCACTCTTTCCTCACTCCAACCTCTCATAACCCTTGTCTTCCTTCAAGGCTTACTTTGGGAGGCACCGTGAGGTGGCAAGATGAATAGGGTGCTAGATGTGGAATCAAGAACACCTAAGTTCCTATCTCCTCAGACACTTAGTAGTTGTGTAATCTAGGGCAGGCAGCATATTTTCTGTGCCTCAGTTTCCTCATCTATAAAATGAAGGGCTTGGTCTCAGCTTCTATACTCCCTTTCAGCTTGAAATCTGTGATCTTCTGGGAAGCTTTCCCCTATTCTACCCCCTCACAGATGTCAGGGCCCTTTCTCCCACCCTATTTATCCAAGACCACAGGATATCCCTCCCAGTAGAAAGGAATTTGTTTGAGAGCAAAGACTGTTTTGTTTTTGCCTTTTGGAATTCCACTCGCACTACCCAAGCTGAGCACACTTGTGCAGATGAAACTGAGGGATAAATAACCCCCAAGGAGAGCTTCACCAAAGCTAGTTCCCAACGAGACCTACCAAGACAGCAGAAAAACACAAATTCGTTCCAAAAGATTAATTACTCCGAGCTGAAAGTAAAAAATCCAGACTGTTTTTGCTACAATACCTTGCAGTTGGATTCCCCATCAAGACTGGCTGTTGTAACATAACAGGTCCCATCATCATTGCATGATGACAGGAGGATAATATCACAAGGAAAGGTTTCGTCTGCGTGTACCTCAACAATATCGCCAACCTGGAAAGAAGACGAATAAAAAGAAATAAGCTTAGCTGTTTTCAAGGCGTTCATTGATTTTCCAGGTGGAATTCTCATAGAGAATTCTATGTACACAGTAGATTAGCCCCGAAGACCTCCCTTTGGAGACAAGAGACTGATCAGAGTACTGCACTATGGCAAGGTGGGGAAACTGTACTGTTTAAATGACAAGAATCCTCCCCGAAGGTCATAAGGACAAAACAAAAATCCTCTGGCACTGTAAGAGACTCATAGACTACCCAGGCTGACCTTCGCCCTCCACCAATTACTTGGGGATCACATTTCTCATTTCTTCTCTGTCATGACTGACAATGATATCTTCCAGATACGTCCAAATGCCTTTATTCGTAAATGTGTTCACAGAAAAGTCTGTGTGACAGACAGATCAGGAAAGACACATTGGCTGGAGTATAATTATTCTGGGCTGGCTCTGTCTTTATTGTCTGAAAGAAATTTATAAGCAAGTTCACTTGATTTAGTAGGCATTAACTAAGCACCTACTATGTGCAGGTCTCTTGGCTAGACCTTTGGGATACAAGGAAAAAAGCAAAATGTATGATCATCAGAAACCTCTACTCTTTTTACATTCCCTCCACCCCACTCCCCCCAAAATGAACGTATAACAATTTCACCTATGGACGGACCACTTGCCAAACAGTCAGCCAGCACCCTAATAATCAATTCATTCTCCTAACTGCAGAGGACAGACAGTGAAATATGTTTCTCTTCTCTCAGTGGGGAGGTGGTGAACTGGAGAGGTAGCATATGGCATACACTCAGGCCAATGGGTGGGGGAAGAAGGGAAGGAATAGCCTCTAGGCATGGTGAAAGTAACAACAATGATTTAAAAAAAAACATCAATAAAACATTTAGTTCTAAACACAACAAATGATTCCTTCATCTAGGAGCACACAGGCTCCTGTAATGAAGGGAAGAAACCCTGGATAAAAGAGAACCTGCCACAAACCTTCTAGAGAGAAGCATTCAATGAACCCAGAAATGCTTTATTACAATTTGTAACATATTATGCATCTATAGTGATGTATCAGATTTGGGGGGAAATATTTCAATAGGGGGTAGCTACATGGCACTATAATAGATAGAGCACTGGTCCTGGATTCAGGAGGACCTGACTTCAAATCTGGCCTCAGACACCTAACACTTACTAGCCATGTGGCTTGTGTGACTTAATTCCAATTTTCTCAGCAATAATCATACAAATAAGTAAGTCGATTAATTAATTAAAATAAAGTAGTTCAATAAGGACAGCTGGATGGCATAATGGATAGAGCACCGGCCGTGGATTCAGGAGGACCTGAGTTCAAATCCAACTTTAGACACCTGACATTGACTGTGTGACTCTTGGCAAGTCTCTTAAAACTTACTGCCTTGCCAAAATACACACATATTTACGTACCTATATTTCAAGTATTTAAAATGCCATTTAAATATTATGTTTTCTTCAAAGGAAAATATAAAACTTGTATCCTTAATTATAGCTTTTGATATTTACTTGCAAATCATCAATATGTAAGCTGCTAGAGGATGGTGACTATTCCCTTTACTTTCATCTTCCTCAACTTCTCCTCTTAGCACCCTGGCTTCTGTGAAGGAAGGATCAGTTCAGGTGCCACATCCTCTAAGAAACCTTTCTCAATTTCCTCAAGATGTCTACTACCTCAACTGATATGATATGGAACCAATCTGTGTTCTCCAAATGTCTTTGAGGGCAGAAGCTGTTATTTCCTTTTCATCTTCATCGCTCCCAGAACCTAGCCCTGGGTCTACCACAGAGGAGTCCTTAATCCATGAGTTAAACTGAATATGAACAAATAAAGTGAGTTAGAAATTCAGGGCTGTGAAGAAGCCATCCATGGGTCTACAGAGTCTCTAATTAATGAAGCCCATGAATTTGTTTTTTAAGAACTACATTCCAAAATAATTGATTTCCTTTGTGATCCTATGCATTCTAGCTACTGCTTTTAAACCCATGATGCTGAGAAGAGGTCCATAGATTTTACCAGAATGCCCAAGGGGTCCAGGACACCAAAAAGGTTGAGAATTTCTAATCTAACCACATTTTGTTCACAATAACCCAATTGGCTATTCTTTGAACATTCATTATGTCTACGCCTCTCCCACCGCCAGGCTTTGTTCCCCCCATACCGAAGCTTCATAGGTAATATGCCCAGGATATACATCTGATTGAATACCTGGCTCCAAAGGGCCTACAGACATTTCCTATCATTCCCTGATTCACCATTCTTGGTTTTGAAAAGGCAATGTGCCCAATGGCCTTCTTTCACCCCATGAGGATCTGATTTGGCTGAAGGCCCAGTGTGCTATAGGTCTACTTGCGAAGGTGAAGAAGGGATCTGTTTGAAGGTACAACTTCATGCAACTGTTGATTCCAAGAATAGTGCGTATTCTATTCAAAAACATCTCTATCCATGTTCCATAACTATCTGGCAGAACAGCCTGGCCACTGAGCTGGGAGGTGGAAGATCTGGGCACTAATTCTTCTTTTGCCATGTCCTTTTATCACTTTTATCAAGTAACTTGCCCCCTCCCCCTCTAACCTCTGAGGTTAAAATCTAGAAGAGTATGAGCCCCTGATTAAGGCTTCGGCATTCCTGTCTATATTATTCAGTCGTGGCCAACTCTTCATGACTGCATTTGGGGTTTTCTTGGAAGAGATACTGGACTGTTTTTTGATTCCCTTCTCCAGCTCATTTTACAAATGAAGAAACCGAGGCAAACAGGATGAGGTGCCCTACCCAGGGCAAGTGTAAGTGTCTGAGGTCTTATTTGTTCTCAGAAAGAGGAAGGAGTCTTCTTGACTCCAGGACCGGTGCTCTATCCATGTCAGTGCCACCTAGATGCCCCTACCTTTATACTCAAATATTAAGAGCACCCCCAAGGAGCTTTTCTTTATGTCATGTATCTAGAAATACTGCCTGTTAAAAATTTTTTTTAAGTATTTACGATATTAGAAATTAAAATAATAAAAGTTTTGATCTCATAGAACATCTGCAAAGGGCTCCCAGACTGCACTTTGTGAACATCTGGACTCTATTGCCAAGTTTGTCTCTGAGGAAGCAAGTTATTCTCCCTCAGAGGGTTAAGGTTTGTTATCACCTTAGACTCGATGGGACTTTCGTCCAATCAACACTTAGCTGAGAGCAGCCTCAGTGATCAGACTGAGTCAGAATGGGGGGTAAGGAGAGAGGTAGCCATGAAGCAAGAGCATTTTCCACATGATGAGATCGTGGGAAGTCAGGATTTGAACACTATGGACAGCAGCCTGGGCGTAGAGCAGAAGATGAGGAAGAGGGAGATGGGGAAAGATCTGGCCAAAGCTGCCTGTGCCTTAAGGGATCATAGGATCCTAGATCTAGCCCCAGAAGATACCTCTAAACCAAGTTGTCCAACCTGCTTATTTTGCAGGAGGGAAAACTGAGACCAAGAGAAATCGAATGATTTACCCAAAATCATGCAAGAAGCATCCTAAGTGACATTTGAACTCAGGTCCTCTGACTCCCCTCCTATACTTTTACACTCTAGAACAAAGTTTCTTCAACTTTTTCCACTAGCGAACCCTTTTCACCTGAGAAATTTTTACATGATCCCAGGTATAATGGTATATAAAACAGACATATATTTACTGATTATCCTAAAATTCTGTGACCCGGACCTTCAGTTATGAGAAGCCATGTGCGGCTGAGAATCACAGGTTGCCAATGCAAAGTTGGGATATTAAGTCTATTCTGCAAGGGAGGAATGGAGGAAGAGAATGGGATATAAATCAGAATCTGAAAATGAAAAATTCAGAGAAATTTGGGAAGACTTTAATGACCTCGTGCAAAGTGAGGCAAGTAGAACCAGGAGAATAATTTGGAGGTAACCAAAATAATGTAAAAAAAGAAAAGTAGATACATTTATGTTTTTCCTCCCGGGTTATTTATACCTTCTGAATTCAATTCTCCCTGTGCAACAAGAAAACTGTTTGGTTCTACACATATATATTGTATCTAGGATATACTGCAACCCATTCAACATGTAAAGGACTCTTGCCATCTGGGGGAAGGGGTGGAGGGAGGGAGGGGAAAAATTGGAACAGAAATGAATGCAAGGGATAATGCTGTAAAAAATTACCCTGGCATGCGTTCTATCAATAAAAAATTATTTTAAAAAAAATAATAATAATAAAAAAAAAAAGAAAAGAAAAAAAGAAAAGTAGAACTCTAAACCCTCCAGTACAGTGATCCACAAGGTCAATGTGGTGATTTCTTTCATCCCACTTTTAAGAGGTGCACAATTCTTTGTTACTATGAAAAGGTTTTATCACAGAGGGTGGGGGACTTCATCAGAATGACAGTAATGGTTTAAAAAGGGCATCAAGAAAACATTCTTTATTGTTTTTAAAAGGGTCAGATTTGTACTCTCAGATAATTCCTTCCCATGGCTTTCTGTATTGCCCACATCTTTAGGTTTATTTCGGATTCACTAGAACTTATCCCATAAATACTTGAGGAATAAATTGAACAAGATTTGGGAGTATGGGAAAAGAATCTCCCATGAGCTGTAATTTATCTGTAAGACTTCCCTGAGCATCCCCAAAACAGGCTCAAATGATACCTGGATCCATGAGTATGGTAGAGCCAGCTCAGATAGGTTCATGAGAGCCGAGTTTGAGTATTTACACTTTGAAAAGCAGCAAATGCTACAAATACATGGCATGATTATTTTGTTGCTGTTCTAGACTTAAGAAAATGGTAGAGAAAATGTTAAGAGTATAAATTAAATTTATAAGTGTAACATAGCTGATTGTGAAACATCTATCAGCACGCTACTGGAGTCAAGAGCATCTGATTCTAAATCTGGCCTCAGATGCTTTTCTAATCATCTTTTTTTTCCTCTTACCATCATTTTGACAGGTAGGGAGAAGGGAAATAATTTCTATTAGTATTTGAGTTTTAAGCCTTTGTGGAAAACAAGTATATTCCTTTCTAAAAGAAAAAGAAAATCACCACTATGTAATTATGGTGACCAATCTCATGAGGTTCCAGAAATTAGTAGAATAAATGCCTCCTTTTGTTGGCGACTAAATATGGATCTCAGCATTCCCTGTCAGATGTGGTAATTGTGTGGAACTTAAGGGAAGGGTCACCGGGGTGGAGGGCAGGGGGAGAAGAGAGTACATCTGGAAATTACTAGGATGTGTGTGTGTGTGTGTGTGTGTGTGTGGTTTTTTTTAAAGGCATCGATAAAACATTAAAAATAAGGAAATCAAGGAATGAAAGTGGAAGTTACCTTAATCGCTTCACTCTCTTTCTTGACTCGCTTTGCATTTTCAATAACATAAACTACACTTTTATTTACTTCTTTGTCAGCTCGATGTCTAAGCCAGTCTTCATAGCCCTAGATGCAAAAAACAAAAAACAAAAACTCCCCAGTCTCAGAATGAAGCAAAAACATTAACAAATTCAACCAGCCCCTAGAAAAAGGCATCATCAAGCTCTCCAGTCACACTTTAGGCATCACCCTCCCGGGAAATCTTGTCAACCAGGGAACGTTCCAAAGATCCAAGGCACTAGATAACACAAAGCAGGCGCACAATCACGTTGGCCCTGATGGAAATGGCTTAATTGTTTTTAAATGGTCTGTATTACCAAGATAAGTGGGAATGCATTGGCAACTCAGGCATATAAGGGAACCGTGCAATAGAATGTGATGTAGCTATCAAAAATGACAAGTGAATATGCTGGCTTGATTTATGAAACCGTGTATGTGGGAGAAAAAAACATGAAGTGAAAAACGTGAAATGTAAAAGAGCACGTGGATAGCATAGCACAGAGGAGAGAGTGTCCAGCTTAAAGCCAGGAGTTCAAATCCCACATAGGGCGCTAACTACTTGTGTAATCATGAGCAAGAGTTCTCTAAGCTTCTAGCAATATTCTAAGTAATCTGCTAAATTAAAGAGGAAGGACTATCTGAATTGGTAGAATGAGGTCTCAAACCAGAGGCTAAAATCATATACCATTTACCTACTGGTTTATACTAAGAAGACACTTTAAAACATTACTTTATGTGAGATAATTCAGGGCCATTTGTACCATAAATGTTATTATTCCCATGTTATACATGAGGTAAATAAACAACGAGATGGAAAATAATTTGATGTGATTAGGGTTCCACTGCTACAGCTATTTAGTCATTTTTGAGTCACGTCTGATTCTTTGTGTGACCCTATTTGAGGTTTTCTTGGCAAGGATATTAGAGTAGCTGGCTGTTTCCTTTTCCAGCTCATTTTAAAGATGGGGAAACTGAGGCAAACCAGGTCACACAGCTAATGTCTGGGGCCAGATCGAACTCAGGTAGAAGAATCTGTCTTTAGTCAATGGCTAAATAAGGGTGAGGTGGGGGCGGGGAGAGATCCAGTACCCTACACTCCAAGTCTTGTAGTCCCTTTTCCAGAACAAGCTTGGGGCTCGATGTGTTCTGGGTCCTTTTTATCTCCTCAGAACAGATCCTATTATCATAAGACTAGATTTAGAACATAAGTCAGCTTAGAGGCTACCTGTACAGAGGATGTTAAAACTACAGCTTGAAGGGACCTCAGCAACCATCTTGTTCAACCCCTGACTTTACCAATAGGGAAACTGAGGCTCAGGTTAAGCAAAATGCTTTCATTTGTTCCACAAACTAACAATAACCAGGACTGTTTGATTTCACATTGTGCCTTTTATCTTGGATGGATGGATGGGAGAGAGGGAAGGAAAGGAAGAAGGAAGAACAGGACCAGGCAGAACCAGGTAGGGCAGGGTAGGGAAAGGGTAGGGACAGCAAAGGACAGAACAGGACAAAATGGGACAGGATGGGACAGGATGGAATGGGACAGGTTGGGAAAGGAAAGGAAAAAGGACGGGACAGGACAGGATAGGACAGAACAGGACGGGAAAGGAAAGGAAAAAGGACTGGACAGGTACAGGATAGGATAGAACAGGAAAGGAAAGGAAAAAGGACAGGACAGGACAGAACAGGATGAAATGGGACGGGATGGGACAGGATGGGAAAGAAAGGAAAGGAAAAAGGACAGGAAAGGAAAGGAAAAAGGACAGGACAGGACAACTACAGGACAGGAAAAGGGAAAAGAAAGGAAAGGAAAAAGGAAAAGGCAAGGTCCACAGCTGCACCTGTTCTAGGTGCAGATCTTAGCCTTTTTCCGCAATGAATCCTGCTCCCTTTAAAGACAACTGTTTGAAAAATGGAATGAGGAAGGTGAATTTAACACAGAAACTCATTATAATACAGGATCCCAATAAGGACACAAACCTCCACGCTCTGGAGGGATACCATGACTTACATACAGGCTCATCACATTAAAATATGTTAGGGTTTTTGTTTGTTTGTTTGTTTGTTTCTTAACTGCTTTTCTTTGTTATTAAAGAGTGAGGGGCAAAAGGGAGTTGGAGAGGAAAGAACAGATCCAGGAATGAATGTGATTTTTTAAAAAGGCATCCAATAAAATTTATTAAAAGGAAAAATTTCTTAATCATTTCTTTCTCTTCCTCCCCATCCCCTTTTCTTTCCTGTGGGCTGTATTTAATCTCTTCTTCTTCTTTTTCACAATTCCAGATGATGGCCCCCAGAGGGTACTTCCAGAGATGCCCATGAAATGACAAGGGGCTGAATGTTAATTGAGGGAAGATGAATCGGGAGCGGCTTCTGAAAACTCGGCATGGCTATTCCTGGAAATAGCAATTCAGTGATGTTTAAGAAAATAATCTTTGTAGTCCCAGGAGAAACTATTCTTAAGGTCTTTATTTAACAGCCAAGGTCTTCATATGATATTCTTGCCATACGTGACAGGCAAGAGGTGGGCAGAGAACCCCAAGAGCAAAGAGAGGGATCTGAATTGCCCCCTGCTGCTTAACAGAGCTCAGAATAGCTGCCTTCTTTGGGTCCCTTTTTTTAAGTGTCTTGATAAATCACTGTCAAAAAATATATTTTTTAATAAGCCGAGTACCCAGAACTGTCAAGGTATATTTGAAGGATTTCAAGTCCACTTGTTCTCCCAATCCCTCCAAGTCTACATTCTGTTTGCAAGTCACTAAAAGAAGCAATAGAGCTTCCCCCTCCCTGAGAAGAGAGTTTGAAGGCCAGATATCATCAACAGCGACCACGGTCGGTCCTTGAAGAAGGATAAAAATAATAGCTGACAGTGGCTGGATCCCAGGGGAAAACTTAGGGGAGGACACAGATGGGAGTCATTCGGGATAAGTAAGCATGGACTGATGGCGATCCGTATCATTAGAAAGGACGCCTACATTGAAGACATAGCAAATCTGGTGAGATATTCCGAGTAATAAGTGACATTGCTTTTCTTTTTAATGTGTTTGGCTTTTTGGCTCCAAACCTGATTTAATCTGTTTCATTTCGATCTACCACAAATGCAGATAAGGCATCTAAAATCTGTAGTCTTGAAGACTCACTTGAGGTACTGAGAGATTAGTGACTTGGGCACAGTCACATAGCCATATGACTTGAATGCCAGCCTATGGGATCCCTACATCAGCCTTTGTTTTTGCTTCTACTACAGACAAATACTACTGACATTTACAGATGAGGAAAACAAGAATGGTGGCAAGTGACTTGTGCGGGGTCATATGGCTACCAAGTGTTTGAAGTAGGATTTGAACATAGCCCTCAGGTACAGAATCCTATATAATATGCTACAATGCTTCTCTAGGCTACCTACAGAAGGACCCGTGTTTATTTAATCTTTATTCCAAGCTGAAGATGCATAAAGGTGTAATGGGCTGAGGCTTGAGTTGATGCACTGAGGTCCCAAGCACATGAGGCTAAACAGTAATTGGACCATACTCTATTAATATATATGTTTGGAGAAAGAATGGCCCCTGCCCACTCTTTGTGCAAGTCCTGATGTGTTGTATAGGAAATGACGATTCTGGTGGGTGGAGGCAGGGGAGGGAAAAAGGAAGGTGAGGAGAGCTCAGACATCTCTCACTCTGCTAGCTTTTTGTTTCTCTTCTTCTTTTTGCTTTTTGCTGAGGTAGTTGGGGTTAAGTGACTTGCCCATGGTCACACAACAAGGAATTGTTAAGTGTCTGAGGCTGGATTTGAACTCAGGTCCTCCTGACTTCAGGGCTGGTGCTCTACCCACTGAGCCATCTCCTCCCCTTCTCTCTGAGATGGCATGATCACCTGTGTTCTAAAACAAAAGAAAGCGGGAGATGTAATGGGCTGAGGCTTGAGTTGATGCACTGAGGTCCCAAGCACATGAGGCTAAATAGTAATTGGACCATACTCTATTAATATATAAGCTTGGAGAAAGAATGGTCCCCGCCCACTCTTTGTGCAAGTCCTGATGTGTTGTATAGGAAATGACAATTCTGGTGGGTGGAGTCAGGGGAAGGAAAAAAGGAAAGGGAGGAGAGCTCAGAGCTCTCTCGTTCTGCTAGCTGGCTTCCTGTCATAGCTGCCCATATTGCGATCGCAATCCTTCTTGCCCATATTGCTATCGCAATCTTTTTTCACCTCTTCACTTCAATAAAGACTGAAGGTTTTTCCCTTAACCTGAGTTCCTGACTCCGGCTGATTTTAAATACGCGGTCATTACATAAAGGGATACAAGAGAATAGTTGTTCCTCATGTGGAGACGAGAAAGGGATACAGAGCCAAATTTAAAGTCAGGAAGACCCAAGTTCAAATCTCCAACCTGATATATCCTGTCCATGTGACCCAGAAAAAGTTTACTGATGGAAGGACAGGGTGATCGAATTGCATCAGTGAAAGGAGTTTTCACACTGGGAATTTCCCCACATGGAAACAATCACAGGTTCATATAAAATAAAAATTAAAGGAAAGCAGGAACAAGAAGGAAGATAAATCGCATTGCAGGAACATTCTGGAATTTGGTTCAATATTCAATAGGACCATCCTCGAAATGACAGGAGAGGAGCAGAGAGCTCTGATCTATTTGATCATATGAGAGGGCATATGATCAGCTCACAAGGGGAATGGTGAGCAATGAGAAGAAAGGATGTAAATGGAAGACAAGTCAGGAGCATGAAAACTAAGGTGCAAGGCAATCCCCCGATATGTGCCTCGCCTCTCCCTCCCCCACCCAAGGAAAAATGCTGAGTAGCCATGTGAATGGTATCACTTGTTATTTATAAGCAGTATCGGATTACCTGTTTAATAGCAGTGACAGTTATCACGAAGAAAAGCGGGAGTCCACTGGTCACAGGGCTGGTCGGTGTATCTACGGTGACCTAAGCACAGAGAAAAATCCAATTCAGAACAAAACAAAAGCAAAGTATAAGTAACCAAGATGGATGCTGGATGGATACTGGATCGATAGTCAAAAGTCCAAGGTTTGAGTCCCAACTCTCCCGTTATCAGCGTGATCTCGGGTAGGTCAACTGTTGTCAGTCAACAAGCATTTATTAAGAACCTGCTATGAGCCAAACTCTGTGCTAGTGTTGGGGACATAGAGAAAGGCAAAAACACAGTCCCTGGCCTAATGGATTTCACATGCTATTTGGGGAATGTCATTTTCCCTCCTTAGGCCTCATTTTCCATTTCCGTAAAATGAAGCGGGACTAGATGATATAGCTTCTGAGGTAGCTTCCTGCTCCAAAACTATTGATGCTACAGTCCTAATTTATATGTGTGGCCACCACAGCTTATATTCTGCTCACAAACATGTAGACCAAACCCGGTTAATTTTCGGGGACCAGGGTAGAGATCAATTTTCATTCATGCAAAAGCCAGCAGCTCTGGCAGAGCCAAGTCAAGCAGCCTGCTACAATCTTGACCCCAGCACAGTCATGAGGCCTCTGCCTTATGATTATGGTAGGCTGCTCCTCGTGCATCGGGAGGCTGTGGGCAAGCTGCCCTACTGGCTTTAAGGATAATGAGACCTGCTTACCACTCTCCCGAAAATTATTCATGCTTGGAAAATCATTGGGAGATGCTGGAGCCTCAACTACATGGACCTCAGAAATGGATAAGAGGCCACAAAGTATTTCTGAGTTATCAAATGTAAGAGAACACCAAGCGCTGATGAGATCACTTTGAACTTTGCCAAGAAGTTCTCCCATTTCTATTAGGAGACCGGGTATTAATAAATGGCCCCAACCGGGAAGAGGTCAATTTCTCTCACAAAATCTCAAATGGTGGGTAAAGTATTGGACTTAGACCTGGGAACATTTGAGTTCAAATTTCAACTGGGCCATATGTTAGCTATATGACTTTAGCATCTTCGTGAGCCTCAGTTTCCTTTTTTGTAAAGTAAACTAGCTGCCTGTGAGGTCTCTTCCAGCTCTAAATTGAAGATCCCATGAATCAGAGAACCCCAGAGTTGGAAGGGATTCTAGTCCAAAATATGTCAGAACAAGGATTTCCCCTACAAAGACTCCAACACATATTCAACCAGCCACTTGGAGGAAACTAGCAGTGAAGGAGAACCCTTGTCCTCCCAAAGCAGTCAATCCATTCAACTTGGGGATAGCTCTGGTTGGGAAGTTTTTCTGACAATCAACTCAGATCTGCCTGTCAGCAATCCTGTGCTTCCAGTGCTGCCTTCTGGGGCCAAGAAGAACAAGGAAATAACAGTACACACAGAGTCAGAGGATAGGTTCACATATTTATGTGATCCTAACGAGTCACTTTGTTCCCGAGGCCTCATTTGGAAAATGAGGAGATCAGACATTATGGCACCTGAGATCCTTCCCAGCTTTCATTCTGTACCTTATGACTGTCACATAGAAAGATTTATAGAATCCTAGATTGAAGGTCAGTTCCATGAAAGGTAATTCAGATGACAAAAGGTTTATTTATTTTCTTGCAGGGGGAGTGGATGAAAGGTTCACATTGTTCCCAAAAGATAGTCCAAAAAGGTTCAGAGGGTTGTAGAGGTGAAAGGAGTCTCTGCATTGACAAAATCACCCTTCCTTGAACATATGAGTCGGTCATTAAGACTGTACAATGTCAAGAACTAGAAAGGCCTTCAGAAGTCATCCAGTCCAGAAACCTCATCCCCCAACATTTTACATCTAAGGAATTTAACCCAGCAATGACTTCCTCACAATCACACAGAGAGCAAGGGGCAGCTTCTCTGGTTCTGACCTTAACACTCTTCCCGTGGCATGCCTCAGATGCATTTCACCCTATCCCTACCTCAAAAGTTCACTCGGAAACTCTCTGAGGGCAGGAATTACTTCATCTCTTGTCATTTTCCTCCTTTTCCAATCTTGATCCTGAAGATCCACTGTACTCCCCCCTCCCAGAATCCCCCATCTCTTGCTATATTTGTACAGTCAAAAGCATGGGGAGATTAGGAATTCTCCAGAGCAAGGAATGTTCTTGGGGCACCCAGGCCAAATCCGCAGATGTCGCCCCCACTTTGGGAAGGCACGGGAATGTAGCATGAAGATCAGCTCTCCGGCTGATAATTCCCCAAGTCAAAGTTCAGTTCTAGGTATACATGGACTCCCTGGAGGGCACCCCACATCCCTCCCATCTCAGAAATGCTAACTAGCACTTCACATTTTTAAAATGTGTGTCTATGTGTGTGAGCATGTGTGTACAGGTGGCTTTGCTTGGCTTTTTGCCAAAATCACCAGAAAACTAAGAGTCAGTCTGTTTCACTCTGCTAACAACTACTGAGGGTGTTAAGTACCTAAAGAACCATTTGAAGGTTTCCTTAAATGCTAAAATTTCCCAAATGACATTTCAGCCTTCCTGGTGATAATATTTTAGATTTAAGAATTGATACTCTCTACCCCCGTGCCAAAGCACTTGTCCAATTCAATGAACATTTATTCAATAAGCTCCTGCTATTTGCCAGGTATACTGAGCTGAACGAAAATACAAAGAAAAAATTCGAAGCAGATGAAGGAAAAGAAAAGGTGCATGTAGACATATAGATAATGGTCCAGATTTCACTGATGGAGAGAACTCTCATATAAGGAAAGTTCCTTCCACCAATGCAGGCTGGCATCATGACCCCCACATACACACCCACACACCTGAACCAACTAGAAAAAACAAACAAACAAGACAATCTTTTCAGTGTGTGGTATTTTCCTCTGATTTTCTTTTCCTCTGGGCTTCTGACCTTTAATTTGTCCCCTGCGATGAAATCCTACAGATGTACTCCCCACAAAGCTATACAGAAAGCCATGTCTCTACTGTTACCCCATAACTTGAGGGTGGGAGAAAGTATCAGTGGCTGCTTCCTAACCATATGTTACCTCAGATGCTTACTGATAAAGCCTGTGCCCTTAATCTTTCAAGAAAGTCCAAAATCCAGGAAAAATGAGAATTAACCCACTTGCCCATCCCCTGATAGGATCTGAAGAGGCCATGATCCCAGCAAATAAAGAGGGTTCACTACAGTGAATGGGATTTGCAGTTTCTTTGAAACAAAGTGCCTTCGGTTGGATGTAAGGAAGAATCTTAATATGGCCTTTAAGGGCCATGACTGGGTTAAAAGAGCTCTAATAACGTACTGAGACAATCCTCAAGAGCTCCATATTTGTGGATGTGTATATGTGCCTGACATCCCACCAGCCGCAATAGTCAAATTAGGGGTCTTGGTGTAAGGGGGGGAAAAAAAGCCAAACATGTGGCTCTTGTGTACACTAGCTTTCGAATCTGAAAGGATTTATCCTGAAAGGACCAGACCAAGTCCTTTCTAAGATGATGTATAACACCTAACCACTGACTTTAATAATTGATGAAGACCTCAACATCTATAATTGAGGACAGCAGGCCAATCTATAAGCTTGGATGAGGGTAAAGAAAGGTGAAAATGACTATGTAAACCAATGTCAATTCTCTAATGGACAGATATGAAATCCTACCCTTCGTTAAGCCTTTTTAAAAAATAACTACTAAGATATAAGATGACATGAATATGAGTACAAATATGTGAGGTAGTGGATAGAGCATTGGGCCTGCAGTCAGAAAGGCCCGAGTTCCAATGTGTCTTCAGCCACTTACTACCTGTGTGACTCTGGAAAAGTCACTTAACCTCAATATGCCTCAGTTTCCTCATCTATCAACTGAAGAGTTTGGACTTAATGATCTCTAAGATCCCTCTAGCTCTAAGTTCCTGACCATATATGAGAGAAATATATAAATGACACAACTGTCTATTTCCTCTTATAAAGATCATACATATCAAATCCAAAACCCTCTATTGCCAACCTTCATTTTTAATGAAACTCAATAAAAGCATTCAATTTCCAATGATGGAAAGAATAACAAATTGCCTGAAGAATGACATTTGCACTTATCTAGGCCTTACCTGGACAAGGAAAATGATCAGGAAATAAAAATTTGCAATTCTTCGAAACTGTTCAAAAAGGTTCTTTGGAAGAAAGTTCCAAACTGTATACTGTGGAAAAAAAGGAAGAAAAAGATTATTAGCCAAAATGAAGTTTTGTTAAATCCTGAATACTATATACCAAAAATATCATGAAGTTACATTCTAATGAATCCTTTTATTTCAAAACCATGTTCAAGTTCTCAACTTAGATAAATATATCAGGATTCACATAAGAGACATAAGGCATATGGATACAGAACTTTAACTAGGGTGGAAGAAATCAGGAGCATTATCCCAGAGCAATGACCCATGTAAAAGTACCCATAACACCTAGGGTGTATTTTCTCCCCCTCCCACCCATCCCAGCAGTGTCTATTCCTTCATGTACCAAGACCTCAGGATGTCCCGGTGCAGTTTCTTCTCCCCCTCCCAAACTTCCCCAATTATACCCTTTGTCGTAAGCACAAAAATTCTTAGGCACAGTTTTGTGTTAAGTCAATTAAATTGGTTAAATGCTCCTTATTATTATTATGAACTTAATCATTAACAAACACAAACATTTCGAGATACAAAGAAGACTTTGGCAAAGTCCTGAATGGGAAAGGGAATTTTTGTGGACAGAGTTGTGTGTCCAGCCAGTCAATGTACAAAAGCAATTTTAAATGACCCTTCAATATTATTACTAGGCCCATTTTAAAGACATTAAAAACAAAAGAGGAAGAGGATTCATGTACAAATTATTTACGGTAGGCATTTTTGTAACAACAATTAACTGGAAACAAACTAAGTGCCCATAAGGGAGTGAATGAATTAGCTAATTATAGCATGTAAGGATGAATGGAACAGAATGGCCGTACCATGAGAAACAATGGACGTGACAGATTCAGAGACACTTGGAAGAGATACACGAGGCACAAATTCATCTCTACTTTGTACTGATGGGATATTTCCAAATATATCAGTGGTCCATTCAGTCTACCACTGTCTCATCCTCAATCTTTGGCTCACCCTGGGATGGTAAGCGTTACCTTGGGCACTACAGTAAGTCTTTCATCTGCTCTCAAACCCTTGATGGTGCTCTCCAAGGTTCTATCCTTGGCCTCAGTTGTTGTTGTTGTTGTTGTTGTTTGCTGAGGCAATTGGGTAAAGTGACTTGGCCAGAATCACACAGCTAGGAAACATTAAGTGTCTGAGACTAGATTTGAACTCAGGTCCTCCTGACTTCAGGGCTGGTGCTCTATCCACTGCGCCACCTAGTTCAGTGCACTTTAAAGTAGTAAATATAATAAGTTTAGCAAAAAACTTTTTAATAGCTTAAAACTGCCTAAGACTTTTGTCTTATGTCTCTGATCTTGGTGATCTCATATCTCACCACAGTCACAGCTTCCATGGGCATGCAGATGTCTCCTAAATCTGTATCCCCAGTCAAGTCTGACTTCTCTTCTGAAGCTCCACACACACTCCTCCTCCAGATGTTCCCAGCACATCTCCACTCAGATGTTGAGATCAGTCATGATACAGATGACAAGCTAAGTCCAGGGAGCCCACCACAATATAGTGTCACCCAATCTTTCCTTATTTCACTCTCCTCTAGGCACTCAACCTGGACTACTTGCCGGCTACCTGACATGCCCTGTACTTCCCCACCTCCATGCCTCTGGCCAAAGGCACTCACTTCATAATCTTTGCCTTTCCCAAGTGAGTCATGAAATTGCGAGCTACCTCTAAAGCCCACCTCAAATGCCACCTTCCCAATGAAGTGTGCACTGGTCTGTGCCAGGTCAGTAACAAACTTGGCTCTCACAGGACCATCGGTGAAATTTACCCATATCCAAGTCAGCCTCAAAGAACCAGTGAAGAAATTACCTTTCCCAAATACCATGGTAAAGACCATCAACGAGAACAGAAGGCAATGGTTATTAACCAAAAGGGTTGCAGTTACACATGGATGGCCGTCACTTAAAACGGAAGCTGTACAACAAAAGAACATTCTAATTCAATTAGGTAAGTGGATTTGAAAACCAGAGGACAGATGGTGATAACAGTATATGGGCAATTACTGTTGATCTGGCTACAACGTGTTCATGGGTAGCACATTAAAGGCAGTGCCAATGGAACAAGGACCAGCCTCGAACATGCCTTTTGAGGTAGAGCCCACCTACAGTCACCTGAAGCTGCCGCGTTCCAGGCCACTCCCAAGAGGACTGCCACAGTTTTTCAGGTTTCCTTTGTATGTATTTCCAGGTCAGGCTGAAGCCCCCAAATATGGTAACAATTCAACATTTGGCTATGTTAACCTTTGATTCTCAACCAAATATATTTTTACCCAGCTGAACATTAAGTTGTTCAAATTCCCTCTGGGGAGCCCTGAGCATATCAAAAGGAGAGACAATTTTGTTATTCTAGCCACCACATTGTACGTAATCTTCTCTTCTGAGCAAACTTTACTTGATTGCTTTGACAGTGTCCTCAATACATATATCTATAGCATATATAAAAAGATACCAAGTCACAGAATTTCACAGTTGAAAAAAACTCAGAGTCAAGCCATCCCTACCCAAGAACCCCTTCTCCAATACCTTCAGTATGTGAGCATCCATTTTATCTGACGAGTTCCAGCAAGAGGGAATCCACTCTGTGCTGAAGAAGCCCATTTCACTTTGGGGAAGCTCTCATTGTTAGCAAGTTGATCCTTTCACCCAGTGATGGATAATATATAAGGAAAGGAAGAAAGTTATAAAAATGTCTTAAATGGGGTGGGACTGGGCCAAACAGTCTAATTCCTCTCACATATGAATGTTGATTCTTTCTTCTTTCCTCTCTTCACCCCTGCCTACTCAGTGTGGCCAAGAGACGTGTAGACACTCTGGTCACTAGTCCCCTGACCATCTTGCTCAGCTTCTCCTGGAAACAACCCAGCTCATCAATGTCCTTTCTAAAATATAAGGCAACTTCAGTATTACATCTAAGAAGCTTTTCCAAATGACTCAGGTCCCCGGTTCTTCCTCTCTTCTTAGGACATCTTGAACTTAATTATAAACTACATGATTAGCATGCCTTTTCTACAATGTCTTGTTTTCTAATTGCCTGTACTTGATCCTGATGATGGAAACGAACAGAGGCTGCCGGGAAGAACATGCCAGAATCAAACAGGTGAGGGAGGACAACGACTCCTAACTTGTTCTTGAGCTGCGTCACAAGGATCTTTCTTTTCTCCTCAATTCAATTGCTAGGATTATTGCTTTATATTCCCGTTCTACTCTGATATGCCTACAAGTACGGAGTATCGGCAGAATATTCAATAAACACTTCTTTCTTGACATAATTGGCATTCACATATGAATGAGAAAAGCTTTTCTAAATTCAAAGGAAAACAATTCTGACCATTTCAATAAAATCTGTTTTGGCCCATTTTGACAAGAAGATATAGGATTATAAAATAAGAGCTAGAAAGAAGCTAGAAAGGTAGAAATCTCTACCACAGCTCTCAAGCAAACCCATTTTTGCACTCACACAGTCACTACCATAGTCACGTTTAAGCTAAACTCCCTATTACTTGTGGGATAAAATATAAAACTACCCTACTTAGCATTTAAAGTCCTACCAGACTGATCAGTACATATTATTGCTACTCAAGGACTTTATGTTCCAAACAAACTGACCTGCTAGCTGTCCCTTATATGCAAAATTCCATTTCCCATTCCAGGCCCTTCCCTGCGCAATGTCCCAAATGCCTAGAATGCTATTCCTCCTTATCTCGCTGCCTCTTGGAATTACTGTCTCCTTTCAAGGCTCAGCTCAGGGGTCAATTCCCACATGAGGCCTTTCCTGATGTTCCCAGATATTAGTGTTCTCCACCCCCTTCTGAAATAACATTATATTTACACATGCTGTTGTTTTATCCCCCGACAGAACGCAAGTTCAGCGAGGACAGAGACCGGTTCACTTCTGCTTTGGGATCCCTAAAGCATCTAGAGGGCATCTTTGGGACCCAGAAAAGCATCTAGAGGGCACACCTGGAGGCTCTTACATGCTTGTTACAATAAAATTAACTGAACCCATGAACCCATAATTGAAAACTTAGTAAGAATGTATGGAAGTTAGGGGGAGAGAAAATTACAGTGAATTTTCAAAAGAACTCCTATCCAGGAGAACCTTCCAAGGATGGAACTAATGCTTCATGAAGCAGGAAGCTCGTCCATCACTGGAAAGATCCAGGCCAAGGTGGGCTGATCACTTCTGTTGTCAAAGGGGTTTCGTGAGAGCTCAAGGCTAAACTAGGTACACTTTTATATTCCCCTTCCATTTGAAGGCTCTGATTCTTTGATTTTATTTCACTTTAAAGAAAGACTATTAACTATTCATGTCAGATATTTCCTGTTGAACCACCAAAAATAATTGGAGGAGGAGAGAAGGAAATGATGTAAGCAATTCAAACTCATGAGCATCAGCATTACAAGGAACTATGGGATATGTAAATAAAGGAGACCTGCTCATTTAAAGGCACAGGACATTTAATCCCTGTCAGTGATATCAAGAGAACCTAAAGAAGGCCCCGGGTTCACTAGGGAGAATTTAAGGTACCAGAGTCCCACCTAAAAGACAGGAGAAGATAGATTGCAATCTGCATCACTGAAAGGAATGCTAGGATCAAGTAGAGCACAAAGCCATTGGACTGCCTGATTAATTATTATAATGGCTGTCCTACTGCACCCCTTTGATGACTGGGTGGATATGCCACAGGAGCCAGCATCCATTTCTACACTCAGGACAAGGATAGATCAAGTCTCTTTAATCACCTTCACTCTCAGAAATTAGCAAAAGGCAGGTAACTGACATGGGAATTTTGTCCCATTTAACCACAAGTTATTTTCTGAGTGAGATGGCATGGAGATCAAGTAAAGTCTAGTCCTTTTTTTTGAAGATTCTGATCCAAGACATCAAGAAAAGGAGCACCTGATGTCCCTGTCTTTTGACATCTTGATAGTACTGCACCTGCATCTTCAGGAGAGTTGGGTCGAGCCACCCGATTGTTATCGCATTTAGAGCCACCAAGAAAAGGATCAGAACTCGCAATGAAAAAATGTACACAAGCGGGAAGCAGTCATGAAAGCTAAAGGATATTAGCAGGGTGTATTGAGATCTTTTTCTACTTGGGAGGGGTTTTTCCAACTTTCTGTACCAGCTGCAAAATTCTGGTGGTTTCCAGAGGCCCCCGTAGAGCCCTTCAGAGGAGTTCAGGCTGCTGAAGACAAGTTTTTCTAAGGAAACTATTTGTGTTCCAGGGGAGAGGAAAAAAAAAAAACAAGGATTTTATAAGCAAATAAAAAATTTTAAAGTAGGTCAAAGTGTTTATCCTTCAGTGTTCCCTGCTTTAACAAGCCCTATTCCCAGAGTTACAGTGACATCACTGATGGTATTTGTGAATAAACAAAAAGGATCCCAATTTTTTTTAGTTGCTGAATGAAGTAGAGGAAAAGAAATCAATGCTTTCCATTAAGTCAGAAGGTAAAGAACAGAGTCTGCTTTATTTAAAATATCTATTGCTTTAATTAGTGGCTCTGAACCAAACACAAAACAAAAAAACACACACAAAACCCCCCAAAAAACAAAGAGGAACAGGGCGATCAATGGGAGGGAGAGGGCAGCCAGTTCATGGAATTGGCAGCTTGGGGTATGAAAACTGCTCGTCTATACTGAATGGGCCCCTACGCTCAGCTCTACCAGTGGACTCCCAATTTACTTGGGGATTCTGTAAGAGGGAAAGATGGCCCTCTTCCACACTATTACACATAATAGATGTGAAAGAGACTGGATACACTTGGAAGTACTAGAGAAATATATTCATTCATTGATTCATTCAATAGCTCAAGCAACACTTTCTATATGAAGACCTCTTAGCGTCCTCCCTAACGACCATTATTTATTTGTATTTATTCTCCATACACGTCTTTGTGTATGCGTTGTCTCCATTGGTAGAATGGAACAGAGAGGGTTTCATTCTTTCTTTCAGTATTAACTGATTGAGCTCCTACAGTGCATACAATCTACTTCAGTAAATATTTAAGGTTCCTGGTACTTTGTCAAGTGCTGGAGACACACAGATTAAATGGAAGCTTCTCTCTTCCCTCAAGAAGCTTACATTCCACCAAGGGGGTTCAACATTTCCACAAATAAGTGCAAAGATAATTGGAAAATAAACAAGCACCAATGGCTGAGGAGATTGGGAAAGGCTTTCTGTTCATGGAAGGTGGTACTTGAGCTGAACTACGAAGGAAGATGTGGACTCTGAGATGTAGATGTGAAGATCTGGGCTTTCTGTTAACATCCACACACTCCCAAAGGGGCCCAGAACACACCAAAAGAGGTTAAGGACTCCTGATCTATATAAAGAAACACATGCTTAAAAAAACTTTTCTCATTCTTTTTTTTTTTTTGAGTTCTCACTTTTTTTAGGGGCAGACTTGTGATTTAACTGACATAGAAAATTCTCAGTGAGGAAACTTCTCTTCCAGTGGACATCAGCATCTGCTCGAGAACCACAGAACACCGAGATGTTGAGTTGCCCAGAACTAGGAGCATTGGGTGACTGAGATGGACTCCAACTGAGGTCTGTCTTTCTGATTCTGAAGTTGCTTCTCTTTTATGTTACCTTTGTCCATTATACTATTCCCATTTTACAGAGGCTTAGCTTAAGACTCAAAAAGCTAGAAAGTCACATGGTAAGTGGCAGAGATAAGAGCAGTTATCATGTGTCATGATGCCAACCCTTGTGCCTCCATAACCAAGCCCTGCTGGGTTCATCTTAATTCAAGGGCTCAAGAGAGCCGACTGATACATTTTCAGTATAAGCATCTACATTTATTGTTTGGGTGCCTAGAAAAAGTAATCCAGAAAAAAGTAATGATGCAGGTTATTTTGCATTTTCAATTTACCTGAAGTTTAAGTAGTTAAGTAGTTAAACACATCACTGTCTAAAACATAGAAGAGTGTTTATTTCCTTCAGTTTTTTCAGCCCAAACTACATGTTTTAGATAATAGGATTGCTTCTTAATTGGCAGAATTTATTAATGTTCTTATTTTTTTTAAAAAGTAAAAATATAAGTTGTAAATACCTGCACAAATGACCCAAAATAAATCCAAAAAATCAAGTTCCACAAGGTTTCCTTCAAAGTAGGTGTCTAATGACAAGCCAGACCACGCTCTAGACTCCTCCCTTTTGTCCATGGTTACCTTCTCCAAGAAGGCCATAGTCATCTAACATTTTTTCTAATTCCAGACAGGTCTATCTCAGAATCACTGTTTCATCACCTATGCTCGGAGGATGAGACAGGTACCCCGATGCCCAGGCTCAGTTTGCTTAGTAGAGCCCATTCTCTAGCTGCCATGTAAAGAAAACCACCATGCTACTAAGCTACAGAAAGGGTAACCCTTCTATCAACCCCCACAGAAAAAGTCTTTGAATTACATGATGCTAGAGAGTTGAATGAAAAGAATAAGGAGGAAGCTGCTATTTAGTTTTCCCTGATACAGTTTCCTAGAGAAGTTTTCATTACTGGGGAAATGGACAAATGGGCTAACTGCACCCCAATTTCTTTGCTAAAATAACATATCTAACAGTAAAAGAATGCAGTGGGTGTTGGGTTAGAGTTTGCTTCATAGAATTATGAGTTTGTACTCTGGCCATTTCAAGTAAAAACATGACCCAACAATGAAATGAAAAGAACTTGGATGCAGCCAGTTCTGGGTGGTCCTTCTGTCATGAGGCAGCAGAGAGGACAAAAGAATCACGTATGGTTTGCTGCATCATTACTGGGAAGTGGTCAGGCTCCAAGCTCAGCACTCTATAGGGAATATATCCTCTTATTCAACCCTATCCCACAATAGAAAGAGAAACCCCATTTAAAATAATACAAAATACAAAAAAAAAATCTGGGAGTCAGTCTATCAAGGCACATTAGAGATTTATACAAATGCAATTGCAAATAAAGAAGCTAAATAATTGGTGAGATAATCACTGCTCATGGTTGGATTGCATCAGCATAATAAAAATGACAATATTTACCTAAATTAATTTATATTTTAGTGTTACATCAAACCACTGATGAGTTTATATAGCTAGAAATAATACAATTCATTTGAAAGAAAAAAATGTCTAGAGACTAAAAGAAAATAATGAAAAAAGAGGAGTGAACTCAAACTATACCATAAAGTAGTAATCATCAAAAATACAAACACATACACACATACACACACTCACACCGAAGGCAACCACCAAAGAAACCACTTCCTCATATCTGCTTTCACTTATTAATAAAACTGATGTTATAAAGCAATTCTGACCTATTCCAAAACACTGAGGAAAAGAGTAACCCTGTATCCTATCATCAGTTTAGAAGGTGAAAACGAACTAGACAATAATCAAAGGAATGTCATCACTACCTCAGGTCCACAATCATGTAGAACCTGGGTATTTTACACATAAAACACTCAGGGAAAAGATTAATTTCCCCCTAAACATCTCAAGTTTCACCATACTACCGCCCAAAAAAGGGGGTGGCACAGGAGGAAACAGCAGCAAGAGCCCTTAAGTGCAGTGAGGATTCTGCCATCAATCGGAAGTCTCTGGGGGATTGCCTGTTGTTTTTAAAAAGTGTTTTATTATAAAGTTAACTATCAGAAAAAACAATCAAATAAGGACTTAATCCCTCACGACAAAACCGTTCAACATAGCCCAAAAAAAAGAATGATCAGACTGTTAGTCACTTTTGGAACAGGTATTATGACATCTTTCTGTATTTTTTCTCATCTATCCAACTCCTAGCCTCATCCATCCCTCAGCACTTAAGAATCCTTTCTCTTAGTCTTTTAGTACTTCACAGATAGCAATGTGGTGCTTGGCTATCAGTCTGTTATCTCTCCTTTTTTGTCCATGACCGGTCAACAACAACTCTCATGATATCTTTGGTGGCACTTCTCATTCAGAAGTAATCACTGGATTTTCTCTGCAGGTTATACCCACTGTGCATTTTTTTATTGTCCTTAAAATTTTTGTGTTCCTTTTTCAACAATAGGTGATCTGAGCCAAGTTCAATAGTCTTGTGGTGGAGAGAGTCATCTGCACTCAGAGAAGGGATTATGGGGAATGAATGTGGATCACAATATAGTATTTTCACCTTTTTTGTTGTTGTTTGCTTGCTTGGTTTTTCTCTTTTTTTTTCTTTTTGATCTGACTTTTCTTGTACAGCATGATAATTGCACATGTTTAACTTATATCGGACTACTTGCTGTCTTAGGGGAAGAATGTTGTAAGAAGACTGGAAATGTAGGAAGGGATCAAATTATGAAATTCCCATTAGAAGATTATCTGGAGGCAAGAAGGAGCCCAGGGCCTGGGGGAGGAGGACGGGAGAGGGCACACTGTTAGACTTGCATTTTAGGAAAGTCACTTTTTTTCCCCCATGACTTATGTCTATTAAAAATAATGGGAAAATACCAATGTTGACTCATGCTTTGGCAACAGAGAGTAACTTGGAGCCAAGTGCACGGATAATATCCAAGCCATTCTTTTCTGTCCTCCTCCCTCTGTATCCAGCTCATTTTCCATCTGCACTGCCTGTCCAAGATGGAGGTATTGATGACCTAATTCAATAGGATGGCCCGCCAACTGGTTTGTCATAATATGGGTTTTTGCTGCCTTTGAGCAGCCCTGGACTTCACTGAAGAGGCCCTGAAGTGTTCCAGTGTCCGACATTAGTCACAAGCAAGAACATGTGGAAAACCTCAGTATTCTTCTATTTGGACCTGGTGGGACATGATAATAATAACAGTTGATATTTAGAGTGGACAGCTGACAACATGCTTTACCAAAACTGTCCTATTTGATCTTTAAACCATCTCTGGAATGTAGGTGCTAAATTATCTCCATTTTAAAGATTTAAAAAACAGCCTCAGATCAAATGACTTTTCCAGACTGAGCACACAACTAGTGTGTGCTCTGCAGTGGGATTTGAACAGAGGTCTTCTGTTCTGTAAATCTGACATTCTATCTACGATGTTACACTTTATATCACCATGATACTAGCAAACATTTCTGAAGGGAAACATTCCGTGTTTTATACTTGCTTCTCAAAGGATTAATGGACAGTTAGCTCTATTTTTAATAAGAGTATTTGCGAAACTGCATATGCTTAACCTATATTGGATTACTTGCTATCTTGACAGAGGTGGAGGGAGGAAATTTTGGAACACAAGATTTTACAAGGGCAAATGTTGAAAACTATCTTTGCATGTATTTTGAAAATAAAAGGCTATTATCTAAATAAAAAAAAAGAAGCAGTGCTCTAAACCACTGTATTCTCAGCTTCCATTTTTCTCTTCTTGACAAGGAGATTGGGTATCTGTTGTCCAAGAAAGCCTCTAGGGTCATCTGACAGCTATTTTAGATTGCTTAAATTTCTTTATGAGATAGTTGACCATAGTCAACATCTTTGCTTTTTATCCATTTCCATTTCTCAAAGTCAGTAGCTAGTTTAAAATGAGTGTGTTTGGAGTGTTCTAATTGCCAACAGTATCTTTTCATCTTTAACCTTTCTTCTAATTTGGTATTGATCTTGACCTTTGCTCTCAATAGTTGATGGTCTGACTACACAGAGACAGCTGCTTTGGAAATGATTCCCTGTATCAGTAACCCGTTTTTTTTCTGTCTAATGAGATATGGTTAATTTAATTCCTTCTGATATTATTCAGTATGCTCTTCTTGAGGAAAATACTGAAACATGAAAAGGCTTTTAAAAATGGATGCAGAACAGAGCAAGAAGAATAATTTACACAGTGACTATAATAAATGTAAATTTTTAAGTTGCTTTCAATGAACACAAATGTATTTTTTCTCTCTCCCACTTCCCACTTTCCAATAAAAAAAAGATTCTTGATCAGATAAGAATCAAGCCAAAAAAAAAAAAAAATTTAATTCCTGTATCGATTCTAGCCAGAAATCTTATGTCTCATTCTGTGCCTTGGGTGTATCACCACTGTCAGGAAGTGGGCAGTGTGCTTCATCATGATACAATAATGTCCATTAAACAACACCGGAAGGCAGCTGAAGTCAGGTGCAAAATTCGATGACCAATCCTGGTTCCAGAGACCGGATGATGAAACACATGGTTCACTCCTATAGAAAGCTGGACGACAATGGGTGTGGAAATGAAGCACATACTCAGACACGATTACTTTGCTGGGCAATTTTGCTTACCTAGTTTTCTTTATAAAGGACAAAACTTCTTAAACTGTGGGTCTTAACCCACTATGGGGTCACTGAATGTGGGAGGTCATAAAATTATGATTTATTATCAGAAAATGTTTGCCTAGTATACCTATTTTATATATCTATATACACAGGGTTGGATAAAAATTTCTTGGGAGAAAAGGAGTCACAAATAGGAAAAGCTTAAGAATCCTTGGTTTAGAGTAGTGCTGTCAATCTCAAATAGAAGCAGGGGCTGCTAATCAGTATATATGGACTGGAGATAGTCAAGTTTTAAAATATAATCTTACTGGAGAAAGTCATCTGTATCCAGAGAGAGGACTATAAGGACTAAATGTGGATCACAACATGGTATTTTCACTTTTTTGTTCTTGTGGGTTTGCTTGCTTGTTTTTTCTTTCTCATTTCCCTTTTTGATGTGATTTTTCTTGATAAATTTGGAAATATGTTTAGAAGAATTGCACACGTTTAACCTATATTGGATTGCTTGCTGTCTACGGGAGAGGGGTGGGAGGAAGGAAGGGAGAAAAATCTGAAACACACGATTTTGCAGGGGTGAATGTTGAAAACTATCTTTGCATGTATTCTGAAAAATAAAAAGCTATTATAAAAATAAAATACAATAGATAATCTTCATTATCTTTTACTGTATTTTGATTTTATTTTGTTAAATATTTTCCAGTAACATTGTCATCTGGTTCAGGCTGCACTCTGGGAGTGCACTCTTGGATTGACATTTCTGGTTTAGAGTGTTTGTAAAACAACATGAAAGAAAGTGACAGAATGAACAGCTGTAGACTTCAGCAAAAAGCAAGAGTAAAAAGATCAAGTTTATAGTTAGGCCTAGTTTAATTTGAGAGCATATTTAGATGAAAAAGAAAGAAGGGAAGCTAATAGATGTGACATAAGAACTGCTCCACAAACACTGCTGCAGTAACTGATCCTTCTGATTACAAGTAGAAAAAGCTTAAGAAGCCCTGATATAAGGGAAGACTCAGTAGGGCAAGAAGGTATGGTTTTCATGATGTAAAATGCATACACAAAAAAAAAAAATCAAGAAAAAAACTTTTTACATATTTATGATAGAGAGATGTGAGATTCTAAAAAAAACAAAAATCTATTAAGCTTTTGGTGAGCTCTGAAAACATGTTCTTTTTGTCACACGCACCAGTATTTACCACTGAAATCATCTCGTATCAGTGAAAATGATGGCTTTACTTGGAAGGCCTTGTCAACTTCTGTAGAGAATTTCTTTAATTTTTTAACCTCTGCCACAGATATCAGTGCATCTGCTACACTTCTGTCCATGGTGCTCAGCTGGCTTACACTCAACATGAACTTGGCAGTGCCAATTGACCAAATGTCTCAAGAAATGTCAGTTCTAGTAGCCTTTAAATGACTGATGAAATCAACTCTAACACTTTATTCATTCCTCTGGTCACATTTATGCTGAGAATGTCAATATGGATGTAGTTTAATTCCTTTGTGGGTGGACCAATTTACTGGTCAGGAGGCCAAGATTGCACATGTTTATAAATGTTGGAAAACCTGTAATTCTTAGCACCCCATGCTATCAGTGTAAGGAGTAGGAGCCATTCTTTTAATATTTTACAGCTGTTTCCATTGTCATTGATCATGATAATGAGAATAATAATAGCAGTTTTTATATAGCCTCAAGGTTTGCAAAGTATCTGTTACATTATTTGATCATTTCATTATGGCCAAGGAACTAATTCTAGATTTAGAGCCATTTGTCCAATTCCCCCATTTTACAGATGTGGAAAGCAAGATCCAGGGAGTTGAAGTGACACAGTAAGTGCCTCGGGTAGGATTAGAACTCAACTCTTCCCGAAGCTTTCCACATTACACCACAGTGCCTACCTTTCATCCAGAATCCCTAAAGAATCTTTCAAACTGTCCAACATGTCATTTCCTCACCACGAGGAGGCCTCTGCAATCAGAGAACAGAGCTAGTGGTAACCAAAGACAAAATGCCTCTGCCCCAGTCTTCTTCAGGCCTTTGTTGCAACACAAGCCACTTAAAAAAAAAACTGGACCCAGGATTTGATCACCATAGGAAATTCCCAGCAAGGAATCTCTGTCCACTGATGCAGACTGGCAATTACTCTTAGAGGGTTGCCTGGGACACTGAGAGATTAAGTGATCTGCCCTAGCTCACACAGTTAGTAGGGCTCCGGCAGGATTGCAACCCGGTATTCCACACTCCAAAATCAGTCCTTCAGCAGGCACATCATGCTAAGTGATTACAAAATAAATCCCTATGTGCTATAGAAATCTAGAAATCACATGGCATTAAAATGTAGATTTGCTTTCTTTAATTCCGATTTTATGTCTTTTCATCATTAGCATTCTTTTTTTTTTAAAATGGTGAGTTCCAAGTTCTCTCCCTCCCTTCTTACCCTTCCTCCATCCATTGAAAAGGCAAGCAATATGATATCAATTATACATGTGAAGTCATGCAAAAAAAATGTGCTTTTCCAAAAAGCAACATTACAAAGTATCTCTCACCACAGTATTCTATCTCCCAATTCTCAGCAAGATAAGTCTGAAACCTACCTTGTATGTTTAGGGTCCCAGTCCTGAAACACTTGTCATCTCTCTAGCTCTGCTGTGAAATAAGGGATGGAAGAGGCAAGACAGAGACCAGTATTTTTAAGAGGATGCCAGGGAGGACACTAAAAGGGATGCTTAAGTGGAGATAAGAGAATTCTCTCTAACCCAGTTGGATAAATATGCTCATCTGCCAAATAGATATTTGCAAAAATGGTCCAGTGGGGGAAAAAAATCTTTGCATCCAGTTTCACTGATAATGGTCAGGCACTGAGGACAAACAGGGAATTAATATAGATATATAAGGCTAGGAGCTATTTGTCAAGTGGTCAAAGGATATTAGCAACAATTCCTAAAAGACTTGTACACTATTAATAATCATATAACAGAGTGGTCCAAATCATTAATAGTAAGATGTAAACCAATTAAGATTTTCCTCGTATTCAACAGATTGTCAAAGATCACAAATAAGGCAAACTCAACACTGGGATGCACTGTGGGAAAACAGGCTCACTAATATACTGTTGGTGGAGCTGTGAAGTGATCCAATCACTCTGGAAAGTAATTTGGAGTCAGAATTAAGGCAATGACTAAAATGTTCATACTCCTTGACACAGAGATCCTAACAGTAGGCAAATGTGCCACAGAGATTGAAGACAGAAAGAAAGGTCCCACAGACACCAAAATATTCATAGCAGCACTTTTTTTTAGATAGCAAGGAATTAGAAACAAAGTAGATGCCAGTTGATTGAGGGAATGGTTAAACCAATAATACTGTATGAATGAGATTAGACGTTACTGCTCTAAAAGGAATGAAAAATTCCGAGAAAATGAAAAGACTTCGATAGCTACAACCAATGTCAACAAGAAATAAAAACATAGAATGTCATATGGTTATAATAACCAAGTTTCAATCCTCTTTGAAGAGATGAGGGACTACTGGAGGCTGGAATACTGCATATACTTTCAGACACCATTGACAAACTGATTTTGCTAAACTGCTTTTTTTTCTCTCTTGTTTGAAGCTTTGTTACAAAAGATGGTTTGTTGAATTGGGAAGAGGCAAGGGATATATTGGAAAACGACGATGAGTTAAAATTCAAATTCCAGTCAATCGATGGTCTCATCAATTGGCAAATGCCCTCCTGTTACACCCAATTTATTAATAAAATCTTCAAGTGTCATTTCAGGTCTTTTTCATTATATAAATGACCACATTAACCAATCAATCCATCAACAAATAGTTAAATCATGCACCTATTATGTGTCAAGTACTGTGTTAGGCTCTGGGCATATAAGTACAAAGAATGAAACAATTTCTACATCCAAGGGACTTACATTTTAATAGAGGAGATGATAAACATCTATAAAAATACATACTGCATAAAATTGAATCAATTCAAACATAAAATCTAACGAAATAAAAGGTAGAATGTGGGAGAAGAGGGTACCAAAAGTTGGGAATGCTTAAGCAGCATGGAAGAGGGAAAATTCTATGAGGCAGAAATAAGCAAGAAAAGCCCTCTAAGCACATGATCCAGTCTCTGCAAAGGAGAGATGAGAGATGCAATGTCATGTGAAAAAAGTTTGATTAGGGTATAGAATATAGGAAAGTTGGAGCCAGGTGATGAAGGGCTTTAGAGGCAACAGGAAGTCACTGAAGTTAGCTGAATAATAGTCACATGGTCAGATCAGGCTTTGTGAACAATGTAGAGAGTCCACTAGAGTGAGAAGGGACTGTTGTAATCATTTAAGTGACAGATGACGAGTGCTTAAATTAAGATGGTAGCTGTGTGAACAGAGATAAGAGGCTGGATGTAGCAGATGTCACAAACTGATTGAAAATGTGAGATAAGAGAAAATAAGGACAATGGAATAGGGTCATAGTTGAAAGCCTGGGAAGCTGGGAGAATGGTGGTATCTACCATAGAAATGGGGAAGTTTGAAAAAGTGGAGTTTTTGTTCTGTTTTGAATGGTGAATTTTGAGCTGCCTCTGGAATATCCATGGTGCAAGATTGAAACTCAAGAGAGATACAAGCTGGATAGATGGATGTAGAGGCTATCCACAAAGAAGGTAACTAAACCCATAAGATCTGATGAGGTTGCCAAGAGTGAGACTGCAGAAAAAGAAGCGAAGAGGGTCCAAAACAGCATACCCACAGTTGGGAGACATTACGTGAATAATGAGCCAGCAAAGAACACACAGGTAAGGAGAGAGTAAATGTCAGGAAAATCCAGAAGAGGGTGGTCAGCAATGTCAACTGCAGCAGATGGTTGAGAAGAATGAGAAGTGAGAAAAAAAGCCATATTTGGGAATTAAGAATTAACTGATAACTTTGAAGAAAGCAATTTCAATTGAGCAAAGAGATCAGAAGTCAAGTCGCTGAGGGTTAAGGCCTAAGTGACAGCACAAGAGACGTGGGCGGCTGTTTTTCTAGGAGTATGGCTGAGAAAGGGAGGGGAAATAAGGCAAAACCCTGAGGGGAAACCTCAGTGAGTGAAGGTTTCTTTAACCATCAGAGTGATGTAGGCTTGAGTCAAGGCAGTAAAGGTGAAGGTAGACAGAAGTCAAAGACTCAATTGAGGGGATGGTTGAGGCTGCAATCTAGTGGAGAAGAGCAAAAAGGGAAGGGAGCAAACACACATGTAAAGGAGTCAGCCCTGGCAAGGGAAGGGCCACCTCTTTGTCAGAGGTTGAGAGAATTACTGTCTTATATACCAACCATCTTCTGGTATTTCAGGCAAGATTTGGTGAATAAATCACTTTCGTTTATATCACAATTTCAAGTCTGACTCAAGAATTTATAACTATCAATAGAGGCTCTGAGCCAATAATTGGGGATACCAAATAGGCCTTCATCTTTAAGCATGACAATGTGATAAGATTGAAGAGGGAAAGAAATGTACCTTCCATCTGAGTGCTTATAACTGAATCAAAAAAGGAGCAGGGAAAAGGGGCAGCAGAGCAGAATTCATTTACGTCTAGTGAGCTTTTTCAGTCAGATTATTACAAAGCCTTGGCACCAAGAAAAATCTGCATAGTTGTGGAATTTTCCAAGTTTCTGTAAATTTCTGGAATATTAAGGAATAATTTATATAAAGAAACAGAAACAAACCCCTCTCCTCAAAAGCATAAAGAAATATAAATACACGGTCGGACCCATTAGACAAAAAAGTCTCAGAAATGAATTCAATCAACTCACCTTGGAGGACACAATCCGGTTATCACAAAACTTCTCCTCGACGTATGCATCTGTCTCTGGGGCTTGGTGGTGACCAACATAGACAGTTCGAGTGCTAACCCGCTGCTCTTCCCCTCCGCACTAAGCAACAGAAGAGAAAAACGTAATAAGCCTTTCATAATTCATTTTACTATCTCCATCAACTGACTTAAGAATGTCAAATAGAGTTTCTCCTAAACCAAGGGCACAACCTCTGATGCAAACAGACGAACACATCAACGGATCTGTGATCTCAGATAGGGGTGCACTTCTTCCAAAGAAACAGCTCACGACCCTATCCATGCCTAGCCATCCAGCGTGACGTTTGTCTTTGTTCTCCCGTACGTGTGACTAGGTGTGACCCAGTGGGATCCAGGCACCAGGAGCCTTCTTCAAGTTCTCTGGAGACTGAGAGGATAAATGTACCACATGTGGACAAGCTGACCGATTCCTCTCACTAAATGGCCAGCACATCTTGAATGCAAATCCTGGTTTCATATTACAATTAAAAAGAGTTCAATTTCAGTACAGGACCTGTCACTTACGTCTACTTAAGAGTAGGTTTCCTACTTAGTCTTGGGGAAAATCAAACTGTATTTAGCTCCTTGAACTTGAAAGCAGATTCTATAGAAAACAGCCATATTCCAGGATTATCATGATTTCAGAGATAACGTGGACATTTCCTTCGGTGACAAAAACTGCAATTCATCTATGCCTTTTCATCCTAGATGACTCCTGAATTAAATCCTCCTACAAGTTCATGCAGGAAATTCCCCCCAATATATTGTCCACCTTCCCAAATTTTTTTTTAATTTTTGGAGGTTTGGGAGAGACCAGGATCAAGTGGCTTGTCCAGGGTCACACAACTAGTGTCTGAGGTTGCATTTGAATTCAGATCCTCCTGACGCCAGAGTTGGTGCTCTACCCACTGTACAACCCAGCTACCCATTGCTTTCCTCACTCTTGCCATCATTCTCTTTATCAACTAACTACCTTGCCTTTCCCTAAATCTCTGAGCTGGGGCCTTCTCCCCATTAGTGATTTCTTCCCTGGTACCACCATTTTGAGAAGGAGCCCAGCCACATTTCATCTCACCGTCACCTCACTTCTCTCCAGACTCTATTTGCCGGACTTGCAGAAGCATCCTTCCTCTCCTCCTCCTCTTCTGGCCCAGTTTCTAACACCATATTCTTTACATATTTTCTTTTCTCCTTCTAATGTAAGCTCCTTGTAGACATCTTGTGTTTGTTTTTCTATCTTCAGCAGTCAATCTGTCTGTCGATCTACCAGTCTGTCTACCATTATACTCTTTCTCAATCTCTGCCCACCTATCTCTCTTTCACTTTATCTTCTTTCAAGGCATCTGGCTCATTCTATCTCTATCTCTATCTATCTAGAGGATAGCTATTCATCAGTCATGCCTTACTCTTGTGACATAACCAGACCATCTTCTATTTTTGCTCATCTATTTCCTGGATGACATCCTTTACACTGTTTCTTTTTCATCATTCCTTGCTTGAGTTGCATTTCAGCCCACCCGCTCACATCTACCAAGTACCTCTCCATGACCCTTTAGGGAATCCTCAATTGAAATTCTTCAGAAACGGTAGTGGCCCGGGACTAGCTGCTCAACACCACCAGAAAACTATTCCTATTGATTAGCGTTGAGGAAAACCTTGTCACAAACTTTACCCGGATGGACAGTAAAAGAAGCAATTATTTCCAAGCCCATGAGCACTGCCTAGCTAAGAAGCCGCTACTCTAAGAAGGAATAATCCCATCCTTATTAATGGAGCAATCAGATGCTTCTCCAAAGAAACCATTATAATTCGTGGGCTTTGAAGAAAGGCAATCCCATGGGGATCAATCACAGTCTATTATGTTTCATCTCTCTTTGAAAGCACCTTTCTCTGATTTTTGTGCCATGTTTTTAAATCAGGCTTGTTGATTATTTAGTAACGGGATTTGAGATAAACTGGAAAAAACATTGAGCGGGGTATCTAGGGACTGGGGGGGTGTCTATTCTTAGGTTAGATACCGATCTCCATTGTGGCTTTGCTCAGCTCTCCCCTCATCAATCGGGATAAGGTTCCATTTTCCTCAAGTTTTACAGCAAGTAGTGTTTGGCGCAATGGAGGGAACCTGGCATTTGAGGAGCTGGGTTTAAGCTTTATCATTTATTGCTAATCGTGTGAGCCTTGACAAATCACACAACCCCTCTGATTTTTAATCCTGCTGTCTATAAAATCTGGGGGAGGGGACCCTACCAGATAGCCGCTAAGGTCCCTTCCAACCCTAAATTCTGTAAAACTAGCATGGTGTTAACCTTAGTATTCATATAAACTAAAGATGCTATATTAATAATAATAATAACTAGAGTACCGATCTAGCTTTTTATGGTATTTATAGCGTTCTTTATAGGTGGCTGGGTGATGCTGTAGTATGTAGAGTACCAGCCTAGAATCAGGAAAATCTGAATTCAAATCCAGTCTCAGACACATATTAGCTATGTGACTCTAAGCAAGTCACTTCACCCTGTTTGCCTCAGTTTCCTCATCTGTAGAATGAACTGGAGAAGGAAATGGCCAACTACTCCAATAAAAAATGACTAAACGACAACTACAATATATAGCACTTTAAGATTTACAAAGAGCTTTACAAATGTTCTCTCATTTGATCCTCCTATCACCTCCTAGCAGGTAGGTGCTATTATTATGCCCGTTTTACAGCTGGAGAATCCGAGGCACACACAGACATTCCGTGATTTGTCCAGGCTCACACAGCGAATATGTGTCTGAGGCTGGATTTGAGCCAGTCTTCCTGGCTCCAGGTTCATGCCTCCACCCATAATCCTCTCTCCTCTGTGACTTTAATGAAGTCTTAAATAACAGTTGACATTTATATAACATGTTATGATAAAGAACCTTACCTCTAGAATCTTGCTAGCTCCCACTAATGGCCCCATGCCTTGGCAAGAAGAAGATAATTAGCCCATTTTATTGAAGGAGAAAACAAGACTCAAAAAGCTGAGGTGGAGTTCCCCGTTACAAAATTCCTAAGTAGCTCCATGTCCAGTATTTTTATCCCTAGGCCTTCATGTCCACAATTTCACTATTATCTTTTCAAGGCATATTATGATATAAAACCTTTAATTATACCAGTGTTAATGTTTTTTAATAACTTTTCTTGTAGTCATGTAGGCTTTTCTTCCTTTTTAGAGACAAGAAATAAATATGAGCCTTTTTTATTTTTTTAAATCATTCCTTCCCCTTCCCAAACTTATATGGGAATATCTGTGGCTAAAAACTTACTCATATTCCCCCTCTCTCTGGGTATATCACAGGCTGCAGTTGTATATACAAAAATGTATATAATTTTCTCGAAGGAACATAAAAGGTACCTTTGGCTTGATTATATGAAAGATTCTATGATGGGAGATCTCCAGGTCTATGGAGAAAACCACTGCAAAAGAACTCGATGTTAATCAAAGCTGGTGGAATGTGAATGAGCAGTGATTGTAGACTCTGTGTCCAGAGATCTTGGAGGAGAACACACTTGGATCTGATCTGGGGAACTTAGGCAATTAGCTGACCAGAGGCAAGATTCTGGGATTTCCCTCCAAGTAGAGTAGTCTGCCATCCTAAAATGAAACTTTGGGGGATCCCCAGTTGCTGTGTCCAATTAAAAACAAACTTCCAAAGGGATTCTTGTCTTTTTTGGAACTGGGATGAAGAGGGAGGTGGGGGTATGGAGAGAACGGCATTTCTACTGCCTGATCTAAGGATAGAGAGAGACTTAACTTTTCAAGGACGGGGGACTTTCTTAGCGAGTCAGCAGGACCCAGCACACATGACATTCCCAGATGTGTTTGTTTCCTAGGCAGATAAGGTCTTCTCTCGGCAACAGGAAATCATTGAAATTATTACCTTTAACTTTCTGCACCCTGCTCTGAATTGAGGCAAAGGTCAAGTCTATATGGAGCAGCTTGAGTAAGGACAGATCTGATTTCAGAGAAAAATGACTGTTTCACCTACAAGTGGCCATACTCCCGTGGCTTAGCCCCAGGAAAAGCTCTTTAGTATGCCAGTTGTGAGGCCATTTCTATAGACTGCACCCTGGAAGGGAACAGGCCAGGCAGGGCCTACAAAGTGAAGCACAGTACTCTGAATACAAAACTTTCCAAACCCACTAAGTTGAATTTTCCCCCTTGTAGCTATCTGTTGAGGAAAATCACTGATTTTACAGAACCTGTAAAGAACTCAGAAGTCATCCACCCATGAGCACAGAGCTCTGGCTAAGTCACCTCGCCTCTCAGATGGTGAAACTGAGGGGAAATGACTTATCCGAGCTCACACAGGGACTAAGGGACCGGGTCAGACCTGATCATGCCATCCTACCCTAGCAAAGCATAGCTACGTGGCAACAGAGAGCACAGAGGCTTGAGCGTCTGAGTCGGGAAGATCTGCGTTCAATCCAGCCACTTTCTAGCCATGTGGCCCCAAACTAGTCACTTTACCTCTGTCGGCTTCAATCTTCTCATCTACAAAATGGCTAGATGCCCATCATTTGGGAAATGACTGAGTAAGTTGTGGCATAGGAAAGTAAGTGGAATATTACTGTAATATAAAAAATGATGAACAAGCTGATTTGAGAAAAGCCTGGAAAGATTTCTAAGAACCGATGCTGAGCAAAACAAGCAGAACCAGGAAACATCGTACATAGCAAGTGCAAGATTGCGCAACTATGACAGACTTGGTTCTTCTCAGCAGTTCAGTGATTCAAGACAATCCCAGTAAACTTTGAAGAGACAACGCCATCCACATCCACAGAGAGAGCTACAGAGACAGAATGTAAATCAGCACATACTCTGTTCACCTTTTTTCTCCTTTTTCTTGTTTTTTTTTTCCTCTCGTGGTTTCTCCCTTTTGTTCTGATTTTTCTCTCCCAACATGATTCATAAGGAAATGTGTTTTAAAAATAGATGTATATACAAAAATAAATGAATGGATGGACAGGTGGATGGATGGATAAATAAGTGAATGAATAAAAATGAGATAATAATTGTAAAAGGCACTTAACACAACACCTGGGCGCATACTGAGTGTTACATATAAATGCTTAAAGTGCTACTACTGGGCTTATACCCCAAAGAGATGCTAAAGAAGGGAAGGGGACCTGTATGTGCCAAAATGTTTGTGGCGGCCCTGTTTGTAGTGGCTAGAAACTGGAAAATGAATGGATGCCCATCAATTGGAGAATGGCTGGGTAAATTGTGGTATATGAATGTTATGGAATATTATTGTTCGGTAAGAAATGACCAGCAGGATGAATACAGAGAGGATTGGAGAGACTGACATGAACTGATGCTAAGTGAAATGAGCAGAACCAGGAGATCATTATACACTTCGACAATGATATTGTATGAGGCTGTATTCTGATGCAAGTGGATTTCTTTGACAAAGAGACCTAACTCAGTTTCAATGGATAAATAATGGACAGAAGCAGCTACATCCAAAGAAAGAACACTGGGAAACGAATGTGAACTATTTGCATTTTTGTTTTTCTTTCCGAGTTGTTTTTATCTTCTGAATCCAATTCTCCCTGTGCAACAAGAAAACTGTTTGGTTCTGCAAACATATATTGTATCTAGGATATACTGCAACATATTGAACATATATAGGACTGCTTGCCATCTGGGGGAGGGGGTGGAGGGAGGGAGGGGAAAAATCGGAACAGAAGCGAGTGCAAGGGGAAAAAAAACATATAAATGCTTATTCCTTTCTGCCCTTCCTCATCCTGAGTTTGCTCTACCTCAGAAGTTAAGTTAAATCAGGTTAGTTAAGTGGGAGACGTTTTGGGAATGCTGGATGCCGTTGCCTTTTCCTCCACTGTCTGGCACACGGTGGTCACTTAATAAATGCTCAAGGGATAAATTATGGATTTGTCCCTGCCACAAACACTGGTTCTATCAACGTAACCAAAACTTAACTGGTTATTTTACTGATCCTTTGAATGAGATACAATTGTACTGTATTTCTTATTAGGACCAAAAGCTTTAGGGGAAAAGGATGAAAAAGGAATCATGGGATTTTTTTTCACCATCCCTTTTACATAAGACCTAAGTGACCTCCATTTCCACAGACTAGAGCACTAGGGAGTGGGGAGGTGGGGGTGGGCAATGAATTTAAATTACAAAACAGAGTCTAAGACAGAAATAAGGAATGTCCACAATGAAATTGGCTATAAAAGGAATTTCTGGGCTCTGGGGCGCTAAGCTCTGGGCTTTAAAGAGAAACTAAAGGTATTCTCTCTCTGGGCTACTTTCACTTCAGTGCCACTAGACCAGCATTCTCCCAGCCTTCAAAACTGATGAGCTACCCATATCCAGGACAATCTGTCATAGCTGTATTATGATACAGTGTCTGGTGGGTGTACAAAATGGTAGCAAAGAAAGAGAGAATTGATACGAAAACCCACTCTCATTTTCCAGTTGCTGCCAATGTCAAGTTTAAAGTGATGGCCCTAGGTCGTGCGGTTTTCAATTATTCAGGTGGCTTTGCCAAGACAGAAGGCTTCCAAGTGTAAATGCTCGACAGCTTTCTCCTTTAGATGGGACAAAGCAATTCAGAATGGAAATGTATGCTTCCTGTCATCCTCTAAGAATTGTGAACCCTAAAAGACAGGTTATTATCCCAATGTCCCTATTATTTTACTTGAGATCAGGAGTTCTGAACCTCGAGGTCATGTGCTATTTAAGATCTTGATAACTATATTGTAATGTGATCGATTTTCTTTGTAAGCCTATGGTTTTATTTTCTGCATTTAATAAAAAGAAGATTCTGAGAAGTCGGCACATAACCTCTGAACCTCTGCTTTAGAAAATAGATCTAGAGGATAGTTAGGTGGCATGAAAGTGGACAGAGTACTGGCCTTGGAGTCAGGACATGAATTCAAATCCAACCTCAAGTACTTGAAACTTAACTAGCTGTGTGACCCTGGTCAAGTCACTTAACCCTGAATGCCTCCCCACCCCCCAAAAAAATCAATCTAGAAGACACAAAGGACCCCATAGATCATAGGATCGTAGATCTCAAGCTAGAAAGCACTTCAGTGGCCAAGCAGGCCAATCCCCTTGTCTTACAGATGAAGAAACAGAGGTCCAAAGTGAAGGTCATACAGAGAGAAAGTTAATGAAAGTAGGATCTGAACTGGAGTCCTCTGGCTCTAAGCCCAATTATAACTTTCTGCCTTTATATTAAAAGTTATCAACACCACTTCCATTTTATCCACCAATAAACATTCAGTACTAAACAAAGAAAAAGTACAAGTGAAAAATGATATTTGCATTATGTCACATTTACATCTATTTCCAAAACAGTCTGATTGGTTCCTAGATCTAAGTGACTTCATCCTTCTTGTTTCACAAATGAGAAACCTGCCTATGGTTACATGAGGAGGATGGGGTGTAATCACAAGTTAACCCCAGTGCTCCCAGACTATTCATTCTGTCCATCAGAGAGAGGAGCATCTTTCTAAGACCTGAAGTAAGGGAAAACAGGGGTGAATCGGTATTGATCTCAGGAGTCTTCCAATATCTACAAACTCATGGGCGTCCATTCAAACAACAACAACAACAAATAAATAAATAAATAAATAAGGAACACAGAAAAATAAGATGACTTGTCCAAGGTAACATAGTCAGTAGATGGCAGAACAAAGGCTAGAACCTGGTCCTCTGATTCCAAGCCCAAAGCTCTTTCCACTACACTAACCTGAGAAGCCTAGGAAAATAGCCAACAATACCCTTATTCCTCCTCCTGAAATAACCCCTTTGACACTCTCAACTCACACTTTCAAGCTACAGGCTGCTAATTATAATGAAGTCAAGTAACAAGGAATAAATTAGTCTCCCTATAAACTCAAATCACCCTCTAGGGAATTCTAGGTAACAGAGAATACATTCCCTTATGATAATAAAAACATGCAAAGTCCTCGTATATTTCCTAGGCAAAAGGGGTGAGGAGACAAAGAAGGGGTTGGGAGTAGAAGGAGAGAGAAAAAAGGAGGAAGAGACAGAAGGAGAAGAGGAAGGAGGAGGCAGAGAGAGAAATGCAGGGAAGGAGGGAAAGAAAAGTGAGACAGACAGAAATGAGAAAGACACACAGAGAGACAGAGAGAGACAGAGGGAGACAGAAACTCTCTCTTTTAATTGTTTCCTGAATAAGTACAAATGCTGTGCTGATCTAGCAGGCAGCCCTGCCTGAACAGAAGAAGGCAAGAGATAGAATGCTTACTCCCAGAACAGATGCAGGAGCTTCATTTAAAAATCACGGACAGGTTTCAAAGGTCCCCTGACCTTCCAAGACTACCCCCCCATGATCGGTGGTGCCCAACTGGTTTTCAGGCTAACCTCCCCAGACTCGTCATTTCTTCTAATCGATTTGTCTAATTGAACCGAAAATTGTTTTTCCGAGGTTCCAATGCACTAGTCCAAACACTGGGTAGCCTCTGTCAACTCTGGAGCCTATCTGTAGAGATCAATTTCCAATCAGTTCACTAGACTTGATTATGAACTTGGTGGCCCTGAGCCACTGGATAGGCTTAATCTGTATCATGACCTCCACGACAGCCCAAATACAAGAGATATACCACATTAGTTCATCACTCAATTTGTCTTCTCTCTTCTGTCCCTCCACACCTGCCACAGATGCTTGTCCAGCACATATCTGATGCTTAATAAATGTTCCCAGAAGGCTCAAACAGGTCCACCCCACCCTTACTTTCCACATCACAGAAATCTCCTAGAGATCCCTCAAGCAAATTTTGTAGCCATCTCACCAACAAGCAAACCAAAGTCCTTGGAAAATTCTGGGGAGTTGGCAATATATTTCTAAACCTTTTTGGGGAGGGTGCCTTTCTGGAGAAGTGCTATCCTCAAACTGAACGGATAGAAGCAATAATCCTAAGAGGCTCCAAACAAGGCAAATAGAAAATTTTGACACATAAAACATTGTTTCTACTCTCAAAGGGAGAGGTACCAATATTAAGAGTTCTAAGGCTATGGATTATTAACAGTGCATTACTGCTACAAATCCCTGGAGCTCACCCTGCCAGGCCTAGCTGTGGGTGAAAAGTAAAGGAACTCAATACAGAAATTAGGGGCTTGTCAACAAAAGAAGTCACAATATGCCCTTTCTGAATTTATTTATTTTCACTCTAGCTCCGTAAGTAGTTAATGTGTTTTTCCAGCCTTCTCTCCCCAAAGACCACAAACCAGAGGAAGTAAAAGGAGACAGAGCCACCGTGAATGCTCCGACGATCGGCTCTGGAACACACCTTTTACCTGAACATTTGGGGCTCCCCAAGCCCAAATTCAAAGGTTTGCCAAGTACCCCCAGAAAATCACAGGCAGATGAGGGCTTAGCCAAGAGACCAGGTAACAGTAGGCCAGTAGCTGGAAGCTGCTCTGGGAAATGAAGGCATTGTCATCCAAACACGGTTTCACAAGTGACTCTTAGGGCTTCACAACGAACAATATGGCTCTAATGTGTAAGTACTCGGTCCCTACACTGCTCCCACACTAATAATTAAAAAGCAAATCCTTGGCTTCTGCTTGTTTGAATTTGCTGACATAACCCTTTTTTTTTTTTTTAAGACTTACATTCCTTAAACTGTGTTGGAAAGTTTCACTAATGGCAGGTAAACAATTTTCCTTTCTTTTCTTCCCTTTTCTCGTTCTTCCCTTCTTTTTAATTTTTCTTTTTTTCCTCCTCTCCTTTTTTCAATCTTTTTTTCTCTTTTCTCTTCTTCTCACTCCTTTCCTATCCCCTCTTCTACCCTCCCCTTTTCTCCTCCTTTCTTTTATCTTTTCTTTCCTTCTCTGACTTTTTCTTTTCCTGTTCTTGACATTCTCCTTTTCTTTCCTCCTCTTTCCTTTTCTGTGTTTTCCTTAACTACTCTCTCCTTTTCAGTTCTTTCCTCTACCCTTTTTCTTTCTTTCCTTTCCTCTCTTCTATTCCCTTCATTTCTTTCTTTCCCTCTTTTCTTTTGGCCCCTTTCTCCTTTTCTTTCCTTCTTTTTTCCTTTTCTCTATTTTCCTTAACTACTCTTTTTTTCTATTCTTTCCTTTCCTCTAATCTTTTTCTATTCTTTCTACTCCCTTCCTTCTACCTTCTCCATTTCTTTCTTTCCCTCTTCTTTTCTTTTCTCTATTTTCCTTAACTACTCTTTTTTTCTATTCTTTCCTTTCTCTACCCTTTTCCTTTTTTTTCTTCCCTCTTTTACCTTCTCCATTTCTTTCTTTCCCTCTCCATTTTTATTCTTTCCTTTTCCCTACTCTCTCCTTTCCTCTATTTCTTTCATTCCATTTCTTTCCTCCTCTTTTCTTAATTACTCTCTCCTTTCCCCTTGTCTTTTCTTTCCCTTCCTTTCTTCTACCCTCCCCATTTCTTTCTTTCCCTCTCCTTCCCTTCCCTTTCCATTTTTCTTCTCCTCTGGTCTCTCCTTTTCTTCCTTTCCCTGTCTCCTCTTTTTCTTCTTTCCCTCCTTCTCCTCTCAGTTTCTTCCCTTTCTTTTCTCCTTTTTTTTTCCTTTCTTTTATTCTCTTCACTTCTCCTCTCCTCTTTTCTCCCTTCTATTGTTCCCCATTTTCCTTTCCTGTTCCTATCTTCTCTTCTCTCTCCTCCTCAACTACCTCTTTTAACTCTCAGACTTCCAAAGTCCTAAATTCAAAAATGAAAATCAGTTTTCTTAAAGAGCCATTTTAATGCATAGCCACCAGAAAGGAATCCTGGGTGTGCTTTCAGGAACTCAAATAGCCTACCTGGAATAGATTTTTTTTTTTAAATTCTGGCTATGTGAGTTCTGTGGAGCCTTCCTGAAAGAACTTCTTCAAAGGTCAAAGAAATCATCAGCTCCACACACACCCAGCAGTCACTACACAATTTCCAACATCCTTTTCCCTTCTTGCTCTCTCAGAGATGGCATAATAGTCACAGCTAATAGCAACAGAGCACAACTAATGTGAAGCAGAAACTAAAAACTGAAGAGGGGGAGAGAGAAGAGAGGGAGAGTCACTTCCATAACCCCTAAGCTCTATTTCATTCTTAAAATGATAGGAGCAATACTAGGCAGGCAGACAATCCAGTAAAGCGCACTCAACGGCAGCCAGGAAGCAGATAAAAATACACATGCAAATAAAAGGAAGTAGTAGCCCAGCAAGCCTCGCCTATCTCTGGAACTAGTGGGGATCTAGCCAAGAACACAAACCTCAGCCACGGGTGTTAAAGGCATATCCATCTGTAGGCTGGCCCGGAGAAAGCAGCTCTATGTGTACCAGCTCCAAGGAAAGTCGCCCAGAGAAAGCTGGCTCCAGCTTATCAAGCCACTGGGACCAGGCTCTGCAATGCTTCTAAAGTTTCCCAGAAGTTGGGAAAAAAGCCAAGAGTGGATTTCAAGTTTCTCTGCTTCCAGGAGAGGGAGAAAGCAGTATGAGAAGACTTGTGGCAGCCAGCTTTTAAGGTTTCTCAAAGGGCTGACCACTCCTATATTGGCCTAGCCCAGCTTCTATTCTATACCCATTTGTATCGCTTTGATGCTTTTTTTTCCCTCTCTCCTGAGCTCTATTAGAACATGCTGTGCAAACTGTCCCCTTCTCTCTGCATGAATGAAATGGGTCATCGTAATCTGATTTCCTTGAAACATTTCAAACCTGAATACTTTCTTCTACTGGTGGGCAGAAAAAAAAAATGATTTGTTCAAGGGACAATTAGGTTTCTAGATCTATTAGCGGGAACAGATGGGACAAACCAAGAAGATGGTTTAAACACTATAAACAATCGGGCCTCAGCAAAACTACTGGAAAATCGGCAGTCTCAGAGACTGGGGGAAACAAAGGTCAAAGGATCAAGAGATTTAGGGGTGAAAGGGGCTTAGCTTAAGGAGTCCAACATCCTTACTCTGGAGAAGGTGAGATCCAAAGAGATGATTTGTCCCAAGTCACACACAGAATCAAAAATTACTAAGGGCGGCAAGGGAGCATCACTGTACACAGAGCAATGGGCCTGGGAGTAAAGAGGACCAGAATTCAAACTCAGCCTCAGACACTTCCTAGCTGTGGGATCCTGGACAAGGCACTTCACCTCTGTCTGCCTCAGTTTCCTCAATTGTCAAATGGAGAGCATAAAAATACCTCCCTTCCAGAGTTGTTGTGAGGATCAAATGAGATAATATTTGTAAAGTGCTTAGCAGCACGCCTGGCCCGTGGTCACTGCTACATAAATGTTAGCTATTATAGAACTAACTAGAAGGGTCTTCAAGGGCCATCTAGATCAGAGAGCTTCTAAAACTTTTCCCACTCACGATCCCTTTTTACCAGAGAAATTTTACACAACCCCAAGAATATAGGCATAAAATAGGTATACAAATCAAATATTTGCTAATAATAAATCATAAAGAAATTAATTTTAATAGAATTCTTTGGTATATATATACACATATATTATTTTATAACTAAAGACTAAAGTTCATTTGCACATTAATGAGATAGAGCTGCTGCTTGTTTGCTTTTACAGAAAGAATTAAATCTTGGTGGAATACTTGAACTTTTATTGTTGCCAAATTTTTCATGACCCCCACATTCAGTTACACAACCCGACATGGGGTCACAACCCATTGTTTAAGAAGCTTTGATCTAAGCCGACTCCTTTATTTCATAATTGAGAAAACTCAGGCCTAAAAAAGCAAAATGAAATGGCACAGGAAAATCTGAACCCAAAACTTAATGATACCTAACCCAGCACAATTTCCCACAGACCACAGGGCCTCTCTAGCAAGCTAGTAAGTTTTGCAAAGTTAGTGAGATGCAAAGCCAGGGCTCAAGGCCAGGCCCTCCAATACCAAACCCTGCCTCACAGCTGTCTCAATAAAGCAACATGCTAAGCACAGACAGAACATGACTAGGACATCACCTCATTACCTTGCCTCTTGGCCCCTTTTATAGTTTGTTTCCCTGGAGAGATTATGTGCTGATCCCTCGACTTTGGAAATCTGCTCAGGGTGCATATTCCTGCCTCCCTAATCTTTGGCTTTTATATTCCAGAGAACTCTATCTTGGCAAGCCACGTCCAACCCCACCACAGCCTCCCTTTTGTCCCCCCATCAATGGTCAGAGATTCAAAAGATTTCTTTAAAAAAGAAATGCACAAAACCACTATGTGTGAAGAGAACTAATTCATAAAGTAGCCAAAGAATTTCCCTTCGAGGATGAGCAAGATAAGGTGCCTAATAAAAAACAATTACACTTGACTAAGTGTACACTTGCTTACATAACTGATTTTATTGCCAGCCTAAGGATAGTTTCCTAGTTCAAGGAGCTGACAAGTTTTCTGGGTGAAATGGACAGAATATGCAAGCCACCGGTGTGATATATCGAATTTAAATATTGCAGTCAAGCCCGAGCTTATTCATTTGTAACACTCAGGACAAGTGAGGCAGAGTTTGAGAAAGCAAATTCTTATGGGGGCAGTATGTAATGGTGCCAAGACTGGAAACCAAGCCCTCGACTCGGGATCCATGATTTTTCCATTGAATCATACCGCCTCTGACAAAGGGATGAAGAGCAAATAAATAGAAAAGGTTTGGCTGGGGGTTCCTCATCAAGGAAAGATCACCCCCCAGGAAGCCGATGGCATAAGTGAAGATACATTTAGGATCCAGTATATGAGGAAGAAGCAAATTCTTCTGGGGGTTGAGACAATAGGGAGGCTCAGAGGACTTTTCTAGTGATGATGGACAAAGATAGAGCAGTCAAGTCTCTGGGAAGGAACCGAGGGATACCTGCCATAGGCATCTCCCAAGCCCCTAGCCCGAATATCTCATCCAATTAGAACGATGCAGATTCATCACTAGGTGCTAAGATTAGTGATCTTAGGCCCATTAGGGAATCTAGACCAATTTGGATCTTGTGGTAAAGAATTCTTTTCAAAGAACCAACATTAGAGTTCTTTACATAAATCCAAAGACTAGGCAAGCAAAGAAAAGTTCGTGGACATTTTGGAAGGCAAGCTCATAAATTTTACAGGTGACCTAATTGGTAATTAGCTGGAAAAAGAATTTCCTGGATGGAAAAAAAAGCACTCATAAAGATTAGTGAGCTTTTCAAAATATAATTCCTCATATTCTAGGGCAGTACAATGGAAGACAAATGAAGATTAAAGGAAAAATGGGGCACAAATATGACTTTGACCTTCTTGGAGAAGCCATACCACATTCTCCTTTGGATCCCAGCGGTCTAGATAGAGCTCCACCTCAGCTCTCATGAGACTTTCAGCTCCTTGAGGACAGAGATTGTGTCTTACTCATCTTGTGCCTAGTAAGAATCGATTTTTTAAAAAGTGCTGGAAAGTTGACAGAGGTTTCCCATTGTTACACAGCTTCATGTGGGCCTCCCGATTACCTTATAAGTTAGTATTCTACAATTATCATTTTATAAATGAAGAGAGGGGAAGGTAACTGAGGAACAGAGATTTAGAACTGAGAAAGACCTCAGGGACCAGAGGAGGAAGAAAAGTCATTTGCCTACATTTATGTCAGATAGATGTTGTTCCATTCATCCCACAGATATTTACTGAACATCTAACTCCAAGTAAAGTTGTCGGTTAGGTAGCATCAGCATGTTGGATTTGGAGTCAGGAAAACTTGGGTTCTAATCTAGACAAGAATGGGTTACTTTGAGACTTTGGAATCGACCCCTGAAACAGTGATCACCATAATTACATATGCCATGTTGAGGGGCATTAGCCCTCAATAAATGAGAACACTAGACTTGCTATCCTGCTTGCTTGTACTATTGCCACTGCAACAGTAAGGGCTTTAATAAATGCTTTATCTACTTAACTGTCCATCTTCCCATCCATCTACCTATCTACCTACATATCTATTTAACCTTTCTATTATCATTCATTTATCCATCTATCTAGCATCTATCTACCTGCTTATCTAGCTATCTCTACTTTCATCTACCCACCCAATATCTACTTACCTATCTACTAATCAGTCATCTATCCACCTACTATCTACTTACCTATCTACTAATGAGTCATCTATCCATCTAATATCTACCTACCTATCTATCTTTTATTCATTCATTTGTCTACGGCAGGCTCGATGTCAGCACCTTTGGACTCATTCTTTAAGGTTCAATCTATAACAGGGTCAATATCGAATTGTCAGGAAAGACACAGAGTATTTACACTACACCCAGAATAACAAAACCATTCCAGACTGTGATATGGAATACTGACCATGGTTAATTATATTGAGCTGTTGACAAATACTATATTGGAAAGTAAAAATGCAGACAGATAACAATAAAAATAGCCAATAATTACAAGTACTTTAAGACCTTAGATGCTCTTAAATTATCTCATGTTATCTTCAGATATTCAAGTCAATTGTGAGTTCCAACAGTTTTGTGGTTTATTATCATCAGTACTGAGCACAGTAAGAAACTGAGGAAAGGATTAAAGTTCTGGTCTACTCTGACTCCATTTCTATGCTACATTGCCCAGTTGATGAACCAACATATTTGCCCTTCCAGGACAAGGAGTACAAGGTCTGAAACCTGAAAGACTGCATTTGAATCCCATCTCTGCCATGAGGTACCTTTGTAGCCTTGGGCAAATAACATTGTCTACCCAGATTTTTCATGTATAAAATAAGAAAACTAGGCTAGGTGACCTTCAAGGTCTATCTTATAACCTTATGATTTTACTAGGGAACTAAAATGTTCATTTACAACTCTATACTTATGACACTAAGTATATTTCCCTTCTCTGTAAAAATCAAAGGATGGCCTATGCTCTCTGAGGGCCATCCATAGTACTAAGTGGATACGGAAGGGCAAGACCAGGGTTGTTTCTAGCCATTTGGTTACGAGGAGTTGAAGAGGTTGAGGAGAGAGAATGGCCAAGTCAATGGGCTCACCATTTGTAAAAAGTGTTTGGCTTTAAGGCAAAGACAAGTGTACAGTAGAAATATGAGGTCAACAATTCCAAAAGACTTGTGATGGAGAGAACCATCTGCATCCAGAAAGAGGACTGGATCCACATTGAATGTGGATGACAACAGAGTATTTTCACCTTTTTTGTTCTTTGCTTGCTTGTTTTTCTTTCTCATTTTCCCCCCTTTTTGATCTGATTTTTCTTGCACAGCATGATAATTGTGGAAATAGGTATAGAATTGTATATGTTTAACATATATTGGATTATCTGCTGTCTAGAAGAAAGGAAAGAGGGGAGGGAGGGAGAAAAATTTGGAACACAAAGTTTTGGAAGGGTGAATGTTGAAAACTATCTCTGTATATGTTTTGAAAATAAAAGGCTATTATTAAAAAGAAAAAGAAAAAGAAAGAAATTTCAGTGGATTGGGAATTCAAGGGAAATAGAAAAACAAAGAAATATTACTCAAAGGAAAAGGATAGAGGAGAAAGAGGTCTTCTTGCTGGACTCCACCCACCGCATCCCACCACCATCACGAGCACACATTGACTGGAATATATTACTCCTAAGTTGTTAATTTGGCACAAGGGAAGCTGTATTGGGCTTTTTTCAGGCAACAAGGATGCCCACTAGAAGTATTGGAAGTACTGCAGCAGCAGTTTACTTAATGGTACCCCAGAAGTCTAGATGAATTATCCTTTAGCCATACCCTGCCCTGCCCTGCTCCACCCCCAAGGCAATTTACTTCTCTGTCAGCATTTAAACCACTATACTCCCCAGATACCCAAGGCACAGAGGACTCTAGGTTCAAACAGGCTGGCATTAGCTGGCATGGTGCCAGCTTTAAAAGCAAATCTATCCTCTATAATTACAAATGCTACTTTGTACCTGAGATTTCACAGGACCCACAAAACCGCTATATTTATATATACTTTGAAGCCACTTGAAAGAAGCTGTTTAAGAAATGGATACAAATTTCTTTTGAAAAATGAGTACTGGAAAACAAACACCACTCAAGTGGGAGGCCAAACCAATCCTCCCCCAAACCAAACAGTTCTCCGCAAAACAAATAAAAGGAATCCTGGGCTGGCCAGAGCTGGAGGCTGGGTAAAAGTGGAAGTTGGGACTTCTAAGTACAAGATCTGAAAAGATCAGAGAGAGATCTCTAAGCCTGGCAAAAAGGTTGGGTCGCTATTTGAGTCAGTCAGGAGATTTACTGAGAACACTCAATAGACCTTAAACAAGGATGGCAGACTATCTTAAACTTCAGCGAAATTTACTCAAATGAACATTATTTGTAATTAGAGAAGGACTTGGGGGAACATTACTAGTCATCAGAGGGCTCGGATTCAAATGCCGGTGGTACTATTTCCTGATTTCCTGTTATATGTGTGACTATAAACAATTATATTAACCCCATATAGGCTTCACCATACAAGAAGGTGATCTATGGAAAGTCCTATCCAAAGTTTTAAGCTATGACTCTAATAATGAAACATTGATAGGAGATGACTAGTTCTCCCAGAGTCTCTGTAAAAATATAGAATGAGTCTACACAGACAGAACACAACTGATTTAGAGTTGGAAGGCTTTAGAAGTCAGCTATTCTGACCCCTCATTGAAGAAAAGAAGAAAATAACATCAGGAAGGAGAAATGTGTTGGGGAAAGTCACAAGGAGCAGAGCCCACATTTGAACCCAGGTCTGTTTCCACAGTATCACCCTTTCCCTCTAGAGATACTAGGGGATTTGGGTTTTTTTTGTTTGTTTGTTTGTTTTAGTGCTTCAGTCTATTCTACTGTAAAAAAAACTCAAAACAACGTGAAATTTCTTAAAAATTTAAGGGAAAAAAAAGGATTATGCATGTACAATCATTTTAAATGTACAGGAAGTACATTTCAACAACAATCCCACAGAACCTCTTTGGATAGTTTTTGATAAGTATAAGTACATTTGAGGAGAATCTGGGAGTGTCTTGATACCCCCAGAGTATCAAGGGAAGACCTTGATTAGATGAATTCAATTTCCAGAGACTCGCATTAGCAGCTCTCGGCCAATTCTATTGATAGAGTAAAGGTTGTACATAAGTGTCCAGCCACTAATTAACCTGCCTGTTCCTTGCTGACCCCTAACTCTCCCTTCTTGGTATACTCAAGGTCCCCAGCTTAGCTTGCTCCCACGGTGGTTCGCAGGCAGCCCTGAGCTGGAGGATACCATAACTACTATGATTCTTTGAGAGTGATCAGGAAATACACTGCCAGGGACAGGAGGAGGGAGGCAGGTACTTGGATGAAGGAAAGCAAGGTTGGGGTTAATTGATGGTAGGGTTAGGATGTTAGTGGATGGGGTCAGAAGATTATCCTCCTTATGAATAGGTGGTAACTTAGACAAAAAAAGGAAAGAAACAAGTATCAAGTGCTTCCTATATATTAAGCACTTTACAAATATTATCTCATTTGGTCTTCACAGCAATCCTGGGAGGTAGATACTGTCTTACAAAATCACATATTAACATTTCCTATATCCTACTATATTTTTATTTGTTCTGCTAAATATTTCCCAATTACCTTTTTTTTAAGAATCTAAGTTATGATTTCTTTGGTCAGGCAACTGGGGTTAAGTAACTTGCCCAAGATCACACAGTATCTGAGGCTGGATTTGAACTCCTACCTCAAGGGCAGGTGCTCTATCCACAGAGCCATCAACTGCATCTCCCAATTACCTCTTAATCTGGTTTGGGACAGTGGTGTGCATCTGACACCTCTGCTGTAGGCAACTCCGTGAGAAAGGAACAGAGAAGAATCCTAGCAATGAAGTGGAGAGACTTATAGAGACAGTATAAATTCCAGGGTCAAACACAGAATTGTGTGACGAACACCTATGGCCAAAGCTTTGCCCTCTTCTTTGCACCAAGGGATCAAATGATGGAACATTCAGGCCACGTCAGAATTTGTTTATGTATCTCAGTCTCAGAACAGTAGGATTGCTTTTGCAGGGTCAAAGGTCCAAGATGAAAGATGAAGCTACAAGTGCTTAAAGTATATGCGCTCAACCATAGAAAGATCTATGTATGATTCAATCACTGACAAAAGGGAAATTTATAATGAAAAAAATGGCAGCAAAAAAAAGATATCAAGACACCCCCAGGTTCTCCTCAAATGTGCTTATACTTATCAAAAACTATCCAAAGAGGTTCTATGGGATTGTAGTTGAAATGTACTCCCTAGAGCAATCTGGAACTATGCTCAAAAAGTTATCAAACTGTGCATGCCCTTTGATCCAGCAGTGTTTCTACTGGGCTTATACCCCCAAAGAGATACTAAAGAAGGGAAAGGGACCTGTATGTGCCAAAATGTTTGTGGCAGCCCTGTTTGTAGTGGCTAGAAGCTGGAAACTGAGTGGATGCCCATCAATTGGAGAATGGCTGGGTAAATTGTGGAATATTATTGTTCACTAAGAAATGACCATCAGGATGATTTCAGAAAGGCCTGGAGAGACCTACACGAACTGATGCTGCGTGAAACGAGCAGGGCCAGGAGATTACATACTTCAACAACAATACTATATGATGATCCATTCTGATGGACGTGGCCCTCTTCAAACCAAATCAGTTCCAATAGAGCAGTAATGAACTGAACCAGCTACACCCAGTGAAAGAACTCTGGGAGATGACTAAGAACCATTACATTGAATTTCCAATCCCTCTATTTTTGCCTGCCCGCATTTTGGATTTCCTTCACAGGCTAATTGTACAATATTTCAGAGTCCGATTCTTTTTGTACAGCAAAATAATGGTTTGGTCATGTAAAAAAAAAAAAGAAATGTACTTCCTATACATTTAAAATTATTGTACATGTATAATCGGTATCAGATTGCTTGCTGTCTCAGGAAGAGGGGAAAGAAGGGATGCAGGGGAAAAAAATTTGGAAATCAAAATCTAATAGAAATGTTGAAAACTACATTGACATGTAATTAGAACAATAAAATACTATTAGATGGAAAAAATATACTTCCTTCTTAGCAGGGAGGTCAGAGAGTATGGATCTACAACATATAGATTGTCAGTCCCATTCACTGTATGTTGTTTTTAATTGCAGTAGAAAGCTATGGGATTTTCTAAAATATGATTATGGTGTTTTAAAAAAATCAGTTTGGAGCATACCGAGTATATCCTCGGGACATCCTGTTTTAAGTAGTCCAATAAAGTTGTTGGAAACGGGAGAGATCGGAGGGCCAAAGAGGTTAAGGTTGGATAAAAAGATTTGAGAATCCCTCGCATCGAGATGACAAATGAATCTGTAGAGGCCGATATCACAGGATCCCATCCAATTCAATCTGACGTGAGTAGCTAACTAGTAGATTTCCCCACTAATACCCTCTATGGACTGATGGCAGGTAGCCATGCCAGAAAACAAGCTTTAAGAATGTCCTGTTTATCTACTACCCCATTTTGTGCATAGAGGTAAATGAAGGCAACAACATCGTGGGAAGCTTTCCAGATGTCAGCACTGCAAGTCAAGAGGGGAGGCTGAGGCTGGCCAGTATGCTGACCATTTAAACAATATCCTAACTGAGTCGAGACAGGCTCACCATGAGATGATGAATTTTTCTTGGTCCCAGAAATTCAAGGACCAAATTCTACAGGGCTTGCTATGCGTGTTAACAGAGGAAGTAGCTACATTAATAAACTCATAGAGCTTTCGAAGATTACGCTGCATTATTTAATTGACTCATATATAATTTAGAAAGCCTTATACCATGTGATATAAAAATGTATCGCTTATAGTTAATTAAAGATGGTGCTTGGGGTCATTTCTGTGAAAAGTTGGGCATTAGGCTCTCGGTAAGGAATGTAACTTCTCATTTTAATATTATTCCTTTGGGAAAGTCAGATTTAACTTCCATCACCTTGACTTATAGCACCTTTTTTTTTCCAGGAACAATGCAAAGCTTGCTTGTAAAAGATTTCAGAGAGACTATCATACCAAATAGTTTTGACACGACAGAGAGAGCTGCGAGTCAGCCCAGAGGAGAACACAATTCAGATCAGTCTGTCCTTTTCTGTTTTCATAAAAAGGATGGTTGATTTAATAAGCATATCTCTGGAAAGAACATTTTAAACAGCATTTATCATCACTTTCCAAGCAGAGCCGAGGCAAAAAATTGTTACTTCTCCATAGAACGAAAGGTCATCCATAAGAACGACTCAAATGATTTAAGTCACCAAAGGAAGGTTTGTGGTGGAAAACATCACTCTCATGCCTTCTTAGAAGGGAAATTAAATCATCAGCCCTTAAATAAAATCCCAATGTTCAACAGGTGTTATTCCTTTGTATAAATACTTAGAACATGTAATTAGGAGAATCCCTAGCTTCCTTCAAAGCAAATCCCAGTTGCCATTCCCCATAAGGCCTTTCCTGGTCTCTCCAATTATTGGCTCTCTCTCTCTCTCTCTCTCTCTCTCTCTCTCTCTCTCTCTCTCTCTCTCTCTCTTGAAATTTACATTACTTTGTAATTACTTTATATGTGAGCTGTATTGCCCCAGTTGAATGTAAGCTCCATGAGAGCAGAGGCCTTCCCTGATCCCACTCTCCCCAGCAACCAGTTTCTTCCTTCCTTTTAAAATTTACCTTACATATGCATATACATAAAGTACCTATACATATATAGATATAGACCTCAGGATAGGTCTATATACTGCATGCTATTTCAGCATAAGAGCATTAACTGTTTGAGGGCAGGGATTATTACCTTTGTCTTTATATTCCCAACACCTAGCACAAATACTTGGAACACTGAACAGGTTTAATAAATGTTTGTCGAGTGATATTTGGCCATGCAATCCAATGCGGCACAATATCTGGAACCATGTAGTTGAAATAAATGCTTGTTGGATTGAATTAGCAATGAGATTTGCATATAAAGTTCCACTATTAAGTACAATGGTTGATTATGGTGAACTATTTATAACATTAAACTAGTAATGAGACTTGCATAAAATTTCACTTTTAAATATGATGATTGATTCTGTGAGTCTATTTTGTAATGTTTATACTATTAAGCCAGTAATGAGACTCAAAGGAAGTTCTATTAATTAGTGACTAAATAAAACAACGATCAACATTGACAAACATTTTGGGGATTTTCCCCTCTGGCTTTTAAAGAACACGATACTCTAGGTTCACTGGCATTGGCTAGATTTTCCACTATATGGAAGATTGTATTTAAAAAGTGGCAAAGAAGACCCATTTCAATGGGAGGTGCACGTAAAGCCTGAAATCTCCAAAACAAGGGTCTACAACCAAATTATACGACAATCTGAGGCTGTTTTGTGTTTTGAGTTTAGGAAAACTAATGTGATGAGAAAAAGAGAGCCATGAAACAGAGTCAATAATCTAGAGTCCTCCAAAGCTTCCTCAGAGATGTTGGTCAAAAAGCTTTCTGAAACTTGCTGTCTGCTGTCTTGGGGAGAGGGAAGGGAAGGAGAAAAAAATACAGAGCTCAAATCCTACAAAAATGAATGTTGAAAACTATATTTACATGTAAATGGAAAAATAAAATATTCAGCAAGCCAAAAAAACTTTCCAAAGTCTGTGGACCGTGATAAAGTTGTTCCTTCACTTTCTGATTTATAGCAATTTTTAAAAATGACCAGAAATGACCAGAAGATCTGTATTCAAATCCTAGCCCTGGCATTTGTGACTAGATGACACACTCCTTTTCCCTGGACACCAGCTTCCCATCTCCAAAATAAGAAGATTGGATTAGTCGGCCTCTAAAGTCCCTTCCAGCTCTAGATCCAGGATGTCAGTCTGACGTAGGGACCCTCTGATCTGATTTCACTCTGAATCTCCCGGGGTGGAAGGTGACTCACTACATTGATCCAGACCAGCAATGGGTCCGTCACTTACATCCAGCCTTAGGGAGCTACTTGGGCCTCTTAAAAGATGTGAGAGATGTGCTTGCTCATAGCCCAGCTAGTGTGTTTCGGAGACCTAATTTGAAGGTAGGTAATTCTTCTTTCTGACTGGATGTGGTTTAAAACTGATGTTCCTCCGCTAAAGTCCCAGTCTGATGCCCACCCCACCCTGCGTACAAAGGGCTAGGCTAAATTGGGGATGGGGGGAGGAAAGGAGGAACAATAAAGCCGGGACAGTTGCCATGTGATGATGGGGGTGAACCGACAGATGGAGGGGGGAGGGGAAGGAGACCAGCTATTTATTCTAATGAATGCTGAAACAAGAAGGTTAAAGGGCAGCTTCAAAATGAAGCCCAGCTGTGGAAAAACCATCCTTTCACCCACAATCAGCCAACATGGACATGCCTTTTCTCTTTTCAGCAGTACAGATATTGATGTCAAGAATGCAGGGACTCTGAGTGTTGGAAAAACATCCCTCAAACCCCAGTAAAGTGCTGTTTTAAAACCACAAAAACATCAAGAGCCCAGTTTTTTCAGCTGCTTCGAGAACAAAGGTAGTAAAAGGTTTCTTGCGCTTGTCTCTTCCAGAGCCTCTGGCCATTAGCACCTAAGACGAGCTCGAAAAAGGATGACAGTGACCATCTCGATTTGCTATGAAAGATCCTTAAGAAATGGAAACCGACTTGATCAAGATCACACAGACAGCAAGGGACAAAAGCTGGGATTTGAACTCAGGTCCTCTGATGCCAAATCCCACTGTCCCCTATGTGTTCCCAGTGCAGATATGTCAACTCCACACCCTTTGCACAACCTCTTTTTGTTTGTTGTTCAGTCACTTCGGTCATGTCCAATGCTTTGTGACCCCATCTGGGGGTTTCTTGGCAGAGATACTTGTGCAGTTTGCCATTGCCTCCAACTCATTTTACAGATGAGGGAACTGAGGCAAACAGAGTGAAGTGACTAGATCAGGGTCACAGTAAGTGCCTGAGGCTGGATTTGAACTAAGGAAATGAGTCTTCCTAACTCCAAGTTGGCGCTCTATCCACTGTAGCACAATCTACAGCCCTAGCTTCTAGCTTCTCCTGACCTTCCCATGACTACCACCAGGGAACAATGGAAAGGAACTAAAGGGCTGAGCTATCTTTCAACTCATTGGAAAGTAAAGACCAGTGAAAGCAACCAGGTCACCTGGGCTTCGATTTACTATATTCGTGGCAAAAGGACAAAGTCAGAAAGACCTGGATTCAAGTTCTGCCAGCTAACACATAGCAGCTGTATAATCTCCCCGTATCCCAAGGCAACTCTTGGAGATTCTAATTGGGTTGCAGATCTACACTGGTAGAGGGAGTTTTTACACTAGGATTTCTCTACACAATTAAATCAAAAGTCTGGACCAAAAAGATGGAGAAACTGAAGTTCAGAGCAGATAAGCGACTAGAATATGGACTAAACAGCTGGTATTTAAGTCTATGGATCTTCTGGGAGCAGAAGCGAGTGCGAGAAGTTGACAGCAACATAAGTGAAATGAGCAGAACCAGGAGATCATTATATACCTCAACAACGATACTGTTTGAGGATGTATTCTGATGGAAGTGGACCTCTTCGATAAAGAGAGCTAATTCAGTTTCAATTGATCAAGGATGGACAGAAGCAGCTACACCCAAAGAAAGAACACTGGGAAATGAATATAAACTGCTTGCATTTTTGTTTTTCTTCCCGGGTTATTTCTACCTTCTGAATCCAATTCTCCCTGTGAAACACGAGAACTATCTGGTTCTGCACACATATATTGTATCTAGGATATACTGTAACCTATTTAACATGTAAAGGACTGCTTGCCATCTGGGGGAGGGGGTGGAGGGAGGGAGGGGAAAAATCGGAACAGAAGTGAATGCAAGGGATAATGTTGTAAAAAATTACCCCAGCATGGGTTCTGTCAATCAAAAGTTATTTTAAAAAGAGAGAGAGAGAGAGAGAGAGAGAGAGAGAAGTTGACAGCAACATACAAAGAGATACAAATGGCGGGAGTAGAGTACCAAGTCAACCACTCAAAAGCCTTTATTGAAAGGGCACCTTTCTACTCCCTTTTTACCCCAAAGGCTCAGTCAGTACATGATGTTGTATGGTCCCTGCATTTGACAAACTTACAATCTAATGAAGTAAACAGGAAAAACATAAGTACATTGAAGAGCCATTTACAAACCCATGCATACCCAACTAAAGCCATGTAGGGCAAGAGCAGTAGAACAAATGAGGGTTTGGCAAGACAAAAAAAAAGATGATCTGGAGAAGGTGCCCAGAGTCAGGCAGAAGCAGGCCAAGAAGACTACAAGGGAATTACAGGGCTCTCGGCAGCTCAGCCACAATCAGGCCTCTCCTGATCCGGGATGAGATCAAACCAAGCTAAAAGTCACAACCATTTTTCAAACATCATGCTCCAAAGTTAGGCTTTGTGTACCATGTAGAAAGACATACTCAGAACCAGCTACTGTTACTGGATTCTAGGGCTCTGTGGTGCAAGCTGGTTTCACTGCTTCTACCCACCCCATCCAATGATACCCAATACTTTTTCCTAGGATCCCTGCCCCTTCCCAACCCACAGTCTCACCACCAGGCTTAAGCTTGTCTTCTCATTTTCCCTCACTCAAACTTCAGGGTACAATGGAAATATGAATATTGGGAGCCAGACAACCTTAGCTCTGCCACTTACTACCTTATGCGACGCTATGTGAGTCCCTTACTTTTCTGGACCAGTTTCCCAATCTGTAAAATGGGAATATTATGCAAAAGGATCCCTGAGATCTCTTCAGCTGAAAAACCTATATATATTTCTCAATTCCAAACCTTTATTCATGGTGTCCCCTCTACTCTCCATAGTAAGAGATCAGATTTACAGAATGCTTTAGAGTCTTGAAAATGCTTTATATCTCATTCAAGGGATGATTATTCTCATCATTGTATAGATGAGGAAACTGAGGACGAGTGATTAAGTGACTCACCTAGCATCACAAAACTAGCACCAGGTAGATTTTGAGCCTACATCATCCTGACTCTAGCTAGGTCTTCCAAGTCCACTACCATAACCACACTGCCTTTTCCCCATCTCCTTCAACTATTCCAAATCCCGCCCTTCCATCCCAGTGCAGTTTAAAGGTCACCTGCTCCTTACTGCTTTGGTCTCCACTGAAGTCATGGTCCTCTCAATTCCTCTAGCATCCACTGTCTGGACCTCCCATTTAAGAACCCCGGATGTGCAGACAACACTATAATGTCACTGTTCCATAGGATTAGAGATTTAAGGTTGAGAAGGACCACATGGAGTCCAACCCTACAGAGTTACAAAGGAGGAAACTGAGACACAGAAAGGGGGAATGACTTGCCCACCGTTACAAAACAGCAGATCTGAGATTTGAACCCAGGGCCTTTGGCTCTAAAATCAGTATTCTTCCAAACCCTCCCCCCAATTCCTTATTCATTTCAGTGTTCTTTCTCCCACTAGACTACATTCATTTGTATGGCCCTGAGTGCTATTATTATGTAGCAGAGAAGAGGAAAATGAAACAAATTTAAAATACCTTTAAATTTAAATTTAATGTAAAGTTACTCAGGCCTATCCTGAGTAAAGCAGGGATTCTCTTACAAAGACTTGAGAGAGACCCCAGAGCATTTTCTCCCACTGCGTACCTGCCATAGAATCACCCATATCAAATCTGGTCTTGCCAAGCCTTCCTATACAACCTATCAGACATCTTTTGCTTCGGTGCTTATTATTAAAATAGGTTCTGCAGTCTGAATCTTTCTCCTTTCTGATCTCCCAAACCCCATCTTCCTTGCATTAGTCTCTCACACAAGAAGCTAAAAAAGGTTTTGTCCCAAATATAAAATGCCCTCAAGTAGACCAGAGAGGACCAAGCAAAAACGAGGTAGGGAAGAGGGGCTGCATTCACTCCCAATTCTTTGCTTAGCTGTGAGCACGTCACTTAATTTCTCTGTGCCTCAATTTCCAATTTCCTAAAATGAGTCAGACTATCAAATTCTATTGTCTGGTCCTCCTTCATTCTTTTAAATTCTCTCACAAGAGGATCAAACAACCAAAATTGTTTAGTAGAAAAACATAAGCTGTTTGAGGATCATTTTTATGAAATGTTGAAATCTTTTTCCTCTAGCACTCAGCACAATAGGTCTAGCACCTATTTGGTCTTTAATAGTTTTCCTTGAATTGAACTGGGTTTTTTGTTGTTTTTATTTTTAACTGAATTTTCTTAATAAGGAGCTGGGGAATTGACAATTTATTTTTTTTTTGGTTTGGTTTTTTTTTTTTTTTTGTAGCCACTTAACTGAATTTTCTTAAGAATTTTTAACATATTTATGTACTTCGCCATCCCCTTACCTAAACTATCAATAATTAACATTAATGCCCTGATCTATATCGTAATAAGAATATAATAATTAACAATAGTATTAGTGAAATAAAAAGTGGAAAAGATCAGAATGGGCCAAGCACAAGGGAAAAACCATCAGAAAAAGGCTGTAGCTCCCTTCATTACGATCTTATTTATAATTTTGTGCTCTTTATTTTAAAAAAAGGGTTTTCTTAGCCAAGAAACCTCCACCCAAGCCCTTCACATTAGTGAAGCTCAAATGAAAGATGAGGCCCATCCATACCCATGGAAGATCAGACAATGCTTTCTACAGCTAGGTAAGGTGTCCTAAAGGAAAACAATATAAAACAAGGTAAAACTTTACTTAAAAAAATAAAGGCATCTCTTCATTTAGCACAACCAATAATATCGATCAGAAGATAATCATGGGACCAATGGTTACCTAACTCTAATGAGCAACCTTGACCCACCTCTCCACCTTCCTCTCAAGTACTGAAGAAATAAATTCCTCTGCCTGAGAGGTGGGGAGCTATGGATGTGGAACACTGAATACAATGCCAGGGAAGGGCACTGTCCTGGTTCTATTTGATTGTGTAGACTTTTTATTACAACAATTAATGTTAATTACTGATTATGGTAGCAGTGGCACCCAGAGTTTGGGTGAATTCTATTAATGTTAAAAAATTCTTAAGAAATTTCAGTTTTAAAATCGAATTTTTTGAAATCCACTTCGATCCGAGGAAAATCATGGATTAAAGCCCAACTAAGTGCTAGACCCTGTGGTGGAAAAGGAAGGGGAGGGGAGACTAACGTAAGAACAAAAAGAATCAATGAGCCTTTTTAAAAAAACAAACAAACAAGAACACAGCCTTGCATAGGGTAATTCAAGCTGAAGTTTTCAAAAAAGAAAAGGTAGACATGATTTCTCTGAAGGAAGTAGATGACACATAATTCAGTGGGCAGAAAAATTCATAACTGGAATAAAACCAGAGATAGCATCTCTGCCGACCGGGAGGCCAGAAAGAGGTAGCATACATGGAAAGAACACTCTGAGCTTAAGGAGTGAGCAGCATAGATGTCTTGCAAATGAACTATGTCATGCTGACCTGAGCCCCCTTCTTCTAAAACTTCAAGATTCATCAACCACCGGCACATCCCAGAAAAGCTCCGGTTTTACCTAAATCTCCAAGCGCCTCCAACAGAACTGGACCTGTCGTTAATTTCCACTTGTTTCGGGTAAAAATAATCAAGAGCACTCAAATTAACTTGAACTACTCTATAAAAGTCCCCAGACTAAGCAGCAAACTTGGGAGGAGGGTGGGAGGAGGGCGAGAGGCAGCGAGCGGCAGGGCCCTTTGGACTAGGCACTGGGCTGCCTCTTATTTTTAGCAACAGTCTGGAAGCTGGAGTAAACAGCCTAGCTAATGAAATGTACACAAGAAAGGCATACCCAGAATCACTGCAACACCTGCATTGCAGGGTAGGCAGACAAGCCAGGTGCTGCCAGGAGTGGGAGGAAGCAGAGACGATTGAGCATAATGGAAGGACCCCTCACAACAGAAGCACCGAGGCCGGGAGACTGAGGGCTTTTGCTAATAGCGGGGAGAAAACACATCTGGCTGCAAGAAGTGGAGAAAAGGGAGGGACAGGAGGGGGGGAAAGATCACCAGATTAGAAACAGCTGCTCTCTGGCTTGCAGCCTGTCTTTTCTTTATTGGGATTTTGTGGCTCACCCCCCCCAAACACACATTGGACCAGCTATTTTCAATCAAGAACCTCTAAAGGAAAGAGCTCTGGGATTCCCTCAGGAACAAGCCTTGCAAAACGTAGAGATACTTTTGATCCACTAGAAAGTCAAGTAGAATGGCGGCTGGAGGCAGGTCACAGGCGCTTTCTGGGTCTCAGTTTCCTCATTTGTAAAATGAGATGGTGAACATGGAAACTGTGGGTGTGGAATGATCTAGGGAAATGAGCGGAATGGGAGGAGGAACAGATGCTTAGATGAGCTGGGCTCAGAGAAACTACAAAAGCGATCATGGTCCAAGAGAAAACAGATAATGAAATATCATAGCAATGGAATCTGTCTCTGCTCTCTGTATCGAGAGGTCAGACTCCTGGGCCACAGTGTTGTAAATACTTTTCAGGCAGTCACTAGGGCTGTGTCAGGTGCTTGGGCTCAACTTTGACTATGTTCAAAGGGAAAGCAAGATTGCCAGAAATGTCTGTGATGTAAAAAACACAGAACCCCAAGAAAGCACCTTTTTCCAAAGGCAGAAAAAGAAAATGGACAAGGAAAGAGGTCCATCAAAAAGGCCCCTCGCAGCTCTGAGAGTCAAGGGATTCTCTGAAAACTTTAATGAAGTTAGAGTGGAAAATACATCATGGCCCAATGACAGACTATGTGAGGCATCACAGGACCAGCCTGTCTATACCAAGGTAGGCCCCCAGGTGATGAGTCTTTCCATCACAGTGACCCTTTAAGATGGTCGGTTGAGTATGTTTAAAAAGGGATTTCAAACTGCATTGACCAAACAAGTCTCCTCTCCCCAATCTCCTATGAAACCATTGATCCTAGTCACGAGAGGAAAAGGCAAATAAATGCAGCAGGCTTTAGAGGAGAAAATGGGTGGGGGAGTTGGGAGAAGGCACATTCATAGACAAGTGGAAAGAAACCAACAGAGTAAGAGAGAATAAGGATGTCACAGAGAAGGGGTGTCTACTGGAACTGAACTCATGAAGAGGTGGTGGAAGGGGATGGGATTAGAGAGCATAGCAAGACAGATTTCCCTTGGTGAGGAGAGGGGGTTTGGGGGCAAAGATATAACAAGAAATCTTGGTACCTCTGGCAAGTTCAGTATTGAGAGTACATAGAGATAATGGTAGAAGATGGGGGTGGGAGGATCTAACTAGGCAGCTCCAGGAGAGTCTGACCCAGCACATGTGCTAGAACAGCAAATAATCCATTTTCTCTTTGCTCCTGCAGTGACCCCAGCCAACCTGGGGGAATGTGACCCCATTCCCTCTGTTGGAGCTCATCTTCCCCCTGCAGGGGCAACACTAGTAGGGATCTACACGGCTTTGAGATCAACAGATCACCATGGGAAGAAAAAGCATATACATCATCCCCAGAAAAATACAAACTCAATCCTGGATATCATAGCCTATGGCAAAGGTCCTAGATTATAACTCTGGTATTTAAGAGACTATATTAAAGGTTACTGGGAAAACTAGATCTTCGGTGATCAAGTTCTTCTTCAGTGAAGTAGGAGAGTAGGAAGCTTGGAGGAAGATTGGGGGGGAGGGGCTGGTATAAAAAGAAAAGGGTTGGAGAAAGCACTTTGAGAACTGCGATAAAAAGATCCAAAAGACCAAAATTTTAAGATGTTCTCCTGCAAAATTTAGATGACCAAACAGAGAAAAAGAGAAATAAGATGTTGAGGACAGTGCTCCATTGGTAGGAAGTGAGGGACCAAGGGAGTTGCCATCAGCGGCAAAACATGGGGTCAAGCTGAGGTAAGAAGTGAAACTAGAGTGGGAGAGATGATGGGTAAAGAGAAAGTACACTTCCTAGTGTAGAAGGGGAAGGAGGCTGTAATCTAAGAGTAGAATTTAGTGACAAAGGAGTCATGGGGACAGCTAAATATAACAATGGTGCAGTGGATATAGCAATGGCTCTGGAGTCAGGAGTACCTGAGTTCAAATCTGCTCTCAAACATTTAATACTTACTAGATTAAGGGACTCTGGGCAAGTCCCTTAACCCCAAGTCACTTAAAAACAAAACTAAAAAAAAAATCAGTGACAAAGGAGTTATGGTTGTAAAAGCCGCAATGGAACGGACTGGGAGGTACAAAGAATGAGTTGGTTATAGCAGGCCTGGAAGGAAGCAGGGTTCATTAGAACCCAAGAAGAGGGGTCTGAGGGTGGTACTGAGGGTGGAGCAAATCACATGCTCCCAATTCTGCTAAGAAGACATTCAAAACTTGAAGTTAAAACTTCATTTGGGATTGAGGCGACCTATGAGAAAGGAGCAGTCAAATTTCAGAAAAGCCTGGAAAGATTTACATGAACTGATGCTGAGTGAAGAGAACAGAACCAGATAACATTATATATAGAAACAAGATTATATGATTATAAACTGTGGCGGTCTTGGCTCTTTTCAACAATGCAGTGATTCAAAGCAATTCCAATAGACTTGGGATGGAAAATGCCATAGAAAGGACTATGGGGACTGAATGTGGATCAGAGAATAGTATTTTTCTTGCTTGTAGTTTTTTCCCTTTTATTATGATTCTTCTTTTACAATAAGACTAACATAGAAATATGTTGAACATGGAGACAACCTATATCACATCACTTACTGTCTTAGGGAGGAAGAAGCAAGGGAAGGGAGAAAAATTTGGAATTCAGTATCTTTACAAAAGTGAATGTTAAAAATTATCTTTACATGTAATTGGAAAAAATAAAATACTATTTTTAAAAATTGCAGCAGCTAGGTGGTGCAGTGGATAAAGCACCAACTGGAGTCAGAAGGACTGGAGGAGTTCAAATCTGGCCTCAAATATTTACTAGTTGTGTAACTATGGGCAATTCACTTAACCCAAATTGCCTAAAAAATAGGAATTAATAATAGTCTAACAGAGGCAGCAAAGGAGTAGTGAATGGATAGAGGACTAGCCTTGGAGACAAGAAGACATCAGTTCACAGTCTACCTCTGATATCTAGAAGTTATCTATGTATCTATCTATCAACTGTCTAAGACTACAGGTTACAGGCCAGTGGTCAATCTGCTAGTGAAGAATGTTTCCATATCATGGAGTTCCCTAGCATCCAAATCACAGGCAGGAAGGCAGGAAGGAGGGAGGGAGGGAAGGAGGGAGGGAGGAAGGAAAGAAGAAAGGAGGAAAGGATTTGATCTTCTTGAAGACCTTTCAGTGTGGAAACTCTCTCCACCCATGTTATTGATAGTCTTAGTTGCTTGGAGACATTAAGAAGTTTAAGTGGTTTGTCAGAGATTACAGTGAATACATATTATATCAGAGGCAATATTTGAACCCAGGTGATGCTAAGGCTGCTGGACCTCTTTTTACTAAGCCATGCTATGCCTCTTATAATGCTCCTCACATTCCAGTTCTTTAAGGAGAATTCCTGGAGTGAGGAGCTGAAATGTCTCAGGTTTTGTTTTGTAAGCATGAGTCAAAGTTCTGCTTGGTTGTGGGTCACTTATCTTAACCAACCCCATCAACACTTGATGGTTTGGAAATGGTTAAAGAGACTTTTGCCTGTGCTTGCCCAGCAGTTGATCCCATTTCTTTAAGCAGGCTCAAAGGAATTTGGTTTAAGAGAGCAACTGTAAAGCAAGTCAGTTTTCAACAAAAATGGAGACCAAAGAGGGAACTCGTGTTTAAATTTCCAGGTGAACTGATACTTCTGTTTTCAGAATCATCATCCAGAAACAAATTTACATATAAGAAAAGTACCATAGGTTCCATGACATAGTCATGAGAAGCCCCAAATAGCTCTGGCTGCTTGCCACCATATCACATAACAAACTGAAATGTGATTTACTAAGGTTTCTCTGGGGGAAGCAATAAGTACAGGGATAAAGCAAGGGTAGCCCTGTTTTATTTATTATTTGACAAATTTCTATAAATGCTCAACTATAGCAAAAAAAAAAAAGGCAAGAGAAAGAATAACAACTGACATTTGTATAGTACTCTGTAATGGGCTTTTATTTGACATTGTATTTGATTCTTGCAACAAACCTGTGAGGTATGTACTGTTATTATCCACATTTCAAAAATGAGGAAACAGACTGAGAACTAGGAGAATGTAAGCATCCCAATGCCTCATTTTTACATAGGAACTAGCATAATAGACATTTTTAAAGATAATTGACCGGCACACCGATTACATTATTAAAAGTAAAATCATTGACAAAGAGAATATAAAATGTGTCCCTATTTTCAGATTACTGGAAAATACCCTTAGAAAACCTCAGAGAATGAGCAAAGAAATTAATTGAGATGAATTAGTGGATAAAAATAAATAAATCCATGGAAAATCAGAACTGGAGAGGCTGTTTCATTTGTACTCGATAATGGTCAAAAACCAAGTAAAAAAGATTCAACACTGTTCTCCACCCTTGCTGAACACCCAATTTTCTTGCCTATCCCTATCTTTTGCCAAAAGAATACAGAGGACACTAAAATTTAAGGGCACACAGAGTCAACAGGAAAAAGTAATGAATATCTCTAGACCAGGTTGAACAGGTTAAAAGCTGTTTGTTCTTTTGTATTGAAAAAGCCAACTCAAAAATGGCCTTTGTAAATGCTAAAAGAAGGTCAGGTTGAGCAAGTGTCCGTGACTTAAAAAACATGCAATTGATTATGCAACCGTTGAGGTTTACTTTGCTTGTCACTCTCTTTTTTTTTTTCTTTTCTCTTTTTAGTATTGAAAAAGCCACTGCTGGGAAGCCAGGCTTCCCTCCAGCAGTGCCCATGAAACTAATGAAGAATTCCAGTAGTGAACCAGGAAGGTTATACATTCAAATCTCAGAGGGAAGGAACCCCATTCAAGAAAGCCAAGAGCAAGGTTTCCAACCTGGTTCAATCTAGCATCTTTTATTCTGATGGTTTGTGAAAATGCCTAGTTACAAGGAGCCAAATCACAGGAGTCTGAAAAAACATGGCACTGTTTCCAATCAGAATCACAATATCCCAGAGGCCATTGCCAGTGGGACCACAGCCCTTTTCTGCAAAGGGGAAGGAGGGGTGCTGGGACTGCCATGTCCAGGACATTCCCACGGCACTTTTCATATTGTACCTAAGGCTCAGAAGTCAAACAACAGAGCAAGGGACATGTCATTATCCTTTTGAGCCTATAGTCAGAATAGGCCCGAGTTCAAATCTGACCTCAGACAATTACTAGTTATGTATGTGACCCTGGACAAGTCACTGAACTTGTTTGCCTCAGTTTCCTCATCCGCAAAATGGGGACAATAATAAAACTCGATGTTCAGGGTTACTCTAGTGAGGACCCTATAACTGTATGACACCTCAGCAGAGTGCCTGGCACATGGTAAGAGCTAATCAAATATCAACTGATCGTGTCAGAGGGAGAGCTTCCTGATTCCAAGTCCAACATGAAATGTCATTTCCATTTCTAGACCAGGAAGAATGAGTTAGCTTTTTGCCCATGGGCCATCTACCCATAGCACAGGAGAGCTATATGCCTAACACAACTGAGAATCCATTTCAAAAAATTTCTGTATACTCTTTCCTGAATCCTTCCTAGCCTTTCTATATAGCTGCATCTCCTTGACAGTTGGAATACAATTACTAAGCAATAGGAGAGCTAATCATTTCCACTTCTAATTGCCATATGACAATGACCAGAGTAAATGACTGCACCACTTTGTTCCCTGCCAGGCAAAGGCAGGGCTGGCCTTTACCTGCTTTAGGAGAAAACTGCTTGTTTCTAGCTTCATCCTTCATCACTTGACTGATTCGAAACTACTGGTACTTATTAGACAGAGTGTGCATTTGGAAGCTGCTGGTATGCTGGGCACCCACTACAGTACCAGCCCCGAGCTTTAGACCCCATTTGAGTATTTTTAAGCATTCTTTTGGCACTTTGGACTGGAGGAAACAAAGCTCTCCTCCACATCCTCACTGCGGCATCTGTGTCTGCAGAAAAAACCTTTACCACTTACATGAGAAATTAATAATTCCCCAGGACCAGCAAGCCCACACTGAGCTCTGGTTTGTTTTGATGAGAACAGAAACAAAAACAAAAACAAAAAGAGAGAAATAGTAGGACACAGGATGATCAGTGCTTACTGTGCTCACCCAGCATGCTGAAAGCTGGTGTTCAAGAATGGCTACGTGCTCCTTGTGGGCCTTCATTTCAACTTCCTGCATTTATTCTATCATTTAGGAAAAATACATTTCTTGTCATCTTTCCTAAGGAACAAAGGGCAAAACTCATGCATAGGCGCCCAGATAATGGATGCGATTCTCTCCAGTTACTTAGTCTACACTGTGTCACAAATAGTGACACTGACATTGAACAGATTGCCTAAACTCTGAGAGCCTCAGTTTCCTCATCTGAAAAAAAGAGTCTGCTTGGCAAAATTCTAATGTGGATCACATGAGGTGACATGTGTAAAGTATTTTATAAGTCCAAAAATACTATGCACAAACACAAACACACATGCCCCCACTCCTACCTTGCCTATACTGTCAATGGGACTGGGGGTGGGACGTGCTATCGTTTTTGCTATAAATTCCTTTAAGAAGAGAGGTTCTTGACCCTTTTTAATTCTGGATCCCTCTGGCATTCTGTTTGGTGAAGCCCGTCAATCCATACTTCTTACTAGTGTGTTCTTAAATTCTATAAAAATAGAATATATAGATTGCAAAGGAAATAAATTTAATAATCCCTGATATAGGGTTCTGCATAAATTGGAAATGCAATGCAGCTGTGTATCTGATCTACATCTGTGATTTCATCAGTATGGGGAAGTCCCTGTATGTAGACTCCTCCCACCAATGCTGGTTGGCCACCCAGCTATTAGCTTGAAAGTTAACGGACCTGCCCAGGCTCACACAGCCAGTAGGTGACAGAGACAGGAGCTGAGGCTAGCTTTCATACCATGTGGCCTCTCTCCTACAAACATTTTATACCCTCATTTTACAGACAAAGTTTTTATAGATAAAGCTTCAAAAAGCTTCTCAGGGTCACTCACAGATCAGACGGGCTAGTTAGTGACAGAACTAGAACTAGAAGAGCTGAGTTTCCTTCATATCTGATCTAGAGGATTCTCCCACCTCTCTCTCTCTCTCTCTCTCTCTCTCTCTCTCTCTCTCTCTCACACACACACACACACACACACACACACACACACACACAACTACCACTCTCCACCACTCTGCCTCCACACATTTATCACAAAAAGGAACTGAGGAAAACAAATGAGCAAGAATAAAATCCTTCAAATTCAGTGAACACATTTTGCCACATGGGATATTATCTAATCAACCTCGTTTTCTGAGCAAACATCATCGGCATTTTTTTTAATTCATCCATTCATTCAACATGAATCGTTCCTCCCCCCGATGCAACATGGGGTAGGGGTGCAAGGGCAAGGAGGGAAGGGGGGAACAGCGAGGGTCTCAAAGGCTCCACTGGAGGATGGAAAACTTTGGCAGAGCGGGTGAAGAATGGCATGAGAGCGGGCTCGGGGAGGGCTAAGTCAGCTGAGGGAGCCAAACCACCCAGAGACTGGCCACCATGGTTGAATTCTTTGGCTACTGTGACTTGTAGCAACTAATCTTAAAAATAAAGAATAAATGCTTTTTCAAGAGCTATATTCTATTTCATCTTTGTGTCTTGTCTTTTTTTTCTTGGGAAAGTGATGATGGTAATGATAAATAACAGAGTGCTTTAAGGCTTGAAAAGGGAAATATAGATAGACATACTGAAAGGTAGATAGATGAGACACATACACATAGACACGATATCTTTTGATCCTCGTAACAAGACTATATGAGTTAGGTCATTTTTCAGATGAGGAAACTGAGGTTGGGAGAGGTTAAGTAATTTTCCTGGGATCACAAATTCAAGCTTTCTGATCAAGGCCAATCTTCTAAGGCAATCTCCTCAGTTTACAAATCGGGAAACAGAGGCCCAGAGAGAGGAAGGAACTTATTCATCCAAGATCACAGGTACCAAGTTGCAGGGATGCAGAACTCAAGAGTTCTTTTTCCAAATTGAATCCTCTTTCCATTAAGGGACTCTAGCTAAACCTGATGTTTTTCGTGTACCACCCAAAATGTGAATCAGACAAGTAGCGAAGAGAAGTTGGGCACCATGTGCAAAGAGGCTCACAGCCATGTTGCAGGAAAACGGTGCTTGGCAGAAGCCCAGGCTACATTCTTAGACTAAAGGCTCAGCATTCTGCCACGTTTGAAAACACCTTTCCAACACTGAGTCCCTAAGTATTCAGCCAAAAAAGAAATGTCATAAGCCAAACTTTTTCAAATTGGAGATGGCTAGGTAAGAGAGAGGTATTATTTCTTAATTTCTTCTTTTTTTTCTGGTCTTCCCACTTCCAATATTAGGAAATAGTGTGGTTCACTAGAAGGCACTGATGAATTTGGAGTCATGAGACCTGGCTTCGAATCTCAGCTCTGCCACTTATAAGAATTTTGCCAAGTCATTCTGAGCCTCAGTTTCTATTCCTGTAAAATCATGGAGGAATTGGACTACGTGGCTTGAGACCACTATCGGCTCTTAAATATATGAGTGATGCTATAAGTCAATTCACTTACGTAAGCCTCAGTCTCTTCGCCTTGGTATCATGTTTTCTTTCACCTCTTGATCTGATTTTTCTTGCACAGCATGACAAATATGGAAATACATTTAAAAGAATTGCACCTGTTTAACATATATTGGATTGCTTGCTGTCCGTGGGAGGGGGTGGAGAGAAGGAAGAAAAATCTGGAACACAAGGTTTTGCAAAGGTGACTGTTGAAAACTATCTTTGTGTTTATTTGGAAAAATAAAAAGGTATTAAAAATAAAAAATGAAAAGAAAATAAAATGAGGAAGGTGGATATGACCTCAAAGGTCCCTCCCAGCTATAAAGCTGCATCTGCCAAGAAACTGCAGTGGTAATTGCTAACAATCCAACAGTAAGACAAGTGAGATTTTTAAAAATGTAAATAAATTGTGTTTGTTTCTGTCTATTCAGGTTCAAATGGTGATGGTTAATTTTCTATGTCTTATTGCTCTGAAAGATTTTGTTTACAAAGGCTTTGTTCTAAAATTATGACCTAGCTTATCTTGTGGGCCTGTCATATGAATCAGGCCTGGTTTCATCCACTTTGGCAGATTCATTGTGAGTGAGCATTTCCCTTTTAGTGCTTTTCAAATACAAAAACTTTGACAACCTAATTATTGATTTGAAATCTTATTTTCCCTCAATTGAATCAACCTTTAATTGCCAGAGGCAACAATAGTAACAACTCATATTTACATATGACCTTAATGTCTCCGAAGCATTTTCCACACATTATCTTAATGCATCCTCACCACAGCCCCGTGACATAGGTACTCTTATTATCTCCATTTCACAGAACAGAAAACCAAGTCTCAGTAAGCTTAAATGAGTTGGTAAGTATCACCGGTAAGGTATGAGCACAAGTTTTCCCGATTTGGAATCTAATTCTCTGACCACCGGGCCATTATGTCTCTTATAGTCATACAACAAAGGGTGGATTTTTAATCTCTTAAAAGAAATGTTTGCTGTAACTGATGACTAGGGAAGAATGGCAGAAGAACGGATGATGGATCTGGACTAAGAGGACCCGAGTTCAAATGCTATCTTTTCTTCTGACTTTTTTGGTGAGGCATTAGGGGTTAAGTAACTTGCCCAGGATCACACAGTTCATAAGTATTAAGTGTCTGAGGCTGAATTTAAACTCAGGTCCTCCTGACTCTAGGCCCAAAGCTTTGTCTATTGTACCATCTAGCTGTCCTCAAATGTCGACTTTTCTACCAAGATGACTTATGAGTCAAGTCACTTAACCTCTCTCTGAACCTTACTTTCCTCAACTACAAAATACAGTATTTGGATGAGGTGATGTCTGAGATGCCTTCCAGCTCTAAATTTTTTCATATGATTAATATCTTCTGCCCTGCCTTCTGAAAACTGAAGATTTCCCCAGATCTTTAGCTCTTTCAAAGAAGCCTACAACATTCACAGATCATATAACCCACTCTTCACTTTAGAGATGAGGACACTGAAGGATCCAAAAGAGGACAAGATTTGCCAAGTCATTTAGCTAGTAAGTGGTAGCAAGCATCAAGCTTGCTAAAAAGAAATCCTCATTTTGGTAGAGAAGTAGGGGGCTCTGGGTATAGAATGCTACAAATACCATCAGACCAAGGCAATGAATGGATTGGTTTTACTTGTTTGGTTAGAAGGGAACAAGAGTTTGATTGATACAAGTCACATAATCCACAGTAGTTAAAAGTATTGCTATCTATCTATTCCAAAAAGCCCGAGAAGGCTATTTGAAAATTGAGAGGCCATAGAATTTATCAGTTTCACAATAAGCAGTAAAATAAATACTGCCTATGCAATATTCCACATTCAACTTACCTTTGACCAAATTTACTCAGATCCCCGATAAAAAACTACTAGTGTTTAGGGACTGCAGTTTCAACCTACCAATGACCTCTGAAATCTACTGCATTCTTTCTTCTCCTTCTTCATGTGGCACTATATTTTCCTCTCATCAACTTCACCAGGAAATGGCTTTCTAAATTTCAACATTTTATTCAACAATTCCGAGGGTTAAAAACATTCAAAGCAAAAAGGAAAATAGCCATTTCGAACCTTGGGTCCTAAACAGGAAGCATCCTGGTGTGGATGTGAAAGAAACATTCACCCTAGAGTGAAAGAACATAAATATCTGAATCCCAAGCCTGGCACTCTACTAATAATCTGTGTGATCTTGGATAAATAATTTTTCCCCTCTCTGAGCCTCTCCTCCTTCCTCTGTAAATGAGGGGTGCTAAAATAAGAGCATAAAAAAGAGGAAAGGGCCCACATGTATAAAAATGTATATAGTAGCCCTTTTTATAATGGCAAGGAACTGGAATAGATGAATAGGTTATAGTATGTGAATGTTATGGAATATTACTGTTCTCTAAGAAACGATCAGCAGGATGATCTCAGAAAGGCTTAGAGAGGCTTTCGTGAACTGATGCTGAGTGAAGTGAGCAGGACCAGGAGATCCTTACACACAGTGACAACAAGACTATACGATGGTCAACTGTGATAGACTTGGCTCTTTTCAACAATGAGGTGATTCGAGGCTATTCCAGTAAAGTGGGGATGGAAAATGCCATCCCAATCCAGAGAGACAACTTTGGAGACTGAATGTGGACCTAAACATGGTATTTTCATTTTTTTTTCTTTCTCGTGGTTTTTTCCTCTTGTTTTTAAAATTACACATATTCAACCTATATCAGATTACTTTTTATCTTGGGGAGGGGGGGAGGAGAAAAATCTGGAACACAAAATCTTACAAAAACAAAACTATCTTTACATGTATGTGGAAAATAAAAATGTTTTAATGAAATTTTTTAAAATGAGGGCAACTGTTGGACTCCATGATTTTCCAGGTCCCTTCCAGCTCCAAACTGATCATCCAATGTCCTGGATTTGAATCCTAGATCTGCCACTTGGTTGCTACATGGATTGTATATGGGGTTTTTCCCGGTGCACGCTTTCTTAAATATCAAAAAGTGAAGAAAAGTATAAATACGATAAGTCAACAAATCGTTTCTGAGTGTCTTCTGTGTGGGTCTGTACTGGATGGCCTCAGAGCTCCTTTCCAGTTCAAAGTCTATACTTCATAAACAAACTTCTGAGTCCCAAAGCTGGAGAACCAGCCTAAATGTTAAGGAAACTGCCAAAGATTCCCCAGCTCCTTTTGTGTCTATCCGTGATTTACTCATGGTTCATCTTAAGAACTGCCATGCTCTCGGCACGGAGGGGGAAAAATGAGGAAACAGGAACTGAGTTTTTCTGCTTGGTCTTTATAGCTGACCAATCCCTTGCTTTTCCCCGAAGTATCCCCAAATATATGACCCATTAAAGATCCTGAGCAGAAGAGATTTTTAGCCTGATGCAGCAATTTACATTGACCCACATGACCTTTGTTTTCCCTATTAAGTTGCCTCCCAAAGAGTTAAAAGCCCCCAACTCCAGCGTTAGTTTGCCCAGTTGCTAATGGCAGGCTTATCTGCACGTGGCCAAATATAAAGCTAATTATGGTACAATGCGGAATGACCTTTTAGTATTTTTTAAATATATGAATAGGGGCTTTTAAAAAAAAGTTCCTGAAGTCTACATAGTTTTTAAGTTCTATGGGGATCTGGTTTCCATGGTGTTTAAAAAAAAAAAAAAAAAACAAGAAAGAGACAGCATGGGTGTTCCCTTAGCAGGGTGCTAAATTTAGAGTCAGGAAGAAAAGATCTGGGTGCTGATCCTGCCTCAAATGACTCACTAGCTAGCTGTGAGCCACTTTGCTTTTCTGCAGACCAGTTTCTAGCAGCACCTACCTCACACGGTTACTGTCAGGCTCCAGTAAGATAATGGACTTTGTAAAGTATTTCGCAAACTTAAAAGTACTATCTAAATGTTAGCTGTTGGGGGTGCCTCCTTAACTAGTACACATTAACTAACATACTAGAAGGGCCTAACCCTTTAATTCTCTGGCTATCTGGTCAAATCTGAGCTTCACTGGGTGCACCTAATTCTATGGAAAATCATGCTGTCTCCAAGGAAGTAAAGTGAAATGGAAGTGGAAAGCTTCCCTCAATACTGCAAACGATGTCAGAATTGAGGCAGGCACTGAATGCCCATAGCCACTGTCATCCAGAGTTGTCTGTGCTATGGATTTCCTAGTGCTATTCTCAGGGACTTGATCAAAATCAATCGATGACCTTTAACTGTGTGCTTCTGTAGCTATGAAGTTGATTAAACTCGTGGAGACTGCTTTAATATTATTGCCTTAAAAATCCATATTTTTGAATAGCTAACAGTATGCACACACACACTTGACTATGGTTTTCAAGGGGAAAAAATTGTAAGATGTGGATTTCTGATCAGCTGGACCTGCACTGACTAAACACATTAAACATTCACACCCTAGTGACGGCCTCTTTAACCAGAACACTCAGCAAAAGAACCTTCATCTAGCTCAACTAGCCCACCTCCTGTTCAGTTTTCCATCTCTTGCCTAGCTTTTGCCTACAAGCTTTTATACAAGCTGTCACCATACCTGGAAGGCTCTCCCTCCTCACCTCCACTCGGAATCTCTAGCTTCCTTCTTTCAAGGCTCAGTTTGGGAGGCACTTCCTGCACAAAGCCTTCCCTGTTTATTCTGGGTCTTTCTCTCTTCAAAAATACCTAATTTGTCACCTGATCGTAGATTGAGAACAGGAAGATCATCTATTCTAACCTCAAGTTTATAGGTAAGGAAAATGGAATCCAGAAAGCTAAAGTATCCAAGACATGTAACTGATAGGAGAGCAAGGAATCCAACTGAGGTCCATTACCTCCAAAACGAAAACTTCTCACCACCGAGTCACTGACTTCATCTATTTACATGTTATACCTCTTTTCACTGGACTAGAGACCCCTTGAAAGCAAGGCTATTTTATGTATAAAAGAATTGCACATGTTTAACCAATATTGGATTACTTGCTATCTAGGGAAGAGGGTGGGGAGAAGGGAGTAGGTGGGAGAAAGGGAAGGGGAAAAATTTGGAACACAGGGTTTTGCAAGAGTGAATGTTAAACATATATAGGACTGCTTGCCATCTTGGGGTGGGGGTGGAGGGAGGAAGGGGAAAAAAACGAAACACAAGCGAGTGCAAGGGATAATGTTGTAAAAAATTACCCTGGCATGGATTCTGTCAATACAAAGTTATTATTAAATAAAATAAAATTTAAAAAAAAAGAGTGAATGTTAAAAACTATCTTTGCATAATTTTGAAAATAAATTGCTATTTTTATGAAAGGGGGGCTATTTTTCCCTTTGTCTTTGTACTCCCACTGCCTAGAACCATGCTTTATACATTGGAGATACTCAATAAAGGCTCGTTAAAGTAAATTAAATTAAATCTTTTTACTCTCTCGATTTCTCTTAGTTATAGGACCATAAAGATATGGACAACCTCAGAAAACCACCTGGAAAAGTCTACTTGCTTCCTTCTCGTGTCTTCATGAAGGAAACCCTCCATATATACAGAGATCATTCTCATGAGCTCAATATTTTGTAGAAATGACAAAACATGAGTGTTGCTATGAGGGACACAGAATGATGCTTGGTGAATTGAAATGATATGGGGGGATTGGGAGAAATGGGGTTTAGAATGAAAAATAAGGACAAGACCTGGACTTTGTAAAGCTAAATATTTCCTCAAGTTCACATGACCAGTACTGAATCTCAGGGGGAACATTAGCCAGATCTTCTTGACTTCATGCCTCCTTGAGTATTCATCGAACCTCACTGCCCTCTGACATTCCCATTTAAGTATTCCATTTTAAATCTCATTTTTTTAAAAATATAACTTTTGGGAAAAAAGAAAATTTGCATGACATTAAGAAAGTCCCTTCTTTCTGGGTCTCAGTTCCCTCGTGGCTGCTGGATCACCCCCAAAGGCCATTCAGGCTCTCAGATTCTATACCTGAAACTCGGACTCTGCCCCTTCCTAGTCTTGGTGCCTCTCCTCCAGCTGTTCCATTTTCGCCCTTGCCATCAGTAGGGGTAGGATGTTGAGCTCCTGGCCCCAGGATGCCCACTAATCAAACCTCTTCCTTCCCTTCACCACAAGGCGGAGATGTGCTGCCCAGCCCAACAGACAAATTCCAGATGTAAAAATCCACCTGCCATAGAATGCTTGCTCTTAATTTCTGTTTTCTGCCTTCATATTCATTTGTTTTTGGAAGGAGCTAGAAGTAGGGAGAGGTAGGGAAGGGACATTGATTTCATAGTCTCAGAAGAAATAATAGCAAGCTAAGGTCATGTTTTGGAGATCTTTGGTCTTTTTTCCCTCTTTTAACACTGGACCTGACTTTACATATACACTCCCCCCATCCCAAGGCTTTGATGCTACTTTTCTCCAGGCCTACTCAAGAGTCGGTGCCCTGTGAGGAGAAGATTCTAGGCTATTCAAGTCATTTCCTGACAAGATTCTGTCTTGGTGATACTCAAGAAGAAAGTAAAAGGATATAAGATCTCTGAAATGCCAGAGAGAGAGAGTCCAATAGCCTGTGTGCCCACCTCCACAGCAGTTGGGACCGGACATTCTGAGAGCATAGGCTGACCTGGCCTGCAGTCGGAACAAGATGGCAAACCAAATGAGTTGCACAACCAGGTGGAAAAGCATACCACAGCAGGCCTCCCAAGGGTTCTCTTTGAAGAAATGTCTGGAATCAATTATTCTCATCAAGCTGGGCAGCACATGTCCCCATGCCATATGACAAGCAGAAACGTTTCTTGATTTGCAGTCTCTGAACGTGCCCAAACCACCCAAGCCCTCCCAGGGGCTCATGCGTCATAATACCATGAAGGAGCTCAAAAAATGAACCCTTACAGTAAAAGGCCATCTTGAAAGCATCAAGTCAATCACTTCCTCTACAGCAAAGAAAAGCAACCCAATTTAGAGGGAACATGGTACAGAGGAAAGAATACTGGACTTGGAGTCTGAGGATCTGGACATAAATTCTGGCTCTTCTTCTCACTAGAATCCCATGTGTGACCTTAGACAAGTCACTTCAACTGCCTACGCCCAAGTCCCTGCTAGCTTTAGATCCACGAGCCTCTGAAATAGCCATAAGTAGGCATGGAGCAGCCTAAAATGAGGGCCGTGGATGAGGTGCACACGGCCAACAGCCCACATTTCCAGGGCCCTCTTTAGGTTACAAAGCATTTCCTTCCCCAAAACCCAATGGAAGAGATGCAGCAGGAGTATTATTCTCCCCATTTTACACAAGTGAGGCCTGGTCCCTTCATCACTCTTTAAGCTGACTTACAACACAAGGCAGAAAACAAGAGAGGGATACAAATCAAAAGCCTCCAGAATCTAGTGTGCTGTACACATGAGGGGCATGCAGCCAAGAGTTCAAGAGGAAGCAGAAAGAGATCACCGCTGCCTGAAAGGAAATTTGTGGAGAAATGTTGTTTTTTAAATTTAGCTTGAACTCATGCTTGAAGGGAAGCAGGTTTAATTAGGAAAGAATGAAATGAATAGAAGGAGATCTCTGTGGGGATTTCGAAGGGCCTAAGAGCTGGATGATCCATTATCCTATCTAATATCATTTCCAACACTTAGGTGTCTCTTCTTTCTTGAGACAGGTGACTCATTAGTTGTTCATCAGTCATGATTAAAGATCATTTCCAGTGGAGCCAGGAAGAGAAGTGAGGGGAGTGTTTCCTGAGAAAGAGCTAGAAGATAGAGGATGGAGAAGGAAGTCATTGACTAATGGAGATCACCAACATGAGCTGATGCACAAAGAGATTGGCAATCAAAAAAAACTGTCTCATGTTGGAGAGAGCCATCTGCATCCAGAGAGAGGACCATGGGGATTGAATGTGGATCACAGCATAGTGATCCTTTTTTGGTATTGTCTTCTTGCTTTTTGTTTTCTTTCTCATTTTCTTTCCTTTTTCATCTGATTTGTGTGTGCGTGCAGCATGATAATTGTGGATAATGTATAGAAGAATTGCACGTGTTTAACACATATTGGATCATTTGGTGTCTAGGAGAAGGGGAAGGGGAAAGGAGGGAGAAAAAACTTTGGAACACAAGGTTTTGCAAGGGTGAATGTTGAAAACTATGCATATGTTTTGAAAATAAGAAGCTAAATTTTTGATTTCCTTCACAGGCTAATAGTACACAATTTCAAAGACAATTGGCAATTGTCAATGCTGAAAAATTTCCCATGCATATAACTTGTAAATAAAAAGCTATAATTAAAAAAAAGAAAAGAAGAAGCTAAAAAACAAATACAAATAAATAAAGGGAAGGCAAAAGAAGAGGGAAAAGGAGGGGGGAGAGCCTTGGACTGGAACAGTAGTACAGGAGCAATGAGGCAGGGGAGAACACAGAGACTCTGCATAGCCCAAGTGTGAGTACAGTCCAGGAGGCAGAAAGAAACACTGTCCAGGTGGTGATGCCTAATGGGCAAATCAAGGAGGTGAAAAGATCTGCCAGAGAGGGCCCCAAATTAGAAGGCATGTTGCATTCTTCATTAGAATTACATTCCTCCTTGATGGCAGAAACTGCTCTGGTTTGGGGCACATAGTGCTCGGCACCGAGTAAGCCCTTAACAAGTGTTTGTCGATTAGAAATCAGGATGGTGGAACCAGCAGAGTGGCTAAGCAGCTGGCAGCCAGGTCCCTCATTCTGAAGGCCTTGTTGCCTTAATAGTTAGAGTCAGCATTCCCTTTTCAGGTCTGCGAAGTGCTCTATGTTAACATATTTGATCTTCATAACATCCTCAGGAGATCAGTGCTACTATCATCCCCATTTTGTGGGTGAGAAAATTCAGGGACAACAAAGTTAAGGTACTGTCCAAGGACCACTAAGTTATTAAACTAAATGTCTGAAGTAGGGTTTGAAGTCAGGTCCTCCCAATTAAAAGTCGAGCCCTCTACTAAGATACCTTCATATCATCTCCCTCTATTTGGAGAAATTATGTTCTTAATAATCGGGAGTTGAGCCCCAAAAGGTTTTGTTTTTCTAGTTTAACCAAGTAGTTGGGACTTCCAGAAATCTGGATCTGTCTGTAATCCACAGCTTACAAATTGGATTTTTTAAAAAGAAAACATACAGGCCAAATCCTATTATAACAAACCCCAAGGTACCGTCCCAGTTCTTTCAAAGTTACAGTACTACAATTCTCTTGTTTAAAATAGAGTTTAGAACAAGTAAGATATTGACTAGAACTTTCTATTTTTGCTGTTAGAACTGCAGTTTCAGATGCTGTTTGTCAGAATGGGATTTGATCTTTACTGTAATTTTCCCAGAAGCAGGAAAACCTTCATTTCCATCAAGTATGTTTCCTCTCAGGAAAAAAGTTACTTAGGACATCCTCAAAATATTGTTTTCCAAAAAATACTTAAAAGTGAATCATTCCCAATAGCCGGAAGACACTCCTTTCCCTTGTTCCAAATCATGGTAGACTTTCCCAAAAATAATGGGTTTGAGGCAAGCTTTGCCATTCAGAGTTTTATTAATGTAGAAAGCCCCTGTGAAAATATCAACTACTTTCCTATCTCCCCTTCACCCCACAACTCAGGGATGAGGGAAAATTCACTCATTGTGAGACTTGGACAGCCAAAAATCAAGACGATGGCACTGGCGGGAGGAGAGGGAGGGAGGAGTTGGGGAGAAGAAAGAGGGAGGGAGAGAAAGAGAAAGAGAGGACAAGAGAAAGAAGGAAAGAGAAAGAGGGGAGAGAAAGAGAAAAAGAGGGAGAGCAGACACAGAGACAGAGAGAAAAAGAAAGGGAGAGAGGAAGAAAGAAAGAGGGGGAGGAAGAAATAGACCTGTGAAGGAACGAGCCATCCACATCCAAAGAGAGAACTATGGAGACTGAATGTGGATCAAAGCATTTTTACCTTTTTTTGTTATTGTTCCTTGTTTGCTTGTGTTTTTTTCCCTTTCTTGTTTTTCCTCCCCTTTGATCTTATTTTTCTTGCACAGCATGACAAATATGGAAATATGTTCAGAAGAACTGCACATGTTTAACCTATATCGAACTGCTTGCTGGCTTGGGGAGGGGGAGGGAAAGAGAAAAATTTGGAATACAAGGTTTTGCTAAGGTGAAACTATCTTTGCATGCATTTGGAAAAATAAAAATGATTGAAAAGAAAAAAGAAAGAGGGGAAGAGAGGGAAAGAGAAAAAGGAGGAAAGAAGAAAAGACAAGGAAGGAAGAGAGGGAGAAAGGAAAAGAGAAAGGGAGAGAGAGGGAAGGAGAAAGACAGGGGAAAGAGAGAAGGTATTAGAGAGATAGAGATAGAGAAAAACAAGTTGGCAGCTTGCATGTTCATCTTTCCTTTCTTCCTGGGTAATAACAAGCAAATTATGAGCTAAATTTCTAACTTAATAATAATCTCACCACCATGAAAGTTCACAAGAGGGCTATTCTAGAAGACTCCTGTCACATTTATACTTTCCAATCTAATCAAAATGAAATAAAGTCTAAATATATCCTAGTTAGTCCATCTATCTTTCTCCATGTCTCCTTATCAAAATATTCATTTCTGGTTTCACTACAATGGCTTTACTCTAAGTGTTTTTATACATGTATGTAGGATGTATATCAACATTTAAAAATTAAAGGAGCCTAAAGCAGTAAATTGAGTAAGAACTATAACTAGAAGAGTTACTAGACTTGATATCATAGGTAGATTAGAGAAGAGACTAAGGAAAAAAAGTGCCAAAAAGAGAATAAACAATAAGAAAGGGAGAGAGAGAGAGAGAGAGTATTTGCCCCTACTAAGACACAGGGGACAAAAAGTCAGTACTTCCTTCTCACTCAGCCTCCCATTCTGCACAAATCCTTCGTTCATCTCACCCAACTTTAGCCCAATTCTCTCCATCTAATCCTTGACCAAAATCAACCAGTTTTGCTTATTTCTGCTTATTTCCCTTCCCTTCTTACCCCAACACTTAGCACCCCAATTTACCTTTCTTGTCCATCCACTGTAATTATCTTTCGTGATCCATCTTGACAACTTGTAGATCCATGTTCTTGATTTCCCCATAAGGTCTCTCACGGACATGATCAAGACTCCAGGTTTGCCTAGACTTGTTAATAAAATACTCAAACCTCTCACTTGACTAACTTCTAACTGTAATATACAGAAATGCTTGTTCCTGGACCAAAGTGGTAAACATTATCTAACAAGCAGAGTTTATAGTTACAATTTAGCTGACGAACAGAGAGGGCCAAAGTTGCAAAATGAATGTTCAGTAGGGACCAGTAGTTCCCAATTCTACTTAACCTTGAATATAGCTAATTACCAAGGGATTCCGTAACATTCTCAACAAATCACCCAAACCAAAATTTATTTTGAACTCATTTCAGTTGATAAAAACAACAAAGAAATATTGTCCGATTGCAGTTTGGGGAGAAAGGAGCCAGTTATGAAATCGACAAATAATTACAAATAGAGAAGCAAAAGTCCAAAAAAGATATGGAATGGCCATTTCAGAAGGGGGCATTGAAACATGATATTCTCTAGGATACTGAAGCATCATTGGACAATGACTTGCTATACTTTACATGCTTTATCATCGGTACCTTCTGAATTTGGTTCACTTATCAACGAGAAGAAAGGAAAAAAAACTTTATGTGCCTTCCTTGTGACAAGATGATCGCAACCGGGAACAGAAAATGCCACTTCTTCAAGGTCTAAGAACTGGTCATTTTTCTTTGGAAACAATGCATCGGAAAGTAAGGCGTGATCTGGCAAGGGAGATTTACTGAGCCCCGACATGTACGAGGCCTGGAAGGAGGAAAGGCTGGAGCAGGGATGAGAGGATGCAGAGGGGGTGCATCAATGACAATGGAAAAGAGGACTCGAGGAAAGGACTCTCAAAGGAATTCAGGTCTCCATTATCACGACTGGACAGAAATGTCCTCCCATGTTAAATATAGAGATAGTTGAGGCCTTCAAGGACGGAAGCAGTCCCATTACATTAGTACCCAAGAAACCCATTGGACAGTTCATTTCAAGAGCTTCCTGTTAGGAAGCCACCAAAGCTGAATATCTACATCCCACAGGGGTGGGCCAAATCTCCCAGCATCACAAATCACCGACTTCAGAGGGTTGTAAGGGAAAGCCGGCAGTCAGCTAGCCCAGTCCATGTATAATGCAAGCCTTGTGATCAAAGAAGCAAATCTTCAGGGTCCTAACCAAGCCTGGAGACAAGGATCAGCTGAGCCCCACCTTCTTCAGCCACTCCAACCTCTTCCTCTCTCCCACTGTACCATCTTATATCTGGTTTTGTATGTTCTCACTACCTAACTTTATAATATGTACGTGTTCTCTCCTCAGATAGGACGTCAGCTACCCGAAGGTAAGTGGAGCCTGTTTAATTTTGGCGTACCCAGCTCTCGGCACAGTGCCTGAGAATATACAGCAGGCACTCAATAGATGCTTTTGGATTGACTGACCAGGGCCCAAATCCTAGGGTGTTCATTTCCTTCACTGTAGAATGAAGGGGGTTGGACTTAATGGCCTCAGGGATGTTTTATGACTCGAATTCGATGATCTTATCTTTGTCCACTCTAAATCTATGATGCCGTAATCGCAAGACTGTGTCTGTGTCATCCAAGGACCAGCTTTAGGAAGTTCCAAAAAAAGGTTGGTTGCTATATCATTAATTATTTCCTTGCCTGTAACAAATCAGAAGACCACATACTAAGATGTAGAAGGGGATGCAATCTGCACTGGTGAGTAGCATGCTCACAGGGACTCTTGAAATGCTGCAACACATTCCTGCAAACTGGGGTCATAAAGAGAGAGGTATATATGAGATCTAATCTCATCCCCTCTTTTTTCTACAAAGGAAGTGAGAACCAGGAACGTTAGTTCACTTGCCGGAGATCAAACAGTCAGAAAGCTAGAAACTGCTGCCCTTTCTGTTTGGGAGAAGAGAGCAGACAGATGAAAAGAATTCTCCCTACCTAAGAAATAACAAGTTTGGGGCCTTTTCGGCTAAAGAGCCAACTGGCCGCCTAGAGAAGTGATTCAGAGAAGTGACTTATCAGGGTGCTCGCTGGCCTGCCTTGAGAGCTGTGCTATTACATCTTATCATCTCTTGGCCTAATGATCATTTTGCAGCTTCCAAATAGGAACCGACTTCTCTTTCTAAGTCTAAAATGCATTCTAACAGCTGGAAACCAATACTGGGGGAGATAATGCTTTAAGTGGTATGTCAGGGCTCCTTTCCTCTTCCCTTTCTAAGTCAAACCAAAGGCGAGCAGCAGAAGCACATTGCTTTCATGTAGCTAACCAGTTTGGAAAGGGGAGGGGGCATCATGCTTGAAGCATTGGTCCTATACTAAGGTTGTTTTTGTTCTTCTTCTTTTTTTTTTTTTTTTTTGCTGAGGCCATTGGGATTAAGTGATTTGCCCAGGGTCACACAGCTACGATGTGTTTAGTATCTCAGGCCAGATTTGAACTCAGGCCTGACTTCAGGACTGGTGCTCTATCCACTGTGCCACCTGGCTGCCCCTGTTCTTCAATCTTGAGGAGGACTATGACATCGGGGAGGTGATGCCACAAGATGCGAGTGAACTGGATTGAAACGAGGGAAGGCTACACAAAGTCACCTGCCTCGCTTTCTCCTCCGGAGCCGTCGGGTCCAGTGGCCACACATAGATCAGGACGATTGGAGAAAGCCCTGGCCCAAAATGAGGAATGCTAAGGTCGGTTCCATTACAAAATAAAAATCAAAGACTGGGGTGGGGAGAGAAGGGAATGTCAAATAATAAAAGACCAAGGCTGGGTGGGAGGAGAACAAGAATGAACCATGCTAAGGTACAGCTGCAAGATAAGATCCAGGCTCAGGGCAGGAGGAGAAGGGAATGTGACATCCAGGACTGGGTAGGAAGGGGGAGGGAAGCAGAGGGACACATGGACACTTCGTGAAAATGAGCCATCCTTTATTGTTCTAAGAGACCACCATATATCACCAAGGGGCTATAAATATATATGATGGACTCCATGCTCACAGCGATGGATTTCTAACTCGCATCAGACAAATCTTTAGTAATGTAAAAGAGGGCCATTTGAAAAGGCCCATTGGCTGCCAGTTCTTCACAGTTGCCCAGTACCTGGAGCTGCCTCTTCAAGGGAGGCCTGGCCAGGTTAAGGGTGCCTTTGGTCCCCACATAGCTCAGCAGCAGGAGGTCGAGCTGCGGTCCTCCGGAGGTCTCCTCTTCAGTGCTAAGCAGTTTAGGAGCCCAGGGGGTTTTCGGCGTGAGGGCAAACAGACGGGAAGGAAAGGATTCCAGGGACATTAACAAATGCATGGCAACCCTAGCCAAAAAGGGAGATGGAAAATCTGCTGGGAAGCAACAGCCCAGTCTCCCAGGGAACGTTCGCAAGGCTGCTCTCAGGAGACACAAAAAAGACAAGGAGCTGAAGGGGGCTTCTTAGAAGAGCCTGAGGAAGCAAATCCAGCACCGGATGTGGGGGAGGGGGAACATGGGTTAGGTCATGAGCAGATGAGCAGAAAATGCCTAGGAAAAAAGAACACTACAAGACTACTTTTGTGCAATTCACACATAAGAAATAGGGACTCACTCGTCTAGGAGGAACAAAGTAATAGGGTCCCAATGAAGTGGAAAACAATTTTTCACATGAATGGGTTGGGAGAGGGAGGTTGGGAAGGGGAAGACGTGGCCTTACTGGCTAAGTCCCACACTGCTGGCTAATATACCTAGTTAGCCAGTGATGTATTGGGGTACCCTGGATGAGGGGGTAAACTAGGTTTCTCTTTTAAATGATGGGAACACTCCTCTATCTTTAATCCTTGGAGGGTACTACAAACTTTTCAGTGGTTTTGCTATTCTCTTCCCCTTCTCCCCTACACATTAGCTGGGGAATGGAACAGTGACTTTGTGGATCGGGTGTGTGGAAAGCGAGTCCCAGATTCTTTTAGGACAAAGTGATAACCATGGACTGGCTGGGGAGCTGGGCCCATATTTTGAGCAGGAAAGGATCTTGGAGATCAGTAAAATCATCTATCTAATGTTAGGAAGGAAGTCAGAGCATCTAATCCAACAAATGGGGCAAATGAAGTCCCAGAGAGGTTAAAAAGTTCAAAAGGAGAATGGAGCCTTTTGAAGTAGGCCTTGAAGGATGGGAAAGATGGATTCTAAGAGGGAGGAAGGGAGGCTATTCCAGGTGAGGACACCCCACGCTTTGGTAGAGGGAAACCCACAGAGGCATGTTCAAGACGCATCAAATAGCTATTCTCATTTCTATTGTCACTGCTCTGACAGTCAGCCCTTCATCATCCTTCAAGGCACTAAGCAAAAGCAAGACACAATCAACATCCCTCACCCATTTGGAGAAATAGCCACCAATTCAAATGATAGCAGAATGCCCAACAATCATCCCTCTGAGCCGGCTGCTACTTAGACTGAAATTTATGAGGGCGGTCAAGAAACACACATCCTTGGAGCCATTTCTCAAAAAGACATCAGGAGGGTCCGAATTCTCCTCCCTAATAATATCTGTCAAGATCTCTCCCAAGGAAGCTGCCCTCCTAAATCCTGGGCCCCAGCTGGAGTATTCCTTCACCTTTTGATTTGTTGCAGCAAAAAAATAAGGCAGAAATTATGACATAAGATAAGAGCTCTATGTGTGGGGGGAGGGGGGAGAGGTGTGTGTGTATCTGTGCCTGTGTGTGTGTGTGTAAGACACTATAATACTACATCATGGGAAATGCATTTCTTATGATTGGTTCCTATGTGGGCTTGTTTGATTTATATACGCTTTAGAGAGCGTTCTACTTTCCAGCATACAAGGATATCATTTAGAATTGATTAAATATGGGCTTATGGTCATTTCCATAAAAAAGTTGGACATTAGACCCTAAGGCAAGAATTTTACCCCCTATTAGAACACTGTTTCTATGGAAAAAGCAGATTTGACTTACATTATTTCAACTTAAGCACTTTTTCCAGAAATGTAAACCACTGTAAATATAAAGACTTGCCTGTGTTACTATTTTGGGTTCCCATTAAGGATCACAGAATCATAGCACGTTAATGCTAGGAGACCTTGGAGATCCTCTGAGACAGGCAGAGAAAGGCCTTTAGTGTACAGATGAGAAAAGTGAGCCTCTAAAAAAGAGCAAGTGATTTTCTTAAGGTCATATGGCCAGATCATGACAGAGTTAACTCACAATCGAATGCTTTTTCCACTAGATAAGTTAACATATTTCATGTCTTATGTATTCTGAGTGACAGTTTGTAGTCAAGAACTGATATTTTCATAAGCTAAGGTTGTTATCTGTCTCTGATTATCTAAGTACCTATCTATTTGCCCGTCTATCTGATCATATACACACATATATCTATCTGTATATAGGTATGTGTAGATATGTAGGTACATACTTTGTAAGAACCCAGTGAAATAAGTGCTAAGGGTATTATTCCCACTTTACAGATGAGAAAACTAAGACTTAATGACAGAAAGCAAACAGTTAGATAGAGGCAGCTGCTGGAACAGTGGATAGAGTACTGAGCCTGGAATCAGGAAGACCTGAATTCAAATTTAGCCTCAAATATTTATTTAATAGCTATGTGACTCTGGACAAGAGTCACTTATCCTGTTTGCCTCAGTTTCCTCAACTGTAATATGGGAATAATAGCATCTTCTTCACAGAGTTTGTTGTGTATTTAAAAAAAATGTTTAGCAGAGTGCCTTGGCACACAGTAGTTGCTATGTAAATGCTTATTCTCTTCACCCATTAGGTAAGAACCTAGTTTAAGTTCAGGTCTTTTGATTCCAAGTCCAGCACCCTAGACACTCGGGTTTCCTGCAAAAACAAAATCTAGTCCAACATATTCACTACCAACCTTTCATGCAACCCATTAAGCACATCTGAGTTTTCCTTTTGTATTTCTGAGCTCCACGTGATGATTCCCACAAATGATCGGGACTCAATCGAACACGCTGATCAAGTATTTGTTAAATGAAAAAAAAATACTGGCAGATCTACATTGGGATCCTAATTAAGAAAAGATCTGTTTGTGAAGTCCAAAGGCACCCTTAAAAACGGAGTGGTTCTATTAAACAGGCTCCCATTTGTAAAATGTCTTTTGATGGCTAGCTTAGCTTGAAAGAAGCCAAGCTCAGCTTCCTTCACTATTCAAGTCTTGTCCTCTCTCCAGAGATTGTCAGAAAGGAAATGAAAAAAAGACAGGAGGGCCCGTTGGGTTGGCATGAAACCAACAATTTATTTCATACAAGTCACTCAACAGTCATCAGATGGAAACGGCTTTGTTAAAAAATTGTCCTCAAGTCAGACATAGAGTACCTATGAAGTCAACGGCAGAATCCAGAGTGACTGACCTTTCGGGATGCATTCTAATTTGTCAGCAGTGATAGCTATATCCCACTGAGGAGTGCTAGATTCCTCCCCTGACCAAGTGTCCCACCAGATAGAGTTACCCTCCAAACCTCTGCTAATCCATCAAAACGCCACACCCTAGATTGCCTAGAAGCTCCTATGTGTTTGCAAAGTAACATGTGCTCCACTTACTATATAGTCACAGAAATAAAGAAACACAGAAATATTAAGCAGGATTTTGAAATACACCTCCAAGCATTTATTAAGCATCTACTCTGTCAGTCAGGCACGGTGCTAGGTAGAGGGGAAGCTAACACGAAAATGCAACATTTCCTGCCCTCAAGCTTATATTCTATTTGGGAAGTAGCAATACAAAGTCAAGTAAATAGAAATTATATATCACAACTGAAAAACTCAGAAAAGTTGTAGTACGAGCTATGCTCGGAAGGAAGCTAGAGATGCTGAGGGAAAAAAGTGAAGATGGAACACATTCCAGACACCTGGAACAGCCTATGCTGTTCTGGGGAAGATAGAATTCTATCTGTATCTGTGGGAGGACAGAATTCTTCTAATTAAAACAGAGTGGAAAGAAATGAAACAGACTATAAAGGTTAAGAGAGGAAGCTTCTGTGCCTGACCTAGGAGTCTGTATTTTATTCTAGAGCAGAAGTTTTTAGCTAAGGTCCAAGAGTTTTTTTAAAACACTTTGATTATATTTCAACATAACCTTTGTAATCTTCTAGATTTTATGTGTTTAAAAACATTCTTCTGAGAAGGGCCCATATAGACTCCAACAGATTGCCAAAAGGGGTACAGGATCCCCCAAAAGGGAGAAGAACCATTATACTCGAAACAATAGGGAGCCACTGATAGATTTAGATTTTCCAGGAGCAGAATGATACTGTCAGACCGATGGAAGAGGCTTTTTGGGCCACATCTAGGATTCCATTAGGATAAGAGTTCCCTTCAAGTACCAACACGGGGTCTTCTTTGCAACTTCTGATCTTGGACAGTTAGCTAGGGCACTGAGCGTTTAAGTGACTCGAACCACAGCTACCAACTTATATATATCATGCTGTCTCATTTGGTACGCTCACGAATGCCAATTCAACAGCTGTGGAAGAGAACTTGGACAGGGAAGAAACAGGAAACAAAGAAATCAGATTTGAAGGACACCAGCCAAAAGATAAATTTTTGGAATCCTGATGGTATGAAGACTCATTCTGGTCGGATTCATTAATTAGGGCTAGGTTTCCATTTCTACGGCCAAGTAAAACGTATTTGTTTCAACGGAGGCCTGAAGAGTTTATTACTGTCATTAGTAAGAGATAAGGTGGTTAAATTTCCCAACTGTGCCAATTGCACAGGTCTTCCATTTCCTACAAAGGGCCTGCCCTCAGTCAATATTTATACAGAATGGAGCCTCGTGATCTTAATTTAAGCCAACCAAAGATCTTCTTCTACAAAAGGACTGTCCTGTAATTTAGGATCCAATTCCTGAATGTGCAACTAGCTGTTGGTCTTATCACAATTAGCACCCTCATTAAATGGAGTTCTATTTGTAGTTAGGTAAAGGATGATAATTTGTTAGTTTAAAGATCCTAGGCCCTGACTACATCTGACTGCACATGTCAGTATCTGAAAATACTGACTAGGCTTAGTGTCCAAAGGCAAAATGCAAATGGAGGGGGGTGGGGGGAGAAGGCAAACACATTATCATAGACTGACAGGCACTGCAGATTAATTTAAGCAGAAAAGCTTACTTCAGACTAACAAATGATTACAGTTCAGTAATACCCTTATTAATAAAGCTATGCATTCCAACGGCACATTTCATTGTCAAAAACTTTGCCACCAGCTGGTAGAAATAATATAGCCAGTATAGGGATAAATTCCACAACTTGGATTTCCTCTAATTCACCACTGGGGAAACTTGATCTCTGATGGGGGGGGGGGGGGGGGGGGAAGGAGGAGGACTCCCTTAGCTTCCAAGCTCTGAAGGGGGAAGGGAAAAGGGGGAAGGGGGAAATTTTCCCACCTCCCACCTCTCTCTGAGTTAGAAATATTACAAATGATCCTGGAATATCCGATAATCAGATGATGGTAATCAAATGTATTCCAAAGCCAAGTAGGAATTCTTTTTTGATTATCTGCTATTTTGGCTTATCCATGCCACTGGCTTTTTGTATTAATGGGAATAATTTAGAGCTGCACAGATAATGATGATAAGGCCCTAGCAATAGGGCCAGAAAGCTAGAGTCAGCCCCGAGTGGCTGATAGACTGTTCTATCTCCCCCTATAAAATCAGCAGAACCCATACCAAAAAGCGATTTACCAGTCAGGCTGGAGTTATCCTGTGTCATAATGGGAAAGGGGGGGAAATGGATTTCATTTGTGGGCAGCTTTTTTTAAAAAAGTGTTTTAAAAATCAAAACAGGCTCAGCCTTCTAATTAGAAAAATAGTTTGATCTGGGTCTCTGCTCACCTCTCAGCACAGCAATTGTCGATAGCTATAGGCACACATATAAAGGGAAACCAGGTTTAATAGGATGCCCACCTTTCCTGGGAAAGGTGGGCTTGGCATCCCACTGCCTCTAGACATCCAGCAAGTCAGAGAAGAAAATGAAGTGGATGGTGGATGGCAGAGAAAAACATTGATTCTCATCAGCAGCCTTCCTTCTCACCACCCATTCATATTCCCAAAGCCCAATTCTGACTTCCCAGAAGTCTGGGGATTATTAGACCCAGTCTATGACATCAGACATGCCCTAGAAGTTCACATCTTTCATCCACTGCTCTGGGCATTCTGAAGCTTTGAGTATGACTATACCATTAAAATGAGAAATGTTTTCATGCCCATTAATCCACCGAAAAATGGCTAAGTGTGGAAAGCACAAGTCAGGGCATATACTGCTTTAGCATAACTGCAGACTTGGCGTTCATCTGGCACCAGTCAACCTGCCAGCCTCTTAGGGTGTAAGCTCATACTACAATGTCACAATATATACCCTGGGGTGGCGTTAAGATTTTCTTGAAAGATTATCACACCTCAGTTGCCTCATTTGTTTTTTAGTAGCTAAGGGCCTAGAAAAATCTAACCACCTCCAAAAGGCTTGACTGGATCCCGGAGAAGTTCCAAAAGGAGATTTCAATGCAGGCTCAATACATAAAGAGGTGCAATACCAGGGAATGGCCACTAAAATCGGAGAATCTCAAGAGGGAGGGTTCTCAAAGAATGGTTCTACCCCCTAAGCTGAAACACAAATTCCCTCTCGAATCACCCAAAGGGATGGAGAACTCCCTTAAACCCACCATTCTTGTGGAGAGCTACTATAAGCTAAAAAGTGCTTTCTTAACACTGGCCTGAAATCTGTCCCTATATTGTCTATACCAATGCCACCCATAGGTATAGATAGGTTCGGTATTCTGAGACCAAGCAGAGTAAGTCAAATACTTCCTCTTCCACATGACAACCTTATCTAAAGCCCACAATTAAGCCCCTTTCCCCACCAAAGTAGTGGGATAATAATTACTGATCAGAGATGTTGATTGATTGAGAAGAACCTCAGCTCTTTAATTTTGTTTGCTTTTTCTGCCAAGGAGACTGGGAAGGGCAGAACAAAAAGGGCTAATAGGCCCTTGATGCCCAAAATGCCCTTGATGGGGTCAAGTCAACTAGTCCAAAGGAAATATATCACAGGATACTTGAAGGATCTGGAGGGTATGATGGGTAAGCCACCTTTAGAGATCCTTGAAAAATGAGGGCAAACAGAAGTAGTATTGCAAAATTAGAGAGGGGCAATCATTCCCCCAATTTTCCAAAGACAAAAGATGATGGCATCTACAAAATTTAGGTCAATAAACTTTACTTCAATTCTGAACAAAGGTCCAGAACCTATTAAGAGGATGGATAATGAGAATCTAGAAAAGGGAGTAGTGATCCCAAAGAACATAGCATAATGGGCTCATCTCATTTTCTTTAGACAGGATCATTAGACCGGTAACCTGCCAAATGCTAAAGCTCTACTTTGTTTAGGTTTTAGGAAAGCGACTGACAAAAGTTTTCCAGGCTATGAGGCTAGGTCAGGGGTATCAAACTCCCAGCCCCTACGCTGACAAGTGTGTGGACCAGACGAGATTAAAACATAGTTACCATCTAATTTTAACATGGATATAGTCATTTTTTTAAAAAATCTAAAAAAAAAAAAAAAGAAATATATCAACCTGTGTAGTTTTCTAAGTCAATATGCAGTCCACAGGGATCCTTATGTACAATTCAGTAGGACCCGTTTCTACCTGACTTTGATCCCACTAGTTTTAGACAATAGCCAGATTTTTCAACTAGCTAAATGGCCAGACACTAACAGTAGTCATTAACGGTTTGATGGAAATGTGAAGTGTCCAGTGGAGTGTCCCTGGGATCTCTGTTTGGCTCTAAGTTGTTTTAAGTTTTTCAGCTCAATGCACTTTACATGCCATTTTCACTGAAATCTTCTGGACCACCTCGTTATGTTTTTCCCCACAGCCCTAACATTCTCTGCCTAACACCTAACTTACCCAGATCTTCCACAAAGCATTCCTAGATCAAAATGGAAGAAGGTCAACAAATAGATGTGAAATAGATTGCCAACATTTTTATAGCAACCCATTATCCTCCATGATGTTGCAATTACAATATTTGATCTCTAATAGCTTAGTACTCGATACGCTCTATAATAACAATTATGATAGCTAGTATTTACATAGTATTTAAGGTTTACAAAGCACTTTTGAAAATATTATCACATTTGATCCTCACAACAACCCTGGGAAGTAGGTGCTATAATTATTCCCATTTTACAGGTGAGGAAAGTTGATAGAAGATAATGAAAATATATTTGAACACATATCTTTCTGACTCCAGGAAGAGCACTCTTTAACACCTGAGCCACCTGGCTACAATGTGTAAATATGGAAGTAAGGAGAAGAGAACTCAAGAAAACTAAATCAGAAAGGTCACTTGAATCTGAAAGAAATACAGAGAAAGTTCTGGGTTGTTAAAGATATTAAAGACACTCGAAGGTTAATTTTCAAGATATTTCAAAGACAGGGGGGAAAAAAAAAATCTCAAAAAAATAGCTTACAGATGGCATGACTGCCCCCTAAAGGGGAAGATCAAAAACTGTTAGTCAAATAACTTTCTTATCTACGAAATAGTTAAGAAGATGGTCTCTTCACACATCAAGGGTATCCTTGATGAAAACATAAATATACCATAAGCTTTCACAGATGATTTTCTATAACAGACCACACACACCTTCATAGTCAAACAACTGATCGAATGAATATAAGATCTCACTCTATTATTTGCTAATTATGTCTAAAAGGTTTTGATCTAGTAGATCTAGGAAGACAACAAGAAATTGTCTCCCATGCATATACTAGGAACATACACTGTTTCCAGGCAGATGCTACACAGAGATAACTACTTCACGGTCATCTCCTTATCAATAATATATAAGATATAAAACAGAAAAACACAATGGCCAAAAGTAAATGCTACTGTACCAGGAGATAGTCTACCCAGAATCCTTAAACGCCAGGTCCTCCAAATGTCCCTGTTTGTAGATGATATTGTAGGTGATCTCAAAAGAGGTCAGTCCAGTAATTCATAGGCATTATCATGTAGATTAAGAATTATTTTGCAAAAAAAGAATTATTTTCCCAAAAAAGTTTTTTTTTTTAATCCCATGGACAGCCCACTGTACACATCTATTGAGACATCTATTTTGGGCAGGCCCTAGAGATGGACAAAGAGTTGGGCCCAGAGTATATATAACAGGGGGAGGAGAATAGGCTAGATGGCTTCTGGGAAGCTACATAGCACACTCAATGAGCCCAAGTACCTCTCTGTCACCAAAGTACAACTTCTTACATTGATAGTCTCCTAGTGAGTCACAGAACACTACAATTTCAGGAGAATCAAAATTGCTGGTGATACAAAGAGCAATCGGAGCAATGCATGGTGGGCGTAAGTAGTTCTAGCATATTATCAAAGATGACTCTCACTTTTAAGCTTAAAAAGCATCGTCAAAAACATGTGAAGAGAAAAGGAAGCAGGCTGGTTATGTATCAAGAACAAATACTAGCATGGTCACTCTGACTGTTTCATTGGGATCCACAAAAGATTAAAAGATAACTTGTCAGGTGGATCTTGGAAAATTTATGGAAAAGCATGGGCAATTGTCACATGGGATGAGAAGGCATGGATGGATTGCAAACTACACCAAAGAAATATTCACATCAATGAGATCCCAAACCTAACAAAGTAAGTATAATCATTTAATGGATGTGTGTGTGTGTGTGTGTGTGTGTGTGTGTGTGTGTGTGTGTTGGCTCTTCCACACATGTATTTGGGTATTACAAAATTCAGGATTGGAATATGCTAGCAGAAATGGAACCACCAACACATTAAGCATAGTAACTATGGTACACTGGAAAGGACACTGGCTTTATAGCCAAGAGGATCTGAATTCAAATCCCAGTTCTGCTCCTCATTGCCTATTCAACTATGCTTAAATCAATCAACAAGCATTAAGTATCTACTGTGTGTCAAATGCTCTGCTAGGCAAGGGAGAAGAGGCATGGAATGGGGACAGAGACAAAAAATGGAATTCCTGGTTTTAAGGAGTTCACATTCTACCGAGGGAGAGAACATGCACACATACAAAAGTACATACGGAATATAAAATAGACTCAAAATTGTTTGGACAATCTGTTGATGTTTGATCATTTTCTAGTCATGTCCATGACCCCATTTGGAGGTTTTCTTGGCAAAGATGTTAGCATGGTTTGCCATTTCATTCTCCAGCTCTTTTTACAGAAGAATAAATCCAGATGAACAGGGCAAAGTGACTAGCCCAGAACCACACAGCTACTAAGTGCTAAGGCCAGATTTGATGAAAGAGGAGTCTTCCTCACTCCAAGCCCAGCACTCTATCCATTGAGTCACCAAATAATCTAATCTCCTCCTTTTAGAGAGAAAACTGAGGCTTAGAAGAATTCATTCATTCACCCATTCATCATTGATTCACATATTAATAAATGAAAGGTTGCACGACATGCCTAAGATTATATAGCTAGTTAATAAAAATAATATCAAACATTTCTATAGAACATACTATGTACCAGACAGTATGCTAATCACTTTAGAAATATTATCTCACATTTGATCTACACAACAAGCCTGAGGTTGATGCTACTATTATCCCCATTTTACAGCTGGGGAAATTGAAGCATGCATAGATTTTTTTTGTTGTGTTTTGTTTTAGTGATTCATCCAGGGTCACGCAGCTAATAAGTGTCTGAGTCCAAATCTGAACTTTCTGACTCCAGGCCTGGTGCTCTATCTACTGTACTGCCTAGCCATTAGTAGTAACAAAACAAAGCCTAGAAACCAGGTCTTCTTATTCTCTTTTCCCCCCTATTTATTGGTCTTTATTTATAACTTAAATTTCATTTTTTCCCAATTACATGTAAAAGCAATTTTTAACCTTTGGGGATTGAAGGGAGGGTATGTTTGTTTTTTACAATTCCAAATTCTCCTCCATCCTCCCTCCACTCCCCCATGTCCTTATTCTTCTTCTCAAGCCAATTCTCCTTTTTCTACCACCCCCCTACTGTTGTAGGCTTACGGGCACTTTATTTTTGCTAAACAATTTCTGTAATGCATTCTCCCTTCTCAACTGTAACTCAAGCATCTGTCTACAACTGGGAGGAAGGGCGTGAATAATTTGGTCCCAGATGTTCAATATCCTAATTCTTAAATGATGCAATTAAGACCAAGTATGAGGAATACAAAGAAATATGGAAAGACATTTATGCAATAAACAGGAAAAAAAGTAAATGAAATATAATACATACTGACTATAGCCATGAGGAAAAATGACAATGAATGAACAAAGGCTCCTTCCTTATGGGGACTTGAAGAGAAGGAATGAGATATGACACTGCTATAATGTATTGAAATTAATGAACACTAGTGGTCATTAACCAGGTTGAACTCCCTACGTCAACAATTGGTATTGTGTTTTCAAATAAAACATTCTTTACACCAAAATTACCAAAAAGGAAGAAGCAAACCTATTTACTCTAGTCCTAGTACTCGAGAACCTTTTACCTTAGAAAAACATGCTATGTATGGGTTTGTTTCTTTCTTTTCCTAAAAAAAAAAAGGTACAATACAAGGAGAACTGAAAGGCAAGGAATAGATGCACAGAATAGAAACATTAGAGCAAATTATATGCTGGAGTATATGAGATGCAATTTGCATTAGCTACTCCCTGCATCAACCCCCAGCACCTATACAGCTTCCATAAGGCACGAGTGGTTTATATAATTGGCCCTTTCCAGCTGTTCCCAATTCCTCTGACCTTCCTTTCCAAGTTTCCACTTGCTGTCAACCAGCAGAATTCCTGTGCTGCTAAGGAATTCACCACTGGAATACAGTTTCTATTAGTCCTCGCTGCCAAGTCATAAAAGAATTACTCGTTTCATTAGGTGATCTCAGTATGGAAGGCTGGCTACCTGCCACCTTAGAGAAATCAAATGCCAACAGGTCAGAGATTCACGGTTAGAAGGATCTTTAAACTCATCTAGGTCTTATCCCTTCTCTTCCCCATTTTGTGGAAGAAAAAACTGAAGGCCAAAGAATTCAAGTGACTCCCCCACACTCATAGAACCTTTAAAACTAACAGCTTCTATGCTACGGAGAGCATCTGTCTGCTGGTCTCATCTTCTAGGGCAATATATTCTTCACTATATCTGCTGGCTGTCTTGGGGGTATTAAATCACTGATTCAGTGATCAGACTGTGGGGTGGGGATGGTGAAGCATGCCTGAGGAGCAAGAGGAAATCTAAAAGCTGTTACCAAACACAGCATTGGGAGGGTGGGGGAGAGAAACGTGCCTGGGTGATTCCTCAGTGGTTCGATTCGTTTTTAACAATAATTTGTTAAGCATTTACTATGTGCCAGGAACAATGGGTGCAAGGATAAAATTACTACAAACATCCCTATCACCAAGAAGCTAAGATGCCGAGGGTGGGCGTAGGATATGATATATAGACAAGTAAACATAGCGTTATCTCAAGAAGGAGGAAATATTCATAACTGGGGTGCAGGAAGAAACAGAAAAAGCAGGCTGATATTTGAAGGAAGTTAGAGATCTAATAAGTCTGACACGAGAAGGAAGTGCCTTCTAGTCCCAAGGGACCATCTGTACAAAGGCACGGAAGTGGGAGATGAGATACAATCATAGATGGGGAACAGCAAACGGGTCAGTATGTCCTGACGTTTTCATGGAGTGACATCAATACATTCTCTTTTTCCAAGTAGGGCGCCAATTTGCTCCCAGGAAGGCTGACAGTTTGCTATACATGGTGCAAAAATATTTATAGCATCGCTTTTTGTCAAAAAAGGAAATAGAAGAAGGGTGGGTACTCATTAATTGGAGTATGGCTGAACAAATAAAGAGCATTTGAAAGTAACGGTCAAAGGCAGGAAGACTTCAATGAGCTGAAGCCAAGCAAGAAGACAACATACACAGGAGCCATAATAACAGAAAGGAAAACCACAAGAGAAGGCTGATGAAATGCCTAAATCGTGACTTCATTGGACTCATGGTGAAGACAACCTCCCCCACTTCAACAGAAAAGCAAGGAACTACCGTTGCAATATTTAACACGCACTGGACTGCCTGCCATCTAGGGGAGGGAGTGGGGGGAAGGAGGGGAAAAGTTGGAACTGCAGTTTTTGGAAGGGTCAATGGTGAAAAATGACCCATGCATATGTTCTGTCAATAAAAAGCTATAATAATAATTTTGTTAAAAGGAACTACCGTTGCAGAATGAGGCATACACTGGCAGATGGAGCCAATTTGTTCATTTCTTTGGCTCGGGTATTATCATACATTTACAAGAAGGCTCTGCTGCCAGTGATATTCTCTGAAGAGATTATCATTTTTTAAAGCATTCCATTTGCTTTATGTGGCAATACTGGATTGCCCTACATCATAAAGACTTTCTAACAGAGAACACACATCAAGACCCTGGAAGTATGGAAGTATGGCAGCATCTGAAGCTGCCACACACAGAAAGACATACAGAAAGACCTAGGATTGGGACTGGAATAGGCAATTCCAACTCTGCTATTAACTAGCTGTGGGACCTTAGATAAGTCACTTCATTGATCTGGAAACTTCAGTTTTCTACAAAATGAGAGAACTATATGAACTAATGGTCAAGGTCTCTTCCAACTCTAAGATTCTGAAGTCCTCACCGTTCATGCTGCCCCCTTCCTTTAGATAAAGGTATAGACTAACATGATGACCATCAAAGGTAAATTGAGGGAAAACGTCACTAAATTATGCGGTTCCAGAATCAGATACAAATGGTGTCATCACCAAGAGGATCGCGATAAAAGAATGCACACTTACTACCAAGGTTTAATGGGACACTCGCTACTTTGGGTTTGGGTTTTTTAAAAAAGTTTTCATGCACAAGAAATGACAAAGTCTAAGTTGAGGTCAGCATTTTATACTATATGTCAGTACTTTAAGGTCTAATTGTTAGGGTATGGAGAACACATACATATGTGTGCATGCATGTATGTGGACATGAGAGAGACACACACACACAGACACAGAGAAAGCAGTAGGCAAATAGAAAGGAAAGGGAAGGGGAGAGAGACAGAAAGACAGAGATGGAGAGGGACAGAAACAGACAGACAGAGATGGAGAAAGACAAGAGACAGAGAGAAACAGAAAAGAGAAGGCAGGGGAGAGGAAGAGATAAATTAGTAAGTGGGTGAAACAAAAGGTAAAAAAGTAGGAAATACTACATATTGAGATAAAGAGACAAAGAAAACTGATACAAATAGGTAGAAAAGTGATCTATATGAAAGAAAGAAATTAGGTAGGGAGCTAAGAGTGAATGAGGTCGAAAGATTGAAATTGAGAGAAATAGTGCAACATATGGATACATGTAAAGATGGATGGATAAATGGATAGAAATTAAAAGGTGAAAGACAGATGGAATAATGGATGGAGATAGATACGCAGAAAGGGTGAATATATAGATAAGACAAACAGGAGAGATATTGAGATAGAGTGAGACTGAGACAAAAAGACTGAAATAAGTAAGTAGGTCCATAGGTAGATAGGTGTAGGTAGGTAGAAAGGAAGGTGATAGATGCCAATGAGACAAAGAGATGATAAATTAGGTAGTTGGGTGAGATAGAGATAAAATAAGATAGTGAGATTATTGGGCAAATACTGATAAAAGAATGTGATGAGGGACAGAGACACACAGAAAGATGAGAGACAGACAGAAGAGACCGAGATAGAATGAAACAGACAAATAGAGATAGACAGAGTGGTAGAAAGAAAGACAGTGAGATAGAAGGATGTCTATAGATGGGGAGACAGATTGAGAAAGAGTAAGGTGATAGAAGCAGAGAAAAAGAGACGGACAGACAGAATGAGGTAGAGTGAGACAGAGATAGACAGACAGATGATCTGATGCTAGGGAACTAAGCTAGTAAGGAAAACTACCTGTTCTAGGGAAGATCGGCATCTTCTTTGCACCTTTTACTCTTAGAAAGTTACCTCAAACAGTGAGAGATTTAAGTGACTTGCCTAGAATCACATGGCCAGTGTATCAGAGAAAGGCCTTGAAAGCAGGTCTGACCCCTAGGCTTAGAACCTGACTGCCTGCCAGGCCATGCGTATGTGTAAGAAAGGGGGCATGTGCACAATCTCAGGAGTCACAAGGTGCCATAACCAACATGTTCACCCCCAAGTGGTTAAGCTGATGCTGAGCCTGCTCTCCAAATGTCTCTAGTTTGCTTCTAGGATGTATGTCATCAATCAGGCTGAGACTGGAAGCCTCCCCAGCTCAGTTCCATCAGAACTTGTACTTCAATGCTGTAGCCTTTGGGAGCCCAGGGCCACCTTCACCTCCTTAAGACGCGTAAGAGGAGGGTATTAATATAGTGCAAGTATACCACATTCAACAATACCAATTAAACAACTCACATTGAAGTGAGCTTTCGAGTTCCCAATAGGCTTTCTACACAAAGACCTCCAAAGAGTCTATCTCCATTTGACAGATGAAAAAGAAGGTAATATGATTTATCCAAGTGGCTAGCAAGTGGGAGGGCTAGACCTCAGAACAAGTCTTTCAGATTCTAAACCTAGAGCTCCCCAGTACAAATTTTAAATTAACCACATTAACACGTATGCCCCCGGGGACATGCAGTTTGGATTTTTGTCTGGGTAGCCTCAGTACCTTGCACCACAGAAAAAGGTTAATAAATGTTGGGTTCTATGAACTCCAAGGTCAGGGCAATTTTCCTTGGAGTGTAGAAGACACAAAATAAATTTGATGGCTTCGAAGAGACCGACTGAGCTTGGAGTATAGTGGGCCAAAGTCTTTGTCCACGATTTTTCCCCTCTAATTTAAAACATCTAATGTTTTATACCTTGAAAGAACATTGCTTTCAAGCTGTCCCTTGGCAAGAAGTTCAAACTGAAGTGTATATGGTCTGCTCCGAGTATTACTGGTGGTATTGACTGGGCCTGTACTATTCATTACCTCTTCAATTCAGCCAGGCTGTCTTTCCCACGTCCTCTATACCCAGGGCAAAAACATCATAAATAAGACTATAGTCTGAATTCTCTGAGAAGGGCTGAGTGAGAAGCAATGCTTTGGGAAAACACTGGTGCCTAAGAGCCTCAAAATAAATTACACTAGCCACAAACACATTCTGACACCATAAAGTAAAAGGAGAGGATGTTGGCAGAAACAAGGAAGAGGGCTTCCCAACTCTTACATGATTTATAAGCTATACTGGGAACAAAAAAATTCTAATAGCCTAATTAATATTAAAAATAAAACCTCTGATTCATGAGATCTCTTTAAGAGAATAATTTCAATCTCTCTGGATTTACTTCAACTAAAATCCGTAAGGATTCATGGTTCCCTCTGCTCTACACAAATATAAAATTTCACTGCACCTTTAGCAGTTATTCTCAGCATTTCTCTTTAAGAGAAAATGAATGTTCTCTTAATGTGGCTGGCTGGGCCTTTTGAGGGCCATGGAATCAGACATTTTGACTGGCCTAACCTATCCATTCAGGAGAGCAATGGGATTGACTGGTTTGTTTTGTTTTGTTTTCTTCCAAGTAATTGACTAGGATCTGACTGAATAGACCAGTTATTTTGGCACTATGTAAATACAACCTAATACACAAAAAATCAACCCCCAGATCCCATCACAAGCCAAGGATCTCAAGTAGTTGGGCTATTATTTAACTTCTACTTCCTCTCCCCCCCACCCCACCCCACCTACCCCCACAGGTGTTATGGTCCATTTGCACAAGCAGCGGTGGGGCTAAGCATCCAGCTAGCCCTAGTACTTGCTCAATTGTTCTATCAATAATAGCTTACATTTACACAGGGCTTTTTTTTTTTTTTACAAAGTTATTTATATTAGCAATGCACATATTAAGTTACCTCTGATTCAGGATAAGCAGGATTTTTAAAACAACCTTACTTTGACCACTAGCTCCCCCTTAAGTTTTACTCAAGTTACTGGTCAGTACCAAATGATTCTCCCAACTTAGCTGGATTTCAAATCTAACATTTTTTTTTACAGGTATATTGTAATCTGTTTTATTGGAAAGAGTAAGACATCAACAAGGCCCCAAATCTATTGCAAAATTAGAGCATTTGTCTTCTTTTCAGATAATAATGATGCAACTAAGACATAATCAGTGTTTGAATTTTTCTAATAACAATAATGTATTGTGACTTGTATTTGTGGAATAGATAGGAAGTGTCCCATCTAGAAGTTATTGGTTGAACTGGATGTCATTTGGCATGATACTGCAATTAGGAAGATAATTAGTCAAAACTTAATATTTACATAATTAACCAGAAATCTATTTGGGTTCAAAGAAACTTAAAGCTAACATATTATGCATTGTTGGCAGCTGAAGATACATGGGTATTCTTGCTGTAGAAAGCATTCTTTAGCCACCACTGCCTTAATGCCAGTTACAATACATTTCACTCCTTATCCAATGTTCTCAAGTACCCTTAGGATGTTGCAAGGGGATCTCTTGTGACTTAATCCCACACTATTTCTATTCCCCCTCTGAATTTTAGAGTTACTTCCAATTCCATTCAATCACTTAAAGTCACAAATCTAACATTTATTAAACTCCTACTGTGTGCAAAATAGTGCTACCCAGTGGGGAGGAGATCTTGTCCCATAATATTATCCCCAGGAGGGCCATCAGAAACACAAGGCCAGATAACTAAATAATCTAATAATGCATACTCAATAAATGCATCCCAAGACATACAAACTAAGCATATTTGTGAGGTTTGAAGTTTGAGGTCCCCTAATATGGGCAGATTTTTATATGTAAATCAGATGATGCAGAACATTACAGTAAACTCTTGTTGATTTGAGGTCCAAAATGGCAAGCTTTAAAACTAGAATTTTCTGAATTCTTTATAAAAGAAATGAGAAAAAGAGGCACATAACTATTAGGGAATTAGTCCAAAAGAGACATTTCTGCAGTATGCTAATAAAGTTAATAGAGAATGAGTACATGAGGAGGGGAAATCAGGACCAAAGGTTCAACAACAAATACTCCGACAGGTATTAGCAGTACAATCGATCCAGACCAAGTCACCTCACCTCCGTGAATCTATTTACACAGAAAAATATCAATTGTTATCATTATATTATACCTCCTCTAGCTAATTTAAGATGAGAAATGATCCTCTACACACAAGGATCCTGAAGCATTGTAAAATCCTAAAGGGGCATCTAAATTTCCAAAACAAGTCTAGGAGTGATGTTTTCCAGCCAGAAAAGATTTCTTCTCTTTTTGACAGATAAGGCCATTGAGGTACAGAAGAGAGCAGAATGATTTGGGACCATCATCTAGAGCTGGAAGAGACCTTTCACAAAAAAAGGAACTCAAAGTCACACAAAGAGTTAAAAGTACATTTTATTTTAATTCTTTGACATTAGAATCCTATGTTATATTCACTTAACCTGAGCTTTTGATTATGACATATAAACATACATATACATGTATATGATACATCTTGTCATCGATGCAGCTGTGAAGCTTATTCTTAAGTATATTAAGAAAAAAAAGGATGAAATAAATGCTTATAACCTACCAACGACAAAAATCACACCGGCATTCTCCACAATGTCCACAAAGGCAGGCCTGGCCTACTATCAAAACGGAGAAATAATTATATATCATCCAGAAAATTCAACATGTGTAGGGGTGAATCCTTATTCCATGTATCAAAGACCTAGGAATGAACAGCTCACCACTACATTCACTGTCTCTCCCTACCGGATTAGGAAAAGGGGACACTTTATTTTAAATTGAATATAGAAGGGCTGCTGCAAAAAAAACTAAACTGACAAAACTCTAAAAAGTACTTTCTTTTCTCTCCATCTTCTTTTCTTCTCATTAGAAGAAGACTTTAGTGATCACTAGGTGATAAAAATCTGACAGCCAGCATTACAAAGATACAAACTTACAGCAGTAATAGCCCATTCCCAAAAGATCAAAGGAAATGAACAGATAATATTCCAAGAGAAAAACACAAACTGCTAATAACCACTTGAAAAACTAATCAAGCTCTCTAATAACCAGAAAAATTCAAATCAAAATCTTGAGCTACCACCTTAAGGAAGGAATGGATTTAAATATTTTAAAACTATAAAATCCACAGTGTGGAAACAGACACACAATTACATTGTTGGTGGAATTGCAAAGTGGCGCGGTCTAATTTGGAACTGCATAGTAAGTAAATTGGGACTCAAGGATCATACTACAATTCTACAGAGCCTAAAGCTGTGGTGTCAAACTCAAAAGAGGGAAAGGGGAAAGGAATGCACAAAACCATACATTAGGGGCAGCTAGGTGGTACAGTGAATAACAGCACTCTCACTGGAGTTAGGTAGATCTGAGCTCAACTCCAGTCTCTGATGCTTACCAGCTGAGTGATCCTGGGCAAGTCACCTAACCCCAATTGCCTCCAAGAATAAAACAAAAAATATTCATAAAGAGGAATCCCTATAGGCTACATATTGAGCTCAAAAACTACAAGTTGACATTATCTATGTTCTACTACATCTTTATTTGACTTGTTAAATGTTTCCAAATTACATTTTAATGAGGTTCTAGGAGTACTCATGAATGTTGTAAGTTTGTGTTTGATACCTCACAGCTAAAGATTTTATCTTTGCGAAAAGAACGACAGCTGTTACGGTTATATTGGGGAAAAACTCCAAATAATGTCTATGCCCAATGATTAGACAACAGCTGAATAATTATCTCTTAATAAAATAATGGAATATTATTGTGCTATAAAATCGACAAACGTGAAGAATAAAAGGAAATATAGACTCCTAGGAAGTGATGCAGAGTAAAGAGAAATAAGAACAGCACATGTTGACTTAGATATAAGAGCAGCAGTAAAGCTTTAAAAGTATACAGACGGAAGGAGGAGAACAGAATGGGACACAACAAATAAAATATTATTGTCGCCATTTATGGTCTTTTATCAAAATGTAAACCATTCCAATCATGTGGTTTTAAAGGGAGCTCTATGCTTCAGTTTATTTGTTCAGATTTATTGAGAATGTCAATAAGCTTCTAATTTTTTTTTAGATTTAGGATCTATCAGAGTGAAGATCTTCTGGTATGGGGATTCCCTCCACTGGCAAAGATCTGTAACTTATCCCAAGTATTTAAAGAGTCTGGTCATCCAACCAGCAGGTGTTAACCAATCCGGGACCTGAATCCATGTTTTGTCGACTCCAAGGCTGGCCCCTTGTTCATGATGCGACCCTGCCTGCATTATTTTTTTAAATTATTTTTAATTCAAGAAACATGTACCTAGTGTGTTACATACTCGGTACTGGTACAACAATACAAAAAGGAACTTAGAGTAACCATGCTTTTGGAGAAAATATCATTTTTTTTAAATAACACAGGCTTCTTTACCAGGCACTTGGGGCAAGTGAGGAGTCAAGAAGACTTAGATTTAAATCCTCTTTCTAATATTTATCGTATCTATAACCCTAAACCAGCATTTCTGAACCTCAGCAGCTTCATATGTAAAATGGGATTGATAACACTAGCACCCAGTTCACCCAGGTGTTGTGAGCTTCAAAAACAAATACCGCTTTGTAAAAGATAAAACATAATATGGCTGTTAGGAGTCTTATTCAGGGAGGCAGCTGATGGGGAGCGACAAAAGGGGGCGCTATTGCTAAGCGTGCTCAGATCCTTTCATCTTTGCTTCTCGAAGACAGTACCCGAATCCCACTAATCTTACAATTCTGCACCAAATCCTAACATTTGATCTGTACCTTGGAGCTGTCCAAAATAAAGCCATAACGTCGCCCGCAAAAAAAGGGGACAACGTTATACGTGGGCTTCCAGGCCACTGGTTTTAAGCAGGAAAACCAACCGCTACTTCGTGTAATTTACATAGGCTGGCAAAGAAATGGCATGTCTTGAGATGATTCAGCAAAGACTACAGAACAGATACAGAGACTTACTACAGGAAATTTAAAAGTAAAAAGCTTCTCAGGTAACCAACTGCCACCAACAATCCCTTACTCCACATTCAAACCCCATCCCCCCAACTTACACATCAATGCACCAAAAAACCAGTTTGATTTGCAAGTGTTAACACCACCAGCAATTTATTCACCAAGCATGGAAGCCCCCTGCTATGAGCAAAGCAGATGAATTCAAGTCTTCTAGAATGAACAACTATAGGAAAAGTCTCAAAGTCTTACCTAAAAATGATGCACACTTAGCCAGTGACTTTAGCCACTTCCCCAGTGCACCCTGGAGAAAATATCCACTAGGAAAAGGATGGCTGCAACCTAGGTTCATTGGCTCAAAGAAGATAAAAATTTGGCCATCGGCACCATTGGAGCCATCTTAAGAACCTGTCTATTAAATGGGATATTTCAAGTCTGTCATACAAATCCCTGGCATTTTAGGGGCTCGAATAGAACCCCAAAGAAGCCTCCAGTTTAATACATGGATTCTAAATCCCTATACTCACCATATTCGCAGGCCCGGAAGGAAAATCTAAGCAATTAAGGAGATGCAGTTCACCCAAAGATATCAGCATGCATCTCCAAGTGAATGCAAAAGGTACTCTGCTGCTAGGGGCTGAGCTCTATGTACTTGCATCCAAACCTGCAGGCTGGCAAACACCACAACTGCTGTAAATTCTACTGCATGCCCTTGCTTCCAACACCAGCACTAGTTAATTAGTGGGCTATGGCACAATGCAGGTCCCAATGGGCAAGTGGCACCAGGAATATTTGTTTTAACCCAACTGCTTTTGGGTGCTCAGATCTCCTTCTTGAGAATGTCAGCATCTCAAATGTAAAGCAATCAATTTTCCAGTAGTTGTTAGTGTGTGTGCCCCCTTCCCCAATGGGGGAAGGGGAAACATGTAAAAAAGATTATCCTTTTAAAGAACCTTTGTAATTAGCTCAACTCCTCACCCTGACCTTTTTTTGTCACCCCAAATCAACACTGCAAGATCACAAGAATCTGTGTGAAATAACTAAATACGAGCCTCTTAAAATGTCAGGGCTAAATTTGGAATCCCAGACATTTGTTTCAGTCCAGTCCCCAATAAAATCCACTTCCTATTGATAAGATCAGGTTGTTTTTTTTTTGTTTTGGTTTGGTTTGGTTGTTGGGTTTTGTTTTGTTTTGTTTTTTGTTTTTTGTGTTTTTTTTTGGGGGGGGGGTTAACAACCCTTTCTGATATCTGCAATGGTAATTTTAAAAAACCCAGTTCACATTTTTGTATTTCATTTATGTAAAATTTAGCGAGCCCATCAATCAATCAGGCTGCTGATGCCAACGCCCCAAAGCAGAGATTTTCTCCCAAGCAGAAAAGCTTTTTTGCCAAGTTGAGAAGCCAGTGAAAGCCTAGCCGATTCATAGTACGGAACAAATTCTCAATACATAACCAGCCAGAAGCAGACAGTGGTACGGAAGACGGCCGAGGCACATTTTCGGCAGAAAAAGGCAGCCGGAAAATCAGCCCAATTGTCAAGTTCTCCCAAAGTGTCTGGCGCTTTCTCTCCCCCACCCCCATCCCCACCCCACCCCCAACCCCAGGGGGGAAAAAGAATCCCAATTTGAAAGGGGACTCCTAGTCCCACCACTTCTCTGCAATTCATGGAAGTTGTTGCAAATAGCAGACAGCAGGAGTAATCGAACATTCCCCCCTCCTTTTTTAAAAATTTGAATGTAATTTTTATATGTATTTTTGCTCTCTCTAAGCATCCTGAAGGAGTAAACAGGTTACTCGGAAAAAGTCAGTTATCTGTCTTCCCCCAGCCCAGACACGCTGCGGAAGCGGAATCCTTAGACTCCGGGGACTGTGCGTGTGTATGTGTGTGAGTGTGGTATGGTGTGATGTGTGATAGCATGCGTGTGACAGTGTGTCTCCATATGTGGATGTGTGTGATACGGTGTGGTGTGCGTGTGACATCGTGTGTGTGCATGTGTGTGGCGGCTGGGGAGGGAGGGGAAGTGTCAAATGGGGGTGGGGGGGGAGAAGAAGAGGTCTGGATGCAGCCTGTCTGGCTTCCTCCTTCAGAAAACATAGTACAGTCCGAGCTAAGGCAGCCCTGGTTCCCTGGCACTTGGCAGACACAGTGCGTGTGCACCCTCTGGGGGCTTCATGGTGGCCCCCGTGCCCACCAGCACCCTGACCCGACTAGCAGAGCCTAAAGGCAGCCCCACAGACTGGGCCAAACCAAGCTCCCGTGTGCTGTGCCGCACAGCAAAGGGGGGGGGGGGTGGCCTGAGGGCGGCTGCCCCTAGCCCCAGCCACACTGTCTGTCTCACCGGCTTTCTCTTTTTCTCTCCCCGCCCCAGTCTCCCCCAAAGGTTCCCGCTGCGCTTGGGTTTGCGGCTCGAGGTTACTGCCTCCATGTGCTCCAGGCAAGGGAAACAAAAGGCGGCTTTGCCCGCTATTCCAACGCCATATTCGGCTGGGGCCAGCCTGGGGCTGGGGTGAAAGGGCCAGGACTGCGGAAGGCACACGGCTCGCCTCGGCTCCCCGCAGCCAGCCTCCCAGCGGGCTGCCCGGCGCCCAGAGCGCAGCCGGACCCCGGCGGGGCGCCATGGGGAGCCAGGTTCCCGCTCACTCCGTGGCCGCCCCGAGTTGGTCTGGGCGCCGGCGTGTCTCCGGAGGCAAGGATGCATAGTGGGGAAAGAAGGGGAGGGGCCGGAGAGAGTGAGCGCCCGGCGGCGGCCAGGGGTTTGCAAAGCCCGTCTGACAAGCCGGAATCAAGCGCCGGCTGGCCGGCTGGCCGGCTGAGGCGGAAGAAAATGGGAAGCGGAACAAACGCACGCACCCTCGAGGCGGGCGCTCCGAAAGCGGCTGTACTTACAAAGCGGCCGATGCTCCAGCGGAACATCTCGAAGAAGGGCAGGCGGTGGCGGGCAGCCGCAGCCAGGGCGAACGACAGGGCTGGCGAGCTGGGCGGCGGGCAGGCAGGCTGGCGGGCGCAGCCTGGGCTGGCGGGCGAGTCGGGAGGCGCCGCGCGCCCAGCACACTGCGGCGGGCACCGGCGAACGACAGCAGAGCCCGGGGCCGGGCAAATGCCTTGCTCCTCTCCCTCCCTCGCTCCTTCCTTCCTTCCTTCCCTCACACCCTAGCTTCTTCTACCCTAAGCACCCACTGTCAGCGTTGCCACGCTGCACCCTGCGGCCACCACCGCCGCACTGCCCCTTCGGCTCCTTGGCAGTCCGGCTGCCTTCTTTTTCCTCCCACCCCACCCCCCAGGCCCGCACCTCCCTGGGGGCGGCACCCGTCTGCCCGCCTCTTTTCCCTTATCTTCACTCCCTCCACACAGACACACACTCACACAGGCGAACGCACACGCGCGCGCACACAGACACACAGACACACAGACACCCACCCCGGGCAGATCCCGCAGTCCCCAGAGGAGCAGAGAGGGAGAGATGCCCAAGCGCTAGGCTCCTCCTGCGGGAGGGGTGGGAGGTGAAGGCCGGGGGGGAGGGGGAGACGGGGAGGGGGAGACAACGAAAGGTATAGTCTGATCTGGTTTAACACCGCCAGCCCCTATCGGGCATTGCCCCGCACAGCCCTACGCAACCCGGTGCTTCAGGTTCCTTTCTCTCTGGCCTTTACAACCCAGGATAGACTGCCCCAATTGGGACACGGCGAGAGCCTTATACCCGGGTACCCAGCTCAGCTCCTAGGCTCTTGGACTTACGAGCAGTTATTACTCTCCCCCTCTCCTATCGTCTAGACTCCCACCTTGAGTCTACCTACTGAGGGGGCTGGGCTCCCCGCAATTCCTCCCAGACAACTGCCCTCTCCCCCCCCCCAGTCCCGCACTCCCGGGCCAGGGGGTAGGTATCGGGAAGCCCCAGCCCCTGACCCCAATACTCTGCCGGCTTGTGCGGTGGCAGTGGGCTAGTTGGTGCCCACTCCAATCCCAGGGCTGCACGTCTAGTAGAAGGAATTGGGGAAGGGGGCGTGGGGGTAGAGGTGGGGGTAGTTTAAAAAAGCCACCTCCTCACTCCTAAAAAGCAACTGGGGCTCTCCCTCGAGCCCTCCCCTCCTCTTCCCTCCCCTCTTCTCCCTTCCCCGCCCACCTACCTTTCTTTCCCTCCCTCCCTCCTTCCTTCCCTCCTTCCTTCCCTCCTTCCTTCTCTCCTTCCTTCCTCCCACCCCACCTAAGCTCTCTTACTTCCACTTTCTCTAGGAGGTTGTAAAGTAGGGCTTTTGTGTCGCTGCTGTTGCGCTGTGGGGCGGGATTTCCCTCTCCCTCCCGCTCCCCCCCCAGCCCGCCCTAGGCTCAAAGCAGTCTGGGAACTGTAGTTCAAGAAGCCTGCTCTGCCCCTCAGAGCTGTTGACACGCGGGCTGGGAGCTCCCCCAGCCGCCCGCCTGTCTGCCTGCCTGTCCACCAGCCTACCAGGCCGAGCAGGCCGGGGCGGTGAGGGCAGGCGCTGGGAAGGACGGAACTGGCAAGACCCCCGACCTGGGAATTAGGAAAAAACCGCGACCCACGGAACCTTTACCTCCAATTTGGAGGACGTCCCAAAGCCCCCTTTGCCCCACCCCCACGTCCCCTCAGCCTGGCAAAAAATGGACCGCGTCAAACTTTCTCTGAGAAGTCCAAAGTGAGCACCCAGCTTCCGTGTGCTGTCAGAAGAGTAAACCCTCCGTGTCACCCCACTTGGAGGGCTCACAGCAGTGTTCTGAGTTCAAATCCAAGCCCAGGTGGTACCCCAATTTCCCTCGGAATGCCACCAAACCTCGGGGCTTTCCCAAGGACCCGCCAAGAAAGAATGTAGGTAAGAAAGTGAGTTTCCCCGGTGGCTCCCTACCTCCAAGCCCCAGCCTCAGGGGCATCCACTGCTAGGGCCAGCCCAGGGCCAGGGAGAGGCTGTGGCCTTAATCTGGGGGCCCTTTCTCTCTTCTGCCCCAGGCTGAGTGGCCCAGTGGACCAAGTACCTCTTCCCCAGCTAGATGCCTTCTTCCTTAAGGGGGCCTGGAGATTTGTGAGATGCTCAGCTTTTTTCTCAGAGCAGTTCAAAGTATCCTTGCAAAGAGATGTGCAAAATTCCCCATCTGCAACCCACTCATTTTTCTGGGCCTTCCTTTATATGTCACCCACCCATTTCCTGACTCTTATTTTAGAAAGATTTTCTGTCAAGGTGGACCATTAGGTTTTACAAACAAAATGAGGCTAAACTCTGGGCCTTTGCCACTTCTTAGATCCTTTCTAAAGTGGTACTTTAAGTGTTCATACCTATTTGCTGTAATTCAAAGAATTAATTACTGTGGTTTAGTATATCCCCCCCCATTCATTTCAAGCACATTTCTAGAATTCTGACAATATGTTATATCATAATAGTAAACAAAACTATTCAGACATTAGAATGAGATCATCTTTATAAATACCTTTTTCGTGTTCTCCCTGTAGCACATTCCTTCTTGTCTTAGGCCGGGCAGACCTCCTTCCTCCTCTTCTGAAAATATTCTCTTGTCCCTCAGGCTCTAGGAATCCTGGACTTCCTACAAAGCATAGATTAAGTGCCTTCTATAGCAGTTTTGGCTGCCTACCTTCCCCCCAACTCCACCCCAGTAAGTACTGCTCTCTCTCCCTCTAGAAAACATCTAGTTTGACTTCAGTTGAACATACAGTCACCAAGAAGTACAATTAAGCAAAAACAAACAACGCTTAATTTAAGTTTATATGCTTCATTACACACCTGTAGTCCAACCACCATCAAGATAAAGAAAGTATCCCAATTTAGTTTAATTCCAGAACCTAGGATTTGGGGTCCAGAGGAACTCACATGAATGTTAAAAAAAAAAAAAAATCAGATACAAATCCAAATGTACTCTGCCCAAGAGGCAAACTTGCATATTCAAATCTAGCCTCATACCGCCCTTCTTATCCAGCTTTCCATGTGTGGTTTTTATGAAGATAAAGAAAGACTTTTAGCACTTTCCAAAGAAATCCCAGGTGTTGTAGGAAGCTGTTGTTGGTGACTATGACATGCAAACCATTAAGCCACCATTCTGATTCTGCCAACTCTAGAAACAAACGTGTAAAAAGCACCTTCCTCCAAATAAAACTCCAAACCTCATGGTCCAAACATAACACCAGCTCTTCAAGGTATCAGCTGACTACAGCAGAAGTCCCTAGTCTCCTGCAGGCAGGAACACAGAGTAAGCAGTCTTTTGGCCTTATTACCAAGTTGGGTATACAGTAAAGCTAAAGCTTGGAGGGGGCAGGGAAGGAAGGACAGAGGAGTGAACCTCCAGGTTTTTTTTTTTATTTTTAAATAAAGCTTTTTATTTTCAAAACATATGCAAAGATAGTTTTCAACAATCACCCTTGCAAAACCTTGCGTTCCAAACTTTTTTCTCTCTCCCTTCTCTCCTCCCCTTCTCCTAGAGGGCAAGTAATCAATTATATATTAAACATGTGCAATTTTCCTATACATGTTTCCACAATAATCAGGCTGCACAAGAAAAATAAGATCAAAAAGGAAAAAAAAATGAGAAAGAAAACATAATGCAAGCAAACAGCAACAACAACAAAAGTTAAAATACTATGTTGTGATCCATTCTCCATCACTCCAGTCTCCTTTTGACCTGGATTTATTCTGCTTTCCCATTACTGGGGCAAATCATCCTGAAGCACCCTCCTACCTTCCTCCCCCTCTTACTCATAAGCCCCCCAGTGACAGTCGGACTGCTCTCCCAAGCCACACCAATGCTTAAGGTCTCAGCAACCATAGGGACCAGGTTTCTAGATAGGGAGGTAGCTGACTAGCAGGAAGTAGTTCTTATTTCCAGAAAGGTTCTCCAACTGATACCATCAAAACTACCACCACCACCCACCATCACAAATTCCAGAAGTAGTACATATATATAGTTAGCCAATAAGCCACCAGAAACAAAGAAAAAGGGCCAACTGCCCAACCCTTGAATGTGTCTTCTCTCCATTAGTTCTTCTCAAATTTTTCTTTTGTGATTTCTTTCCCCTTTACTAACTATAACTCTGGGCAAAACATTTAATTGCCTTAATTTATTCAACTGTAAAATGAGTATACTGGTGGCACCTACCTTCTAGGGTTGTTGCAAAGATCAAAAATATATTTGTAAAGGCACAGTGGATAAAGCACCAGCCCTTAAGTCAGGAGGACCTGAGTTCAAATCTCACCTCAGATACTTAAACCTTCCTAGCTGTGTAACCCTGGGCAAGGTCTCTTTACCCCAATTGCCTCAGAAGAAGAAAAAAAAAAAGCTTTAGCATAATGGCAGGCACATAGTAGGTCCTAGAAATGCTTTATTTCCTCCCATTCTTCCTTTCTAGACTGCCTTGGATTGTGTTCTGAATCTGAAGAGCCAGGACTCCTAACTAAATAATTCCATCTATTCCATCCATCACCAATAGTAGGTGATACACTAAGTGCTTGTTTTGGATGGGGTCTTCATCTAATTGAATTATCCTAAGTCTTCCTAGGATTAAAAAAAAAAAGAAGATAGGAATGAGTTCGATGCAACTAGAAAACCTTTAAAAAGCCACACCCAATAAGGAATTCCACTAGAAACAAATCAGATTAATCTTATCTTTGGGTGATGCTAAAGGACTAGAGCAAAGCCCAAATAAACGGCTTTACTTTAAAAGGAGCTGAAAATTATGATACTAAAAACTCCTTATAGCCCTGAAGCCTCTCACCTGATATAAACAATGCCTGTGGGTGCCACCAGAAGGCCTAAAGTATAAAAGAGAAAGAAGGAAAAGTGAAGCCAAAAAGTGGGAGTAGAAGAGAAAGTAAAGGTGATTTAAAAAGGTCATCGACTATAGTGTCTCGGGGCCCAGATTAAGATCTGGCAAGCACATAGCTCAGCTAACCATAGGATGATTAAGCTTTAGAGCTGAATAGGCTCTATCATCTCCTAGACCCCCTGTGTGTGGCGTGAGCAAAATTCTGTGACTTAGCCAAAGTGGTAAAAGGATTCCAACTCAGGTCCCTTTATTTCAAACCTAACACATATTTTACCATAACATAATCCCTCCTTCACAAAGTTACAAAGGCAGCTCAGAGGGGAAAGATCACACAAATAGTAAATAGCAGAGCCAAGACTTGAGGTCAAGTTCTATGACTCCATATCCAACCTTCTGCCCACAGCATCAAGCCACTCTCTTCAGTGTAAAGCATATCAGTTAAAAATGTCATGACCAGCCCATTTGGGACGTGACCTTATAGCAGTCACTTTTTGGAAGGCAAAGAAGCATCAGTTTCTTATCCTCAAAGAGCTTACGTCTCCTGGAGAGTCAAAGACATCCCAAAACTCTACTGACAACATGAGGCATCCTGTGTTAAATGCCTGGCAAACACTGAAGACGCTATGTTCCGATAGGGTCAGAAGAAAGAATTCTTTAGAATGTAGAGTAGTTAAGGAAGGTTTCACAAAAGTAGTAGATGGATTTGGACAGGCAAACCAAAAAGTAAAGGAATATGGCAAAAGTCAAGTTGGAAGTGAGGATGTCCTAGGGAGACAGTTAAGTAAACCAACCTGGCTAGAATGATGGTGGGTAGTAGGAGAAATAAGGATTTGAAAGATAGGAGAAAATTTTCAAAGGAGGAACCAATAGGGCCTCAAAACTACTTGGCTGAGTAGCATCATAACTAGAGTAGGATGATGAGGCTTTTGGGGGCAGCTAGAACATAGAGGGCAGTGACCACACTTAATCTAGTTCATCTAGCAGGTGGAAACAATTGATCTTAGCATCTAGCTGGTTAAAATAATCTAACTTGGTTAAAATAGAAAGCTGAGAGACTTTCTCTTCACTTCCATGGAGTAACAACCACCTAATTCTCCTCTTCTGTAGATTGGTTCCGAGCTGCACCCTCTTTCCTGTGTGGCAGCTTCACCAGAGGAAGCTTCCCAGTGATCTGGAGTCTCCATATGATGGGGTTCATATCTTGGGGACTCTTCCTCCTTATTTGCTAAAGTCCAAGATCTCCCTTCCAGATCACTCCCTTTTCCCGTTCACCCAGATCTTATCTTTAAAAGTTAATTCAAGGATATCTTTCACACTGCTTTCCCCTGGCATCTTACATGATTGTTAGGCCTCTCATATGGCACAGAGGAAAGAGACCAGTCAAAGAGGAGGATGACAGTGCCATAGAAAATAAAAAAATCAGGGGGAAGAATCAATTTGGGGGTTTGAAAGAATAGTGGGATATCTAGTAGACACATGGAAATGTATGAATCTCAGAAGAAGGGGACAGTTAAGGTGGCACTGAAGTGGATATAGCACCAGGTCTGGAATCAGGAGGATCTGAGTTCAAAGCGACCTCAAATACTTGACACGCTTACTAGTTGTGTGACTCTGGACAAGTCACTTAACCCAAATTACCTCACAAGAAAAAGAAAAAAAGAAATTCATGAAAGAAAGATCTAAGTATGTGCTACCAGCAGTCCTCTTCGCCATGCTTGTTATTTAGTCCACAAGTAGTGTTCACCCCATGTGGCTGGATTACCCATATGGTCCTAAGTGACTACCTTGCATTTCTAGCCTATGAAGTGGGTGAGGGAATACTATGCTTTGCAAACAGTGTATGCAAACACTGAGAAGCAAGAATACACCTGATACATATAGAAGACTTTCGGTAACTGGTTTAGCAGAAGAGATTAGGAGCTGGCTAGGGATAAGGTAAGGAAACAGGTGAAATAAGACTAGAAAATACAGGCTTGGGAGAGCCCAAACCAGTGATTTTATCAATGCAGTGAATTTCTCTTCTGTGTCGATGGTACCTATCAAGACCTTATAGTCTTAGGTTACTGGGGCACCAAAAGGCCCATGGCCTTACATTAAAGAAGAAAGGATTAATTAAGCATCTACTACATACCACTCTATACCACGAAAACCACTTTACCCATATTATCTCATTTTATCCTCACAATGACCCTGTAAAGTAGGTGGCTCCCAATTTTACTCCTGATGAAATTGATGCCAGCAGAGATTAAATAACTTGCCTTAGGTCACACAGATAATTGTTGTTAAATTGTATCTGATTATGACCCCAAAGACTTTGTCCATGGGATTTTCTTGGCAAAGATTCTGGAGTGCTATGTTAGTTCCTCTCCATTGTCTCCATTTTACAGATGAGGAACTGAGGCAAATAGGCAAATAACTTGCCTAGTTAATAAATATGTAAGGACATATTTGAACTCAGATCTTCCTGGCTCCAGGTCCAGCGCTTACTCTAGGGAGCCGTCTAGCTGCTCCAGCATAGCAATAGTGTGTAGTAGCAATAATAATAGCTAATCTTTACATAGCAGTTTTAAAATATCTGATCCTCACAATGACCTTGGGAGGCAAGTACTGTTATTACCTCCATTTTAGAGCTGAGAAAACTAAGGCAGACAGAGGTTAAGTGATAGTATCTGAAGCAGGTTTTTAAACCCAGCTCTTCGTGACTCCAGCTCCAGAACTCTCCTATTGTACCACTAAGTTGCCTCTGTGTCAGAGGCAAAACTTGAGCCTAACTCTTGGATTTCAAGGTCAATGTTTATACATTTGCACTTATCCTATTTCTGTCCTGGACATATGCTTTAAGAAATGTTTTGTTATGTATTGGTCAACCTGCCATCTTGGGGAGGGGGTGGGGGGAAGGAGGGGAAAAATTGGAACAAAAGGTTTTGCAATTGTCAAAGCTGAAAAATTACCCATACCCATCTTGTAAATAAAAAGCTATAATAAAAAAAAAGAAATGTTTTTCTTAAATTCAAAAATCACATTGAAATGAAAGGTAAATAAGCCTGGAAAGAATAATGGGATTCTAACTAGAGTTCTAACTAAAATTCCATCTTGTAGAGGACACATATCCCCATCATTCTTAATTATAGCGCTTTCCTTCTGTTAACTGTCTCTGTATTGTATTTGTTTGCATGTTATATTCCCCATTAGAGTATAAGCTCATTGAGGACAGACTGTCTTTTGCTTCTTTTTGTTTCCTCAGCCCTTAGCATAGTTCCTGAAATGTAATAAAAGCTTAACAAATGTTTATTGATTGATCTAGAGAGTAGTGCCATCAAAAAAAAAGTTTTTTTGAGATAGGGGAAACCAATGGATTAGGCAGGGAATAGTCTGAGTTTGAAGATTCTAATTCTAGAAAAAGAGAGAATAATTGAGAAGTAAGGTTCTAAAGTATGAGAGAAAAGATAAGTCTTAGCCTACAAAGATAGAGGGAGACCATTCTCTGAGACAGAAGGAAAGGATGAGAGACCCTTTGAAAAAGAGAGGATCATCTACTTCAAGCTTAATGAATTCAGTTTTTCAGTAAAGCAGGAGGCAAGGATACTACAATATTTCATTGATACTGAGACCTCACAGGAATGGGTAGCTCCTCCAAGCTCAGTGTGTGAGACTTTGGTAAAAATGTGGGGAGGGGGTAAGAAATAAGGTGAGGATTAGGAATTTGCCAAGCAATCAGCAAGTATGTTAACCCTTTTTTTCTGTTCTTAATTGAATCTGACCTTTCAAATACATGGCAACCCAATTTCGACCACTTTCTACAATTGAAATAAGAGCAGATTGCAGGGCTCTCCAATTCTGATTTATTCATTTCCATTTTATCTCACTCAGTTTAGCAGTTAGGCACTGGGACTGAGGCAGGATGCCATCACATTCCATTAAAAATGGCTCTCTTCCCAGTGGTGATGGAGATGCAAACTCCCCTTCACAATCAAATCCAACCTTAAATTAATTAATAGCACTGTTGGTGTCTATTTTACTTGAAGTCATATAGTTCTCAATGGTTCCATTGCCAGCATTTCACTGTGGACTCCCAACCCATTTTCTCTTTGCCATTTTGATTCTACTTGGTCCCACGGGCTTTAGTATCATGAGATATGACTGCATTGTGGTCAAGCATCCCTCCCCCAAAGACCACAGAGCAAATATAATCGTGGGCTCTAAAGAGGCAATGTTCAAAGTTGGATGGCAACCATACAAAGCAGAATGTTATCCTAAGCAGTACTTAGGTCAGGAAGATCCATAAAGAGTCTCAGATCTGGTGTCTTTTATTGGTGGAAGTAGTGAAAAAGACCTAATAAGGGTGCCCAAGACAGGAACGTGTGAGGTAAAGAGAAAGAGAGAGAGAAATATAGAAAGAAAGAGAGAGAGAGAGAGAGAGAGAGAGAGAGAGAGAGAGAGAGAGAGAGAGAAGGTGAGGGAGACAGAGAGAGAGGGAGAGAACAGAAGAAAAACTGTATACTTAAGCATGCAGCTCCCAATGCAAATTTGGTCTTCTAAGCTACCTTTTCTTTTTTTGTCTTTTCTTTTCTTTTTCTTTTTTTGTCTTCTAAGCCTCTTTTCACTTTCCTTTCCCATACTACAACTGAACTCCAACTTCCATGTTCTAGGATTCTTTTGATATCTAATTTCTCCAGTCAGGGAAGAAAACAGAAACTTATCCATTTTTTGAAAAGGACCACAAGGAATATTTTATATATACTCTTACACTTAAGAGGCATCACTGTAAAAGTTGTAAAAAAAAAAAAAATCTAGGTTCAAAGCCTAAATCAGTTTCCCCATTGACTAGATGACCTCTGAGGTCATGTTGAACTCTAGATTTGTGACTCCAAAAATTGCAGAAGGTAGGACTTTAGGGAATGGAAAGGGTATTTGAGAGAGGTGAGGCCCCCCCCGGATTATACCAAGACTATGGGGAGTAGGCCCAAATCAACACACTGACTGGCCTGTCTCTCAAGCTCTGAGACCTCTATGTTATCCCACTTCTCATCCTTCTCATTTGGACATTCATTTCTGCCAACTTCACATACAGAGCATGAGCAAGAGGACTAGCATTAAAGAGAAGTGACCTTTCTGTCTTTATTCACTACCTTACCACTTTCTCCTAAAGTATTCCAACCCATGTGGCTATTGAAGCTATAGCGAGAAGACTACAGTCTCCAGAGGATTGAAAATGAGTGTCACCCAGAGGACAATGAAGAGAGACGTGACACAGGCGTGAATCAATTGCAACACATTACATTACAAGGGGGAAATTATGAAGGAAAAAAGGTGAAAAGGGCAGCAAAATATACCATCAAAAATAATGTGAAGTAAAAAAACAGCAGGATAATCATGTGATGAGACAGATAACCAGTGGCAGGCTCTGGCACTTCCCTGGTATTCCAATAATGTCACAAGAAAGTGAAAAAAGTCCCCACCACCTTGGGTGAATTGTCTGGGAAAACATGAATAAGAGTGACCCAGGACACATAAGTATGGATGCATAGAAACCTTCATCACTGGTGGGATATTCACATTAATGAGATGTCATTGATGAGAATTTTAGTATGTGGTGGGAGCTGTGCTCGGGACTGGGAACACAGAGACAAAAACTAAATAACCCTGATCTCAAGGGGCTTAAATTCTTTCAGACGATACAATATACAGATAAATAAGTAAATATAAAGTTTATAAACAAAATATGACAAGGAGATTTCAGAGTGAAGGAGTGATTAAGGCCAGGGACTTGTGCTGGTTGCTAGCGATACAAAGAAAAATAGTCTTCAGAGTCTTTGCCTTCATGAGGCTTATATTTTATCACTGTGGCTCCAATTCCTTTCTAATCACATTACCTAACATTAAAAACTAGACCCTTTTGAGTTAGAGAGGTAAAGAGGTAAGTACTTACATAAAACATGCAGTTTGTTACTTGTTTCCTCCTTATTACATCCCCCCAGACTGGGGGGATTTATGTGTTCTATTGGTATTTACCAGAGTTACCCAGGTAACCAAGTAGCATTTAGGCTTTTAAAGAGGCAATATTCTATAGCACTCCATTGTCCACAAAATTAATTAGCTACTGTTTTGCTAAACAACACTGGGTAGAACCAATAAAGTCTGAACTCGCTTTCAGTTGAATTTGATAATTAACAATTAATACATCTCTTCACTCCTTTAAAACTTGTCAGTCAACAACCTGTAAGTCCTTTCCCAACATGAATGTCTCACAATATACAGTTGACGAATCCTTCTCCAGGAAGGGGGGCTATCCCTAGTAGACTGGTTAAATAACACTGTGTACCCCATCCCCTGTTGCACAAAGCACAGGTCTTGGGCCTAAGAAGATCCCAAGAGAAAGTCTTACCTCTGATAATTACTAACTGTGAGAACCTGGGCAAGTCACTTTACCTCTCTGAGGCTCAAGTTTATCTGTAAAATAGACATCTTGATGCCTGTGACCCCATAGTTTTTTTCCTGAAACAACAGCCCATCTTTTAAATGCTAGTATTCTGGTGATTGTCACTTCTGGTGAGTCATGGAGAATTGTCCATAGAATGAACAGCAGGAATTCCACAACAGTAGTGTGAAGGATGTCATCAGAAAAATGAATGATGGAAAAAAAAAAAAGGAAGGGCCAGTCACATAGCTAGAGCAAGAGACACTTACATCTATGTGATATTAGGAAAATTTAGAGAAGACTTCCAGGATGTTTGATGACCTCCTGTGGTGATTATCAAGGTAAGCATGGACCAATTGGGAGCTAATAATTGGGATACTCACATCAATGAGATTAAAGAGCCATGGGGGATACAAATCCTCACTCTTTCTCTTACCTTAATATCCAATATGGTGTCAAGGCCCTTTAAAGTTTTTTTAAAGTTCCCAATTATTGTTGAGGGAGCCACCATTCTTCCAATCACCTAGGATAGCAACCTAAATGTCATCTTACTCTCTCTCACCTTCCATCCTCCCATTTTTAATCAGTTGCCAAGTCTGGGCAATTCTATCTTATTCAACATACGCAGCATCTCTTACATATGCCCTCTTCTCTACTCGCAACACAGACCTTCATCATCTCATCCAGGGATTTTTGCAAATAGATTGCTGATTGGCCTCCTTGCCTCAAGTCTCTCCAGATTCCAGTCCAAGTTTCATTCAGCTGTTCCTAAAGTTCAATCATGACCATGTTACCACTCCTAACTTAATAAATTTCAGTGGTCCCCTATCAGCTCTAGAATCATATATGAAATTCTTTGGATTAAAAAAAAGGGGAAATGAGCCACATGTACAAAAATATTTGTAACAGCTCTTTTTGTGGTGCAAGAAATAGAAAATTTGAGGAAAAGCCCATCAATTACGGAATGGGTGAACAAGTTGCGTTATGTGAAAGTGATGGAATACTATTGTGCTATAAGAAATTATGAGCAGGCAGATTTCAGGAAAGCCTGAAAAGGCTTAATTAATGCTAAGTGAAGTGAGCAGAACCAGAAGACCATTGTAAAGCACATTGTACATAGGAATACCATGTGCTGATCAACTATGATAGACTTAGCTGTTCTTAGTAATACAATGATCCAAGACAATCCCAAAAGATTTGTGATGGAAAATACCAACCACATCTAGAAAAAGAACTATGGTGACTGAATGCAGATCAAATAAACCACTGGGTTGTTTTTATTTTTTTTTCTTTTTCATAGTTTTTCTCTTTTGTTCTGATTTTTCTTTCTCAATGAGTCTAATATGGAAATATGTTTAACACAATTGTACATATATAACTTATATCAGATTCCTTGCTGTCTTGGGTGAGGAGAAAGAAAAGGGTTGGAGAAAAATTTGGAACTCAAAATCTTATAAAAATGAATGTTGAAAACTATCTTTACATGTAATTGGGAAAAAAATACTATTAAATGAAACAAAATAAAATCCTCTGTTTGGCTTTCAGGGCCCTTAGTAATCTGACCCACCCTTCCAACCTTTCAGGTCTTCTTATATCATACTGCATACCACATGCACTTGGATCTAATTACACTGGCCTCCTTGCTGGGGTCCATATATCTATCTCGTCTCAGTGCCTGGAATGTTCTTCCTCCTCTTTGCCATCTCCTGGCTTCTGTAGCTTCCTTCACGTCTCAAGGGACATCCCTTCTGCAAGTTTTTCTTGATCTTCCTTTATGTTAGTACATTAATACCTCTGAGATTATCTCCAATTTATCCTGTATATATTTTATTTGTACATAGTTTGCATGTTGAAGTCCCCATCGTATTAGGAGCTCCTTCGAGGCAGATATTGTTTTTGCCTTTCTTTGTATTCCCTGTGCTTGGCACAGTGCTTCGAACATAGAAGATGTTTAGTAAATGCATGTTGACTTGATTTTCTTTACAATGGATTGAGAAATGGGAGATTTTGAGAAGTTCAATGACGTTCCCTCATATTTTAAGACATTTAGGAAATACTCCAATGCAAGTCTCCAGATTCTAGAAGGAAGGCAAATTCCATCCTATTCTTACAGCTAGCATAGGAGCCCCTTGAAGGACAATTGTTTCACACAGGAAATATTTACAGAGTATACAACTTGCCCTGATATCAGCCATGAGGTATGGTAGAGGATTATGAAATTGCTTTGGTCTTGTTTAAAAATAACACAAACACAAAACAAAAAACCATCATACCCGATGGAATTATTGGCCAGAACTAGAATCTATGACACTCCCAGGGAGCCAGAATTAAAGCATCCTAAAATCAACTTGTAATTAATGATGTGAAAATAATATAGAAAATAAATATGACAAAATTAGTTGAGCAGGAAGAGAAACTAATTACTATATTAATTATCTTTTGTATCCTCTGAATGTCTCTGTCCTGGGGAAAAGTCCTGATATCCTCACCCTAGTTACAGCCCAGTCAGAACTATATGGCAATTTCCCAAACTACCTTTTGTTCTTGCAACAAATCAAAAGCAATTGTTATGGTCTCCAATGTACAGACTTGCTTAACAGATTTTGACATAATATTCCATCAATTGGTTTAAATGCCAATGTACTCCAAAACAGCCTGCCAGGAAAGCATTTGACTTCTAATGCGGTATTCACTTCTCTTGGTGACCTTCAATAACATAGTTTAAGGATTCTTTCTATCCCTCAGGGCAGAGAGCAAGCTATTGTAAGTATGTAAAAGAAAACCATTTGCCCCCACACAGGAGAGGAACAGAAAAGTCCTTTTTAAAACTCCCTTCCATTTATCAATCTGACCAAGATGGGACTTTGGATAAGTGAAATAACAAAGTCACTCAAAAATAAACCTGGATGTTAAAATAGGTCCCCAAGGCAGTATTTTACAAACCCTCCCTTGGCACAATTCAGATAGGAGGTAAAACTAGACTAGTGTTGGGTCCTTTCCTGTTTGAAAATCCTGTTTTTATGAGTCTGTAAAAGTTATTTAACATTTCTTCATTCGGGGCATTTGTTGGGAGCTAATAGTATTTTGAGGACAGTTAGGTGGGGCTGCAGTGGACAGAGCACTAGGTCCAGAGTGAGGAAGATCCATTTTTCTGAATTTAAAACTAGCCTCAGATATTCACTTGTTTATCCTTCATTCTCAACACACACAAAAAGACCATGACATGCAATGAACTGGATTTAAATAAGCCTGAGTGATTTGGGCTTAAGGCATGATCCTTAAGAAAGAAATGTAGCCTGTTTGGGCAGAGCACCTGCCCCATGATACCCCATGATACCCCATGAAGAGAGGGGAGGGAAGGAAAAGGAAGGAGAGAACAAAAAGAAAAAAGAAAGTTAAGGAAACTGTGTTGCCTAAAAGGCTACTCACAGAGGTGATTGTTTGTCCTTCGTTCTTGAAGTAGACCAGCTCAGGGAGGTGATACCATGACAAGCAAGTGAACTGGATTTAAGTGAGGGAGAGATGAGTAAAGTCATCAGCCATACTTTCTCCTCTGAAGCCAAAGGGATCCAGCAACAAGATGTGATCAGGAAGACTGGAGATGGCTCAAGAGGCAGCGGGAAATCTTGGCCTTTTCAAACCTAAAGTCTTAATTAGGTCTCAGTCTGCCTGAGGCTACTCCCAATCAGCGATTAAGATTAGGTAAGAAAGGGGTTGGGCACAGCCAGTTTTACTAAATCCAAAAAAAAAAAAAAAAAATCAGTCTGGGAGGGAAACCCTCAGGGTTTCTGGCCCAAATAGAAACAATTGCTATTTATATTCACTGAAAGCCAATCCTTTCTCAAACAATAACCGAGGGAGGCTTGATCTGGGACCTATCATTGGTCAATAGTTGAAAGCCTGGGTGGTTCCAGCCCTGGTGCTATCCCTTAAACCACTAGATAGCTGTTGAGATTTCATCAATCAAAATTGATAGTCCTTTAGGCAAAGAAGCCACAGATAAGGGCATGACACCCTATGTAGACTGAGGGAAGGGAAGAGAAAGAAGAAAGAGAAGAGAAAAGAAAAGAAAAAGCAATATTTACCTCCATTTCCTCTTCTGTAAAATGAGCTGGGGAAGAATATAGCAAACCACTCCAGGGTCTTTGCCAAGAAAGGTCAGAGGGGCACAAAACTGAAGAATACTAGTATTTTGGGTATTATACTGAATGTTGTACACAAAGTCAACAGTATATTAATATTCGATAATGCCTTCAATGAGCTTCTAATCTATAGAAGCGATCATGCATATATAGAATATTTTATTAGAATTGAGGATAAAAGAAGAAAAGTCTTTAAGGACAAAAGTAAGAATAGTGATAGATGCTGCTTATTTGCTGTCTTGGAGAGGAAGGAGGGAGAAGAGAGGGAGAAAAATTTAGAACACAAAGTTTTACAAAGGTGAATGTTGAAAACTAGTTTTGCATGTATTTGGAAAAATAAAAAGCTTCCTTCCCTCCTTTTTTCGTTCCTTCCCTCCCTCCCTTCCTTCTTTCCTTTCTTCTTTCCTTGCTTCCTTCCTTCCTTCCTTTATTCTTTCCTTCTTACCCCTTGTTGCAGGACTTGAAGAATATTGTAAACAGGAGGTGTCCAAAATTGAGATGTGCAAGCTATTGATGCAGCCTACCGAAGTTGCCCTAGCAACAATTCTAGTTTAGAATTTTTAGGATCATAAATTTCAAAATTAAAGGACCTTAACAGTTATCCAGTTGAGGAAATTGAGGCTCAGAAGGGAAAAACAAAGGCATAAAAATAATAAATAATATTTGCCAGAGTTGACATTCAAACCCAGGCCCTCTGAGTCAAATTTATCACTCTTTCCACTGGGATTGGCAGCTGAGAAAGACATTAGGTAGAGATCATCTAGTACAACCTCCCCATTTTGCAGAGCAGTACACTGGGGTTCAAAAGGGTAAAATGATTTGCCCCAGGTCACACAGCTTTTGAAAATGACAGAGGTCTGAGTTTGAACTCAGATCCCCTGACCTGAAATCCAACTCCTTTTACACTACATCACAACAAATTTGTTATTCACTCATGTCTGTTTCTTTGTGACCCAATTTGGAGGTTTCTTGGCAATGATCCCGGAATGGTTTTGCCATTTCCTTCTCCAGCTTATTTTCCAGATGAGGACACCGAGGCAGAGTTAAATAACTTGCCCAGGATCAATTAGTAAGTGTCTGAGGTCACCTTTGAACTCTGGAAGATAAGTCTTCCTGACTTCAAGACTGGTACTCTGTCCACGGTGTCACCTAGTGGCACCCCCTTAACATTTTTTTTCTTCCTTGTTTTTCACCCAGGTCTGACTCTTCATGACCCCCATTTGTAGATGTTAATTTGTGGTTTCCTAAGTTAATATGTTGCCTATTTGTTCAAAATTTCTATTTGATTTTGATCCCACTGTAGAAGTTTTCACCTTCCAATGAACTTTTTTTGCATTGGTCAGTTTTAGTGATGTGTGGAAGATCATTGCCTTGGGAAGGTGTTCTCTACCCTGCACCTAGGAAAACATACTGCTTGAGCCTTTAGATCATTCATGCAGCATTACCCAGAGAACAGTTCCTCTGTTCATGGGGGAGGATAAGCACTGCCATTTACCTCCCTTGGACTGTAATCTTGATGCACATAATCAAATGTTAGTTTCAGAAAAAGACAAGAACTGCAGTTGGTGCTCTGCTCCCAGACATACCATGGACCAAATAGCCAGTGGTATATTATCGGCAGAAGTCTCATCCCTGAGATATGTGTCATCTTCAATACCCCCATTGCACTTAGCAATCAATCTCTGATTCAATGAATGTGGAGCTGTTCTCTGGGAGGTTGCTGGTGTTTTACAAGTAGTTTAAATCTCTAGAGAATCATCAAGCCCCACTTCTGACAATAGAGAAGTGTCTTGAGTTGGAGTATGGGAATTTCAACTGGTTTGCTGGCATTCAGCTAAACTAGTAATTGGCATAATGGGCGGGTAATAGTCATTTTTCCTCTTTAATTTTACTAAATGCCATGGCAACATGTTCTTTCGGTATCCTATAGTAACTGGAAGGGCTCAGCTTAGAAAAATTGCTTTACTTTGGGAAGTTTTTCATTGAGAGGCAATGTTGCATAGTGTTGAGAGCTCTTCAACCGGCATCAGGGAGACTTAGATGCAACCCCCACCTTGGCTACTGACTAGCTGGGGGACCTATAACCCTCTTGATTTGTTTACAATTTTTATCCATTACTCCTCTTTCTGACTTCAGGAGCCAAACAGAATAATTCTAATACTTTTCCCCTCCAAAATAGGTGCAAGTGATTTTTTTTTTTTTAGGAATTGTTGCTTTAGAAGTACTACTAAGCAGAAAAACAATAACTGACATTTACATAGTGCTTTATGGTTTGCAAGACTCTTGGAATATATTATCTCCCTTGAGCCTCACAATGACACTAGGTATTGTAGGTAGTTATTTTTGTTTCCCAGGTGAGGAAACTTAAGACTCGGAGAGGTAACATGACTTGCCCACGGTGGTCATTCAGCTAATAACAAGAACTGACAGGTATTTCCTTGGAGAAGTTTCTTAACTTGGGGTCCAAGAATTCACAGACAGATTTCAGAGAATTTGTGAACTTGGATGAAGGAGGGGGGAATTACATTTTCGTTTTAACTAAGCTCTAACTGAAATAAGTTCCTTCCATTTTGAATGAAGTCCACAAAGCATGATTGTGAAGAGGTCTGTCCATAAACTCCACCAAATGTCAAAAAGAATACAAGATACAGAAAAAAGGGCAGGAAACCCTGACTTAGAGCTTTAAAGGTCTGCAAAGCATTTTGCATACATTATCCCATTTGATCCTCAATAAGTTAACAATTATTGCCAGACCCTGAGTTAGCTATTATAGAGACAAAAATGAAACCACCCCTACCCTCGAGGAGCTTATACTCTCCTGGGGGAAGAAAAGCTCCACCAGCTAGACTAATAAACATAGTACAAAGAAAACTGAAGAAGAAAAGAAATGCTAAAGCTTCAGGGATTCAATTAAATTCAACAGGCAAGCAAAAAACAGTTGAGCAAGTAGGTCCCCTTGACTGGAATGTAGAATGATGGGAAGTAAGTCAGAAAAGGTAAACTTGAGATAGATTATAAATGCCAACTTGAGGTAATAGGGAGTTAAAGACTCTTGAACAAGGCAGCAACAGGGTCAGACCTCTGCTTTAAGAACTTATTTTGATAATTTTGTGAAATCATCAAGCTCCACTTCTGACAACAGGGAAGTGTCTTGAGTTGGAGTATGAGAGAAAATGATGGCCTGAACTAGGGTGGTGGTTCTGGGCATGGAGAGAAGTAGATCAATGGGAGATCTGCTGCAAAGGTGGAATTGATACTCTTGGCAACTGCCTCTGAGGTTATGAACTTGGGTAACTGGAAAGAAGGTTCTGGCCTTGGCAGAAAAGGGAAATATGAAGGAGAAACAAGGAGGAAAGAGGAGGAGTTCTAGTCATTTTTTGTGTGATCTCTAATGGCAGTTGGAGATACATCATGATAACTCAGGAAAGAGATTGGGGCTAAATCTATCTGGTTACCTTCTGCATAGAGATGAGAACTGAATTCTTGGAAGCTGATGAGATCACCAAGAGAGAAGGTAAAAACTAAAAGCCTTCCCACAAGTAGAGACACAAGTTGAGCCTTGAAAAAAAGATAGGTAGAGATGAAAGGAGGTTCCCTTTGAAATAAGTATTACAAGTATTATCCCCATTTTATAGAATAGATAAACTGAGACAGAGAGGTTAAGAGACTTGCATATGTCACCAAGCTACTTAATAAGGGAGGGAGCACTGAATTTGGAGTCAGAGTGCCTTGGTTTGAATGGTAACTCTTGCTATCAGCTCCTTGTTTCTACCCATGTAACTCTGGATAAGTTAATTGACTCTTTTTGACTTTCTGACTCTCATTTTCCTCCTGCATAAAGTAAAGGGATGGTACAAATAGTCTCTAAGATCCTTTTTGCCTCTAATATCCTAAATATCCTACACAAGAGTTGAACATAAATAGCTCCCAACTCTCTTGCCACTGTGCATTCCAAGTTCATATTGGTGTGATAGTTGGACACACTGTGCCTTCACCCCAACATAGTGATGTCATTTTGGTCCTCTTCAAGCACAAAGGACAATAACCACCACTGCACTGTCTTGCCTTATACAAATCCTTTATGTATAGAAATAATTAGATAAGAGCTCTAGAGATGGAAGGGCCCTCAGAGGCCATCCAGTCAGGTTTCCTCATTTTAGAGAGGAGGAAACTGAGGCCCAGGGAGCAGAAATTATTTGCCCAAGTTCAAATAAGTAGCAATGCCAAAAGGGGGAATTTGAACTCAGGTCCTCTGTCTCCAGAACCAACGTTCTTTCCATTGTATTGTGCTGCTTTGTATGTTCCTTTGTCGACAGGTTATCACTTACTCATGGATTATTACTTTGATTCTACTTCAGACATTACTTTAACTAATTGTGTGAACTTGGGCAAGCCTCTCAATTAACTCAGTCAATGAACATTTTTAAAGCATTTACTATGTGCCAGGCATGGTGCTAGGTACCGGAAATACAAGTATAACAGCAAGACAGTAACCCACCCTGAGGGAGCTGACATGGGAGGAAGGAAGGGAACATAGGTAAATAAATGAAAGATATATACAAAATAAATACATAGCAATGGAGGTGGGGTGGTAAAGGCTAACAGCTGGAACACTCCATACCTCTCAGGCTCACTGTCCCTATCTTTAAAATGAAGATAATGTTAACTGGGCACTTATGAGAGGGTTTCTATAATGATCCAATGAGACCTTTTCAAACCTCAAAGTGGTATCAGAATGTCAGGGATTCTTAATACTACAGAGGAATCTTGATCAGGTCCGATTTGGCTTCAAAGGCCTTTGCGGTTCCTTGCAATTCTGAGATTCAGGGACTCTGTGACCGTGGAACCTCCTTCGAACTCCTTGTTAGTACCGCAGTGCTTGGAATGCTCTCGTTTCATCTGTCGAGGTTAATTTATAGCGTCATCTTTCTGGAACCCAACCTGCAGAAATGCCCAAAGCAAGCAGTTCAGTCTTGTCTTCCTGTTGAAATTTGGATCCATGTCCATTGAAATCAAGTTCAGAGACTTGTTCATTTGCAGTCTTACAAAGGGCCAGAGGAAGTCTGAATGTACCAAGTCCATAGTTCAGAAGCTTCTTGGTCAGTCCTGGAGGAAGCATTATAGTGCCATTTCTCTTTCTTCTTATTGCCAGGTTTTTGGATATTTTCCCTCACAGGCACATTGGCACAAAAAGAGATTGGGAGATGAGCCGAAACACAAGATCCATTTTCTTATTAAAATATTTCCATTAAGAAATCTATAAAATGAGGGGTTCAGACTGGATGACCTCTAAAGTCTCTTTTTTGGTTTAAAATTCTTTTCAGGGGGCAATGCTGAAAGATTTTGACTGTGGAAACAGATCCTCAGAGGCTCTGCCTTTTCCAGCTTTATTGCTCATTATTTCCCTTCATAGTTCAACTAAAGTGGCCTTCTTGCTGGTCCTCATATATGACCCTCCATCTTCCATCTCTATTTGTCCTAGCTGTCCACCATGCCTGGAGTATATTCTTTTCTCACCTCTCACTCATAGTTTTCTTCAAGATTCAGCTCATACATCACTTCTTATTTTTCCAATAGTATTTTATTTTTCCAAATATATGTAAAAATAGTTTTCAGCATTCATTTTTGTGAAATTTTGTGTTCTAAATTTTTCTCCCTCCCTCCCTTACCTCCACCCTCCCCAAGACAGTAAACAATCTAATAGGTTATCTGATAGATAGGTTAAATATGTGCAATTATTTTAAACATATTTCTATATTTGTCATATTGTACAAGAAAAGTCAGGCCAAAAAGGAAAAAAAAACACTGAAAAAGAGAAATTTACTGAAAAAGAAAAAGACAAAAACAAAAAGATGAAGATACTCATCCTGACAGCTATCAGATCTCAGTTATGGCAGGGCAGATTTTTAGTAGCCAAGCTCATGAATCTCAGGCCATGGTTTTTCATCAAGTATTTCTTAACAGTGTTAGGAATATTAGGTGGGGCCTGAAGAAGAAATGGGAAAGGAGATAGGAAAAACTAGAGAGGATAAGACCAATCAAAACAGACAGATGGGATTCATGGTAAAAATTCACTCCTTCCAAGAGGGCAAAAGGAAGGGTATCAATTTTGCCAGAAAATATATTTTTGATAGAGCAAGGAGAAAGAAAACAAAAGAACCAGAAAGAAATAAGAGAAGTTCAAAGAAAGCAAAGACCCAGTGGGGTGAAATGTGTCCATGGAGGACAAAAGGGCCATACAAACGTTACAATGAAGAACCAGAAGTTGAATTCCAGGTGTGACTGATTTAAGGCAGAGCATTTGGTCATCTTTCTTTCACTTCAAATGGCACCAAACCCATTTGGAGCTTTTGTCCTTAAATCTTTTCCTGTAGATGCTTTAAGTGATCAAATCTCATTTCTCTTGCTAAAGTTCTTTGCTGACTCACAGTGCTGATTTTAATTGCTTATTCTGTATAGCTCTTAGGTTCGAAGCCCCGTAAGACACTTAGAATTTTGCGTAGTGAATGGATCCAGAAGGTTGTGTCCTACTCTATAATTAAGGAGTAGCTGTAGAGTACAGCTCCAAAAGGAACTTACACACATTCATGCACAAAGATTATTCAGAGCTCTCATTATCATTGTGACTCACTGGTCCTTTGTTAGTCATTTTTATATCAAATATTAATATTCACATCTTTCATGAGTGCCATTGTGTCAGTTTGCTACATACAAAAGCTGGTCGATTATTTGGCACCATCTACGTGGACTGATCAGATCAATTTTTAATGAAATGAATCATAGTGAGGTAGTGCAAGGGGGAAAAGAGGCTCAGAGATGTTAATCTCAAAGGTGGGTCGACTTTACACTCAAACACTAGTCCTTCCATTTTTCCTTCAGTATTATAAGGTATACTTATCTTTGTCAAGCCATGAACTCAGAATGTCAGTGATTTTCTTTTCATGAAACTTCCTGGGATCTTTCCAGTTGATGGAACCTTTTCCCCTCCTCAAGCTGCCCTGAGAATGAGTAGTAAGACCTAGTGGACTTACAGCTCTACCATTCTATTATTCTCAGAGTATATTAGGGAAAAAAGTTAGCTTAAACTCAGAGGATTTGGATTTAAATTAGCTATACTGCTTCCTGTGTGAACTTAGGCAAGTCATTTGTACCAGTCTAGACTCACAGTCATGGTTTGTAAAAATAAAGAGGTTGGACTACCTAGTCTCTAAGTCCCTTCCCATTCTAAGTCTCCGATCTAGAATTTGATTTTGACTCTACTCAGTAACCCTTTATAGACACGACTTTTTGTCAACAGCAAGCCTTGACCAAAAATTTATTTGTGATGTAGGTAGTTAGTTTGTTCTAGCCCAGCCAAATCTTTTAATTCATTCCATTACAGTTTATTTTTAAAATTCTTGAAAAGAGAGGCAGAACAAACAAATAATCTAGTCTACAGGCACCATATGACAATGTTTATTTCAGGGATATTCCATGTCTCAAATCTTTTTATTTCATGAAGAAAGAAATTGAATGTAATTCCAGCCACGTGATAAGAAAGCAGAGTTCATTTTCAAAACAACTCTTTTGATCTTTGAAATTCAAGAGCTCTTCTCAGAGCCATGTATTTGGCATCCATTGGGTCAACAGCTTTCTTCAAAGATCAAGGTTTCTGAAGCCAGATTGTCTTAATGATCAGATGTATTTCAGATAAAAGAATAGCACAAGGGTTGCAATAAGCTGGAAACAAAGTAGGTACCCATTGATTGGGGGATGGTATGATATGTGATTGTACTGGCATGTTATTGCATTGAAAAAAAACTTGACTATGAGGAATTTAGGGAAAGTAGGGAAACTTTGTATGAATCAATACAAGGGGAAGTAGGTAGAACCAGGAAAAATGATACATATGATGCTTATGTGATGGAAAAGGACTTGCCTAAGATAGCCAGTCCTTAGAGTATGTACAGACATTCACTATGTACAGATTATTCCACTCCAAGTGAGTTCATTGAAGTTTGGGATGAACTTACTTCCAGTTAGGATGATTTGGTGGTTTGCAACAAGTGATAATAAACAAAGAGTTCTCTAGCTGGTAAGAGAGTCTACATCCAAAGAAATTTTACAGCTCTATAAAGGGAGAAAAGGACTCCCGGGGCAGAAGTTGGATTACCTCTGCCACATGTGTTTTCAATAACATATGCCTCACTGCTATTATATTCTGAGTTGGAGCTCACTCTCTTCATGGATGGTCTATGTATTTGTGGAAGATTGAATTCCAGATTTCAAGAGGGAATGCTGTATGAATAATAATTAGCAAACATGTTACACAAAATATATTAAATGTATTTATAATTATTTTAATGACAAACATTTGTTAAGAGCTTAGTTCAGTATTTAGTATAGTTCCTGGTAGATAGTAATCACTTAACAAATGCTTGTTGCTAAAATAAATATGGAAAAGTACCTCTTCCTTTCCGTTAGACAGTAAGGAACTGTGGATTATGGAACACTATATGGTGTTATACAGCATTGAAGCACTTAACTTATTACAAATCAAATCAATTTGGGATCAAATGGGTCTAGGGCTAGGGAGGATCATATTTGAAATGACTATGCTGTCAATCTATGTGACATACCTCATCTCTATCCCCTCCTCCCAGCAACCATTTTCCAAAGAAGCATCCTCTGTGGAAAAGGGGCCTACTGTCCCTTCTACCAAACTCAGCCAAACTACCAACAGGTAAGCCCAAGAGCCTTGGGGATGCCCCATACACCAGCAGCCCTTGTAGCCCAGACACCAAAACCATTCTTCAGGGGAGCAACTTTGGTGGTGATATGACCTGCCAACTACCTCTGCAGAAACTATCACTCCCATCTCTTTGGCAAAGCTACTGAAGATTTAAAAAAGAAATTTCTTGAGTGGAAGGTCTTTGGCCCTGTCATATGGCTTTATATCAGAAACATATAGTTTTATCAATGAAAATGACACTCTAGAAGAGATATTTCCATCTTCTTTGCTGCTAAGGACCAAGAACGGAAACCTCTCATGCCTTGCCTCTCCCATTAGAATGTGAGTTCCTTGAGATAAGGGATTATCTTGTTTGTCTATTTGTACTCAGAGCACTTAACATAGAATTTGGAATACAGACCTTAATAATTTCTTCCCTTTCATTCATTCATTTATCCAATAAAACCTTAAAAATTAAAAACATTTCAACATCAACAATAAGGTAGCTCAAAAGAAAGATTGGCAGACTTAAGGTAAAAATAGTAATCATGCTATACAAATAAGGTACCGAGGAAAAGTAGACACAGAGGCATTAGAGGGAGGAAGAGGGCTCATAGTTCTGGAAACCTACTCACATCGGGAATGGGCAACACTACATGTAAACCATGAAGGGTCTAGCCTCCTCCAAAATCTATAAAGAAACAAGGGGGAGGGATGGGAGGATGGGGAAGCAAAGGGGGAGGGAAGAAGACAAGGGAGGCATCTTTGTGTGTGGGGAGGTTAAGTAACAGCAAGGCAAATTATGGAATAGAATTTAAGCAAAGAGTCAACAGGGATAGGAAAGTTGTGTCTGTCTGTATGTGTGTGTGTATTTACATATGTATGCATAAATATATCTTTTCTTAACTGTAGCTTGCATGGGAGTAGGGGGATGAAAAGGAGGAAAAGAATAAAGTAAATAAGGTACACAGCAGAGAATCAAAAAACAATTTACAAGGAAGTAAAGAAAAAATGGACATTCATGAATATATCTTCTACTAATACATATATATATATACTTTTACTAATATATATATATATATACCCTCTTGATCTGGTAATCTGTTGTTATATATTTTGAATCCTCTCTGATGTTCTGCTGGGCACATGATAATGTTCTTTTTTGTTATGCTTTATTTTGTTTTGTATTCCCTTTCTGTTTTTCTTATTCTGTTTTTTCAAATAAAATAACTTTTTAAAAAGTCCTTTCAAAAAGGCATTATTGTAATGTGCATTTTATGCTATTATGCTAATAATATTGAATTTTATGTTTCTTTTTTATTGTAGTAAGTTTATTTTTAATACACATTGCTTTATGGATCATATTGGGAGAGAAAAATCAGAACGAAAGGGAAAAACCATGGAAGACAGAAAAAAACAGACAAAAGAAGAGAACATAGCATGTGTTGATTTACATTCAATCTCTTTAGTTCTTTTTCTGGATGCAGATGGCATTTTCTGTCCAAAACCTATTGGGATTTTTTTGGCCTACTTGAGCCGCTTAGAAGAACCAAGCCTTTCATGTATACAATGTATTCCTGATTCTGCTTGTTTTGCTCATCATCAGTTCATGTACATCTTTCCAGGCCTTTCTATAATCATCATTTTTTATAAAACACTAATATTCTATTACCTTCATGTAGCACAGCTTGTTCAGCCGTTCCCCAACTGATGGGCATCCATGCCTTTTCTAATTCTTTGCTACCACAAAAAGAGCTGCTACAAACATTTTTGCACATATGGGTCCTTTTTCTTCTTTATGATTTCCTTGGGATGCAGACTCAGTAATGGCACTGCTGGGTGAAAGAGTATGCACAGTTTGATAGCCCTTTGGGCATAGTTCCAGATTATTCTCCAGAATGACTGGATCATTTCAAAGCTCCACCAACAATGCATTAGTGTATTAGTTTTCCTACATACCCTCATTATCTTTTCCTACCATTTTAGACAATCTGAAAGGTGTAAGATGGTACCACAGAATTGTTTGTTTGCACTTTTCTAATAAATAGTGATTTAGAACATTTTTTCATATAAGTATAAATGACTTTAATTTCATCATCTGAAAATTGTCTATATATATATCCTTTGACCATTGGAGATATATACACACACACACACACACACACACACACACACACATACATATACATATACATATATTTGTTTTTTAGCTGAGGCAATTGGGGTTAAGTGATTTGCCCAGGGTCACACAGCTAGGAAGTCTGAGATCAGATTTGAATTCAGGTCTTTCTGACTTCAGGGCTAGTGTTCTACCCTCTTTACTCATGGCCACCAGGAGTATTGATGAGATGGAACCTATAGTTGTGAAATATTTCTTCAGACTGAAAGATGAAATTTTGGAACATCAGGATGGAATATTGGTTGCTCAAAGTTGGCGTGGAATTAGCATGGATGCACTTACTGTTGTTATATGTTCAGAGTGAACAGGAGAATGACAATGGTATTATGGTCCTTGAACCAGTGAACAAATCACTTAGAGAGGTTGGTAATTCTGGATGGAGTAGTAGTAGTAGCTTAGGGGAGTAAGATGAGTGCCAAGCTTGAAGTAAGAGTTCAAATTCCTTTGACCCCATTACCTGGATGACCCTCGGCAAGACATCTCAGCTCTTAGAACTTCAGTTTCCTCATTAATAAAATGGAGTATATACATGTTGAACCTCCCTCTCTTCTAAAATTGTTAAGGCTTAAAGCAGATCATGAATATAAAGCACTTTGCAAACCTTAAGGCAGGATAAGTAGGTGGCACAGTGACACAAGAGTGCCTGGTTTGGATTAGGAGAACCTGAATTCAAAGCTGGCCTTAGCTACTTGTTAGCTATTAACCCTGGACAAGTCATTTCACCCTTTTTGTCTCAGTTTCCCCGTCTATAAAATGAGCTGGAAAAGGAAATAGCAAACCACTCCATTATCTTTGCCCAGAAAACCCAAATGGGGTCACGGAGTCACAGGACTAATCTACCTACAAACGACAAAAGCTTAAAGTTAAGAAATATTGGCTATGGGTATTAATTTTAGTCTATTTTGCTCTACTAATGAAATTAAGTGCAGTGAGATGCCATAAAGTTCTCCCAAATGACAGATACACATTTTACATCCTTTTATGCCATAATTTTTCATTTCCTTGAACTTTTCCCTGCTAAAACCATTTCATTAGCTTTACTCCCTAAGGACATTTTACTGCAACTTATCCTGAGTGCTGACCAAAAAAGCTACGTATTGGATAAAGGTTTGTATTTATCTGGACTCAGAGACAAAGTTCGTTTCTTCCACCAGCCACTGTGAAGGAGTCTGTCAGTCAGTCAACATGTATTAAACATTTATTGTGTGTCAAACACCATGCTTAGCACGAGAAATACAAAGAAAGGACCAAAGCATGGCTTTTTTTTTTTTTTTTACAAGTCCTTTTGTCTTCACTATATACATGAGGAAAGGACGATTTGGTTTGGGGCTTCCAGCTAAATGGAATTACTCTCTGTCCACTATTTTCTTCCTGTTATCTCCTATCTCCATGTCTTTGCTGTGACCTTTATTGGCCTCGGTACCACCTTTTTTTCAATCTCCTCTCTTCCTTAAAGCTCCACCTTGATACCACCTGAAATGTCACTCAGTATTTGGGTGCTCCACTTTGCTCTGAGGGCATCATTTAGTGAGCAGAGAAAATGTGTGGAAAGTGTTTCATATCTATTTGTGACCTATTCTTCTTTCTACTTATCAAAATCTAGATAGAATATGTGTCTTATTAGGGCAAATAATCAACTCAGTGACAAAACGCAACTGGCTTTTCTGATTGATTTCTGAATTAAGAAACACAAACCCACCTGCATTTATGTGCTTCTCCCCTTCCTATACTTGACCTTGGTTACAGAGCTATCAATAGTTGAGGGCCCCACTAGGACTGCAGGGACACTTGGCTTTCAAGAATCCACAGAAAATTATGAGTTACTGTAGCTGTAGAAGCTGAAATGCTCGTTCCAAGAGCTCACTCATCCCTTTTGAGTACTGAGCTACCCTTCCCAAAAGCAAGCAGTTTGGCAAATACAATACAAAGTATATACTTTCTCCTTGCTGCATCCATTTCTTTTTGTTCTCCAGTGGAGAAAGCAGAAACAGGAAATAAGGCTCATAGCAGCCATCATAAGAAAACACATTATACCCATTAAGGTATTTCTCTTGAGATGGTTAAATTTGGTTTTGTTCCGTTCAGGAAAATCAGCTCCTGTCAAAGGAAGGCAACATTAGAGAGTGTGTTGAGTTACAAATGGTCTTTTGAGTGGTTCCATGGTCAGAGTCAGAGTCAGAGAAAAAAGTTGTGTTTCAATACATCAGATGCTTCCTAAATGTGTGACCCTAGGCAAATAAAGTCATCTCTCTGAGACCTGGTTTTCTCCTCTGTAAAATGAAAATTGTAAGACCTACCTGACAAAATTGTTATAAGGCTTAACTGAAATAGAGTATTTAAAGTACATTGAGCTGCTAAATGGTACAGTGGTTAGACTGCTGGATATGGAGTCAAGAAGATCTGAATTCAAATTCCACCTCAGACATTTACTTAGCTGTATGACCCTGGACAAATCATTTAACTTGTTTGTCTCAGTTTTCTCATCTCTAAAATGGGAATAATAAAATTGCACCTACCTCTGAATGTTGTTGTGAAGGTAAAAGAGATGGTATTTTTTTAAAGTGATTTTACAAATTTAAAGTGATATGTAAAAATGATTATTATTATTACATTTTTAAGAGTGGAAGTTAAATTACAAAATTGATCCCACAATCAAGCCCCTCAATTTATTTGGACTTAGGTTCCCTGTGTTCTTGTTCTACAAGTTGAAACATACTGAACAGAGCAATGGCTCAGAGCTGGGAAAGGTGGGGTCCAAGGTTAGCTGGTTCTGAATATTTGATTTTTCTTTGATACCACTTAAACTTAATAATAGCTTTTGGGCCCTTCCACTCAGAATGGATATTATTTAATGTTTCTCTCACGTGTTAGAAATCTTGTTGACCCAGTTTACATCCCCCAACTTTTTGCTTTCTAGGTCTTTACAATTTTTTAAAATACTTCCCTACAAGACGATCCCCCTGTTCAAAGGATCTTAACTGCACATATCCTTTGACCCTGCAAATCTGCTACTAAATCTGTACCCCAAGAAGATCAAAGAAAATGGAAAAGGACTTATTTACACAAAAATTTATAATAGCTCTTTTTGTGGTGGCAAAGAATTAGAAATTAAGGGGCACTCATCAGTTGGGGCATGACTGAACAAGCTTGGTATATAAATATGATGAAACACACTATTGTGCTATAAGAAATAATGAAGAGGGTGGTATCAGAAAAACTAGAGAAGACTTAAATGAGTTGATGTAGAGTGAAGGAAAGAACTTGGACATTCTACACAATAGCAACAGTATTTTTATTATAATCAACTGTGAAAGACTTAGCTACTCTTAGCAATCCAGTGCATCCAGGACAATTTCAAAGGACTTACGATAAATCATGTTATTCTTCTCCAGAGAGAGAACTAATGGACTCAGAGTACAGATTAAGGCATTAAAAAAAAAACTTGAAAATTTTTTCTTGCTTGTTTTTGAACATGGCTAACACTGAATTATGTTTTGCATGACTTCATATCTATCATGGGTATTGTACCTTTTTTTAACCTTTTCAATGGGAGGGAGAAGGATGGAGAAAGGAAAAGAATTTGAAAAAGAATGAAATTTAAAATAACTTTAAAATGTTTGAAAAAATAAGAACTCTTGCTCCTCCCAGAGCCCTGGGTTCATTACCCTTTCCCCCTAACTTCTCCCTCTCTCTAGTTATGAATTGCTGGAGCTTCTATTCCATGTACTTATTTTTGAGAAGGATTCACTTCTTACAAAGAAGAGTGAGAGAAATAACAGGAAATTCTTGAGGCCAGCAGCCATAGTCCAACCCAGCTGTGAACACCATCAAGCTCAGTAGAAGTCTAGTGGTTGTCCATTTTGCCCACAGTTGCTATGGCAACTCTCTCCATTATGTAATCTAAGCGCTCAGTGGTCACAAAGTCCTGGGGTGTTATGACATCAGGCAAGGCCATCCAACCAGGGGGCTGGTCACAGGGAGAAGGTTCCAGAAAAAGGATGCAGTGCTGCCATCAGAGGGCGATTTCTTTTTTAAATTTCAAATGTTTGGGGCCTATGGAGAATCATAAATTTATTTGAGTTATACAGGCCTCTCATATGTACTGCATGTCAGCCTAGTATTTTTTAAATTTAAAATTAATTTTAAAAAATTAAATGATTTATTAGAAACACTGAACATCAGTTCAAATTGCTTAATGACTGCTTACATTTATATTAATTAATTTTCCTCATTCCACATCCTCAATCAAGTTCCTTTGTCTATTTGATCTCATTTGCTTTTGAATTCTGAGGAATACAAAGAAATCAGGAAATATATTTATGAAATTACAAAGTGAAAAAAGTCAAGTTAATTTTTCTTAGGGTCAAAATCAGGTTTTGATCTGTTTGCCTTAGTTTCCCCTCATCCACTTGTTTAAGAGGTTGGAAAACACCATATCCCCCAACTCCCTTCCTAAACCCCTTCCTCCCAGTTGCCCACTGAGTAGCAGGTTCTTGGAAGCTCCACTGCTCACTGGCTAGAGTTGATTCCTAGTAGGCCTCAGTGGCAAGCATCCTCAGTACACTCTTGATTGGGAGGGGAGGTTTTCTTCCTGACCTTCAAAGGTCAATTTATACATACCCTGTTGTTAAATGCAGAAATTTGCTATTGAGGAAAGCCCCGTGCTTTTCTGTCATAAAGGCTTCTTCCATTATGGTCTGTGTATTCATGAAAACCAGAGGTTAAGAAGTCATAATGAATAGTTATTGTGACTAGGCCAGAAGGTTAAATGAAAATCTGGACCACATCTGGACTCAACAGTTCCTTCCCGGCTTTCCTTTTTCAGAAGTTCAAGGGGCAGAGATAAGAATAACATATTAATTTGAACTGACTCAATTTGGACGATTTTTCCAACATAGGTTCCATTGACCTAAAGAATTTACTGAATGGAAAAAATGAAGAGGCTTTAGTTTTCCTCTCTGAACTGGATACCACATGTATTCTCTCTCTGTCTCTGTCTCTCTCTTTCTCTTTGTCTCTCACTCCTTCTCCTGTCTCTCTGTCTTTCTCTGTGTCTCTGTCTCTTTCTTCCTTCTCTCTCTGTCTTTCTCTGTGTCTCTGTCTCTTTCTCCCTTCTCTCTCACTGTATCTCTGTCTCTGTCTGTTTCCCTCCCTCCCCTCTTCTCTTTCTCTTATCTCTATCACTGTTTCTCTTTGTCTTTCTGCCTTTCCCCGGCCCTCTGCTTGTCTCTCTCTGTCTTTCTCAAGCCTGTATAGCATGCTTGGACAGATGTGTACAAAGATAAAGTCAATTCCTATGATTTTTTCCTCTGGGAATCTTTCAATGAAGAAAGATGGTACTTTGATAAAGAAGGAAGTCCTTCAGTGTTAGGATCCTTCAATGTGATTTTTATCCTATTTTAGAATCAGCCTTTTTTCCCACCAACTTTACCTTTTAACTAATGAGCCTGCACTCAGCAGCTCACTCTTAAAGCCTAAGCCTTAATTTGATAGGGGACATTAGGCACATAAAGAACCTTATGCTAGGCTTCAGTTGAAAGAGAGGCCAAACACTTAAGTGTGAATCTCAGTTCTGACCCTAAATGTGTCACTTTGGGAAAATCATTATGCCTCATTTTTCCCTTTTGTAAAATGAGGGAATTGAGCTAGCTGGTCTCTAAGATCCTTGGATTTATAATCCTATCATTGCAAATCAAGAGACCTGGTTTAAACCTAAACTGCCACTGTGTAACGTTGTAATCTCAGATATTTTCCTTCATTTTAGACTCTTCTCTTTTGGGGAAATAAGAGGAATGGATCTCTTCCGGCAGTCTGGTGAAACCTTTGCACTCCTCACAATTTTTTTTAATTTCCTGAAACAATGTCATTACAAAGGAAGCCAATTATATTGAAAAATTGTTATTAAAATACTAAAAAGCAAACATAATATCATGAACCTCAGGTTAAAAACTAGATGGTCTCCAAAATTCCTTTGTCTTTATATCTCAAGCACATAGGGACACCTGGGGAGGGGGGGATCCTGGTTGAAAGAAATTGAATTGATGAGTTTAGATGCTATAACCTCCAAGATTCTGCAGATCTATGCTCCCACCATCCCACTGTTGGAAATGCGGCGGCTTGGGCTCAAGCCTCAATTCTGCTGATGATTCAGTCTCTAGCCTCAAGCGAGTTTTCCTTCCTCTCTGGGCCTCAGTTACCCCATCTGCAAAATATGGGAATTGGAGTTAGATGATGTTCAAACTCCTTTCCAACTTTGCAATTCTATGAATCCAAGTAATAAATGGAACAAAGATACTGGGCCTCTGTTTCTACTAACATCTTACACCATACTTTGAGGCAAGAGGTAGGTGGGGACAGTTATGGAACGGGTCAGAATCAGCTATCTATCGGAAGAATTTCTCTTTTTTAAAAAAGGAATTTTTAAAAAAGGAAAACTTAGTTTGGAGACAGACATGATAGAGAAGTGTCCGGGAGTGACTACGTTGACAATTATTTAAAACACCGTTGTCACATTTCTTTAAAAAAAATAGAGAGCAATTAACCTTTCTCCAAGTGAATGGCTAAATTCTTTCCATTTTGGTTTTTTTTTGGTATTTCCATATGGATTTAAAATGAGTAGATAGCTTCCTTTCATTTGTATGTTGATGTGGCAGGCGAGCTACCTCAGCTGATAAATCATTAATTTTATTAACAAAGCCCGGGGGCTCGTTTGGTCTAGGATGATGCTTAATGTGCAGCTCTGGCAGTGTTTTCCTTGATGTCTTTGTTGATGTGGTTGTTTGGAGGGATCATTAGTCAGGCCCATACTTACCCCCAGTTGGAGTACTCAGCTGTCTATATGGTGGGATTTGAGGGCTGCAGTGATTTCCTCCTGCTCCCAAACAGCCTGAAATTTCTCCAGTCAAGTCAGTAGAGCAGAGTAATGAATAGGATGTCAGATCAGGAATATGAAGTTTAAGGTTCAAATCCTGCCTTGGACACTTACTAGCTATGTAATGTTGAACAAATCACTTCTGAGTCTTTGAGGCTAGTCCGCCGCCTAGTGTCTGGCAAATCTACCTCCAAGAGGTTCAAATAAGATGCTGCATGGGTGACAGTGAAGTGCAAGTGGAGAATATACTGGCTTGAGCATCAGAGGATCTTAATTCAAACCCTTCTTCTGAGCCTTACTGGGTAGTAAAGGAAGCGTAGGAAAAATCACCTTACATTCCTGGGCTTGTTAGCTCATCTGTAAAATAAGAGAATTGAATTAGGTGATTTCTAAGATCCCTTATGGCATCTAAGTGGCACTGCAGTGGATAGTGCAACAAGGCCTGGAGTCAGGAAGAAATGAATTAAAATCTGGTCTCAGAGATTTGTTAGCTGTGTGACCCTGGGCAAGTCACATAGCTCTGTTTGTTCAATTTCCTCATCTATAAAATGAGCTGAAGAAGGAAATGGCAAACCACTTCAGTATTTCTGCTAAGAGAACCCCAAATGGGGTCACGAAAAGTTGAATGATTGAAAAGTGATTCAACAACAATAGAGGTCCTTTTTCTTCTAAATCTAGGATCCTATTAAAGTTTATCATACATATTTTTAAAAATATCATCAGCTATTGTTACTCTAAACTCTAAAAGGAACCCCTTCTACAAATCCTCCCCCCTCCCAGCATGAACCCCACTACCTTCTAAGGCATCTGCTACATGGGAATAATAATAGCACCTGCCTTACAAAGGTTGTGAAGCTTAGATAAGATCATGGATATACATTGACTGTGATTATTATTCCTTTTTTTTTTTTTTTTTTTTTTTAGCTAGGCAATGGGAGTTAAGTGTCACATAGCTAGTAAGTGTTAAGCGTTTGAGATCAAATTTGAACTCAGATCCTTCTGGCTTCACAGCCGGTGATCCTTCCGCTATAGCATCATCTAGTTGTCCCCTGTGATTATTATTCTTACCTCAGAACAGAGGCTGATGCAGTGAAGTGGAAAGATGACTAGATTGGAAGTCAAAGGACTTGAATTCAAACCCTGTCTCTATTGCTTACTTCTCAGGTGACACTGATATCTCTGGGGCACATCTATAAAAAGATGCGGTAGACTACCATACAACCAAAAGGTAGAGGTAGTAGATTTAATTTAGTCCAAGATAAAATGAGATGACACAGTGTATAGAGGAATTTGTACTTGGAGTCAGGAAGAGGTACCTGAGTTCAAATCCACCCTCAGATGCTTATGAACTGTATGACCCTAGGCAAAGTACTTACATTTGCCTCAGTTTCCTCATCTGTAAAATTAGAATTATAATAATACTTACCTCTTGGGTTACTGTGCAGATCAAAAGAATTAATATTTGTCAAGTGTTTTGCAAACCTCAAAGAGCTATATAAAGGTGTTAGTTATTATCATTATTTCACCACCTTCCTAGTATCCTGTGAGAAAGAAGGCTCAGAAGGCTGACTGCTCCTAAGCCATAGTAGCGGGGTGGAAGTACCAGAGAGACACATTAAGGCAGAATGAGACCTGTCCCAGAGTGGAACTGATTGCTTCTGGAAGTGGTTGGCTCCCTCTCCCAAGATAAAATGGCCACTTGGCCTACTTATCTGGGATTTTATAGAGGGTACCATTGTTTAAGCACCAATTGTAATTGTCACTGGAAGATGGCTGAACAAATAGTGGTAAATTGAGTTAATAAAATATTATTGTACAGCAAAAAACATTAGCTATTAAGAGGTCAAGGACAAATATAAGACGGCTTGTATGAATTGATAGTAAAAGTAATATTGTAAACAGGAAAAGGAGATAGCTCAGTGGGCAGAGTAATGGAGGATTAGGGCTCAGAGGACCAGTGTTCAATTATCAGCTCTGTACTTACTGCCCGTGTGACTTTGACTAAGTCATTTAATCTCTGAGCTTCAAGTTCCTCATATTTAAAATGAGGGGACTGGGTTCAATAACCTTTAAGGTCCCTTCAAGCTCTGAAACTATGAGCCTGTGGGAGAAAACAGCCTTAAAAGAATCTGGCAGTAACTCCAGACTCTTTACTGACAATGATGGATAGTTCCCTCTTCTAGGTGATGGTTGAGGGCTGTCTGGAATGGGAGATTATGGGTGTGGAATGAGTTATCCACTTAAGATATGGCCAGTGGGTTGGTTTGTTTTGCTTTATTTTATTACAAAGATGGGAAAGTGTTTGCTGGGAAGTGATATCTGTGGGTTTTTTTTTTTAAGGCGGTAATAAAATCTTTCTTTTAAGATTAAACAGCTTCTCCCGTCCCTTTTTCTTTTTGACATAAAGCCTCACCATTACCTACAAGGCAATGCGGGAACATAATCCTTTCCATGTCCTTTGCCTCGCCTGCCATCTTATGGACAAGATAGCTCAGTGCATAGTTATTGCACTGATCCCATTTAAAGAGTGCAGAGTGAGACGTAAATGTTTAGACAGCGCTAACGTGGGAGTTTGTTTGCTTGACTTTACATATTTATGACAAGGCTTTGGCTTTTCTTTTTATTTCTTTTTTCCCCAAGTAGTGGAGGGGTGGAAGGGAGAAAAAATAAATTTTTGTTAATTGAAAAAAATTAATTTTTTAAAGGGCAGCTACGCCCTTTACAATTGTCAAAACATTCTCTACCCTTTAATAATGGGATATTGGTGGGGATAAAGGGGGCTCATCTCCCTGTCCACCTTTTCCCTGAAGCCTTCCTATCCTACCATTCTCATTCAAAGAGATCTCTTCCTCCTCTGAGCTCATAGCACCTCCCGCTCTTCAGAAAATCTCTAGTGTTGTTGCCATGTATGGATAATATGTTCTTGTATGATTTAAACTTTATTGTGATCTCCCTGGGCCTCAGCTTCATTGTTTATTTTGATGAATATTGAGTAATGATCCTATGAAGTGAGAAAGATGAATGGATGACCTCTAAGGTCCTATCTATTGTGTGTATAGGTCTCCTGGTCCAACTAGACTCTAATGTGTGTGTGTGTGTGTGTGTGTGTGTGTGTGTGTTGTGTGTGTTATACACACAACGCACACACATATACATATATACATTATATGTTAGAATACCTAAGGAAAGGTTTCCTAATAAAGAGAAGATGAAGGTTAAGAGAGAAATAAATGGATTAAAACAAAATAAATGGATTTCTCTCCAAAGAAAGCACTTGAGAGTATCCTGCTTGAGTTTTCAATCTATGATAAGAGTTCTGAGTAAGAAATCTTTTTGTGAGCTGATTATAGAAAGGCCTAGTAAGATTTTCATGAACTGATGCTAAGCGAAACAAGCAGAACCAGGAATACGATGTACAAAATAACAGCAAGAAAATGTGAGGATCATCTGTGAAAGACTTGGTTCTTCTCAATGGTTCAGTGAGCCAAAGTAATCCTAATAGATTTTGGACAGGAAATGCCATCTGCTTTGAAAAATAACCAAGGAGACTAAATGTAAACCAGCACATGCTATGTTCATTTCTTTTTTTCTGTTTTTTTTTTCTCTCTTCCATGGTTTTCCCTTTTTGCTCTGATTTTTCTCTCCCAACGCAATTCATAAAACAATGTGTATTAAAAATAATTAAATTTTTTTTAAAATCAGTTTTTTTCCCTGATCAGAATCCTTTCCCTTTGTATAGAAGTCAGAAATAAAAGAAATCGGAAAATCAAAAAAAAAAAAAAAAAAAAGGAATCTTGTGTAAGTAATATGTCAGAGAGCAGATCCATGCCAAGTTTTCCTACCAAGGAGATAAAAGGGAAAGGGATTACAAATGTGATTTGATTGGTACAGGAAACATTGGTACTAGGAAACTCCTTCTACCAATACACAATGTCTTTGTTGCAATGTCTTTGCAACTTAGATCATCTTAGAAGATTGAGAGTTTAAGTGACTTGCCCAGAATTACACATTCAGTATGTGTGTGTCTGCTTCTGACTGAAAGTTTGTTATTCAAACATATTAGTTAAAATTATTTTTCCTACTTGACTAACCCCTCTCATTCTATAATTTGATATTTGGAGTAGTGACTGGAGACTGGTGCTTCAAACAAAGGACTCCCTGAAAGATTTTGATTTAATATTTCCTTTAAAACTAAAACAAATGCCTTGTTGATGCCTTTTATTTTGATGTCCTGGTCATTTCCAGGTATGCCCCGGCCCTTACCAACTCAAGTGAACCTTCTCTTATTAAAATAGAGGAACAGTTAAGCAAGAACAACTGATTTTCCAATCTAATAGTATATGCAAATTCTGCTCTCATAGTCCTCCACCTCTCTAGGGAAAAGAAAAAGGTGATTTTCTCTGGGGGTTAACATTGGTTATTACTGATGCACAAATTCAGTTTCATTTAGAGCTCTTTTCATTTGTATTATTATATCCCCAGGGTATGTTGTTTTCCCGGGTTCTGCTCCCTTCACTGTGATCAGTTCATATAAAAGTCTTCCCATGTTTTTAGGTAACCTTCCATTTAGGATATGGGATTAAATTCTAACTCTGTCACTTATTCCTTTGGGAAAGTAATTCAAGGCAAGTCAACAAGCATTTGTTAAGAATTTACTACATCCACGCATTGTGCTAAGGACTGGAAATACAAATATAAGGAGTAATAAATGACAATTCCCTACTCTCAAGAAACTCACATTCTAATGGGGAGGGGGAGGCTGAGAACAAATAAAAGGCAGCTAAAAACTTGGGACAGGGGGAGGTGAGGTGAAAGTACCAAATTTTCAAGTACCCTGAGGATTGAGGAGTATCTCTTCTCTATCTTTGGCTCAAGCCACTCCAGATATTTCCCTCATTGTTCCAAGACCAAAGGATAGCATCCCAGTTCCATTTAACTACCTACCTACCCTACCTTGGGTTGCTTTTATAAAGAGATGTTTATTTCAAAAATAAAGCCGTGAGCAAAGTGCAAACATTTCACCTAATAACCCAAGGGCATACTCTCCCCTATAGCACTTCATCCTCTGAGGAAGTAGGCTTCAAAATAATCTGAATTCCTATATGGCATTGGTCCCACCAAATTCATATCAAAAGTCACATCATAATTGACTGAATTCTTCCATTCAGCTGGAATCCCAAAGGTCATTCCTTGCTTCTGGGGGCATTGATTCTGGCAGCTGATAACCATCTGGATTCCAATTCTTTTTTTTAAATAACTTTTTAATTGACAGGGGTAATTTTTTACAGCATTATCCCTTGCACTCACTTCTGTTCCAGTTTTTCCCCTCCCTCCCTCCACCCCCTCCCCCAGATGGCAAGCAGTCCTATATATGTTAGATATGTTGCAGTATATCCTAGATACAATATATGTTTGCAGAACCGAACAGTTCTCTTATTGCACAGGGAGAATTGGATTCAGAAGGTATAAATAACCCGGGAAGAAAAACAAAAATGCCAGCAGTTTATATTCATTTCCCAGTGTTCTTTCTTTGGGTATAGCTGCTTCTTTCCATCCTTGATCAATTGAAACTGAATTAGCTCTCTTTATCGAAGAGATCCACTTTCATCAGAATACATCCTCAAACAGTATCATTGTTGAGGTATATGATGATCTCCTGGTTCTGCTCATTTCACTTAGCATCAGTTCATGTAAGTCTCGCCAGTCCTCTCTGTATTCATCCTGCTGGTCATTCCTTACACAACAATAATATTCCATAACATTCATATACCACAATTTACCCAGCCATTCTCCAATTGATGGGCATCCATTCATTTTCCAGTTTCTAGCCACTACAAACAGGGCTGCCACAAACACTTTGGCACATACAGGTCCCTTTCCTTTCTTTAGTATCTCTTTGGGGTATAAGCCCAGTAGAAACACTGCTGGATCAAAGGGTATGCACAGTTTGATAACTTTTTGAGCATAGTTCCAAATCGCTCTCCAGAACGGCTGGATGTGTTCACAATTCCACCAACAATGTATCAGTGTCCCTGTTTTCCCACATCCCCTCCAACATTCCACATTGTCTTTCCCTGTCATCTTAGCCAATCTGACAGGTGTGTAGTGGTATCTCAGAGTTGCCTTAATTTGCATTTCTCTGATTAGTAATGATCTGGAGCATATTTTCATATGTCTATAAATAGTGAATTCCAATTCTTAATTTCCTGTAGCTTGCTCTCTTGACTAAGGCTGGAGACTCTGTTCCCTAATTCTATAATAGAAAAGGATGAATGAAAAGGTTAAGGAAGCCTTGTTTCTTGAGGGACATATGGCTCTCAGAAGGGGAAAGAAAATCTTAAGGTCCTCTCCTTTACCAGATTGTTTCTCACCAAAAATGTCATACCACCAGAGTGAAAGGAAAGACAATAAGGAAGAGAAGCACCTGACACTGTCAGGCCTTTTTGAATAATCCAGTAGTTCTAGCTTCATGGCCAGTAGAAAAAGGCTCCTTCCAACCGCCTGTTTAGCCAACTGGAAGCATTTCCAGAACTTCTTTGCATATTCCACAGTTTTTTTTAAGGACATGTCCCTCCTCAGATGTCATGACAATCCTCCCTGAAATATCCTCCCCATGGAGAGGCACCATTTGCTCCCTAACATCCTTCACATAGAGATGTCATTTAAGATAGATTTCCATTACATTTAGTGTATTTATTAGACCTCTCTTAGTTACCTGGACTCCCAACTCTTGCCTATCACCACTCAGACCAAATGTGATATGGTGAAACAGTGTCAGTACCAGCTAAGTTGCTTCAGACCATGCTCCATACTTCTATAGAATTGAAATGCAGAAGATTGGGCAATGGAAAGAGTATTAAATTTGGGTCAGAGTACCCAGGTTCAAATCCCAGATCTGTCACTTAAACTACTTTTGGATAAGTCCTTTTTCAGTTGTTGTTGTTGTTTTTAGCATATGAAATGGGAAGAAGCGGGCAAGTATCAACCACAGGGTTTTTAAGCTATCACCTGATTCTGGATCTCATGGGCCTATGTTAATAGGATTTTTCTAACTCTAAAGAGCTCTTGGGAAATTTATTTCAAAATGCCATTTTCTCCACTATTTTAACATCGGGCTATAGAAAGCTTTTTAAAAATTTTCAAATAGCTTCAAAGTTTATTTTTCTAATGAAATTTTATTTTCCCATAGAATTCTGCAAATTTGGCACCATGTATATCAAAAAGTGAGAGTAAGCTTTTAGGAATTTGTTTTAGATGTTTTCAACTACATGACCTAGAAAGTGATAAACTTTCTTAATATTCAAAAACTGTCAGTTTACTTTATCTTTGGTTTTTGAAAAAGAAATCTGCTTTTTGAGTAGAGTTGATTGGTCTGATTTAATTATGTCTTACTAATTATTATAGTTACATGCAGCAGAACAATAGGATGTGTAAACTGTTTAATAATTATGAATCAATAAATTAATCATTAGGAATTTATTTAGGATCTATTATGTGCCAGGCACAGTGTTAGGCTCTTGGAGTACAAGTGTAAAGAATAAAATGTGGAAATGTTTGGTTATATTGTCCAGAAAACTTATTATTATACTATTTAAATCTAATTCTATGTGACTAGAGACTATTTGAACCCAGAATGTTGCCCTGACTTTAATAACACCCCAGGAAGGCTAAAGATGCCTACTAGGAATTTTGGGTTCCCCCGGGGCCTGGATCTACATAAACATTTGTATCCATTGAGGAGTAGAGTCATCTGGTCAGGACTGAACTTAAGGAAAATCATTCTGGCACTGGTATGTAGGATGGATTAGAGTGAGGAGAGGCATGAAGTGGGAAGACCAATCAAGAGACAGTTACACTAACATTGGCAAGAAGGGATGAGGATCAGAATTAAGGTGATGGTTGTCCAGAAGGGGTTGGATGTGAGAGATGCTGTGAAGGTCAAAACCAAAAAGATTTGGCAATTGATTGGCAATGTAGGATGAAGAAAAGTGAAGAGTCCAGAACAACACCGAAGTTACAAACCTGTGAGACTGGAAGGATGGTGGTGTCTTTGGCAGAAATAGGAAAGTTTGGAAGATGAAAGAGTTTAGGGGAAAAGATAATGAATTCAGTTTTGGACATGTTGATTAAAGATGTCTCTGGGAATCTATTTTGAGATGTGAAGAGTAGCCTGTCATCTATTTCCTCATCTTATCCAATGGACTTGGGTTCAGAAGCCTTGCCTTTTTAAGTCTTTCTATTATACTTTACTAGCTCTGTGATTTTGGTAAATAACTTGATCTCTCTGAGCCTTAGTTTTTCTCATTTGTAAAATAGGAATAATAATATTTACACCATTAAAGGAAAGCTCTTTTTAAAATAGTTTTTTTTTATTTTTCTTTTTTAAAATAATAGCCTTTTATTTTTCCAAATACATTCAAAGATAGTTTTCGAAATATGCCTTTGCAAAACCTTGTGTTCCAAATTTTTCTCCCTCCCTCCTTCCCTCTTCCTTCCCCCCTCCCCAAAGTAGAAAGCAATCCAAGACAGGTTAAACATGTGCGATTCTTCTAAACTAATTTTCATATTCATCATGCTGTGCAAGAAAAATCAGATCAAAAGGTGAAAGAAGAAAAACAAGAGAAAAAACAAAAACCAACAACCAACAAGAACAATAACAAAAAGTGAAAATACAATGCTTTGATCCCCTTTCAGTCTCAATAGTTCTTTCTATAGATGCAGATGGTACTTTCCATCACAAATCTATTGGAATTGTTTTGAACCACCTCACTGTTGAAAAGAGCCATGTTCATCACAGTTGATCATCACATAATCTTGTTGTTGCTCTGTACAATGATCTCCTGGTTCTGCTCACTTCTGTTCAACATCAGTTCACGTGAGGCTCCCCAGGCCTCTCTAAAATCCTCCTCCTGATCGTTTCTTATAGAACAATAATATTCCATCACATTCATATACCATAACTTATTCAGCCAATCTCCAACTGATGGGTATCCACTCAGTTTCCAGTTCCTTGCCACTACAGAAAGAGTGCTACAAATAGTTTTGGGCCCTTTTCCCTTTTTATAATCTCTTTGGGATACAGGGCCAGTAGGAACACTGCTGGATCAAAGGGCACACACAGTGTGATAGCCCTTTGGTCATAGTAAGAAAAGCTCTATGTAAAGCTTAAAGTACTAAAGAGATGGAAATTATTATTGATTTTCTTCTAAATGCCCAGTGACCTTGCAAATCACTTGACCTCTCTGAATGTCAGTTTTCTTCATCTGTAAAATGTAGATAAAAATATTTCACTTTAAAGCTGGGAGATATTCTGATATAGAGTAGTGGCTAGATGGTTGTCAGAGTCAAGAAACCCTGGGTTCAAAGTCCATCTTTGACATATACTGTGTGGTTCCTGGGTAAGTCACTCCTTCAGTATTCTAGACGAAAGCTTAAACTGCAGGTCACAGCCCCATAAGGAATCTTTTTTTTAATTTTTTTTTTATTTTTTAATTTTTTATTTAATAATTACATTATATTGACACTCGTTTCTGTTCCGATTTTTTTCCCCCTCCCTCCCTCCACCCCCTCCCCTAGATGGCAAGCAGTCCTTTATATGTTGGATATGTTGCAGTATATCCTAGATACAATATATGTTTGCAGAACCGAACAGTTCTCTTGTTGCGTAGGGAGAATTGGATTCAGAAGGTATAAATAATCCGGGAAGAAAAACAAAAATGCAGATAGTTTACATTCGTTTCCCAGTGTTCTTTCTTTGGGTGTAGCTGCTTTTGTCCGTCATTTATCAATTGAAACTCAGGTCTCTTTGTCAAAGAAATCCACTTCCATCAAAATATGTCTCATACAATATCGTTGTCGAAGTGTATAATGATCTCCTGGTTCTGCTCATTTCACTTAGCATCAGTTCATGTAAGTCTCGCCAGTCCTCTCTGTATTCATCCTGCTGGTCATTTCTTTTTTTTTTTTTTTTTTTTATAAATTTTATTTTATTTAATAATAACTTCGCATTGACAGAATCCATGCAGGATAATTTCTACACGACATTATCCCTTGCAATCACTTATGTTTCGTTTTTTCCCCTCCCTCCCTCCCCCCCCCCCCAGGATGGCAAGCAGTCCTATATATGCTAAACATGTTGCAGTATATCCTAGATACAATACATATTTGCAGAACCGAACAGTTCTCTTGTTGCACAGGGAGAATTGGATTCAGAAGGTAAAAATAACTCGGGAAGAAAATCAAAAATGCAAATAGTTCACATTCATTTCCCAGTATTCCTTCTTTGGGTGTAGCTGTTTCTGTCCATCATTTCTCAATGAAACTCAGTTAAGTCTCCTTGTCAGAGAAATCCACTTCCATCAGAATACATCCTCATACAATATCGTTGTCGAAGTGTATAATGATCTCCTGGTTCTGCTCATCTCACTTAGCATCAGTCCATGTAGGTCTCTCCAAGCCTCTCTGTATTCATCCTGCTGGTCATTCCTTACAGAGCAATAATATTCCATAACATTCATATACCACAATTTACCCAGCCATTCTCCAATTGATGGGCATCCATTCAATTCCAGTTTCTAGCCACTACAAACAGGGCTGCTACAAACATTTTGGCACATACAGGTCCCCTTTCCTTTTTTAGTATCTCTTTGGGTATAAGCCCAATAGAAACACTGCTGGATCAAAGGGTATGCACAATTTGATGATTTTTTGGGCATAATTCCAGATTGCTCTCCAGAATGGTTGGATTCGTTCACAACTCCACCAACAATGCATTAGTGTCCCAGTTTTCCCGCATCCCCTCCAACATTCATCATTATTTTTTCCTGTCATCTTAGCCAATCTGACAGGTGTGTAGTGGTATCTCAGAGTTGTCTTAATTTGCATTTCTCTGATCAATAATGATTTGGAACACTCTTTCATATGAGTGGTAATAGTTTCAATCTCATCCTCTGAAAATTGTCTGTTCATATCCTTTGACCATTTATCAATTGGAGAATGGCTTGATTTCTTATAAATTTGAGTCAGTTCTCTATATATTTTGGAAATGAGGCCTTTATCAGAACCTTTAACTGTGAAAATGTTTTCCCAGTTTGTTGCTTCCCTTCTAATCTTGTTTGCATTAGTTTTATTTGTACAAAAGCTTTTTAATTTGATGTAATCGAAATTTTCTATTCTGTGATCAGTAATGGTCTCTAGTTCATCTTTGGTCACAAATTTCTTTCTCCTCCACAAGTCTGAGAGATAAACTATTCTATGTTCCTCTAATTTATTTATAGTCTCGTTCTTTATGCCTAGGTCATAGACCCATTTTGATCTTATCTTGGTATATGGTGTTAAGTGTGGGTCCATGCCTAATTTCTGCCATACTAATTTCCAATTATCCCAGCAGTTTTTATCAAATAATGAATTCTTTTCCAGAAGTTAGGGGCTTTGGGTTTGTCAAACACTAGATTGCTATAATTGACTATTCTGTCTTGTGAGCCTAGCCTTTTCCACTGATCCACTAATCTATTTCTTAGCCAATACCAAATGGTTTTGGTGACTGCTGCTTTATAATATAATTTTAGATCAGGTACAGCTAGGCCACCTTCATTTGATTTTTTTTTCATTAATTCCCTTGAGATTCTCGACTTTTTATTGTTCCATATGAATTTTGTTGTTATTTTTTCTAGATCAATAAAATATTTTCTTGGAAGTCTGATTGGTATAGCACTAAATAAATAGATTAGTTTAGGGAGTATTGTCATCTTTATTATGTTCGCTCGGCCGATCCAGGAGCACTTAATATTTTTCCAATTATTTAAGTCTGACTTTATTTGTGTGGAGACTTTTTTATAATTTTGCTCATATAATTCCTGACTTTCCTTTGGTAGATAGATTCCCAAATATTTTATGGTATCAACAGTTATTCTGAATGGAATTTCTCTTTGTATCTCTTGCTGTTGGGTTTTGTTGGTGATGTATAAAAATGCTGAGGATTTATGGGGATTTATTTTGTAGCCAGCTACTTTGCTAAAATTATGAATTATTTCCAATAGCTTTTTGGTAGAATCTCTGGGGTTCTCTAGGTATACCATCATATCATCTGCAAAGAGTGATAGTTTGGTTTCCTCATTGCCTACTCTAATTCCTTTTATATCTTTCTCGACTCTTATTGCCGAGGCTAGTGTTTCTAATACGATATTAAATAATAATGGTGATAGTGGGCAGCCTTGCTTCACTCCAGATCTTACTGGGAAAGGTTCCAGTTTTTCCCCATTGCATATGATGCTTACTGATGGTTTTAAATATATGCTCCTGACTATTTTAAGGAAAAGTCCATTTATTCCTATGCTCTCAAGTGTTTTTATTAGGAATGGATGTTGGATTTTATCAAATGCTTTTTCTGCATCTATTGAGATGATCATGTGGTTTTTGTTTGTTTGGTTATTGATATAGTCAATTATGTTAATAGTTTTCCTAATATTGAACCAGCCCTGCATTCCTGGTATAAATCCTACTTGGTCATAGTGTATTATCCTGGTGACAATTTTCTGTAATCTTTTTGCTAATATTTTATTTAAGATTTTAGCATCAATATTCATTAGGGAGATTGGTCTATAATTTTCTTTCTCTGTTTTCAGCCTACCTGGTTTAGGTATCAGTACCATGTCTGTGTCATAAAAGGAGTTTGGTAGGACTCCTTCAATCCCTATTTTTTCAAATAGTTTATATAACATTGGAGTTAATTGTTCTTTAAATGTTTGGTAGAATTCACATGTAAATCCATCTGGTCCTGGGGATTTTTTCTTAGGGAGTTGATTGATAGTTTGTTCTATTTCTTTTTCTGAGATGGGACTGTTTAGGATATTTACTTCTTCCTCTGTTAGTTTGGGCAAGCTGTATTTTTGGAGGTATTTTTCTATTTCATTTAAGTTGTCGAATTTATTGGCATAAAGTTGGGCAAAGTAGCTCCTAATTATTGCTCTAATTTCCTCTTTGTTAGTGGTGAGTTCTCCCTTTTCATTTTTAAGACTAACAATTGATTTTCCTCTTTCCTTTTTTTAATCAGATTTACTAAGGGTTTGTCTATTTTGTTGGTTTTTTCATAGAACCAACTCTTAGTTTTATTAATCAATTCAATAGTTTTTTTACTTTCAATTTTATTGATCTCACCTTTTACTTTTAGAATTTCAAGTTTAGTGTTTGACTGGGGGTTTTTAATTTGTTCCTTTTCTAGCATTTTTAATTGCAAACCCAATTCATTGACCTTCTCTTTCTCTATTTTATACAAATAGGCCTCTAGAGATATGAAATTTCCCCTTATTACCGCTTTGGCTGCATCCCATACATTTTGGTATGATGTCTCATTATTATCGTTTTCTTGGGTGAAGTTATTAATTATGTCTATGATTTGCTGTTTCACCCAATCATTCTTTAGTATGAGATTATTTAGTTTCCAATTATTTTTTGGTCTACTTCCCCCTGCTTTTTTGTTGAATGTAATTTTCATTGCATCGTGGTCTGAAAAGGATGCATTTACTATTTCTGCCTTACTACATTTGAGTTTGAGGTTTTTATGTCCTAATATATGGTCAATTTTTGTATAGGTTCCATGAACTGCTGAAAAGAAAGTGTATTCCTTTCTGTCTCCATTACATTTTCTCCAGAGATCTATCATATCTAGCTTTTCTAGTATTCTGTTTACCTCTTTGACTTCTTTCTTATTTATTTTCTGGTTTGATTTATCTAATTCTGAGAGTGCAAGGTTGAGATCTCCCACTATTATAGTTTTACTGTCTATTTCTTCTTGCAGCTCTCTTAGTTTCTCTTTTAAGAATTTAGATGCTACCCCACTTGGTGCATATATGTTTAATATAGATAGTGCTTCATTATCCATGCTACCCTTTAGCAAGATATAGTGTCCTTCCTTATATCTTTTAATTAGGTCAATTTTTGCTTTAGCTTGATCTGAGATCAGGATGGCTACCCCTGCTTTTTTGACTTCACCTGAAGCATAGTAGATTTTGCTCCAACCTTTTACCTTTAACCTGCATGTATCTCCCCGCTTCAGGTGTGTTTCCTGTAAACAACATATTGTAGGATTCTGGCTTTTAATCCATTCTGCTAACCGCTTCCTCTTTATGGGGGAGTTTACCCCATTCACGTTTATGGTTAGAATGACCAATTCTGTATTACTTGCCATCTTGTTAACCCGGTTTATGCTTTCCTCCCTTCTTTCCCCTTTCCCCCCCTTCCAAGTATTAAGCTTGTGAGCACCCTTGCTTTTCACAGCCCTCCCTTTTTAGTGTCCCTCCCCCCGCCTTAGAGTTCCTCCCCCTATCTAACCCCTTTCCCTCCCAGTTCCCGTATTCCCTTCCGCTTAGCTTATTCCTTCCCTTTCCACTTTTCCCTTCTCACTTTTCAATGAGATGGGAGAAGTTTCACCATAGATTGAATATGTCTTAAGATTTTTCACTTAAAGCCAATTCTGAAGGCAGTAAGATACCCACTATATTCATCCCCCTCCATTCTTTCTCTCAGATATAATAGGTTTCCTATGCCTCTTCATGAGATGTACTACCCCCACTTTACCCTTTTTCTGGTACAATGTCCTTTCCACATCAATTTCTAGAACAAGGTATACATGTATTCTTTATACATCTATATAGTCAAAATATAGTTCCCAAGATTAATCTTTACCTTTTTAGATTTCTCTTGAGTTCTATATTTGTAGATCAAACTTTTTGTTAAGTTCTGGTTTTTTCATCAGAAATAGATGAAATTCGCTTACTTCGTTGAATGTCCATCTTCTCCCTGGAAAAAGATGCTCATTCTCGCTGGGTAAGTTATTTTTGGTTGCATACCAAGTTCCTTAGCCTTTCGGAATATCATATTCCAGGCCCTTCTATCTTTTAATGTGGATGCTGCCAGATCCTGGGTGATCCTTATTGTGGCTCCTTGATACTTGAATTGGGTTTTTCTAGCTGCTTGCAATATTTTTTCTTTCATCTGAGGGTTCTGGCATTTGGCCACTATATTCCTTGGTGTTTTGATTTTAGGATCCCTTTCAGTGGGTGATCGATGAATCCTTTCAATGTTTATTTTTTCCTCTGTTCCTATGACTTCTGGGCAGTTCTCTTTGATAATTTCCTGGAAGACAGTGTCCAGGCTCTTTTTTTCATCATGTTTTTCTGGGAGTCCAATGATTCTCAGATTGTCTCTCCTGGATCTGTTTTCCAGGTCTGTTGTCTTCCCCAGAAGGTATTTCACATTTTTCTCCATTGTTTGATTTTTTTGGATTTGCTTGACTGATTCTTCTTGTCTCCTCGAGTCATTCAATTCCACTTGTTCAATTCTGATTTTCAGTGAAGTATTCTCTTCACTCACTTTTTTAAAATCTTTCTCTAATTGTCCCATTGAGTTCTTTTGTTCTGTGGAATTTTTTTCCATTTCGCCAATTTTGTTTTTTAGAGAGCTGTTTTCTGTTTCCAGTTCACTAATCCTATTTTTCAAGGATTTTACTTCTTTATCCACTCTCTCTTTAACTGACTTCTCCAGGCTCTTTTGCCAAGCCTCCCTCTCCTTTTCCCAAGCCTCACTCTGCTTTCCCCATTTTTCTTCTAGCTCCCTTGTGAGAGCCTTTTTAATCACTTCTATGAGGTTCATCTGTGCTGAGGAACAGACAATCTCCTCCTTTGGGGAATCACCTGGGGACTGCCTGTTTTTAGTCTCCTCAGGATTTAGAGTCTGCTCTCTATCTGTGTAGAAGCTGTCAAGGGTTAAAGTCCTCTTCAGCTTTTTGCTCATTCTGTCTATTAATCAGAGACAAACTACCAAAGAAAAACAGAAAAAACTGGAGTCTTTCTTGGGGGGGGGGCTGGGTGTGTTATCGAGCTTCCTCTACAGACTGCAGGGGGTAGCAGTGAGGCACTAGCAGGACTGTGCTGCGCCTGCGCTCTGAGATCCCAGAGCATGCTGAGTCACTGAGGGGGGGAAAGGGGGGGGGCGGCCAGGTCTCGGGAGACTCCAGCTGTTTGGGGTTGTATTCTTCAGCCCCGGTGTTTTTAGCTTCTCTGCTGGGCTGTTGACTTGCTGCCGGAGGAAAGTATCCAAACCTGTAGCGAAGCTCTCCCCGCAGAAACGGCTACGATCACTCTCCACCCCCTCTCCAGTCTGCTCCCGTGCTCTCACTGCCGCTGCCCTCAGCCTGCGCCCGATCTAAAACCGCCCCAGCCCTCCAGTAAAGACAGACCTTTCTTGGCGGATCTCAAGGATGGCTTCTCTTGGTAACTGTGGGTTTTTTTTCAGTCAAGCATTGATTCAGAGTCTTGTAATGAAGTGGATAGTGAGAGAAAGCGCGGAGCTTATGCAACTGTGAGCCTCCTCTCCGCCATCTTAACCGGAAGTCCCCCCCATAAGGAATCTTGTAACTAAATGTGGGGATCACGAAATTATAACTTATTATCAGTAAACATTTGATTTGTAAACTTATTTTATATACCTATACACCCAGGGTCACATAAAAATTTCTTAGGTGAAAAGGGGCACAAGCACAGAAAGTTTAAGAAATACTGCTCTGGTAAGTCTCTTAAAAGTATAAGTTTCAGAGAGGTTCTGGCCTGCATTGGGACAGAGTTTCCTCTTTTAGAAGTTCCCTATATTAATGAAATCTCAGATCCAAGCCCTAAGCCTTTGACTTTGGAAATAAGGTGGTCACTCATAGTTCAGAAAAAGTAAGCTCAATTCTGCCTCAGATGCTAACAATGGGTCTCAGGACAAATCACTTAAACTCTGGGTGCTTTGGCAGTTCTTTAAGACTATTAAGTTTGTCGTCCAGGTGAAGCCCACCGCTCAAAATGTGCAGGAATCCAAGCTGAGTTGAAAGCAGTTTTATTAGGAGGAAAATCAGACATTAGTTCCAAGGACTCCAGTATAAGGTACAAAGGAGGCCACAATTCAGGAGAGGCAGGGAAGATTTATGCTTGGAAACCACAAAGAAAAGGTTCAGAGAGGGGTTGAGCAAAAAATGGACAATCTTTCCCAGGAATAGATAGAGAAGCAGAATGTTTTGCAGAAACAGTTAACCTCAAGGCTGATTTGGGCCAGGTTGGGGGCACAACTCAGCAAAGTCAGCCAGCGAACATCAGCAAAGCAGTCTGGGAGCGAGCAAGACTTTTGCTCATTATAGGCTCCTGATTGACTCCTTTCAGCAAATACGCTTACTCTTTGTCCAATGCATCTTCCTGGCAAGATAACACATAGAAAAAAGACATATAAATCTCAAGGGTACTTCCGCAGGTTATGTAGGTCCAATGGCATCTACAATGGTGGAAGAAATTAAGCTCACATATCACAGACAGGCGCTTTGGGCAGTATCATAAGCTAGATTTGATGGAGTTTTTTCAGTGAGAAGAAATTTTGCCCAGTATAACAGACTGAATGATTGAACGAAAAAATTCTCCATCTCCCCATCCCCTACTGGCTCAGTGATGTCCTCGAGTGTTGGCTCAGCACCCTGGCAGTAACAACCCATAATCAAAATATGCATTGTCCTCCCCTTCCCAACATAAATTTTTGGACACTCATGAAGTCCCAGCAAGCAACTCTGCAGAAGAGATACAGTGAGGGGGTAATGGGAAGCCCTGATGAACCAGGAGACACAAATCTGAGACTTATTTCAGGTATTTGCTAGCTGGGTGATCCTGAGTAAACCATTTAATCTCTGTATGGCCAGAGCCTAACGCTGTCTAGCTCATAGTAGAAACTTAAAAAATAAACTTATTGATAGATCGATTCTCTTCATCTATAAAATGGAAATAATTACAAATGCACCATTACCTCCTAGGGATGGTGAGAGGAAAACTTTGCTTATGGAAATAGAAGTAGGTTATTATTATTATCTCTAGTCCCAAATCTAATGGGAAATGGAAGCTTTGGTGACTTGTTTTTCTAACTAAGCCCCAGGATTAGTAAACTACTTCTCTAGAACATCCTCATTTAGGAAATCTGGTTGCAGCATTTAATACCTCTGGGTAAAATAAGCTAAGTCTAATTGCTTCATTGCATGTTTTTAATTTACTTTTCAACAAAGGCCATTTAGGGTAAGATGTAAATCAATAAACCAACAACCACAGTTCATTGTCCCTCTACAAAGAGGTTACAAACTGATTAGAGGCAGTCTTGTTTCCTAAGCTCTTTCTAATGTAATCTGAGATATCCTGGAAGCTTTCCTCTTAAGCAATAGGTAAGTAACCTCTCTGAAATGCTCTACACAGCCAGACAGGAAACATTTCCAGTCATCTGTAAACCAGGTCACATTTTTCCAAGTATTTTTCCAAATTCAGAAAATGTATTGGAGATGGGAGCAAAGAACCAGAAAATTCTATTGTAAAAATAAAGAGGCATAATTGTTTTGATTTTGTTACTTTAGCAATTTTCAGTTCAATTCAATTAAATAGATACCTATTAAGCATTTACTATGGACCAGAAAACACTACATTAGGCCCTGGAGGTACAAAAAGAAAAAATAAAATTGTCTCTGCTCACCAGGAGCTTACTTTCTGCTAGGTGCACAGGAAAGGAACCATAACCTGTTGTCCCTTCCACTAAATTGTAAGCTCCCTGAAAAGAGATATGGTCACTTGCTTCTTTTTTTTTTGTAGCCTCAGCACACTGTACAGTGGCAGGTAAATAGAAGGAGCTTAATTTATTTATTAATTGTATGATTGAATAATATGTATGAAAATAAAGACAAACCACAGAATGTCCCAAAAGTCTTAGTGCAGTTTTAACCCATTCAAGTTTTAACTGCACTAAGACTTTTGGGACAACCCCTATGGATAGAATAATATACTAAGTACTTTAAAGAGGGAGAAAACTTGAACAATTAGGATGGATCAGGAAAAGTCCTCAGTTGGAAATAACACCTGAGTTACTCTTTGAAGGAAGCTAGGAAGTTCTATGATGAGAAGACAGGAGGAAGAACATTTCAGAACTAAGGAACAGGATCTATACAAAACCCCTGAGGCAGAGGGGACAATTGATCAGGCCTCTTTGACTGAAAGGGATAGAGTAGGACCAGAATTCAATCCAACGTTTGTTGGACACTTCATGAGTGTCCAAATGTTGAATAGATTGAGCATCTATTTGGTGTGAAGCCCGATGCTAGGTATTTGGGAAGGTCCAAAGATTATATTATAAATGATCCCTGTCCTCATGGAGCATAGTCTACTAAGGAGATCATGGAATCATAGCTTTAGAGTTGAAAGGAATTGTTGTTCAGTCATGTCTCACTCCTCTTGACCCTATGGGCCTTATCATCCATGGAATTTTCTTGGCATAGATCCTGGAATAGTTTGCCATTTCCTTCCCCAGCTCATTTTACAAACCAGAAAACTGAAGCAAACAGGGTGAAGGGACTTGCTCAGGGTTATAGCACTGTTAGGTGTCTGAGGCAGGATTTCAACCCAGTTCTTCCTTACTTCCTGAGATCATGGTGTAATCGACAAAAGGAAGACCTAGATTCAAGTCCCATCTTGGTCATATATTGACTAGGTCACCCTGGGGAAGTCATGCTTTATAATTTGACTCTAGTGCTTCAGGCCCATGGTGTCATATTCAGTCGGGGCCAATACTCAGAACATGAAGATCCCTGGTCGGGGGGAGTTGTTTGAAAATATTTAAATGTTTTAAAATGTCATGTTATCCATGTTTTATTGCATTGCTCAAGTACATTTTAATCTGGTTCCTGGCACTCTGGAGAACAGGACGTTGAGCATGTTTGACACCTCTGATCTAGGCAATTATCTAGTTCTAGAGGATGTGCCCATCTGCATGGTAGAAAGATTTCTCTTTAAGCAAAGAAATAACATCTTGAGTCCCTATTCTCAATCCTTATCCCATTCCTGACTCTAAACCCAATGCCTTACTACCTCACCAGGCAGACTGCCTCTATTTAAGTAGGGTTCACATCCTGCATCTGACACTATAACAAATTAAGACAAAAGTCAATAAGAGATAGGAAGTTCTGTCTGAGAGTTAAGACTGGAAAGAATATTATTGCCTGGAAGGATCATGAAAGGCTGCATGAAGGAGACTGCATTTGAGCACTATCTCAATGGATGAATCTTATCAGTTAAAGAGGAGGGATGGTGGATCATTAGAGGTAAAGGGAGCAGCACAGAAACTACAACACAGAAGTAGAGAAGCATATGAAGTGTATGGAAGAGGACAGATAGTCTGCTTTAATTTGAGCATATAAAACATGGAGCGGGGATAGTATGAGAAAACCGGAAAGGTAAGGTAGTTCCGGACTTTGAGTACTGGACTTAGAAGTTTGGACAGGACTTGGTAAACAACAGGGTGCCATTGACTGGTTTTGAGCAGAGAATAACATGATCAGGTTGGTGCATCCTTCCATGAATCCATGATCTCAGCAGCACAGGTCCTCATCCTCTGTCCACATCTTCCCACTATGTTTCGTATCTGCTCATAAGTATTCCATAGAGAATATTCCCCCAATGCTGGAGTGATTCCCCTAGCTCTTTACTATTTTGTGTTTACCAATAAAATGCAATGGCCCACTTTTATAGTCCCCTACCACTTTGAAGGCCAGCTTTACCTCATATCTAATGTATTTCTTTTGTGTGTGTGTGTGTGTGTGTGTATACACACACACACACACACACACACACACACACACACACACAAACCTTTTCCAATAGAATGTCAACTCATTTAGAACAAAACTTCTTAAACTGTTGGTTGTGACCCAATGACTGAAGGTGGGGAGGTCTTGAAAATTTTGGCAACAGTAAAAGGTTTCTGAGTGTTCTACATCCTGCAGGAGCAAATATTCTGTTAAGATTTCATTCTTTATGTAAAAATTAAAAAGCACATCCATCTCATTAGTATGCAAATTTGCTTTCATCTATAATAAATGGTAAAATTATATGTATACAAAAGAATTGTTTTAAGATAAATTTCTTTATGATGTAATATCAATAAATGCTTGATTTGTATACTTATATTATAGACCTATATACCCAGAATGGTGTCAAAATTTCTCAGTCAAAAAGGAGTTTCAAGTACAAAACGTTTAAGAAACCCCAGTTTAGAGCAGGTACAATTTCTTTTTATTTTTGTATTCCCACCATCTAGCCCAGTGCCCGGCACATAGTAGACACTTAATTGATTAATCACTTTGTTGATTGATTGATCATAGGCAGATGATTGAAATCTCTCTAAGACTCAGTTTCTTCATTTGTAAAATGGAGTTAACACCTGTAATATCTATTTCATGGGGTTATTGTGAGACTCAAATGAAAGATTACATATATGAATCACATCTACACATGTACCCACATATTTATGTCTACGTATGTTCATATATACATGTTTATTTATATTATGTATATTCTTGCCTCCTTTAAAGGGCTAAATAAAAGTAAATGAGATGTTATGAATGCAGTAGGGAAGCAGTCTTTGTGATGATTCCTTTTGTAAAGAATCTTCTTCTGTTCTGTAAAAAAATCACTGCCTGATAAATCTATTTTATAAATTCAATTTTCTATTTATGAGGTTTTCTCAAAGCAAGGCTTCAATGTATTTTAAACTAATACTTTAGAGAAAGGAAAAATTCTTAGAGCAGTGAAATTCACAAGTTTCAAATGATTTCTTTTTATCAAGTCAACAAGTCAAGACAAGAAATATTCTTTAAACACCTACTCTACTCCACACTCTGCTGTGTTAATACTGGGATTGCAGAGAAGGGCCAGAGAGAGTCACTGCTCTCACACAGCTCACAGTGTAATGAGGAACCAACATTGCAAACAACTGTGTACAAGCAAGATGTGCACATAACAAATGGGTTAGAAGTAACATTAGGGATGAGCTTTTTGCCAAAGGTGAGATATTAGCTGAGACTTGCACTAGGTGGAGATGAAGAGGGAGAGTGACAGGGATGAGGGTCAGTAAAAATACAGAGTTGGTATGTGGAGGGGAAGAAAGTGTAAGAAAATGTAGGAAGGAGCCAGGTTATGAAGGACTTTGAACGTCAAATAGAGGAGTTTATATTTGATCGTGAAGGTAATAGAGAAAAAACGAGAATTGGGGGGTTGACATAAGGACCTGTGCTTTGGGAAGATCAGTTTGATAGTTGACTGGGCGATGGAATGGGGCAGTGGGAGGCAAGCAGATCAACTAAGAGACTTCTGCCGTGACCCAGGTGTGAGGTGACAAGGGCCTGCAGTAGGTAGAAGACAGTTTCAGGAGAAAGAAAGGAGTTTATGTCATGAAAATAAAATCAATGGGACTTAGATTTGAGTATGTCACCCGGATTGCTAAACTGGGTGATTAGAAGGATGGTGGTACTTGACTTTTGGCCTGCCACTGGATTTTGATGACTGGAAGAGAGAATGAGGCTGATGACTGCAATTCTGCTTCACTTAAACCTAATACACAAGCAAGTCAAAGATATCACTTATAATATCATTGGTCCTCCTTGAAAATGAAGCACCATCACCAATAGTAAAAGGAAAGTTAGGAAGAGAGGAGGATTTAGAGGGAAAGAGAATGAGCTCCATTTTGGTCACAATGAGTTTCTGTTGTATATAAGACAAGCTATCCAAGATGCCCAATCTGAGGCTAGAGGTTATCTCTTCAGCAAAGCTAAAAGTCATATTTAAGACTTTCCATGTTTTCAGGAGAAATGACAGGCAGTGTAGTACAGTAGGAGGCATCCAGAATTTGAAATTAGAGAATCTAGGCTTCAGTTCTGGCACTTATCTGTACAACCTTGAACAAACTACTTCCCCTCCCTGGGCCTCAGTTTCCTTCTCTGTATGAAGAAGATAATAAACTAGATAAATCCTAAAATGAGAAAGGAAGGAATTGAACCCTCAAAAAATTGATTTCAAGTCAACCCATAACCTTTATGACTTTCTCAAGAAGATATTAGTAGCAACCATTACATAACTTTGCCACAGGTAAATTACAGGTTTAAACCCTGTATATCTTATTACCTCTTAGATCCTTTCTAGCTTTAGATCTATGATCCTGTGACTTTAACAGGATGATATGACTTGAGTAGGAGTAAGAGTGAATCCATAGTATACTGTATGACAAAATTTTCACTCATTTACCTTCCTACTCAGTGTCTTGGCTCTGACTCCTCTCTGAGTGTTTTGATAAGCTCTACTGGCAGGCATTTTAAATAATCCATTCAAAACATAATTAATTCTAATTTGCATAATTTCAAAAAGTTTTACATGGTGGGAAACAAGCAAAAACATAATCCTTTAAAAAAAAGACTACAAATAATGTGTGGGGAGTTTGCTACTGAAGCTTCTGGCTGAAATGATATTCTTCATAAATTATAGTAGGATGATGAACTTTTTCAAACCTTTGTCATTATCTACTTAGCAACTACTCTTTTCAAACTTCAAATATTTCTTTTTTCCTTAACCTTTTCCTGCTTACTGGAAAATCTAATATAGTAGTAATCAAGTGATGAAGGGGCAAAAAAAATAAAACACCATCAGTCATTTAATAAAGACTTATTTTTCCCCCAAGGTGTAAATTCTTTCTTTAATAACAGCTTTTTATTTTCAAAATATGTGCAGTTTTCAACATTCACTCTTGCAAAACTCCATGTTCCTAATTTTTCTCCCTCCCTTCCCCATACCTCCTCCTCTAGACAGCAAGCAATCTAATATATATATTAAACATGTGCAATTCTTCTATACATATTTCCACATTTATCATGCTGCGCAAGAAAAATCAGATCAAAATGAAAACATGAGAAAGAAAAAAAAGCAAGCTAACAATAAAAATGGTGACAATGCTATGTTGTGATCCACATGTAGTTCCCACAGCCCCTCTCTGGATGCAGAAGGCTCTCTCCATCTCAAGACTTTGGAACAGGCCTGAACCACCTCGTTGTTGAAAAGAGCCACATCCATCACGATTGATCATCACATAATCTTGTTGTTGCTGTGTATAATGTTCTCTTGGTTCTATTCACTTCATTCAGCATCAGTTCATGAGTTTCTCCAGGCTTCTCTGAAATCACCCTGCTGATCATTAATTAGCACTTGTTAAGCACCTACTATGTGCCAGGTGTTGTGCTAAGGGCTGGAGCAAAAGATAGTTCTGGCTCTCAAGGACCTCATAGCCTAATAGGGCAGAAAAAATACAAACAATTGTATACAGAAACTCTATATACAGGATAAATTGGAGGGAAGGTGCTAGGGACTTGAAGGAAGCCAGGAAGCAAAAGAGAAAACATTTCAGGAATGGGAGACAGCCAGAGAGAGTGATAGGAATTGAAGAAAGATGGAATGTCTTATTTGTGGAACAGCCAGGAGGATAGTGTCATTGGATTGCAGAATACTTAATGGGGTGGGAATCAATGAGCAACCAACATTTTGTTAGATGCTTTGAACACATCACAAAATCTCTATCAGGAAGGGACAAGGGCTCTGAAGCATCTCTCCCTAGGTTATTTCCATATCAAAGATAAAAAGCAGTAGGCTGTAGTAGTAGCTGTTATGGTAGCTTCTCTTACTCTCTTGTCTAGTTATCCCTACTTCCTTCAAATGATCCTTACATGGCACTGGATATTCGCCAGTTTAGCAATGTCATTGTTATTGAGCCGTATCTGACTCTTCATATCTCCATTTGGGGTTTTCTTGGCAAAGATACTAGAATGGTTGCCTTTCCCTTTTCCACCTCATTTTACAGTTTGGGAAACTGAGGCAGACAGTGGTTAAATGACTTGGCCAGGATCAATCAGCTAGTAAATGTTGGAGACTAAATTGGAACTTATGTCTTCCTAACTTCAGGCCTGGTGCTCTGTCCACTGTATTACCTAGCCATCCATGGCTTTTGGAGGGTTTTTTTGGTTGTTGTTTTTGTTTGGTTTTGCGTTTTCGATACAAAGTTTATAGGGATTGCCTTGGCTCACTGAACCACTGAGAAGAATCAAGTTGAACATCACACATTCTTGATTTTATGGTGTACAGTGTATTTCTGGTTCTGCTTGTTTCTCTCATCAGTTCATGTAAATCTTTCCAGGCCGCCATCTATGGTTAAAGGAATAAAGAACTAGAATTGTTATTTCATTGGTACAGAGCACTCTTAGGGAAGAATATCCTTTCAACTTAGAGAAATGCCTGAAACATTGAGAGGTTAAGTTGCTTGTGCAGTCAGAACCAGTTCAACCTGGTTGTAAGGCCAGGTCTCTACCAGGGGACAACTTGCCAGTCGGTAAAATATCCCCCCAAATTATCAGGATTCTACTAAGCCGGTACAAAAGCACATATTGCTTCCTGAGGAATTAGTTAGACTTTCCATGAGGAGTACTTAAATTCTTTTGTGTTTTGACCCATTTTGGCAATTTGGGGAAGCCCATGAATGTTTTCCAAGGATAATGTTTTTATTTTTTTTATTTTTTTTTAAATTTAATTTTATTTAATAATAACTTTGTATTGACAGAATCCATGCCAGGATAATTTTTACACAGCATTATCCCTTGCAATCACTTATGTTTCGTTTTTTCCCCTCCCTCCCTCCCCCCCCAAGATGGCAAGCAGTCCTATATATGTTAAATATGTTGCAGTATATCCTAGATACAATACATATTTGCAGAACCTAACAGTTCTCCCGCTGCACAGGGAGAATTGGATTCAGAAGGTAAAAATAACTCAGGAAGAAAATAAAAAATCAAATAGTTCACATTCATTTCCCAGTGTTCCTTCTTTGGGTGTAGCTGTTTCTGTCCATCATTTAAAGGATAATGTTTTTAAATATTTAAAATAAAACCTATAGAATTTAAAAATAAAACCAATTATGCCAAATTAGTTATCTATTTTAAAAAGTTCATGGTCCCAAGGTTAAGAATCTCTACTTCCTGGTGAGTCATTAGGAAATTTGTATCCTAGAAGTATCAACCTCTGTGCAAGTTATATATTGTATACATTATAATTTAAGGACAGAAAAGATTGTACTTCTAAATCTCAAGTCTGTTTTTGAAAACTTGGAAGGAGAAGTGCGCAAAATGTGTTTTTGTGTTCTGGGTATCAGACCCTTTTTCAGAATCTAAAAAGGACAAACAGGATAACTTTTGTGGAACAATTGTTAGATTCCCTTTAGGAGTATGAGCTGGATTTTTATAGGAAAGAATTATGGGTAATTATTAAAGTAATTCTCTTCCTTGTCAAAGCTCTCCTCCCTCATCACCATGGGTAGCTTGCTCAGCAAAAATTGCAAATCACTCCCTTGCATCAAAAAATATTAAAGCAATTTTTAATAAGCCACAATAACTTTTTACAGTTGCCTTGTTTCCATTTCTTGCCAGTGGCTTCCCAGGATCACCAAAGGGCTATCGTTATAGCATTCCATCACCAATTTCTGACACTCCTGATTCAGACAAACCATTTGTTGGTGAGTTGAAAATTCAATTGAGTATTATGGTTCTGCAAGAAATTATGACTATGATGCATCAGAGAAATTTGGAAAGATTTATGCATTGAGGAAACATGAATCAAGCAGACCCAGGAGATGAGTATATAGAATAAATAATAAAAACTATCATTTAATTAGCACCTACTATGTCCCAGTCACTGAAGTAAACACTTTACAAATATTTTCTCATTGGATATCCACAACAACTCTGGGAGGCAGGTGCTGTTATGATTCACATTTTACAGTTGGAGAAACTGAAGCTGACAGTTTAAGGGATTTGTCCAAGGCTACTTATCTCTTAAGTATTTAAAGCTGAATTTAAACTCAGGTCTTCCTGACTCCAGTCCTACTATTCTATCCACTGTGCCTCTTAGTTGTCTCCAGAGGACTGACTGAGGATGAGACATTACTCTCTCATCTTGGAAGAGACATGAGGGCTTACAGGAGTAGGGTTTGGTGTATACTGCCAAACGTAGTCAGCACATTGATTTGTTTTGATGAACGCTACTGCTTTGCTGTATTGGAGGGTTCAGTTGGGAGAGGAGATTATTGGGAAATGGCAATAAAGTAAAAAAAAAAAAAAAAGCAGTAATCTGGGCTTCTGAATGCCTGCTGCGCATGACTGAATACTTTGATATCATGGAGTCAGCTACCAAAAAATGAACCCTTTGCCTGACCTTTGTTGGGCTGCAGGGAGTGGCAACAAGAATCTGAACCTCACCTTCTCTTGATTTTTTGGTATCCACTGTTCAGCCCGAACTTTTGTATTCTTACTACTACTTTTTTTGTTTGTTCTTTTGTGAGGCAATTGGGGTTAAGTGACTTGCCCACGGTTTCAAAGTGTTAAGTGTCTGAGGCCACATTTGAACTCAGGTTGAGTACTTTTGTATTCTTACACATCTGTATGTTTTTATGGGCATGGAAAGTCACACCAATGCTTTTGTAGGAAATTGAGAAATTTGAGAAATCATTTGAGTAGATGATCTTAAATTTGTATATCCTAATAACATGGTGCTGCAAACATATGGTCTTTTTATCTATCTTTTATACTCAAACTGAATTGTAATTTAATGATATAACCAGACAACATTTTTTAATCCAAAAGGGATACCAAAATTAATATATTTATGCCATGTTTCTGATAGAATCAGTCTGTATTCCTAACATTTTTATATCTCAAAACAGATTAGTTCCATTTATAATTATGAGTGAGAAAATGTGATATAGCAGAAAGAATACGTCAATAGTTAGAGGAACTGGGTTCAAATGCAACCCCTGCTGTTTCACTACCTGTATGGCATTGAATAAGTTTCTTACTCTCCTTATGTTTTGGTTTCCATGTAAGAGAAATGGGAGAATTTGTCAGGTGGCCTGTGAGATTCTGTACAGCTCTGGGTCTATTTCCTATCCTGAAACACATGTACTTTAGTGAAGATGAATGGGGAGGTTTTCACCTTAATTTTTCTGTATCATCTCTCTCTGGCTGCAAAAAAAAATTGAAATAATTTCATGAAAACACATCAAGCCAGCAAATTAAAATCCCTTTATTTAAGGAGATGCTAATTTATTCCAATAAAATCTTCATGTGATTAACATCATGACAACTGTCCTACCAAAAGAAGGCCTACTATACAAAGTCTTTGTCCAAAGCTTAAGTTTGTCCCTTATAGAGTTTCAGATTTCCATCTGTAAGTCAGGCAGCAGATCCAGGGACATGATATAAGATCTCAGAAGAGGCATTATAAATATGAAAGAGTCTAATATAGATGTAAGAAAAAGCTGTTACACAAAATCCAGGGGAAAAAAAAAGGAAAGGGGTAGAAATTTTTTCTAGGTGGATGATTGGAATTTTTAAAGAAAATAGACATATATTTGAACGAGCACTTTAGCTTTGACACACCCATGATTTTTTTGACCTGGTGTTTTTTCTGGAAGGTGTGAGAAATGCTGGAAAGTTAGGTTTCCACAGTGTTGCAAGCTTGGCGGTAGTATGGGATAGTGGGTACCATTGACCCACAGGTTTTCAGAAGGTGAGGAGTTAAAGGAAAGTTAGGATTCACAGAACAATTAAGTGACCAATAGAAGCCTTGAGCACAGAAGGAATTGGGGAGCTAGGAAGACACAGGTGGATTCAGCCAATCAGAAAGAATCTTGTGGTTTTGAGAAAACCACAAACTTAAGATAATAGCCCAACCAGCTCAAACCAGTTGGGGTCAGTGACAGACCAGATCACTACTGCGCCTGCTTAATAGGCTAACTGAAAAACGACACACCTCAGAGAAGGAGTTTTCCGCCATTTTGGAACATGGGATGTAATGATGAGGGGGAAACATGTTTTATACATATTAAGAGGAAACATGTAGTGAGCGTAGCAGAAAGAGTATAACACGGATAAAACGGACCGATTTACTCTCTGAAGGGAGGGGCTGCATCACAAAGCAAGTATAAAGGTTCTCCCACTTCTGTACGCAGGGCTCCCTCTTCCCGAAGAGGAATGGCGGCCGCTAGAAACGTTAAGACGATTCCTTAAGATTCTTCTTTAATACATTTTCCTCACTATCTGATTTTCATGGCAAGAGGGTTATTTCTAACAATTTCTAACGTCTGAGCTTTACTTCAAGACCCTGGGACGGAGCAGGGCAAGACCCTTTGGGAAGGGCCCTCTAGTTGACTTCAACTGTCCTGAGGGAGAACCCTGTTCCCTTAACTTCCCGACTTCAAAGCAGGAGCCTTGAAGTAGCCCAAAGAATCTTAGATGGGGGAGCCAGGCGGCAGACCACGCAAGCGGATATATGGAACAAAGGTCAGAAACAGCCGTGGGTGGGCCGGGCAGTCCCTTCTTAAGCGGGAGGCCGGGCAGCTTTGGGCTGCGTCCAAACTTGCTAGATTTGAAGCGGGAGGGACGGGTTCTAGGCCTAGGGAAAGGGGAGGAACCCCCGGGAAGGGCTTGGGAGGAGGCTCCCAGGAGTAGGGGCAAAGAAGAGATAGAAGGCAGGGGCATTTAAAAGCAGTTTGTGTTGGTCTGTGTTTCTGTATGTGAGTGAGCCCGTGTTTGGTTTTCTGTGTTTCTTTCAGTCAAATTATAAAGGAAAAAGATCTGGCCATTTGAGATTTCCAAGCACTTGTTTTGAATATAATTGGATTTATGCAAATAGCTTTTAGCTAGGGAGGGCAAGGATTAGTTCTGAGAAAGGGAAAGTTTTTAACTGCCACATCAAAAAGAAAAGAAAAAACAAACTTGCTATATTTCTGTAGCCATAAGAGTGACCAGTCTGGGCCTGCAGAAATAGTTAAGGTTCTAGAACTGTTAAAACATCTCAGCAGACTCTGGGGGTTTTGAGACTCATCATTAAGTTGCTTGGCACTGTCTGCCAGCTAACTGGAGTTAGTCTATTGTATTTTTAAGTAGGCCTAACTTAAGCCACCTGAGGGCCAGAACTTGAGGCTTACTGGAAAAACAAAAACCAAAACGCCCTCTCTAGGGACAGCCTTGTGAAATCTAGCCTAGCCGGGCCGGCGTCCCTCACAGGTCTGTATTCTTTTAGAGTTTGTGCTAGTGGCACAACATCTTCTACATGGCTCCCTCCCCGGCATTTCTGGCGTGAAGGGTGGGCGAGTCACTGGGCCACAGACCTGCGGCCCGGACTCCTGGGTCCAAATGTCTTCAATTCTCTCCCCCAGAATCCTAAATAGGTCTGCCAATTTCTTAAAGTCCTGCTTGAAAGAGCAGTTCTATGCTATTTTAAATTTTGGGACTGTGTGTGTTGGTGAACATATTTATTCTGGTATAAGAGTTTAAGCAATATGTGTGCATTTATATTGAAGTATTGCTAGAAGTTTAAATTTGTATTTGATTTTAACTTAAAAATTGGGTATTGAAACAAAATTCTCTGGTCATTCATCTAAAAAGGTCACATGTTTGTGTTTGTCACGTTTTTATTTGCCCCAGAAGCAGAAATAAACCTGTTGGGAAGAAATTCAATTCTTAAATTAGATCTAGAGATAAAACATAGCAACGATTGGCTAGTAGACTACATTTGTTAAGTACTGAAACCTATAAAGATATTAAGCCAGAAGTTTGGATAGGAGAAGGGAATCGTGGCTCGATGAAAGAATCCCGTAGCTTGTGTTAGACAGTATCCTGTCCTGATGGAGGGAAAGAAAGGGTTATAGCTGGTTATTGATCAACTATTAGAGGAAGAGCCAGAGCAATTAGAACCGTTAAGAGGAGAAGGAAATGGTTCAGCAGGTAAAAGCAAGCTCTGGTTACAACCCCAGTATTGGCCCTGCCTAGCCTTAAAAACCTCTGCGTCTGTTTGTAACTAGATAAAGGAACTGCCTTGAGGGTTTTAACTCAGTTGTGGGCTAGAGAAAGGTAACCTGTTGCCCTTTTATCCAAATGACTTGACCCCGTCTCAAGGGCCTGAGTATATAATAAACAGTAGCCTCAACTGCCTTGTTGGTAACAGAAAGTTGAAGACTGACTTTTGTGGGGGAGCATTGATAGTAAGTACCCCACATTAAGTTAGGAGCGTCCTAAACTAAAGGGCAGGTCCTTGGCTGATTGATTCAATCTTCAAATAGGAATCATTATTGCTGGAAAAAGATGACTTGGTTTTAAGCACCAAGAACTGCATCAATCCAGCCACCTTCCCACAGAAAAGTGAAGCCCCTAGGCGGGATATTGGATTATCATCCTTTGAAATGCTGTATGGAATGACTTATCCAGGCCCTGAAGGCGAGGGCCCATCCTTTCAGATGGAGAGGTTTCTAACTGGCTATATACTGGCAGTATCTACTTGTCTTTCAGAACTTGATTGAAAGGACTCCTTGCTCAGACTCCACCTCTTGAATTCATTGTAAGTACATCCATTCAAAGGAGTTGACTGGTACTGTTAAAATCTGGAAAGGAGAAAGGTTACTCGCTAACTGGGATGGGCCTTTCCAGATTCTGCTAACCACTGAGACTGCTGTAAAAGAACTGCTGAACTAGGTTGGACTCATTACACCAAAGTTAAGGGACCTGTTTCTGAAAGGGGAGAATCAGAGGAAGTGGAAGAAACCAAACAGATTTTAACTGGGGGGTAATTCCTACAGGAAACCCTCTACTGGTAGAACGAAGGAAGGAGATTTACAACAGAAAGTTCTTCTGACTTAAGGACTTTTTAGGATAAATCTCCTGCTGATTTTTTTTTTCCTGAGGCAATTGGGGTTGAGTGACTTGCCCATGGTCACATAGCTAGGAGGTGTTAAGTGTCTGAGGCTGGCTTTGAACTCTGGTCCTCCTGATTTCAGGGCCAGGGCTCTATCCCCTGCGTCACCTAGCTGTTCCCTCTTACTTGTTATTAATGTAGGATTGTAGTCAATACTTATTTGGGATATGTGATCCTTGAGAACTAAATTCGTCTGAAGCTTTGATTGATGAGACTTGCTCTTTGAGATAAAATCCTTGGGACTGTCACTGATATTATTTAGAGTTTTGAATTCAGGTATGATTGTCTAACAAAGTCATCAAGTCAGTAATCCACCATATGAGAGAAATGTGTCCCTATCTACTCACAGGAATGTGATCTTGAACGGAGGTTCATATCTGGGCGAAAGTTGGAAAGACAACCTTGGCCTCTGCTTAGGCAGGATCCTTCCGACTCAGCTTCCCAGGGGAGTTCCTTTCAATAAAAATCTACCTATTCCCGAGTGGCTATAAGGTGGAATTATTACTGCATAATTGGTTGTCCACCATAAAACAGAGCTAAGGATGCTTTATCCTATCATGTATGTGCTCTCAGATTGAGGCCTGAAGGACCAGTTTTTGATTATTGTTTATGTCCCAGCTTCTTCCTCTTATGGCAAGCTTCTTTAATCAGAGTAAGTGATCAATAGAAATCATGAGTACAATACAAGTAGGTAAGATCTTGCAGTTTTCAATCTGAAAAATATGGTCATTATACCCTAAATAAGTATGTAAATGACTATTTGGCCTAGTCAATATCTATTGATAGATGCATAAATCTGTAGGAAATAAGGTCCTTAAAGGTTTATCCTGTAAGATGACTCAACTCTACACCCCTTTCCAGCTTGAAGTAGTCATGATTCCTATGGAAGACTGAGATCTCCATTCCCTTGTCCCCAGAATTCCATCACCCCAAAGGACAGAAGAAGGGGGATGATGGGTTCAAGCTGTGGATCTACTCAGAACCATGTACCTAATTAAGGATTGTGGAACATATTATTGATTTATTTTCTTTTTTGTGCCAAGTTTAGTATATCCCTTTGATAGTCTTATTCCTTTCATGTTAACTAGTTTTTAGTTCAAAGAGAAATGTTAAATTAGAATAGTTACATTTTTTTTTTTTTTTTGCTGAGGCAATTGGGTTAAGTGACTTGCCCAGGGTCACACAGCCAGGAAGTGTTAAGTGTCTGAAGCTGGATTTGACTCCGGTCCTTCTGACTTCAGGGTTGGTGCTCTATTCATTATATCAACTAGCTGCCCCCTAGAATGGTTACTTTTGAGGAAGATTAAAATATAGATGAGGAATGTAAGATGATGGTAAAAGGTTTGAAAAAGGGGCAACAGAAAAGATGTGGAAACCAAATCCTTATTAAAAAGGAAATGGGGAAATTGTGAGAAATGCTGAAAAGTTGGGTTTTCCACAGTGTTGCAAGCTTTGAGGTAGTGTGGGATAGTGGGTACCACTGACCCAGAGATTTACAGAAGGAGGCCTTAAAGGAAGCCTTAAAGGATTCACAGAACAATTAAGTGACCAATAGAAGCCTTGAGCAAAGAAGGAATTGCCGGGCTAGGAAGGCACAGGTGGATTCAGCCAATCACAAAGAGTCTTGTGGTTTTGAGAAAACCACAAACTTAAGATAATAGCCCATCCAGCCCAAACTAGTTGGGGTCAAGGACAGGACTTGACCAAATCACTATTGAGCCTTTTAACAGGCTAATTGAATATTAAACAACATGCCCCAGAGGAGGAGTTTTCAACCATTTTTGAACATGGGATGTATAATGAGGGGGGTGTGGTGTTCTTTTATATAATATATGATGGTTCACTGAGAGTAGGTTTCTGGAAGCAGCCTTAGTTTCAGTTCAGAGTAATAATCACTTCAAATGCAGCCAGCTGATAAAATCCAAATGTTTATTTTCTCCTTCCAAGTCTTATCTCTTTCCTTGGGTCTGGTTAGCTTTCTTAGAGGCCTCTCTCCCTCCTTGGTTCCAAGACCTCTTGCAGCTCTCTCTGAATCTCCAGTTCTCAATCTCAATCTTGGTTTTGCTCCTCCAAATCCTTCATTCTGCCTGACTGCAGTCTCTAGCTTGTCAATCTTTTGAACTGAACTCTCACTCTGTCAATCTTCCAAAGTGACTTCTGGCTCTAGCTCAACTCTGACTCATGGCTTCTTCTGAACTGAGGCTCCTCCACTCTGAATCTTTTCAACTGACCCTGTTGATTGAGCTCACTGTTTTTATGCTCTCTCAAAGGTTGACTCCTCTGAGAGTGGGATTAAGGGAGGTGTGAATTCACAAATTACAAAGTTAAGTTTGTGAATCTTCCATACTTGTGAACTCCAATGAGTACTTAAATACATTACTGAGTTAGAGAATTTGCTAAGTACCATGTTAAATTAGGCAACTGACTTGTCACTTTGTAAGGATTCTAACAGAGGGGAACATGTTTTATACATATTAATGTAGTGGGAACATGTAGTGGGCATGTCAGAAAGATTGTAACCCAGATAAAACGGACCAGTCTACTCTCTGAAAGGAGGGGCTGCATCATGGAGCAAGTATAATGGTTATTCCACATCTCTACTCAGGGCTCCCTCTTCCCAAAGAGGAGAGGGGAGCCACTTTTGGCCAGAAAGATTAAAATGATTCCTTAAGATTTTTCATTGGTCAAAGGATATGAACAGACAATTTTCAGAGGATGAGATTGAAACTATTACCACTCATATGAAAGAGTGTTCCAAATCATTATTGATCAGAGAAATGCAAATTAAGACAACTCTGAGATACCACTACACACCTGTCAGATTGGCTAAGATGACAGGAAAAAATAATGATGAATGTTGGAGGGGATGCGGGAAAACTGGGACACTAATGCATTGTTGGTGGAGTTGTGAACGAATCCAACCATTCTGGAGAGCAATCTGGAATTATGCCCAAAAAATTATCAAAATGTGCATACCCTTTGATCCAGCAGTGTTTCTATTGGGCTTATATCCCAAAGAAATACTAAAGAAGGGAAAGGGACCTGTATGTGCCAAAATGTTTGTAGCAGCCCTGTTTGTAGTGGCTAGAAACTGGAAAATGAATGGATGCCCATCAATTGGAGAATGGCTGGGTAAATTGTGGTATATGAATGTTATGGAATATTATTGTTCTGTAAGAAATGACCAGCAGGATGAATACAGAGAGGCTTGGAGAGACCTACATGAACTGATGCTAAGTGAAATGAGCAGAACCAGGAGATCATTATACACTTCGACAACGATATTGTATGAGGACATATTTTGATGGAAGTGGATTTCTTTGACAAAGAGACCTGAGTTTCAATTGATAAATGACGGACAAAAGCAGCTACACCCAAAGAAAGAACACTGGGAAACGAATGTGAACTATCTGCATTTTTGTTTTTCTTCCCGGATTATTTATACCTTCTGAATCCAATTCTCCCTACGCAACAAGAGAACTGTTCGGTTCTGCAAACATATATTGTATCTAGGATATACTGTAACATATCCAACATATAAAGGACTGCTTGCCATCTAGGGGAGGGGGTGGAGGGAGGGAGGGGAAAAAAAAATCGGAACAGAAATGAGTGTCAATATAATGTAATTATTAAATAAAAAATTAAAAAAAAAAGATTTTTCGTTAATTTTCTTTAATAATATCTGATTTTCAGTGTCAAGAGGGTTATTTTTAACAAAAGTATTTCATTTTTTGAACAATTACATGTAAAGATAGTTTTCAATATTCACTTTTGTAAGATTTTGAGTTCCAATTTTTTTCCTCCCTCTCCCCAAGACATCTGTATTATAAGGGGGCTGACCTGTCTGATTTAAATTTTGAAGTTCTAAGACAGGCCCTAGGAAAATTACAGATACACAGAATTTTAGACTTAGACTCTCATTGGCTGTCTAGTTCAACCTAATCCCTCCCCAAAGATTAACTACTATGATATTACCAAGTGACCATTCATCCTAATTCCCTCCCCAAAGAATACTTGCTATGATATTCCCTAGTAATTAGTCATCTGCTCAGAGTTCCAATGGAGGAAGAAAATTAATGCTCCATTTGGGAATAGCTTGCAATTTTTTTCTTGTCATTAAGCCAACATTTTCATGGCGAGTGTCTGCTCAGGTACCTTCCAATTAAAATTCTGTAATTGTATTATATTGTCAATCAATTGATTATGATGTAGTTATGACAACATAACTATATAACTTTTTTATCTCAAACAGATTTGTTCCATTTATAATTATGAGGGAAAAAATATGAAATAGCAGAAAGAATGTGCAATAGAGGAACTGGGTTCAAATACAACCCTTAGTGTTTCATTACCTGTATGACATTGAACAAGTTTCTTACCCTCCTTATGTCAGGAGAATTCATGACCAAAAATAATTTTGTAGTTCCATAGGGTTGCATGTACACAGATAGGATTACATGAATGTTCAACACGCAATATCTACAAAATCCAAATGTATGGACAAAGAAGAAAAAAGAGAAAGCCAAACCAGGCTTCAAGGAAAACAGCAGGCATTTGAAATTACTCACCTTTAAAAGGAGCCTAGAAATACCAACAATATCCGCTCTTCGATCTACTATCTCAATTAAAAATAATTTTTCCTTGTTGTGAAGAATACTTTTCAGGATCATGATTTGATAGCAGGTCTGGAGGTTTTAAGCCCAGCATGTGAAATCTAGCATTAACTATGAGAAAACATCAAATAAAAGAAGATAACTCTAAGAAGGCATACCAAGCCTTCTAGTGCAAATGAAAGATGTCTCCTGAGCTGGGCTGCTGGGATTTATTTGCTTTCTTTGTATTCTTTGTAAACAAGTGGTTAAGTAGACTAGATAGGACCTTAGATGTAGGTGGAACATATAGCAGCCTGTGTTATGTGTTGTAAGTAGCATCAAGAAATTATAGGAAAATAATGGGGTCTAGTGCGGGGGTTCTTAACTTGGGGCTCATGGACCCTCCAAACAAGTCCATGGATCAATTTCAAGGGGTCCATGAAATTGGATGGGAAAAAGTACATCTTTATTTCAATATTATTGGTTTCTTTTGCAATCTTTTTAATTTTATTTTAAGCATCTGAAAATAGTATTCTGAGAAAAGTTTCAAAAGTTAACTACCAAAGGTATCCAAAACACACACAAAAAAGTAAAAATCCCATCCTAGCAAAAAGTGATTATTTTAGAATTAGAAGCCTTAGATTCCACGGTGAATTCCACCTTGGACACTAGTAACTTCACCAGCTCACTTACCCTCTCCGTACCTCGGTTTCTTAATCTGTAAAACCAGAGGTTTAGAAGAGATATATTCTAAGGTTCATTCCAGTGCTAGATCTAGTGATATGAAATGTTTATATACACTCTTAAATTCCTTCCAATTGCTCTTCTCACATTTACCCCTTTTTTTTCCTGCTTCTGTTTCCATTTTCAGTAGCTCTTCCGAATTCTGTCCTCACCACATTCAAAAGGTAAACTTAACAATGTTTCTGGGAGTAAGTAAATACATTCCTCCAAAGATGGAGGGCAATGGGATTGAAATGAGAAAAGATCTGGGCTGTGGGCTCAATTCTGTAGCAGTCTGTTGGATTTAGGCAAATCACTTTAATACTCTGAACCTCAGTTTCCTCATCTGAAGCAAAAAGAATAACAATTGCAAATGTTCTCACCTCATGAGGCTATTGTGAGGATTCAAGAAGCACAATATTATCTGCAAACAGAGCAACCAGTGGACGGCTTCCATGATGGTGCAAAACACTGTTCTTGGGCATATACTGCCATTTTATGCTTCTCTAGATATTGACAGCCAAAGTTGTCTGTCATTAGATCTGTCAAGGGATCCTGTATGGTTTTCACATATGCAATGGAGATACTTTGTTGAAGGAAATACTTTAAACCAGTGTTTTGCTCTAAATTGAATTGTTTGTAGGTAGATAATATTTCATTGGGTATCTGGCAGGGTGAGGTGGGGTGTATGCTACAGTAGATAGAGCCCTGGGTTTAGAATCAGGGAGACTTATCTTGTTGAGTTCAAATCTGGCCTCAGACACTAGTCGTGTGACCCTAGGCAAGTCACTTATCCATGTTTGCCTCAGTTACCTCCTCTGTCAAATGAGCTGGAGAAGGAGAGGGCAAACTACTCCACTACCTCTGCCAAGAAAACCCCAGATGGGGTCACAAAAAGTCATACGCGATTGGAAAACAACTGAGCAACAAAACTGAAATATTTCATTATCCTCGTCATACAGATGAGCAAACTGAAACTCAAATTTTCCTTTTTCTACAGAAGTATCTAGCCCTCAGCTGCTAGTCCTTTCCTTTCCTTGGAGATCATCTCCATTTACATTGTTTAGTCATTGTTTGTACAGAGTTATTTGCATACTTTCTCCCCTACTAGAATGTAAGCTCCTTGAGGACTGCTGTCTTTTGCCTCTTTTTGTATTCCCAGTGCTTAGCACAATGCCTGATATATAGTAAATGCTTGATAAATGTTTATTGCCCCTGACTTTTTGTCTCCTCCAGTGGATGAGCTATCTTTTGTCTTTTATTTATCTTTAGCACTTAGTACAGTGTCTGGCATATAGTAGGTATTTAATAAATGTTTTTTTGATCGACACATATCTCAGATTCAACATGTGCAAAACAGAATTCATTGCCTTTCACCCAAAGACACTTACTTAGCTTCCAAACTTCCCTTTTACTGTTACAGGGTATCACTGTCCTTGTAAACTCCCCATCCTCTGCCATGGCATCCTCGGCCATGGCATTGGCATGCATGGTCTCCCTTATCCCACATATCCCACAGTTTTGTCCTCTCTTTAGCAACATCCCTCTTATCTAATAATAATAATCATATCTAGCATTTATATAGCGTCTACACTATGCCAGAAACTATATCAATGTTATCTCATTTGAGCCAATTATCCCTATTTTGTTGATGAGAAAACTGAGGCAAATGGGGTGAAGTGACTTGTCTGGGGTCACACAGCTAGTAAGTCTCTGAGGTCAGATTTGAACTCAGACCTTCCTAACTCCATGTCTAGGATTTTGTCCACTACACCACCTTCCTGTTATGATCATATAGCACTTGCTATGTTCTAGAGATTGTGCTAAGCACTTACAAATATGTCATTTAGTCCTTATAAGAACCCTGGGAGGTAGAGGCTACTATGATCCCCATCTTATAGATGAGGAACCCAAGGCAGAGGTTAATTAAGCAGCTTTTGACTTTTTCAGATATCTTGTTTTTTTCTCCATTAATGCAGTGACCACTACAGTTTAGGCCATTATCACTTCTCCTATGGACTCTTACAATTGTTCTTCTTGACCCAAGCCTCTCTCCATCCTGATCTATACCCCCAAAAGTCACCAAAGCGATTTTTCTAAAATACAGATCTATTCATGCATGTTACCCCCCTAGTCAATAAACCCTGACTCCCTATTTCTTGTAGCCCAAAATATAAACTCTTCCACTAAACATGTAAGGCCTTTTATAGTCTTAATTCCACCCATCTTACTAGCCTCATTACACGTCATTCTGCCATCCTGTGTCTATTCCTCACACATAATATCTCACCTCCTCCCTCAGTTCGAACACGGCTTTCTCTATGAAGCCTTTTCCGATCCCTCCAGGATCTAGTGCTCTCCCTCATCAAATTATCCTGTGTGGGGAGATGTTGGTTATATGTTATAAGTATACATATCGTCTTCCTGATAGAAATATTTGCATCCCTAGAATTTAGCACATTGTACCCACTAAGTGGGCACTTAATAAATGCCTATTTATTATGCACACCATTGTGTTAGTCAGTGGAGATGCAAAGAGAAAAATGAAATAGAATGGCTTACATTCTAGGACATATATTTCCATGTCATTTGAGGTTACTGGCACTTTATCTATTTTGCCATCAGCTTTCCTACTCATGAAGACTTGAGTTCAAATGAAGCCATAGACACTTACTAGCTGTGGGACCCTGGATGGGTCACTTAACCCTGTTAGCCTCACTTTCCTGATCTGTAAAAGAAGCTGGAGAAGGAAAGAGCAAACTACTTCAGCATTTTTGAAAGGAAAATCCCCCCAAAAGGGGTCACGAGAAGTCAGACACAACTGGAAAATGATTAAAGAAAAAATTCCCCACCACCACCTTCCAGCCTACTTTCTTCTTCTTGTATGCTGGGAACTACTCCTGTTCATCTGCAGTGCTTGAAGAATAGATACACACTGAAGACTAACTTAGTGGACTGCTCATATGTCGTGCCCACACCATCAGGGAGTGGTAGATAAGCATTCTATTGGAAAATATGAATCTACACAGGAGAATGAGGAGAAACAATGCTATAGAAAAAATGAACTGCAATATTGAGCAACAGCTTGGTTTTAATTGAAACACACACAGTGTAGAAATAATTCTGTTCTATTCGAATTTCCTAAATGTTGTCATGAAGTGATAGATAGAAACATTAAACTGAAGTTTCATTTTTCTAAGAACCATGAATGAAATAAGAGGCAGTGAGATTAATACTTGTTTGCATCTGGTTAGCAATTACAAATATTCGTCTTTTAAATTGAAATAACAAAGTGTGATTTCTCTTTCCTTGTCTTTCTTTTCATCTAAAAAAAGGTTAATGCATTGGGGAAATTTATTTTTTCTAAATTGTAATCATTCTGAAACAGCCTTCAAAGAGACAGATAATAGTTCAAGAAAATATACTTTGTCACCATTGTGTATTTTTGTCTTTTCAGAGACCTTGCATGCCTCTTTTCATTTTAATCTCATAACCTTTTAAGCCAAGTAGTACAGATCTTTTTTTTTTTTTTTCATTCTGAAGTATGTGTAGTCAAGTGACTTGTCCAAGATCCCACAAGAAGTTACTGTTAAAACTGGAGTCATGGGAAAGTTAGAGGGTGCAGTGGATAGAGAGCCACCTGTGAAGTCAGGAGGACCTGAGTTCAATTCCCAATTCAGGACACTTAAACACTTACTAGCTATGTGACCCTTGGGTAAGTCACTAAATTCAACTGTCTTAAAAAAAAAAAAAGAAAGAAAATGGGAGTCATGGTCATGTGTTTCTGTTGGTCTCAGGGCTGCCAAACTTTTCTCCACTTCTTCTCTGTTTCTCTGATGCTCATGATACAGTTCAAGATCGCATTCAGGTTTTTGGGTTGCCACACTGATTTATATTGAGCTTAAAGTCCACTAACACTCCCAGATCTTTTTCAGAAAATTGCTAACCATCCCTCCTCCATCTGGTACTCCTGAAGTTGAATTCTTTGTACCCAAGTGAAAAAGTTTATACTTATCTTTCTTGAATTTTAACCTATTAGGTAGACTGAGCCCAATGCCACAATCTTTTTAGATTCTGATACTATTATTTACTGTGATACTATTATTGTATTTTTCTTAGGTGTGTCATTTGCAAAACTGATGAGTGGGGCAACTATGCTTTAATCCAAATCATTGATAAAAATGTTAAACAGCATAGGGCTCATTTTCTGGAGCTAACCAGTGGAGTCTTTGTGCCATGTTAATGTCTATTAGCAACTATTCTTTGAATCATAACATGCATCCAGTTACAAATCTATCTTCTTGTATTACTGTTCATCCATCCTCCAAGTCCTCTCCACAAGACTGCTATGAGATACTTTATCAAAAGTATTTGTTAAAATTTGCTAAATATCTTGGTAAACCATACCCTTGCTATCGAGTACTAGTTTAGTTCTCCTGTTTAAAAAAGGAAATGAGGCTAGTCTAGCATAACATGTTCTGAGGGAAGCTGCCATGATGGTTCTTTGTAATCATGATTTCCCTTTTTAAATTTTTACCAACCATTTCTTTAATGATATGACTTAGAAAATTTTCCAGTAGTTGAAGTCAAGATCACTGGTTTATAATTTTAAGATTCAGTTTTTCCCTCTTTTCTGATAATCAGGACATTTGTCCTTCTTCAATTTTGTGGTATCCATTCAGAGCAATTTTCTTTTTTTCTATAATAGCTATTTATTTTAAAAATACATTCAAAAACAGTTTTTATCATTCACCCTTGTAAAACCTTGTGTTCCATATTTTTCTCCTTCCCTCCTCCCCTTCCCTAGACAGCAAGTAATCCAATATAGGTAAAACACGTGTAATTCTTCTAAACATATTTCCACATTTATCATGCTGCACAAGAAAAATCAGATTAAAAAGGGAAAAACGAGAGGAAAAAAACAAGCCAGCAAACAATAGCAACAACAACAGCAAAGGTGCAAATACTATGCTGTGATCCACATTCAGTCCCCATAGTCTTTCTCTGGATGCAGATGGCTCTGTCCATCACAAGTCTATTAGAAGTGGCCTGAATCACTTCCTTGTTGAAAAGAGCCAATAGGTGATCATCACATAATCTTGCTATTGTTGTACACAATGTTCTTTTGGTTCTACTCACTTCATTCAGCATCAGTTCATATAAGTAGAGCAATTTTCTAATCACTGGTGTCTTTCCACTAAGTCTTGGTGACACTGAGGTTGTAAAATTTCCTTCTTTGTATTAGGGCCTCTAATTCCTTTTGTTTGTGCTTATACTTTGGGCATTTGTATATAGATATTGGAGGCCACAGGTTCGACTGTTGGATCATTTTTTTTTTTGATTTTGTCTTGTCTTGGATGTTTCAATGACTGTTATTCTATTTTGTATGTACTCTCTGTGGTATCTAACTTGTTCGTCCTTCATTTTTGGAGAACCAATGACAACACAGGGTGATATCTTGACTTACAGGTGAACTGGATTTAAGTAAAGCAGAGTTTCACAAAATCATTAGCTTCATTCTTTCTTCTAGAATCATCAAAGTTCAGTGGCAAGGATGACTGATGATGGTCTGGGATGCAGCATGTGACCATAAAGCACTCAGTGCTTGCTTCAGCTGCCTTCATGGACATTGGAACAGTGTTCTCATCTGCTCATTCTACAAGGGAAAGTCTTTACATGCTTGAGGAAGTCATCTCCGGACTCACCAACAACTTTAAAGCTGGTTGATTACCCTCAACCTGATTTTGCCCAGCTTTTGCAAGGATGTAGCTACTGCTCATGCTACAGCTTCTTGGAGCGACAGGTAAGAAAGAGTTGGATGACAGGTAAACAGAAAAGGTAAATGAGCAGCCCTGAAAAGGGCTCAGCAAGCTCTCACACCACAGGTGCTAGGCCTCTCTGAACACTCCATATACCTCAGGTATCTAACTTAGGGAATAAACATATGCAATTTTCTTCTTCCTTGAGACCTTTAGGATTTGATTTGCAAGACACCTAAATATATCTTCTCCAATGTATTCTCCTTCTCTGACCAGGAATGTGTCTTATATGCTGTGGTCTAGAACAAAGCTTTTTAAACAGTGGGTCACAACCCCATGTGGGGTCATGTAACAATGAGGGGATTGTGAAATTATGGTTTATTCTCAGTAAATGTTGATTTATATACCTGAAGTTGTGTAAAAATTTCTCAGGTGAAAAGGGGTCATAAGTGGAAAAATTTTAAGCCCTAGTCGTGAAATCCAAATCCCTTATTTAGAGATCAATTTCTCAATCTTCTGTTTACTTATCCAATTATTTTCTTTGTCTTCAGAACCAGATCCTTAATCATTGGTCATACTTGTTAGATTCCTTCTGTCAGTACCCTTTGTGACTTTATACTTCACCAGAAATGGGTTGTTGCTATTAATTTTAATGTCTTGGAAGGTTCTCATCTATCTTGGACAACTTACTATTAAAGAATTTCTTTTGGTTTTCTGTAATGGGCTGAGGCTTGAGTTGATGCACTGAGGTCCCAAGCACATGAGGCTAAATACTCTATTGTATTGGACCATACTCTATTAATATATAAGCTTGGAGAAAGAATGGCCCCCGCCCACTCTTTGTGCAAGTCCTGATGTGTTGTATAGGAAATGACGATTTTGGTGGGTGGAGGCAGGGGAGTGGAAAAGGAAGGGGAAGGAGAGACTTTTGGGATTGCTATTGCGCCGGTTTGCTCAGCTCAGATCGCTCTCTGTTAGCTGGCTTCCTGTCGCAGCTGCCCATATTGCTATAGTAATCTTTCTTGCCCATATTGCTATCGCAATCTTTATTCACCTCTTCACTTCAATAAATATTGAAGATTTTTCCCTTAACCTGAATTCCTGACTCCGGCTGATTTTAAATATGCGGTCATTACATTTGGCGCCCAAGCGTGGGAACCAAGGACCCTACTTTCACTGAAGAAGTCTGCAGTGACCAGGAACTTAGGTGAGTATAAGACAAACAGGGAACTTATTTTCTTAAAGACTAAAGCAGTAACTTTTTGGCTGAAATGGGACAGATCCTAGGTAAAGATTCTCCATCCCCCCCCAACCCCCCACCCCCCACCCCACCCAGGAGTGGTGCTGTAGAAAGCCTGCGTGACCTGATAGAAGATCAAGGGCTACTTGTAACTTGGGAACAGGCAGCTAAACTTCTGGGTATATTAAAACACACCTCCTCTTGGTTCTTAAAGGAAGAGCAAATCTCTGTAGATAACTGGGCATTGGTTGGTCAACAGCTCTCCACATATAACAATGAAAACGGTCCTCATTCAATTTCCTTCGAGGCATTCTGTTTATACAATATGATACAGTTGGCCTTAAAATACCATATAAGTTCTAGGAGAAAAGGAAAAAACTCTAGGAATAGCCAAATGGGGAAGCCTGAGATAAAGGAGGAAGACAAAGAACAGATTAATGGCCATATCTCCACAGGGCGTGGAGACTTAAGTGAGGCTCAAGGGTGGGGTGAATCTGAGGCAGCTTCAGCCCCACCTAAGGAGCAGGTAATTGACTCTCCTCCATCAACTCCACCCTCTGGGATGGAGGGAGGAGGGGTAGTGGGGGGGGGCAGTGACAGCACCAGCACCTCCCCCCCAGCATCCAGCACCTCCCCCCCAGCATCCAGCTGCTCCTTTGAGTAGATTGCAAAAGGGACTAATTAAGGCCAAAGAAGAAGGGAGAAATGTATTGGAATTCCAATACCACATTTTTCCAGTTATTCAACAGTTTAATTCTTCAGGTCAAGAAAGTAGAAGATACTCACCTTTTGATATAGATATCCTCAAAGACCTGAAAAAAGCTTGCACTCTTTATGGGGCTACATCAGCTTATATTAAGATGTTATTACAGAATTTGGCTTTTGAAATCTTGACCCCTAATGACTGGAAATCTATAGCAAGGGTATGCCTAGAACCTGGACAAAACTACTTGTGGCTTTCTGAATATAGTGAGCTCTGTAGGATACAAGCCCAACAAAATAGTCAAAGTGGAGTTCATGCTGCAATCACCTATGACCAATAACAGGTGTAGGTCCTTATGCAGATGTCACAGTACAACTTAATTATTCTATAGCAGCATATGAGCAAATTGCTGCTAATGCTATCAAAGCGTGGGCTTCTCTCCACAATAAAGACGACAAGGGGGGGGGGCTTCACAAAAATAACACAAGGGCCAAATGAACCCTTTGCTGACTTTGTGGGATGTTTGCACACCGCTATCACAAGAACAAATGGAGAAAATCCAATAACAGACATTTTGATAAGGCAACTTGCTAAGGAAAATGCTAATGAGGTTTGCAGAAGAATTATACTAGGACTGCACAAGGATGCTCCTTTAGAGGAGATCATAAGACACTGTGCCACAGTGGGCACAGATGCCTTTTATACCCAGGCTATGGTGCAGACTTCCCAAAACCCGAACATGGGAAGACAGAGTCCCTCTTGGCAAGGGACTTCCAGAGAGACTCGTAGATGCTTTCAGTGTGGAAAAGTAGGACATCTGAAAGCTCAATGTTGGTATAGAGATAGAATGGGAAAACAGGGTGGGAGAACAAGACCCAATACCCCATGTCCAAAATGCAACAGAGGCTTCCATTGGGCCTCAATGTAGACAGATTCAGGGAAACGGGATGAGGTGCCCAGCCCCAGGGCCCAAGGCAAAAAACACTTGGGGCATGATGGCAGCCAATGGTGCACCCAGAGAGTGCCTAGAAGTCCAGTACCCAGACATGACCAATCAGCCAGAAAGCCATATGATGGGAGAAGGGGATTATGCAGTCAACCAGCCAGGAAGCAACCTGATGGCAGAAGGGAATTACAATTGGGAAGAACAGAGCTGTATGCAGCTGGGACAACTGAGATACCCCCTGGAGAGGTGAAATCTATTCCTCTCCAGCCTATGGATCCCCTACCTCCAGGCACAGTAAGCTTGACCATTTCACCTCCTTTTTGTACGTACAAAACAGTGTCCATCCACACACTGATGTGGGAAACTGGGGAATGTGTAGATAATATCCCAGTCACTAATACAGGTAGACAATGTGTGACTTATCATCCAGGAGAAGTAGTAGCATCAGGTTTACTCATACAGAATCCTAATAAGCAACCTGGTGATAGTCACCCAGATTCTGACTCCAGACCACAAAATCCAGGAATATACTGGACAGCAGCTGTAACAGCTGACTGACCTATGCTCACGATCTATATAAATGGCCTACCATTGGAAGGATTGGATTGGTAGACACAGGCGCAGATCGTACAGTTATTAGAGGTGCCAATTGGCCCATTCACTGGCCAAAGATTAAAGCAGACACCTACATGTCTGGAGTAGGAGGATCAATAGCAGCTGAAGTTAGTGCTGCCCCTATGAGATGGACTTTTGAAGGCAAAACAGGAGTTTTTACTCCTTTTATAGTTGAAAAACTCCCCATCAATCTGTGGGGAAGAGACGTTTTACAACAATTAGGGTTAAAAATGAGTACTTTGGTTTTTTAAGCAGGGCTGCTGTTGAAGGCCTGCCAACACTTTCACCTGTTCCTATCCAATGGAAAACTGATACACCAGTGTGGATAGAACAGTGGCCCTTAGGTAGCGATAAAATTCAGGCCTTATTAGATATAGTACAGGAGCAGCTTGAACAAGGGCATTTACAACCTTCTCTAAGTCCTTGGAATTCCCCAGTGTTCGTTGTTTTTTTTTTTTCTTAAAAACTTTATAGAACATTTTATTTTTGTTTGATGAAATCTAAAAGTACACATCAGACACTAATTGGGCAAATTACAAGTATACTATCTTTCATTCAAAGCACCATGTTCCACTATATTTACTCCAAACTTTAAATAATCTAAAATAATGTTGATTAATATAGCTGACATATGGTATAGTTTTTCTTTTTTATATTTTGCTTAATCTATTTTGGTTTTTCTTTTTCTGAGATCATTGATTTTTTTAAAAAAATTTTTATTTAATAATTACTTTATATTGACAGAATCCATGCCAGGGTAATTTTTTTTACAACATTATCCCTTGCACTCGTTTCTGTTCCGATTTTTTTCCCCTCCCTCCCTCCACCCCCTCCCCTAGATGGCAAGCAGTCCTTTATATGTTGGATATGTTGCAGTATATCCTAGATACAATATATGTGTGCAGAACCGAACAGTTGTCTTGTTGCATAGGGAGAATTGGATTCAGAAGGTATAAATAACCCGGGAAGAAAAAGAAAAATGCAGATAGTTCACATTCGTTTCCCACAGTGTTCATTGTTAAAAAGAAATCTGGAAAATGGAGGATGCTCACTGATTTAAGAAAAGTAAATGAACAGATGGAAACTATGGGAACTCTTCAGCCTGGACTTCCATCTCCTACTCAATTGCCTAGAGAGTGGCCTCTTTGGGTCATCGATATTAAGGATTGTTTCTATTCTATTCCTCTGGATAAGGAGGATATGAAAAGATTTGCCTTTTCAGTGCCCAGCGTTAACTTAGCTGAACCTTGTAAAAGATATGAATGGACAGTTTTGCCACAGGGAATGAAAAACAGCCCCACTATGTGTCAAATGTATGTTGCTGCTGCTCTTGCTCCAGTAAGAAAAGCATTTCCAAAAGTTATGCTATGATATTATATGGATGATATATTGGGATGTGCACCTGAGGAACAAATGCTAGAAGCATGTCTACAAAAGACCATAGAAACACTAAGATACTACAAATTATACATAGCTGAAGAGAAAATTCAAAGACATGCTCCTTTTCAATATTTAGGATATGAAGTATACCCTAAGGTGCTTACAGTACAAAAACTGTCCTTAAGAACAGAGAAGCTAAACACCTTAAATGATTTTCAGAAATTGATAGGAGATATTCAATGGATGCAACCAGTGTTAGGCTTGACTACCTATCAGTTACAACCATTATATGATATTTTAAGGGGAGACAGTGCTTTAAATTCACCACGCCAGCTTACAAAAGAAGCTCAAGAGGCTTTGAGAGAAGTTGAACTGGCTTTATCCAATGTGGTTGAAAGAGTCACTCAAAAGCCCTTGGAAATATCAGTTTTTGCCACACAAGAGGCACCCACAGCAGTCTTTCATCAAGGAGACAGTGTGATAGAGGGTGAACCTCCCGGCACAACCAGAACAAAGCCTTACTCCTTACCCAGTGCTTGTGGCTAGAATTTTGTTAAAGGCCATTAAGCAAGCAGTACAATTATCTGGGGCAAGACCTGATAAGATATACACCTTTTACACCAATACACAAATTAATGTGTGTTGTGAGACCATCCCAGAGTGACAAATTTTATTAGCCATGGCTCCAAATTTTACACATGGGTCTCCATTAAAGATAACCAGACTTTTACATAATTGGCGATGGATTCTTGAAGAAAAAGTTTCTAAAGTTCCTCTTAAAGGACCAACTATCTTTACAGATGCATCCAAACACAATATTTGCGCTGTATACTCTCATGACTTAACTATAAAGAGAGTAGTCAGAACTCCTTTTCAGTCCACTCAGCAGAACGAATTATATGCAATCATGTTAGCTCTCACTTATTACCCAGGAGACATAAATATAATATCTGATTCAGCCTATTCAGTAGGTGTGGTACAAAGAATTGCCACAGCCCAAATAAAATTTGCAGCTTGTAATATATATCAACTCTTTAAGGAACTTCAGGAGCAAGTGAGAAAACATCCAGGTAAGATTTATATCTTGCATGTCCACTCACATAGTGGACTCCCAGGCCCTATTTTTGATGGGAATTCAAAGGCAGATAGCCTTATAACTATGTTAGCCAGTACACCTTTATTTCAGGAGGCCCAGGAATCCCATTCTAAATACCATCAGGCTGCTCAAGCTTTGCGTTTACAATTTGGGATTACAAAAGAGGAAGCTAGGAGCATAGTAAAAAGCTGTACAGCTTGCCTTCCTTTCCATGCTCCTACACTGCCTCCAGGGAAGAACCCTCGTGGTTTGAGACCCAATGAAATCTGGCAAATGGATGTGACCCATTATAAATCTTTCAGTCGTCTGTCTTTTATCCATGTTGTGGTAGACCCCTTTTCAGGATTCACTTTTGCGATACCAGCAGCAAAAGAGACAGCCCGAGTGGTCACTGAATTCCTCATGCAAGCATTTGCCATTATGGGTGTGCCACAAGCAATAAAAACAGACAATGGTCCTGCATACACCTCCAAACATTTTGCACACTTTTGTGCACAGTATAAGATTTTACACACCACTAGCATACCCTTTAATCCTCAAGGACAGGCAATAGTAGAGAGGAGAAACAAAGACATTAAGACGCTCCTCCAAAAACAAAAGAAAGGGGGAGCCACAGGTAACCCTAGAGAACTACTAAATCTAGCACTTTATACTATTAACTTCTTGTTTTTTGACAAAGATGCACTGGCTCCAGCAGACAGGTTTTATAACCCACCGGAAGGGCAGTGTCCAGTGCGAGCAGCTCCACTATCTTTAGATAATCGCCAGGTGATGTGGAGAGACCCAGAGAGTGGTGAATGGAAGGGACCAGATAGTCTAACTGCTTGGGGGAGAGGGTTTGCTTGTATCTCTACAGGTGGAGAAGGAATCAGATGGGTGCCAACGAGCCGTATTCGCCTTGTCCATCGCAGAGAGACGGAGCAGACCCTTGAAACAAAGGAGAAGACCCAAGAAATATCGGGTTGTGCTGTTGCTGATTGTGCTCACCATTGAAAGAGTGTGGCAGTTATGGCGTTTGACTCATGGACATAGAAAATCATTGGACTTCAAAACCCTCAGAAATCATTGGATTCTCTGAGACATTAGATTGTTGTAGGACTTTAAATCCCTCAGGAATCATTGGATTCTTTGAGACATAAGACTTGAAAGCCCTCAGGAAACATTGGATTTTCTGAGAAATGATAAGACTGTTACAGAACTTCAAAATCTGCTGGAATCATTGGATTCCCTAAGACATAAAAAGACTTTTGCTGGACTTCAAAAACTTGGTGGGATCATTGGATTCCCTGATATGTGAAGCAATGGACAATAGATTGGTTTTGGACTATCTCTTGGCTGCTGAAGAGGTGTATGTGTGACTGCTGTTTACATACTCTCCTTCTAGGATTTCTGGCAATCTTTTACATCATAATGTTGATTTATATTGTTTGTTATACCATTACTTGGGTGTATAATTCATGTTTGTTACACCACATCAAGCTTGCACTGACTGTGGGGAGAGTCATCACTAATAGTCTCTGCATTGTTGCTATGTGCTATGTGCTATGTGTTCCCATGCTGATGGGTTTGTGCATAATAAGACCCTTGAGCCCAGAAACCTGCTAGCAACCCCCACTTCCCTTTGGTGCTTTTCATCTCCCTTCCTGAGAAGTCAGGGGGGTAGTGATCACCTCCTTTTTGGTGCTTTCACCTCCTTTCCTGAGAAGTCAGGGAGGGTGTGATCACCTCCCCTTGGGGGCTCTGACCTCCCTGAGGAGTCAGGGATGGCATGATCACCTGTGTTCTAAAACAAAAGAAAGCGGGAGATGTAATGAGCTGAGGCTTGAGTTGATGCACTGAGGTCCCAAGCACATGAGGCTAAATAGTAATTGGACCATACTCTATTAATATATAAGCTTGGAGAAAGAATGGCCTCCGCCCACTCTTTGTGCAAGTCCTGATGTGTTGTATAGGAAATGATGATTTTGGTGGGTGGAGGCAGGGGAGTGGAAAAGGAAGGGGAAGGAGAGACTTTTGGGATTGCTATTGCGACGGTTTGCTCAGCTCAGATCGCTCTCTGTTAGCTGGCTTCCTGTCGCAGCTGCCCATATTGCTATAGCAATCTTTCTTGCCCATATTGCTACCGCAATCTTTATTCATCTCTTCACTTCAATAAATATTGAAGATTTTTCCCTTAACCTGAATTCCTGACTCCGGCTGATTTTAAATACGCGGTCATTACAGTTTTCTATCTAGTTATTTTGGATATTAGATCTTTCTTAGAGATCATTAATACCGAAATTTTTTTGTCCCATTTAATTGTTTCTCTTTTTATCCTAGATACCTTTTGTTTGTGTGAATTTTTTTTTCAATTTTATCTAATCAAGACCCAAGGGGCCCCTGCTGGGTCTTGAGATGTAGAACTATTTATAGTGTCAGCTACTCCCACACATGCCTCCCACTGGCTTCCCTGGCTTTCTCCTGCCCTGTAAGTGGGACTGTCACTGTTGCCTCCCACTATGATACAACCCTGCCTCAGTACTTTCTTCAGTGTTGGACTACCCTTTGAATAGTACTCTTCTTTTTCCTGTGCGTCAAACGCTTCTGCAGAGCAAGACAGGCACTCTGGCTTCCTGATTCATTTCCCATGTCACTATATGCTCCTGTTTGTTGGGAATAGGGACTCTGGGTCCTAGGAAGCTATGTCTCAGGGGAAGACTGAAAGCAGTTGGGCCTCAACAGACATCTGTTCAATCAATGATATTTTGCCTGAAATCTCTACAATTTATACTCACCTCATGCCAGTGAATCACTATAGATGTACAAATTCAATTTCTGATCTTCAACTCACCACTATTTCATAGCTATAACTTACCCCTACCTTATGTTTTCCAAATGTCCTATTCCAGTTCACCTATCCCATAATTAACAGACTTTTTTTTCAATTAAAAAAAGATTTTATTTTTACAAGCATTCATTTTTTCTTTCTCTTCCTCCCTCCTCCTAATTGAACAGTACAAAGAAAGTGGAGACTCTCATAACAAAGATGCACAGTCCAACAAAACAAGTCCCTACACTGGTCATGTTGAAAAGTCAGCATTTTTTCTCCTGTGATGTCATCATCCTGATCAAAGGCCTGATCCTCCTAGACCAGAAGTGTCAAACACATGCTCTGTAGGCCTCTGACTGGATTAAAATGTAACTTGGAAGTATTTCACAAAATAAATAAAAATAAAATAGAACATAAATAAGGTTAATATATGATGTTCTAAGTCTATATAAGTAGCAGGAATCCTTATGTAGATTTGGACTATTGGAATATTCTCCTTATTAGCCTTACCTCACTCCTGTCCTTTCTCCACTCAACCATTAAACTCATGTTTCTAAAACACAGGTCTGTGTCACCTCCACCCACTTTTTCAGCCAACTCCAATGGTTCCATCTTACCTCCAGGATCAAGTTTAAAAACGTCTAGCTTTTAAAGGCATGCATAATCTGACCCATTCTACCTTTCTAGTCTTTTTCTACATTGATCCCCTTCACATACTCTATGTTGGAAGGACATGTGCCTCCTTGGTTTTCCTCTCATAAAACATACCATCTCCTGATTCCTTGCATTGTCACTGGCTGTTGCTCATATCTGTAATTCTTTTTATCTTTGTCTTCTGCCTTTCCAGACTTCTTCCAGTTTCCAGCTAAATCCCAATTTCTGCAAGCAACCTTTCCTAATCCCCCCTCATACAAGTGCTTTCTCTTTATTTAGCACCTCCACTTTATCTTGTGTACAGTGTTGTTTACATGTTGACTTCACTAGATCTGTTGTTCCTTCAGAAAAAGCACTTTTTAAACTGTTCTTTTTCTCCCCAGCACTTAGCACACCGCCTGGCACATACTAGGTGCCAATAAATGAATGATGACTTGACTTGTTTGAATAGAAGTGTGATATGGACACCAAGAAAGTGAATTTACTTAGATTGTATTGAAAAGCATAGTGCCAAACAGAGGGCAAACAAATGTAGTATGGCCTTATGTAAATGTATATGAATATATATATATATATATATTATATATATATATATATATATATATATATATATGTATGTATGTATGTATGATTATATCTATGATCTAGGTCCATGTATCTTAATGATTATGAATATTTATATGTATATGTATATATACATATTTCTGCACTTAATTTTAGCCTTCTTTGGGAAGGTGAATTTAAGTTGTAATTTTTTTTTAAGTAAAATAAAGCATAGTGTCTAGAGACTAGGGAGGTTATAATACTATTATATTTTACCTTGGTAAGACCACATCTGGATTAATGTTCCACTTCTGGGTATCACATTTTATTGAGGCATTGGTAAGCTGGTCAATATCCAGAGGTGGAATATTTAGCTCATGGAAGAATTTTATACCTTAAGGGAATTAATTGAGAGAACTAGGAGCATAGCATATAGCAGGTGCTTAACTGTCGAATGAGGTAAGAATATGCTACCTGTCTTTGAGGCTTTAAAAGCCTATCTCCTGGAAAAGAACTGGCATTTATTCTACTTGGTTTCAGAAGGCAGAACTCAAGGCTAGATACCAGTCCTGTTACTTCCCTATGGGATCTCAAGTAAGTCAACTAACGTTTCAGCTGGTGATCTTATGGAGGATGGACTAGGTGACCTTTGAGCCCTTCCAGCTCCAGAGTTATGAATCTAAATTGCAAAAAGGCAAATTTAGCCTTAAGATGAAGAAAAAGTTTCTAACAAGAAGTATTTAAAAGTGGAACTGACTTCCTTGGAAGGTACTGAATTTGCCATCAGGGGAAATCTTGAAGCAAAGGCAGGATAACCACTTGTCAGCCATTATACAGTGGACTGTTGTTCAGTGGACAAGATGGTCACTGAGGTTCCTGATAACTTGATGTATCATTTGTGATTATGAAATTCTATGCAAGGTGAAAACAAAGGACCTTAGCACAGGATCTTGCAAAACCCTCTTCCCTCTTAAGAGAAGTAGCATTGAAATCCAGAGACAGCAAATAATTTGTTCAAGGTTATAGAACTAATTAGTGGAGGAGTTAACCATTCCACGCTATGTTCTCTGGAGTCTTGGAAGCCTTATCAGTACAAAAGCTACTGTTTCTTTTTCCCCTTGCTTAATGGTATTCTTTTTTTTTTTTTTTTTTTTTTTTTTAACAATTACATGTAAAGATAGTTTTCAACATTCACTTTTGTAAGCTTTCGAGTTCCAAATTTTTTTGACCTCTCTCTTCCTTACCTCTCTCCTTCCCAAGACAGCAAGCAATCTGATATAAGTTACACATACAATCATTTAAAACATATTTCCATATTAGTCATGTTGTGAAAGAAAAATCAAAACAAAAGGGAAAAAAAACTGCGAGAAAGAAAAAAATTTAAATAGTATGCCTTGATCCTTATTCATTCTTCATAGTTCTTTCTCTCGAAGCTAGTATTTCTAAACTATACTGCTCTTAGTAGTTTCCCTCCCCCAGCTTCTTTGGATGGGGACATGTAATTTCAAGAATTATCGGCATCTCCTGGATTGGGTACGCCCTTCACAAAAGGAGGCCTCTAACTGTTGGCGACTAATAGTCTTAGCTCTATCTGGTGATCTATCCACTGCAACACCCATCTGCTCCCCATGACCCCTATCAGAAGTAATAATTAGGCAAAAGCATAAGGTAACAAAAGTTATTAATTGGATCCCTGAAAAATCTGTTCATTGTCACACAGTTAGTTCAAATGACCACACTAACTAGAATTTGAACCCATGCCTGATTCCAAGGCCAATCTCCTATTTAGTACACCTTTATGTTTTTAAGAGGCGAGGGGCTCCTTTTAATAAGGCCTAAAGCACCCAGGACAGTACTGTGTGTAATAGTGTTGAACATTTCCTAGTTAGGAACTAGTTTTTGTCAATTCATCATTCTGTCCAGCAGATGGAACCCTACCCTAAAAAATATCCAAATTTTCAAGTGCGCCAGCAAATTGCATGCAACCTTTCTGGATTTGTAGAGCCATGTTATTTGAAGCACAAATTATCAGAGTTTGAAGGGACCTCTAAATTCATCTAATCTAGCCTTTAGATGAACGAGAATCCTTTTGGCAATTAAGTGGTACAACATTTTTGTTCATCAAGTCGGGGAGACCCCCCAAACTTGTCCTGGCAATCCATTTCACTTTGGACCAGCTTTAATTGTTACTTTTTCTTTGAATCAAGCTCAAATTTACCTTTCTTCAATTTCCTTTTTTTAGGGTTAGTCCTACCCCTATTAATTTTATTTCTTGTATATTCCTTCCACTCTCTTTTTTTGCCTTCCATCTTTTTTCTTTCCCATATCTTTGTTTTTTCTCTATCATTCCATCTGCTTCCTACCATGAATTAAACAAGATGAAGTCATCTTTTGGAACTTTGTGATATGCCTAAACACACTGTGGGGCATTGCAAAACTTGGTCTGGGAAACTGGGGTTTCTGGAAAGTGAAGTAGGAATAGATGATTTATTTAGCATCATGTGGGCACAATAATAATTTCATTGAGTTTCCATTATAGAGGAAAGAGGGAAGACAACTTCTAGTACAAAAGGAACTCTTTGGAAGTACAAAAAAGAGAAACAGCACATAATTAAAAATTTTAAATTTAAAAATAAAAACTTAATTAGTTTCAGGCTGTGTTTTCCTTGTTTTCAACTATTATCCATTTCACTTTATCACGCTACTTTTGACAATGTCAGGAGAGCAGAGGTCTAGTCCTTTTTTTTCCTTTTTTGATTTTTCCTTTCTGAACCTGTTTCCTTATAAAATAGAGATTCATGGTTTATTTCAGTTCTAACAATGAATGATTCTGCTTAAAATCACTACTGAACAAAATAAAATCCAAACATAATGGCTTAATTCAAAGAACATTGACTCTGCTGGAAGAAAAGCTGAGTTCATATCTTACCTGTGAAACTCAAACTCGGGGGGTTCAATTTCCTCATTTTTAAAACAAGGGTGGGGTGGACTTGATGGCCTTTGAGGTCAGCTTTTAATTTCATGGCTATGATCCTATGACCATATGATTATAATATCATCCTATGAACTTTCTTTTTTTTTATAACTTTTTATCGACAGAACATATGCCTGGGTAATTTTTTACAACATTATCCCTTGCACTCACTTCTGTTCTGACTTTTCCCTTCCCTCCCTTCACCCCCTCTCCTAGATGGCAGGCAGTCTTATACATGTTGAATATGTTATAGTATATCCTAGATACAATATATGTGTGCAGAACCGAACAGTTCTCTTGTTGCATAGGGAGAATTGGATTCAGAAGGTAAAAATAACCTGGGAAGAAAAACAAAAATGCAAGTAGTCCACATTCATTTCCCAGTGTTCCTTCTCTGGGTGTAGCTGATTCTGTCCATCATTGATCAATTGGAACTGAATTAGATCTTCTCTTTATCAAAGATATCCACTTGCATCAGAATACATCCTCATACAGTATCGTTGTTGAAATGTATAATAATCTCCTGCTTCTGCTCTATGAATTTTCTTTCTTTCTTTCTTTTCCTTTCTTTCCTTCTTCCTTTCCTTTCTTTCCTTTTCTTTCCTTCCTTTCCTCTCTTGTCTTGTATTGTCTTCTTTTTCTTAATCATAGTAAAGTGCTTTATCCTGAGTCACACAGCTAAGTGTCTGAAATTGGATTTGAACTCAGGTCCTCCTGACTCCAGGGCTGGACCACTACCAGCTGCCACCTAACTCCACCCTCCCAACCCCATGACCTTTCAAACTCAGTTCATTGCTCCCTGAAGGTAAGAAATCATAATTGGCCAAAAGCATAAGGCATTAACAAAAGTTATACTGGAGGCAGATATCAGGCACTCATCTTTTACATTTTGTGAAGGAATAAGCTTTCTTTATAAACATATAGGAATAGCTTTGTCAACAGACTAGGGGAGCTTATCTCTCCCCTCCCCATTCAGGACTGGTCTTCATGGATCTAATGACTTTATAGGGAAAATCTCATTTCATTGAAAACTGCTAGTCTAGCAAGGAGATTCTTTATTCTTGAAAGTCAAGGCCTCTGGGAAGTGAGGTTACTTGTTGATTGATTGAAAGGCAAAATTTAAAATTTAAACTATTCTAAGAGAGAGGTAGTAAATAGCCTTTTAGTAGCTCCACTTGTCTGTTGATTCTTGCCTTCCTCCTCTCCCGTTCATGTGTCTGGCAAGATCTATGAGAAATGACTTGGATCTCAGATCTATTCTTTGTGTTTTTCTGGAAGGCAGCAAATGTAATGTTTTAAAATGCAGTACATATTGGGAATCAGGGGGTTAAGGAAGACTTTCTAACCTTCCTTCACACAGAAGCTTGGGAGAATGAGGTAGATCCATTAAGTAGGTGGAATTAAACAGATGAAATGCCTGTGGCTTAGCCAAGCTTTTGGTTTATGAAAGATTTAATCTATAGATTTCTATTTCTATATCTACAGAAAAAACCACAATTGAAGATTGTTTTTCTTGTCCTGATTCAACAGCTATAATCTACGAGAATCTGTATTTTCTTACTACAAGAATCAAAGATAGACTTGGGATTCTAAGCCAAAAAAAAAAAAAAAGAGATGGTAAAGCCATCTTCCCTTATTTGGAAGAGATGGTACCCCAACTAATAGCTAAAACAATAAGAACATACTTGCATAAAATTGGAGGGATAAGCAGAGACATTCTCCCAGTGAAGAATGACATCAATATATCTGGTGCCCTTATTGGCCCAAATTAGCACAAATAAATCTAATTAAAACATTGGGATGGTATCACCAGAAGATTCCAGTTGATTTATCATGTGTTACTCATGTACATCTCACCTTCCCATTGATGGTACGTTAATGTGTGTGAAAAGGTTTGTCCCCACATTTGTTGGGAGAATGTTCTATTGCTAATTTTTTTTAATTCTTGCTATTTCATATACTGTCTGATTTAAAATAATGCAGTCTTTTGACTGACCGATAAAGTTAATTACATGAATAAAAACAGTCAAGGCCTCAGCCTCAATCTCCATTTGCTTGGCTCTGCTAGCTGCCCCCTCTCTTTTGGCCATCACACTCCCTACAACCCTTCATCACCCAGAAGCTTGTGTTCTGGGATATCCTGGCCCTAACTCCACTTTTGGGTATGCGAATCTCTATTTCTCATCTACCCCTTTTCATCGGCACTCCCAGCAACTTTGGCCAAGAAAGTTACAGCAGGAATGCTGAACCAAAACAATGTTTTAGCCATATAGTTTGTCTTGCTTGCGTGTCTATATTAGTGTATTTGACAACTCAAACATAACTTTCAAATGCTGGGGTATATGCTCTTAGGATTTGGAGCTAGCATGGACTTTGGAGCTTACCTGGGTTAACCCTTTCATTTTAAAGATGAGGAAAACTGGATCAAAAAGAGGAAGTCACTTGTGCAAAGTCATATAAATAGTAAAGAGTAGAAGTGAAATTGGAACTAAGATCTTCTGTCTCCACATTCAGTATTTTCCCACTATATTATGCTGCAAGTCAGACATAAGGAACCATATTTTAATTGCTCATGTGTCAGGCTGGTTTTGTTCAGACTGGGGTTGCCAGATATCTTAGTGAACAGACTGCTGTACCTGAAGTCCAGAAGACTCCAGTGTTATCTCAGAAGCTTACCACCTTTGTGATGCTGGACGGGTCACTTTGCTTCTGTCTGTCTCAGGTTCCGTATCTATACAGTGGGGATAATAATAGTCTCTACTTCCCAAGATTGTTGTGAGGATAAAATGAGTTGATATTTGTAAAGTGCTTAGAACAATGCCTGGCACCTAGCAGATAGCCAATAAATGTGTATTTCTTTCCCCTTCAAACCCAGTCTTACAGAAGCTGGGTTTCCAGAGCTTATTATAAGAAATCCTCAACTACTAACAATTTGCCTGTTTAGAGCTTCATTGATTATCTACTCTTTACTGCCTTGGATGGATAGATACCTTTTAATTTCAGCCTCTGATCTCCATTTCTAGTGTTCCTAACCTACCAGGTCCCTCGAATTAGAGATCTGCCCACCCATACACCAGAGCAATTAAATAGACCTGAATCTTAAGGAAAAATAGCCCCAATCATCCACTTACCATATTATTACAAGGCACTATCCACAGCAGGTGTGCCTACACTTCTTTGTTTATTGGACCCCTTTGCAGTCAGCCTGTGGGTGGACCCCTTCTCAGACTGATGTTTTTAAATAATTGAATGAAATACTAAATTTCAGTTATAGGTTAGTGAAATAAGTATGTAATTTTCCCCCAGCCAAGTTCATGGACTCCATGAAATCTACCCAGGCCCCCTTGGGGATATATGCTAAGCACTTCGATCTCCATCTTTAGTGAAATGTCTTTGTTTTGGAACAATTGTCAGCTCTTGAACATTCTTTAGTTTAAAAATACTAAAATCTGATGATTGAAAAATTCATGAATCTAGGCCTTCAAATCTAAATCTTCCCAGGTTCTTTTTAAAATCATATTCCCTCCTCTAACTCTCATAAATACACATATTTTTTAAAAAGATCACACTACGTGTGATATTCAACATTAGATGATCGGTATTAACAGTTGTCAAATGTGTGAGTGTATATAATTTAATGCTCAGGTCAGTAAGTTTCAAATGAAAGAGGTGCATGTAATGACTACCTGAGAGAAGCTAGTCCCAAGACTCAATAATACTAGGGGAAGAGGAAAAACCTATCACTTTGGGAGTTAGTGAGAACATTTCAAACCCAGATTATATAGGGTTGTAGTGCCACAATTGGGTCTTTGATACTTAATCATGAAATTATTAAGAATTGGGCTCCATGACAGCTAGATGGTACAGTAGATAAAATGCCAAGTTTGGAGTTAGGGAAAATATGAGTTCAAATTTGTCTTCAGAGAATTACTAGTTATGTGACCCTAGACAAAACAAACCTCTTCTTGGCCCAGCTTTTCCAACTGTAAAATGGGGATAATAGCACCTATTTTCCAGGGTGGTAATGAGGATCAAATAAGATTGTATTTTTTTCTTTTAAAGATAGTATCTTTAAAGTACTGAAGAGAAAACCTGGTTACTTAGTAGACTCTTAATAGATATTTCACTTTTCCTTTCTTCCCTCCTTCTTTCCTTCTTTCCCTCCCTCCTTCCTTCCTTCCTTCTTTTGTTCTTTCCTTCTTTCAGAAGACAAGTAGCCTTTAAACTGATATGGTATTTATTTTCTGGTGAAAGGCTACATGTTCAAGGGGTTATAAAATTGATTCTCTAAATAAGGAGTAATAGTCAGAGTCTGTGACCCTGAGACTGGAGCTTTACCACACTTCAGAGAATAAATTCTTTAAAGTTTACCTTGCTCTGTACCATCAGCTAAAAGAAGGCAGTGAGTTATATATGCTTTTACTATATGTGGTGGTAAAACCACAGTCTCGGTAAGAAAAATTAATTTCTGGGAAACAAAAAGATGCTGAAAAGTAAAATTAAAGCCACAGTATATGCTTTTTGGAGAAAAGGAAATAGTCTTTACTTCTGAGCCTTTCACATTGATTGACAGACCAGTATCATGATTTGTATCTCCCACAGTCCAATTCTTGATAGCATCTATTTGGGTCTTGGACAGTTACTTGATTATTATTGTTTTTCAATCATGTCTAACTCTTTGTGACTCCATTTGGGGTTTTCTTGGCAAAGATACTAGAATGCTTTGCCATTTCCTTCTCCACTCCATTTTACAGATGAGGAAACCAAGGCAAACAGAGTAAAATGACTTGCCCAGTATAACATAGCTAGTTTCAGAGGCCAGATGTGAACTCAGCAGGAGTCATCTGACTCTAGGCCCAGTACTCTGTTCACTACCTTCCCTCAAAACAGATAAACTTGAGTTTACCGATGACAACGATCTGAGTGCTTTGGACATAATTAGCAACATATAAGAGGGAAAAGACCAGAATAACAACCCCCATTAGAATCAGCCTGTCTATATATCATTAGTTACAATTTGGACTGTCTGGGGCAAGCTGATCTATCACTTTGATTATTTTGGAAGCTAATTGGGTAATGTTAAAAACTTTTTCTCATAGGTGTCAGAACAAATCTTAATGCTAAAAGAAACTGAGATGCTCTTACCTAAAGGAAAAGCTACCCATTCAAAGAAGGATGAGAACAAATTCTTTAGACAAAGGAGACACAGAAGTGGTGAGGAGAAGTTGTGAACATTTAAAAATCATGGGGTAGGGAAAGAAAATTTGTTATTGTTCGAATTTCAATCTACAGTGTAGGGATGTTCTTATGGATAGCAAAATCACTACAGACAACCAACTCCCAATTTTAGTTCAATTTTGATGCTGATTGGTACCAATTATTTTTTCTAAACTACTTCCATTAGATATTTTTACTGCATACCAGAGAGCTTCAGTTTTTATGATCTACACTGTTTTTAAGAGATGCTTTCTGTTCCATACTGCTATTCTGGTATCCTCAAAGAGGGTGTACTCCCTAGTCAGTTTTTCCTTGTGTCTACATATAATCCCTTTTGAGTCTTTTTAAAATACTTTTTTATAATAGCTTTTCCCCCAAATACATGCAAAATTAGTTTTCAACATTGACCTTTGCAAAACCTTGTGTTCCAAATTTTTCTCTTTACCTTCCTCTTCTCTCCTCCCCTAGACAGCAAGTAATCCAATATAAGTTAAATAAGTGCAATTCTTTTAAACATATTTCCACATTTATGCTGCACAAGAAAAATCAGATCAAAAAAGAAAAAAAATAACAAAGAAAAAAACCCAGCAAATAGTAACAAAAAGGTGAAAATACTATGTTTTCATTCACATTCAGTCCCCATAGTCTCTCTCTGGATGCGGATGGCTCTCTCCATCACAAGTCTTTTGGAATTAGCCTGAATCACTGCATTGTTGAGAAGGTCCAAGTCCATTACATATGACTATCATATAATCTTGCTGTTACTGTGTACAGTGTTCTCCTCGCTTTATTCATTTCATTCAGCATCAGTTCATGTTAAGTCTCTCCAGGCTTCTCTGAAATCATCCTGCTGACTGTTTCTTAGAGAACAATAATATTCCATTACATTCATATACCATTTACAACTGATGGGCATCCACTTAGTTTCCAGTTCCTTGCCACTATACATTTTTGCATACGTGAGTCCCTTTCCCTCCTTTATGATTTCCTTGGAATACAGACCCAGTGGAGACACTGCTGGATCAAAGGATATGCACAGATTGATTGATCTTTGTGTCCCCAAAGTTTTAATGCAGTTTTAAGCTATTAAAGCTAGGAAAGTACACACTTAAATGCATGATACATGCAAGAGACAGAAAGGGAAAGAGAACAGATCAAGGAAAACAGCTTTCTTCAAGTTTTGTTAGACTGGCTTTAACAGGATACTGTAGAGTTTGAGATTAGAAAAAGCAAGAAAATCAATGAGCTTCTCATCCTTCAGTAAAATGCAGAGATGTGACAAAGTAAGACAGAGATTGGGTGTCAAGAATGACAAAAAGAAAACAAAATGACAAGAGATATTCTAAGACTTTTCCATTACCAGAAAGACGTCATCAGTGAACAGGCATTTATTGATACTCACTGAGCACTTGGAAATTGTGTCAAGCCTTGGGGATAGAAAGAAGGACTAAAACCAGGTTTTTTTTATTATAACTTTTTATTGACAATTTGTTTTTGTTTTTATTTTGTTTTGTAAAAACAATGTTACCCTCAGAGATTCACATTCTAATAGGAGGAATAGAACTATATACATATTGGACACATGTGCACAAAATATATGTAAGGCAACCTCAAAGGGAAAGTAGTGGGGGCAGAAGATGCTGGCCAAGGTAGAATTTGCAGAATCTAGGGTTTGAGCTTTAAAGAAGCTAGAGGATTTAAGAAGATAAGGTGATAAGGGAGAGAACTCCAGTCATGAGAGACAGCCAGTACGATGCATAGGCAGGAAATGGATCATCCTGTTTGGAAGTATAAGCAGGCCATTGAAGCGGGTTGATTATTTTGAATCTGGGTGACTGGGAGGATGGTAGTACCCTTGATGGTCATAAGGAAATTAGAAAAAGGAGAGTGAGTGTAAAGATGAGATGTGTTTTGAATGTGTCATGCATGAGATAACTACAAAGATGTGCGATTTGAGATGTCTCTAGTGAGATGGCTGTGAGCTACATGAGATGGGAGCTCAAGAGAGAGAGTAGAGCTAGAGGCATATATCTGAGAGTCATCTGCATGGAGAAGATAAAGGAACCCACAAGAGCCAATGAGATTCCCATAGAAAAAGACCCCAACCTCCTCCTATCATTGCTCTCTCCCATTCAAGGTGATAGGTCAAATAGGAACTCTGGGTTAGGTGTCCAAGTTAATAAAGTCTGGGTCTGTAACAACAATCCATGATGAATTACATACAGAAATATACCATAGCAAGAAAAACCAAAGACATCAGTGCACACAAAATATGCAAGGTATTTATTTATTTGATTGTTCGTTTATTTATTTATTTGCTGAGACAATTGGGGTTAAGTGACTTGCCCATGGTCACACAGCTTGGAAGTGTCTGAAACCAAATTTGAACTTAAGTCCTCCTGACTTCAGGGCTGGTGCTCTACCCACTGCGCTCCCTAGCTGCCCCAAGAGATTTATTTAAAATGTCAAAAAAAGAACAGTTCCAATGAAGGTCCTCTCAAATCCCAATTTTCCTACCATTATACTTTGTACCACATTCACAGTTAAAAGACTTAGATCCTTCACATGGACATTCATATACTAATAGAGAAATTCACCAAAATGTAATCTTATACTGAAATTTACTCCTTCCTCCAATTGTCTGGGTGGAAGGAGATAAGCTTGACAATTTAAAATTTTATGAAGTTCCAGAAGTGAACTAAAAGAATTTCTGAGTCCATTCAGTATTTTCCTATGTCCTCTAGTCTTTTCAAGTTGTACCTTCTCTCTCTCTCTCTCTGTCTATCTTTCTGTCTCTGTCTCTTTTATACCTACTCCCTCACATACAGTCAAAAGCCAAATAAATTTTCCGTAAGGTCTTTTGGACTTGGCAGTTGCTGACAACAAATAAAAAAGAAAACCAATCCCCACCCCCACCCCCGGAAATTAAACACAAGTGCCTTTTAAAACACTGGTATAGACACAATTAACAGCAAATTCATATGTATATGATATTACATTAACACCAAACAATAAGGTACTGAATGAATCCAGCTTTCAAAGTGATCATTGTTGAAGGAAGGATAAACTTTTGCCATGAAAAAAGCCTATGTCTGTTTGATTTGGGTTATTTTGGGCATTTAGTTTGAATGATAGTTGGAGCTCAGCAGAGAGACTGGAGCTGGATATGCATGTACATCTGGGAATGATCTGCATAGACAAGATAACTGAACCCATGGGAGCTGGATTTAAATAATAACCACAACAAAGTCCATTTGTTTTTGCTTATTTTCCATGAAGGTCCAGTAAAAGGGAGAGAAAAGAATCCAAGATTCATCCCCCCTCCTTTTTTTTCTCCAACTGCTCTGTTCACTCCTTGCCAGGTCCACCTAACTTGGCTCACTTCCACACAGAAGAATTTCCCCAGATGGAGCTTCAGTTTCTAAATCTATACTGAGACACACAGAGAGAGACAGACACACACACACACACACACACACACAGAGTAGCTAAAACCTTCAAGGTCCTTTTGTAAGATCAAAAGAAGTCAAAGACCTTTGCCTCACATTCTCATTATAGTTCCACAGTAGCTAGAGAGTTTGGTTCCCACAGCCCGTTTGAGTATCAGTTTATGTTAGCCTTATGATAAGGCCATCAGCAGGGGCAGTTAGGGATTGCTGTAGTGTATAGAGCATTGGGCATGGAATCAGGAAGACTAATCAAACCTGGCCTCAGACATGTCCTAGCTTTGTGACCCTGGGCAAGTCATTTTGTGCTTTCTGCCTCAGTTTCTTCAACTGTCAAATGAGGTGGAGAAGGAAATGGCAAACCTGTCCAGTGTCTCTTCCAAGAAAGACCCAAAAAGGGGTCATGAAGAGTCAGACAACCCCTGAATAACAACAGATCCCACCAGTACTCTGCAGAAGATGTGTAGGAAATGACTATCTGGACATTTAAAGCAAGGTTTATTACAGGCAAAGAAATATACAATTATCAATAGTGTACCTCCAATACAGTGAGTACAATCCCCTCTGAGCCTGGACTGGCAGCCCAAACTGCTCTGTATCACCACAGACTGCTCAATACCAAGAAGCAAAGCAGATCCCATTGTTAAACAACTAGGAGTACAAGTGGAGGCAGTCAGGACCACTGCTCCTAGTGAAGAGTAAGGCATTTAATGTGCCTTAATTGTAAATTAATTGTAAAATTCATTCCATCCCCCCATCCTCCCTCACTTACATACCAGGGTTATGTTTTTATACTGTTTGGGGCTTAGGAGGAAAAGTCTGAGTGAGTGCTGCTGGCCTTATTGTGGTAATGCTGGTGATGCTATTGTTGCTGCTGCTGCTGCTGCTGCTGCTGCTGCTGTTACTGTTTTAGATGCAGCTGGTCTTCACAGTGCAGAAATACTGCTGGAACCTGTGAAGCTGGCTAGTTTTTCCAAGTGGCCTTGCAGAGGGGGCAGTTGGCTAAGAGAATGCCTTCCCTATCCAAGGCAGAAAACCACAAGCTGGGAGAAAGTAATAAATTTAAGCCAAAAAGCAAAACTTAAAGACATGTCCATCTGGTAGAAAGTTAATTAAAAGCATTAAAAGGATTTACACCTTTTAACCTGATTCACAGACCAATGAGATAACTGCTGTCCACCAGGGTGTAACATATTTCCTTAAGATCAGTTAAAGACAATAAAAAGCACAGGCTAAGTGTTTACTATGTGCAAAACACTATTTTAATCTGCTAGGGATACAAATAGAAAAATGATCCTTGCTCTCAAAGAATTCACATTCTAATTGGAGGAGATAAGATAAAAAAAGTATCAGCTGTAGGAAGAATGGAAAACCCAGAAATGGTAAGGGTGTAGGGCCTAAGGAAGGCCCAGGAGTCTTTAAGAAACAGTGAGAAGCCTACTTGGAGGTGGGGCAGTACAGAGGTAAGCGGTGCCCCCCCCCCTTAGGAAGGGGCATAGTAGAGCAATAATTCTGGGTCCTTCCAGTAGAAGTGGGCATAAAAACACCAAATGAAAGGGGAGAGTGGCCCTTCTGGGTACCAGTTCTGGCTGGAGCTCACCTAGCACTCCCTATGTAGTCCAAAGTAGACTCCAAAATGGAAGGGGAAAGGGGATTCTTGTTTGGCATCTTTATCAGTTTATATGAATCAGATATTAAACAGGTATATAATCTTATATTTGGAAATACAGCTGTAATACATGTATAATTCAAATCTTTATGCTATGGGCTCTCCCTACTTGGACCAAATATCATTTTATTACTAACAGTTTTGTTTTGACTTTTAAACAACTGGACAAGCACTGCATTATACAAGTCTATTAGGATGTAGCCCAGTGCCTGGCACGTAGGAAGTACCTGATGAATACTTCTTGATTATCAACTTTAATTTAAAATGATCAGAATTAAATCCAACATTGAGCATAAAGTCCAGTTACCAGGAATTTGCTTGTTTTTTTTTTTCCTTGGAGGTATGAAAACTGGCTCCATGCTACATTTAAATTGGCATTATACCTAATCAGCATACTAAGTTTAAATTCTTTTCTTACAAGAGGTCCTGATGCATTTTGTTAACAGAAAAATAAAAAGCTCTTTAGACAAGGTCCGCTTTTATGTTCCTTCTGGCCATCCCTGCAATACAGACGGCTTCATAGGTATACTTACTTATTCACATGCTAATTTTGGTATTCTTTTTCCACTGAAGTCCCATGATTTTGTCTATTTTGAAAGTGTGGTATATATTCCTTAAGGTGAACTTGCAGTTGTATATTGAGTCAACTTCTGCCTTATGATCAGAAAAGTCACTATCAAAAATAAGAAATGGATGTTCTTTCTAAACCACCCAATCCAATCCAATCTGTATTTTTAAAGCACCTTGATCTGCCAGACACTGTTCCGAGAGCTGAGGGCTAAAAAACAGAATTGACAATTAGCAATCATTTGTTTTATTCTTGGAGGGGGGAGCAGCTTTAGAGAAAAGTTCAGATCATTCAGAGTAGGAGAAGCAAGGGAGACAGTAACTCAGAGAAAACGAAAAATGCCTTCCTTTAAAGAGCCTGCTGCCTGTGTGACCCTGGGCAAGTCTTTTGGCCTGTCAGTACTTTGGAGAATTTTCTTCACCTTCCTCCCTCCCATTAAATTCAAGAGGAATTTTCTAAGACCCCTTCTTTTTCCCTTCTTTTTAATTTTTAAAAATATTTTTTCCCATTTTGATTTAAGAACAATTTTCCTCATTTAATACTATTTTTTCAATTACATGTAAAGATAGTTCTCAACATTCATTTTTGTAAGATTTTGAGCTCCAAATTTTTCTCCTTCCTTCCCTTCCTTCCCTCCTCCCCAAGACAACAAGCAGTCTGATATAGACTAAACATGTACACTCATGTTCAACATATTTCCATGTTACTCTTGTTGTGAAAGAAGAAATCAAAACAAAAGGGAAAAATTATGAGAAAGAAAAAATGAAAATAGTCTACTTTGATCTGCATTCAGTCTCTATAGTTCTTTTTCTGGATGTGGATGACATTTCCCTACATAAGTCTTTTGAAATTACCTGGATCACTATTTCTGAGAAGAGCTAAGTCATTCATAGTTGATCATTGCATAATGTTTCTGTTACTGTGTACAATGATCTCCTGTTTCTGCTCACTTTACTCAGCATCAGCTCATTTAAGCCTGAAATTCCAAGTTTTTTGAAATCTACCTGCTCATCGGTTCTTTTTTTTCCCCTGAAGCAATTGGGGTTAAATGACTTGCCCAAGGTCACACAGCTAGGAAGTGTTAGGTGTCTGAGGGCACATTTGACCTCAGGTCCTCCTGACTTCAGGGCTGGTCCTCTATCTACTGTGCCACCTAGATGCCCCCTGATCATTTCTTATAGAACAATGATTTTCCATTACATTCATATACCATAAAAAAATCAGGGGTCCTCAGACTTTTTAAATAGGGGGCCAGTTCACTGTCCCTCAGACTGTTGGAAGGCCGGACTATAGTAAAAACAAAAACTTTGTTTTGTGGGCCTTTAAATAAAGAAACTTCATAGTCCTGGGTGAGGGGGATAAACATCCTCAGTTGCCACATCTGGCCCATGGCCGTAGTTTGAGGACCCCTGCCATAAATTGTTCAGCCATTCCCCACTGATGGGCCTTCCCTCCATTTCCAATTCTTTGTAAGGCAGGAATTCTTAACCTAAGGCCTGGGAACATTTTTTAATAAAGAATTTGGATAACTATATACAATCACTTTCCTTTGTAATCTTACATATTTTATTTTATGCATTTTAAATCATGATTCTGAGGAGGGATCCCCAGGCTTCACCAGACTGCCAAAGGGGTCCAGGCCACAAAAAAAGTGACAAATCCCTTTGCTAAGAATTTTAGTTATAAAAAAAGGTGCTGACCAGTATTAGTAAAGAAAAACTTCTCACCTCTGGGTTTTCTTTAGCTATGAAGTCATAGGTCTGCTTCCTATTCTAAATAAGATCATAGGGGTAGATCTTAGACTGGGAGCTCCTGGAAAAGGGAGAGAGAACAAAGAGAGTAAAGAGGTCTTCTGCCTTTCTATCCCTAGGGCTTAGCACAGTGCCTGACACATAGTAGTGCTTAATAAAAGTTTATTGACCGATTAACTTACTGAGTTGTAAAGTACCACGGATGCCAACTAGTCCACCCTTCTAATTTTATAGATGGGGACACTGAGGCATGAGAGGTTAAATAACTAGGAAATATAGGTAAGAAGTGAATTAAGATAAGGTTTAACTTTGGTCCTCTGATTCCAGAGCTGCTTCTTTGTCTACACTATACTATATTACAAAAGAAAGTTGTCATATTTATCAAGCTCTTAAAAATCCACACTCTTCAGAAGCAAAATTGAGCTGGTAAAATCATAAAATTTTAGATTTGGGAGGGATCTTTGAGATAATTTACTCAACCCCCTTGTTTAATAAAGGAAGGAACCAAGGCCCAAAGAGATGTCACTTGCTCAAGATCACACAGCTAGCAAGTAGCAGAGGCCAGGAATCAAACCCAGCTTGCTTGTCTAAGCTTCAGGGCTCTTTCTACTAAACTATGATGCCTAGAAAAAATGCTTATCTAGGTTAACTCAGTGAAATCTCTCTCATCTCTAATGTATTTGATTATATAAAAGCCTAATACAACCTATAAAATATAGCTTTCTGTTACAATTCTAATTTGAGATATTCAAATGATACATTATCTAAGAATTTGATCATTATATTTTCAGAAATTTCTATGATGGGCATTGATTGCCTCTGTTAGAATGGTATTACAGTGCTCAGTAATGACAAACACTGTGTATTACCATCATGTGGATAAAGAATAAAGATTAAGGTAGAAAGCTATTTTATATAATAGCCATTCGTCAATTCAGAGCTGTTGAATGATACTTAAAGGACTAAGATGAATTATAATGGTCCATTTTTCATTAGGCAGATATTTTATCTTATTGTGGAAGGTTCTTTTTATCTAAAAAGAAGTTCTGTCATTAAAATACAGAATTTTTAAAAGTATAGATTAATATACTATATCATTAAGTCAATTGATTTACTAAGTAGAACAATTAATGTCTCAAAACCATTAACATTTTTAGTCGACTATAAATGCTTTTCATGTTTTGTACAGTAGCAATTGAATAAAAATATATTCAAGAAAATCTGTCAGAATAACACTGCTTTCCTGGCCTTTGGATAGAATTTTGAAAAAAATAACAAAATGGAACTTCCTCGTAACATATCTCATTGTTACATGACTGCTGGTATACTAAAAAATAAATAATATATGTTAAAATATAACTGCATAATGCTAAAAGCCTGATCTAACACAGTGAGCCTATATCATGCCTCCTGCTAACACTGACATAAGAAAGAGCCCCACATTGGCTAAAAATCGAAAGACATGAATATTCATTTAAGTGGCATCCTTTCTTTGGACAGTGGCTTAAGAAGTCAGTCAGATATTCATAAGAGGATCTCAGAGTTGAAAGGTACTTCAGAGATATAGTCCATATACTTACTGAATGCAAGAATCACTTCTTAGAAGCTTGACAGATGGGCATTTAGTCTCTGTTTGAATATTTCCTGTGATGACATATTTACTATCTTAGAAAACAACTCTCACTATTATTTTCCTTATTTTTGAACTGAAATCCCTTTCTCTTTTTTTGGATAGAAGTTAGTTCTCCTAACTGAAGACATACACCATTGTTGTAATTCTTCTTCTCCATGGTAGCACTTGTAGATAAAAAAACCCCATCAATATTATTCCTTTCAAGTTTTCTCTTGCCCACTGTCATCCTGGTAGTTAGCTTCCCTGACTTATAGTCCTTTAATTGTTCTATTGAATAGGAGTCTGCTATAGTGAAGTTGACTATTTGAGATATTGTTGAATTCTCTGATCTTGTCCAAAATACTGAAGATAAGTGAGATTGTTTTGGAAAAAAAAGTAATTATAGTTAGCTGTTTTGACATATTCATACTTTTAAAAAATAATATTTTGTTTTTCCCAGTTGTATCTAAAGACAATTTTTAGCATTCATTTGAGTTCTATATATTTCCTTCCCTTCCTCCTCTCCATTCTTCCTGAAACAATAAGCACTTTTGATATAAATTATATATATGCAATCATGTAAAACACATTTCCATATTAGTCACAGTTGGGAAAGAGGAAACAGACCAAAAAGAAAAAAAATAAAGTAAGTGAAAAAAAGTATGCTTTTATCTGCATTCAGAGTCCATCAGTTCTTTCTCTGGATGTGGAAATCATTTTCCATCATGACATACTAATTCTTAGTTCATGTTCCTCGAGTAATACTGAGATTCTATATACTAGTTATTATATATAAGCTTAGACATCAAGAGAGAAATTCTTTGGGCCTACTAAAAGCAATAGCTAAAGTGAGTTTCTTTTTCAATCATTCTTGACATAGCTACTGGACATAAAGCATCCTTTGGCAGTCTGTATTTTTCAGCCAGTCTCCAAGCCTATCCTAAAGTGATCTGAATTTTTCAACATTTCTTATGTCCTTTAGGAGCGAAATTACAGCACCATGTTCCCTCCCCATCCTTTGTAACCTATTAGGTCATCAGAACAGAGAAGAAGGGGCTTTAAGATGCTCATGAAAAAGATGCTAGTCTGATAACAACTACAATAATAATTGCTAGCATTTATGGAGGGCTTTTATTTCTTTTGATCTTCACAAAAACTCTGGGAAGAAGATACTATTATTATCCTCATTTTATAAACATGGAATTTGAAGCTGAGAGAGGTTAAGTGCTTTGACAGGGTCACATGAGTACTACTAAGTATCTGAGGCAGAATTTGAATTCAGGTCTTCCTGACTCCAAGTCCATAGCTCTATACTTTGTCAGCTCTAGCTGACAAACTGGTGACCATTTAAATATATGCCTATGTGTGTACATACATCTATACACACACGAATGTGTGTGTGTGTATGTGTGTCTATATGTAAATTCTGAGCTTTCACAACAAAATGGGTATTTTTCATATCCATATTAGCCTAGAAAAAGGAGATTTTACATGAAACTGTTAACCTTTTTTATATAAAGCTTGCTTTTTTTGTTTAAATATATATTTAAGCTGCAGTTTTCAAAGCTTCCCTGCGTACATGTGTTTCATTCTTGCTTTCCTTCTCTTCTTTTTTCTCTCTTTTTTCTCCTCTTCCTCTTCTTCCCTTTTTTCTCGGTCTCTACTTTTCTTCTCTCTTTTCTCCTCTCCTTTTCTGTTCTTTCCTCTTGTCTTCCCTCTACTTCTCTTCCTTTTAAAAAAATCCCTCAATGACCCTCTTTTCTTTTCTTTTTTTAAAAAACTATCTTTCCCTTTTCAAACTTAGAAGGGAGACTAAAGAATAATCCCGGCAATCCATGGTATTCTAAAAAGTTGCTGAATTCTTTCTGGATTGTGCCATCATTACATGATCAAAAACACCTAGGCAGTTTGTTATTCCCCCAAAGGTCCTAGCAATGGATCACCATATTTTTTGAGTACCCCAAAGTTCCAAGAGAATTCTGGGTTCATACTGCCAGAGATAGCCCTTATAAGTTCATTCAGCTTTTCTACAAAAAAAACATTGTATGGGCATAGATTCTTTTTTTTTTTAATTTAATTTTATTTAATAATAACTTTGTATTGACAGAATCCATGCCAGGATAATTTTTACACATCATTATCCCTTGCAATCACTTATGTTTCGTTTTTTCCCCTCCCTCCCTCCCCACCCCCCCCCAAGATGGCAAGCAGTCCTATATATGTTAAATATGTTGCAATATATCCTAGATACAATACATATTTGCAGAACCGAACAGTTCTCCCGCTGCACAGGGAGAATTGGATTCAGAAGGTAAAAATAACTCAGGAAGAAAATCAAAAATCAAATAGTTCACATTCATTTCCCAGTATTCCTTCTTTGGGTGTAGCTGTTTCTGTCCATCATTTATTCAATGAAACTCAGTTAAGTCTCTTTGTCAGAGAAATCCACTTCCATCAGAATACATCCTCATACAATATCGTTGTCGAAGTGTATAATGATCTCCTGGTTCTGCTCATCTCACTTAGCATCAGTCCATGTAGGTCTCTCCAAGCCTCTCTGTATTCGTCCTGCTGGTCATTCCTTACAGAGCAATAATATTCCATAACATTCATATACCACAATTTACCCAGCCATTCTCCAATTGATGGGCATCCATTCATTTTCCAGTTTCTAGCCACTACAAACAGGGCTGCTACTAACATTTTGGCCCATACAGGTCCCTTTCCCTTTTTTAGTATCTCTTTGGGGTATAAGATGGGCATAGATTCTTAAGTAGTAACTAGTTATCACTGCCTTTTTAGAGTTCAGTCTTAGGGGTGTTATAAAGGGCATCCCAGAAATTGTAGTGCTTTAATAGATTTAAACTGCACTGAGACTTTTGGGACCTCCTGAATATAGGTAATACTCATTCTTACCACTGTTAAACATGATACGATACTTTCCTCATATGACAAATCAGAAAATGGAGCCATAGAAATTTTCAAAGATTTTCCTAAGGTCAAGATTAAAGAAAATTTGAGAAATTCAAATGACAGATTACCTAAGAATTTGATCATTATATTTTTAGAGATGTCTATGATTAGCATCGATTACCTCTGTTGGTGATGACAAATACTGTGAATTATTTTAAAAACAGTTAAATAATATTTTTTTTGAATTACATGTAAAAACAAACTTAAACATTCATTTAAAATTTTTTTGAGTTCCAATTTTTCTCCCTTCCTTCTTTACCTCCCCCCTCCCTTAGAAGGTAAGTCTTTGATATAGGTTATATATGTGGAATATGGAATATGAAACTGTATTTTGCATGATTACACACACATATATATATATATAACAATCATGTAAAACAGTTTCATATTAATCATGTTGTGAAAGAAGCAGACCAAAAGAAAAAAAATGAACAAAATAAAGAAAGTGGAAATAGTATTCCTCAATCTCCATTTAGACTCCTTGGGTTAATTCTCTGGATATGGATGACTTCATCATAAATACGTTGGAATTGTCTTGGATTATTGTACTGCTGAGAAGAGCTAAATCAATTATAGTTGATCATTGTACAGTGTTGCCATTACTGAAATACTATATTCTTTAGATTTTTTTCCATAGTGTTCATTGATCTTGTTCACTTTTTACAGTCATGATCCCATCTAGGGTTTTCTTGGCAAAGATGCTGGAGTGGTTTGCCATTTCCTTCTCTATTGGATTAAGGTAAATAGAGATTAAGGGACATGTCCAGGACCATACAGCTGTTAAATGTCTGAGGCTGGATTTGAAACTTGATTTTCCTGACTCGAGGCCCAGAACTCCATCTACTGAGCCATCTAGCTGTCTTCATCCTACTGTTAGGGATTATCAACTATTGTTTAAGACAGGGATGATAATTGTCTGTGTTATTTAATTTTACAAGTAAACAGGCATTTAAATGAACAAATCCAAATTAATTTTGTGAGAAAGTATGAGTAAAGCAAAAGAAATGCTACAATAATAAGAAACATTTCAGTGTGGGAGGTGATAATTCAATCAACCACATAATATTTTATGGTTATAAATATATATAATTTGCATGACTACAAAAAACTTTAATTGCTCATCTGTAAGTGTTCCTACCAAAGTTCTGAAGGAGACACTCTCTTCAGCTGCTGTGATGGTTCATCTTGATGTTTTTATTTAAATTTCTAACTCTGATCCAGTATCAAAGTAGAAATATGGTGACAGTAGAAATCTTGCTCACTTTTGTTTCTAAAGTTTTTTTCCTTCCCTCCTTCTCCTTTCTCTTCCCTTTTTAAATTCCTTCTCCTTTTCCTCATTTTAATGTCCATCCATTCACATGTGATCTAGGGCAAACAGGACTGATTAGGGTCAGGCTGGTGATTCAGTTTCAGAACCAAAAGGAAACTAGACATTCATGGTCTAACATTTAACTGAAAGGAAGTTTTTTAATAGTATTTTATTTTTCTAAATACATGCAAAGATAGTTTTCACCATTCACCTTTGCAAAACCTTGTGTTCCAAATTTTTCTCCCTCTCCTCCCTCCTCTCTCTTCCCCAAGAGAGCAAGCAATCCACTATAGGTTAAACATGTGCAATTCTTCTAAACATATTTCCATACTTCCATACTTATCACACTGCACAAGAAAAATCAGATCAAAAGGGAAAAAACACAAGAACGAAAAAAAAAATAAGCAAACAAACAACAACAAAAAAAGTGAAAATACTTTTCATTCTTCATAGTCCTCTCTGAGTGTAGATGGCTCTCATCATCACAAGATCATGGGAATTGGCCTGAATCACTTTCATTGTTAAAAAGAGCCACATCCATCAGAATCGACCATTACATAATCTTGTTATTCCTATGTACAGTGTTCTCTTGATTCTTCTCACTTCACTCAGCATCAGTTCATGCAAGTCTCTCCAGGCTTCTCTGAAATCAGCCCACTCATCATTTCTTATAAAATAATAATATTCCATAACATTCATATACTCTAAGTTGTTCAGCCATTCCCTAACTGATGGGCATCCACTCAGTTTCCAGCCTCTTGCCACTACAAAAAGGGCTGCTACAAACATTTTCATCCTTGTGGGTCCTTTTCTCTCCTCTATGATGTCCTTGGGTTACAGACCCAGTAGAGACACTGCTGGATCAAAGGATATGCACAGTTTGATAGCTCTTTGGGCAGAGTTCCAAATTGCTCTCCAGAATGTTTAGATCATTTCAAAGAATGTATTAGTGTCCCAGTTTTTCCACATCCCCTTCAACATTTATCATTATCCTTTTCTGTCATCTTAGCCAATCTGAAAGGTATATAGTGGTATTGTAGAGTTGTCTTAATTTGCATTTCTTTAATCAATAGTCGTTTAGAGCATTTTTTATGTAACTAGAAATGGCTTTAATTTCTTCATCTGAAAATTGTTTGTATCCTTTGACCATTTATCAGATGGGGAATGGCTTGTATTATGAGATCCACTTAGCAGCTTCCTTGCTGCTGCTATAATTTCTGTCAAAACACATTGCCTCTTCTCCCACCCCACTGTCTGTGCCAATAAACAGACTCAGTTATGCTACTCTCCGTTTTTACTTCCCATCTCTGTGCAAAGAAAATAGAAACATAAGAAATCATAGGCATGTGCTGTCAGGGGCTGCAATGTACTGCTATATATACATAAAACTAAAGAATAGAGGCAGCTGGAGCAGAGCACATTAAAGAAAAGGCAACTGGCATCCAGATGGGGACAGTTCTGTCATATCCGAAGTTTTTTAAGGCATGGGCTGATCCCAGTGGAAAATGAATTCTCTAACATGGAGGATATTGAGACAGTTTTGAGTTATAGCTTTCAGGAGATTTGTAAAGAGATGGCAACTGGGAAATAGCAGAATATAAGTGAAAAGAACTGTAATTAAGGATGTTCATCTAAAAACTTCAAGCACAAGCATATATATAGATATCAAACTACTAATAATAGAAAGGAATATGGGAAACGGGACACTTAAAAGAGTCTAAATATTTCTGAGTAAATATGGCAAGACAAAGGAAATTTAACCATCCCCTGATAAGACAGAGGAATTTTTAGATTCTCAAGAGAGCATGGATTCCCAACAGGATGTTCCTAAATGGTTCAAGCAAGAAATGCACTTCGTGAGAGCAGAATTTATTAATTGTGCAGCAGAAATAATTTGTAAAATAGAAAAAGCCACAATGTCAAGGGTTTCCCAAAAAAGTAAAAGAGAAATAGCTACAAATCTGCATAAGTGAAGGATAATTTAGAGAAAGAGAAGTAAAAAAAAATATAAATAAAACAAATCATCTTTATGAAAGCAAAACATATTGATCTCAAAGACAGACAAATTAAGGATCACAGATTTATAGATTAAAAGACCTAAACACTATAATGCAATATATAATGTATGAAAACTGTCATCATAATTGTCCTAAGTAATCCCTCATTTTCTCCCTCCCAGAGAGTCATCCCATATAACATGTGCAATATATAATACTTGTGTACCTCCCACCTCCATGAAGGGGTGGATTGGGGATGTCTTCTCATATCTCTTCATTCACATTCTATGTGATCTTTATAATTTTTTTCTATTTATAGTAATTTATTTTTTCCAATTACATGTAAAGATAGTTTTCAACTTTCATTTTGAGTTTCAAAATTTTTTCTCTTTTTCCCTTTTCACCTCCCTGTCTTTATAATTTTGTTACATTTACTTTTGATTTTTTGGTGTGTAGTTGTTCTGTCTACTTATATTGTTATAGTTACTGTGTATATTTTTTCTTATCTCTACTCACTTCACTTTGCATCAGTTCATACAGATTTTTTTCATATTTTTCTCTATTCATCACATATATAGGAAGTGGGAAAGAGGTACAGAGTGAGCTTTAGGTCATGGTTTTTTTTTTAACCTTCTTTTCGATTGTATGTGTCCCCAGACCATGGGGACAGCTGAAGTTTCTGTTTTAGAGAAGTCTGAGTGGTTATAGGGATCAGAAAAAATATTTAGTCTTCTATCTTGTTGCTCACATGACCAGGAATTTAACAATTACGTTGACAACAAATTCTGGGTATGATCAAGGAAAACTTTCAGCTATAAAGCAATGGTTAACAAAAGACTGCTCTGCGCCCACTAGAAAGCATTGAAACCACAGAAGGGAATGGTGTGATGTGTTCTGAAAAGCAAAAGGAGTCAAAGATGTAGCTCAAACTGACATTCTTTGTAAACCTGAGCTTAATCATCAATGAAAAAAGATGGACTTCAATAAAATAGAAGCATTTGAAACATTCCTACCAAGAAACCCCAGACATGAGCAGATTGTTCACTTTGCAAACTAGTGAGACAGCAGAAACACTAGAAAGGTAAACAAATAAAGCCACCAAGAAAAGCATAAGAAAGTAAACAAATTAGCCTGGAAAAAATGGGAAAAGGTAGAAAGAGAAAGATTAAACAAGAATAACAGCAATTGCAAAAACTAACAAAAGGACCATTAAGAGATTTCTTTCTAAATGTACACAAGGTGATATGGATGAAAGTGGAACTTAAATGGAATAAGTGATGATGGAGGAACAGACCTGAAACACCATGCGATTGGATGCAATTGATCAAGACACTCTGACTATAAATAAATTAATTTTTGTGCGACTAAACGATAGAATGGGAAGACAGAAGATGAAAAGGAAGGAAGAGAAATGTGTGCTGCACTCTAATAAAGTCAATAGTAAACAATGTAGGGAAAATAACTCCTATATCCTCTCAGAAATAATGAGGTATAGGAGAATGAATGAGATGCCAAAGAACAAGATTTGAAAAAGAGGGAAAGAAGGAGAAAATCTCAATTCATTAATAGTAGAGAGGTCAAACTCAGGAACATTCACATGGGGAAAATATTTTATGCAATGGGAGATGGATTTAATTTACAGAAACTTAGGCTTCCATGGGACCAATATGTCTGAGACAGTGGCCATCTGGGGAGAGCATCTTACCTCAAGGGAAGAGAAATAAGAACTCCTGGGGCAACAAACATCCAGGTGAGTGGGAGAACATAGATTCAAAGAGGAGATTTCTTGTCAAATGGGAAAGAAATGATCATGGGCAGAGAAGGGGACAGAAATGCGCCATCCAATCAGGTACACAGGGTAATTTTTACCATGGGATATTACTTCTATCATCATTATCTCCTGTACTAATTGAACACTTCTAAGAATGAGGCACAACAGAAACTAAAAGGAAATTATGGGAAGATCTACAAGGTAATAATATAGAAATTATTTAAAAGAGGGAAATCAAAATTAGGTACATTAATAGTTTTAAATTAATGAGGAAACAGAGACTATAGAAGTAATCAGTAAAATATAAGATCCATGAATCAGAGAATAAAATTTTTGAATAGAGGGGCAGCTAGATGGTGCAGTGGATAGAGCACCAGCCCTGGAGTCAGGAGGACCTGAGTTCAAATTTGACCTAGACACTTAACACTTCCTAGCTGTGTGACCCTGGGCAAGTCACTTAACCCCAATTTCCTCAGCAAAAAGAAAAAAGAATAGAATGAGAATTAGTGAAGAGAAGAAATGAAAGAAATAATTTTCAGAAAAATTCACAGAAAAAAATTAAAAAAAAAAACCCTGCCTAACTAACAAAAGAAATTGAACAACTGAGAAAGGGGTATTTTACTTAAATGCTGAGTTCTTTTCACATGGTGAATGTCTGCCCTTACCGTCCTTGCCACTCTATACCAGTCACCAGTCCAGAAATAAAGATGTTCCTGTACCCTTGGAGAAAACACTATTTTGCACTTGAATGACTTTTGGGGCAAGGCTGACTGGTTGAGAAGCAATAACTGAAAATTCCCTAACCCCTCTCTAATAATTCTAGCTGCAGTATTCCAGCAATTCCACCCTTGACAGTCATTTAGGATCAGGGACTAGATATCCATCTACCCTTCACTTAGGTGTAGCTCATCTCTCCTCATACCTTCTGCTTATTTTTCAAGGACTAATAAATCAATATTATCTTTGCTGCTAGGAAGAGTCAGGTAATCTACTCTTTCCTCCACTCAGAATCCCTCTTCTTACTGCCAAGATTAAAGCCCTAATTACTTTTTTGATCCTTCAGACCCAACTATGTCAGTTCTATCCTTATAGGATTTTTATCCCACTTTCCCCATGTGAATATTGTGTTTCCTGCAATCCTTATTAGATCAGTAAACTACCCTTATTAGATCTGTGCCCTTCCCCCTGGAAATTAATTTTTATATAATTTGCAGTTATTATATGCATACATATCAGTCACCTCTCTCCTTAAAACAATGTAAGATCCTTGATGGTAAGGATTATTTGATTTTTTTTTCAGTGTACCCTCAGGATATAAAACAATGCCTGACATACAGCAAGTGCTTGATAAATGCTTTTTGACATTCAAAAAATACTTAACTGAGAGGGAATAAAAGAACATTGGATAAGATGAAAAAAACCCAAATGTATAATTTTTATAAAATTTCCAAACTAGAGAAATTAGTCACAAAGGAGAGGTGTTAGAAAGTGAGAAGAAAACCTGTGGAAATAAGTTTGAGTTAAAGTTTTGTTACTAAAGAATATTTGTTATGTGGGATGGCTATTTAGGAGGGGAGGGCTATTGGAAAAAATTTGGAACATATAAAAACAAAAAAAATAAAACAACAATTTAAAAATAAATTAATGCTTGGAAGTCTTCTGTTTTAGCTTCATTTTCTCTCCATAGAATTATATGCAGTTTTGTTGAAGAACATAGTAAGTCCATATCTTTTGTATGAAAAATGTAGAGGAAAAATTCCAAGCTCTCAACTAATATGTAGTTGTGGCCACTAAATCTTGTATTATTCTCTCTGTGTGTTCTAGAATTCTTTCTGGCTACTTGAGTATTTTTTCTTTGGATTTTTTAATATGGTAGTTGTCATTCTGAGGTGTTTTTTTCCCTAGGAGAGAACTGATAGATTCACTATTTTTACTTTTTGTTCTAATAGATGTGGATAGTTTTCCTTCATGATTTCTTGAAATATGATAGTTAGGCGTTTTTGGTCATGCTTTCTGGCAGTTCCATGATTCTTAAACTCTCTCTTCTTAACATGTTTTATAGTCAAAATTTCCAATAAGAAATATTTTACTTTTTTATTTTTCACACTTTTGATTTTGGTTTAATATTTCTTATTGGATCATGGAGTTATTTTCGAGGAGTATATCGCTTGAGTAAGATTTTGTAAGCTCTTAATTAATTCTCTTTGTAAGTCTATTTTCCATATTTCCCATACTTTTTCAATTCTTTTTTCTTCTATTTCATTTATTAAATCACTTTTAAAAAACATTTGTTTCATTCCTTGCTGCAATTCTAGTTGAACTTGTGTCAAAACTGAATTTTTCTTTGAAGTTTTGCTTGTAGATAGATATATTGGAGTTATCCTGTTATCACAATAGCTCTTTATGGTGGAATTATTAATTTTTTTACTCATTCTTCCAATCTTATTTTCTAAATTAAGACTTTGTGTTAGAGCCAGGTTCTCCATACTTCTGGAGGGTATTCTGACATTTGTTTCGATCTTCTTTGTATTCTCTTATGTGCTTCTGCTGTCTTGTGGGTACTGAGTGATATGTTCCTACAGGATCTCAGAGATGACTCAGGCTTGAGACCTACAAGTTTTTCATTGTATCCTCAGTTGTCTGATTTAGGGTGAAGTCTGATTGCTTCCTTCCTTCTCTGAGTTTCGCAAACTCCTGAGACCTTTGGTTTTTAGGGTTTTTTGGTGTGCTGAATAAAACCTTTGGCGGGAAAACTTATTTGATGAAGTGGATCTTGTTGTACCTCAGTCAAACAGATGGAATGTAGAAAATTATTTGGGAAAAGTATCATAACATTGATGGAAACTGCTCTTTAATGAAATAACCATATTTGATAGAAGGATAACAATTGATGTTTTCTGCTATGGGCCCGGTTCAATTTTCCAAGACCCTTCATTAACTGAAAAATCATAACAATGCTTATTGGACAGTATTTGAAGACAAAGGCTCTCCCTTGGTTTGACTCCCTTTTCTAGTTTATTTAACTGTCGACTTCTGACAGATCTGGGGGCTAGATTTGAGACCTTGCTCAAAAGTAAAAGCCACATAGCTGATGCTAATTTCTATTCTTATTTCTTATCCTAGTATACAACTTCAGACTTGAGAATGCTCCCTGATCTATAACCTCTAAATAAAGGTTCCCTCTTCAGTCTGCTTGGATTTGTGACCCAGCTCTGGGACACAAGTGACAGATCTGGTAGTTGGCACATTTTGTTTCTTCTCACACAGTATCAGGTCCATCTGTGTAGGATTCAGTACTTCTTTTTGCCCTACGGGACAAGTTTAGTCTCATTGCTGAAAGTTCCATGTGTGGATATCTTCCTGGGCAGACTACATTTTTAGTATCTGCAGGCCCCTATCTGCCTCTCTATGCCAGTCTGAGTTAGAAAATTACTCACTGTGATTTTTCCTTGGATTTTCCAGGAAAGACTTGGTCTGATGCTTCTCTAGGCCTTTCCTGGAGTAATAGGGAATTTGAGGGGAGCTGGGCTTTACTGTTTCCTCCTACTCTGCTGTCTTGACTGGTCTCCCACTTAGCAATTTCTAAACAATTTCCAAATTAACAGTGCTCAGAGAATGCCCAGGCAAACCAAAGCTAAGAGTCCTGGAAATCAGTATCATTCCCAGATATATAGTTATCCAAATTTGAAAAAAATCACTGTTGACAACATTTATCCTCAGGGCATAGTTCTTAAAGACCCAAGGATTACATTCATGTCTGTCTTAAGCACTGTATATCCATTGAGAGCTTTCTTTTTAATCTCTCTGGGACAGCAAAGGATTCCTCCTAGTATGTAGTCAGAAGCACCTTCGCCAGAGTCTGTACAAGGCATTAGGCCATCCAATCAATAAGGACTCCTCTTGGATGTTGTATTTCCCTCAGTTTGACCATGAAGTCTTCCCAATACAATTCTTGCTAACACTGTCAGATGTTTTGAACCTTGCCTGGCATAAGGCATATGGTTAAGGCTTAGGACTAAAATAGATGGTCCATGATGTTTCCTTCCAACATTTAACAAAAATAAGTTTACTTAGCAATAACATTGGAATAATACTTAGGAAAGATATTGCATTAATTCGGTTGAATGTAGTTTACATTTGCCATGGTAGAAAATAATTTGGAAGTGGGTTTCAATCCTTAGGGAAAAGTCTAACTCTTACTGTACTTCATTTTGTATTTAGGTGATCAGGAATTTAAGTATGCCTTAGGCCCCTGGATCAATTAATCCTCAAAGATGATTTTGACACTTTTTAAGGAAAAGGTAGTCTAACCTGCATAGGGTAAATATTGTTTCTCCAGTAATCTGCAAGCTGTATGTCTGTGACAGTTAGAAGTTAAAGCTTTCCAAGTGTAGATCTAAATCATTCATAAAATGTGAAAACTGATCATGCAAAAAGTCAGTTTTATGCTACATTGGACCCTTGAATAACTTTAATTTCTTATTGGCTACAGTGTCAATAACACAGACCCAAACTATATTAGTTAAGACCTTTTTCATAGAATAGCCCCCACATTTATCTTGTGTTTTTTTTAATAAGGTCTGCTTAAAGTGAAACTTGGAATTTCTAATTTAAGTAATGAAATCTGGAATCCCTTGTTTGCTCCTGGAGAACTCCATTGGTTCTCTAAATTAAGCAGTGCGGATATTTCTTCTAAGAATACAGATTGCAATTGCTCCATGCCTGTCCATCCTTTACAATTCTTGACTACATCATCTCCATAAATTCACTATAGAAGAACTGCCTGACACACTAGAGGTCTTCCTTGAGTTTGACTTTGTGATGGAACAGGAGGGTTTGTCCATTCATTATAGTCCAGTGGTTCTCAAACTTTTGTTCTTAGTATCTTCATGTTGTTAAAAAAACTATCAAGAATATGTTCAAAGAGTTTTTGTTCACAAGGGTTATATTTATAGCTATTTACTATATTAAAAATAAAAAAATAATTTTGAATTTGTAGACCCTCTGAAACGGTTTCAGAGACCCCAACAATTCTTTAGACTACACTTTGAGGCCCACTGCATTATACCTTGCTCTCAGCAGGTAATCAGACCATCTTTCTAGTTATCTGATTTCATTTATAGTAAGAGCGTCAAGACTGCCTCAATTCTTCTAGTACTATGTTTATTCATTGGTTGCTGGGAAAATAACATAAATTTGAATGGCAAAAAGTTTGCTATGGATGACCTAAAATCTGTGATTCTTAAGATTCCCAGGTCCTTTTTCTGCCGCCATTGCTGCATAAGTACAAGAAAGGGTGGGAAAAGGACTGAGGGTCATTTTGTATGTTTTTCTTTGTTTCATAGGTTGCCATGGTCAAAGAATTCATTACGAAGTGGTCAGTCTAATGGTGATAAGCCTCTTTGTACTTAGCTATGCCAGTTCTTATAAGCAGGCAGGGTGTTGCTGTGACCATACCTCAAGCCTTTCCAGGATGGTAGAACCCATTAGAGTGTGCTCTTTAGATAAAGCTTTTAAGAAGCCAGGGTTACCTCTAGACCACTATGAGCCACTGAAGGAGGAGGACTATGTGGAGATCCAAGGGAGCTAGAGATTTTACTTCTAAATATTATTTTTAAAAGTTCAAGTCCTAACCTTCACCTTTCATAATCATGACTGCCAATCACAACAACTTATTTATGTATTTTGTTATGTGTGAGCTATATTTTTTTAATTAAAGCTTTATTATATATAAAAGCTATATATTTTTTTATCAAAGCTTTTTATTTTCAAAATATATGCATGCATAATTTTTCAACATTGATCCTTATAAAACCTTGTGTTCTAAATTTCCCCTCTTTCCCCCCATCCCCTTTCCTAGATGGCAAGTAATCCAATATATGTTAAACATGTTAAAATATATATTAGATCCAATATATGTACACATATTTATACAATTATCTTGGACAGCTATATTTTTAAGGTAGTGTTTCAAACTGGTGAGGATTTTTTCTACTGATGATGACTTGGAATGGGTATGGAAAAATGAAACAGGTGTATGATCAAGAAACAAGTGATAGCAATGTGAGAGGGAAAATTCCTACATCAAATTAAGTAATTGTGCTTAATTGTATATACTTTTGTCTAATATTTTAATTCTCATTAATTTTCCTAGAAACAAATTGCATTGAGAATTGAATTTCATATATTACAAATGACATTGTGTAAAACAATGTTCCAAAAGTAATCTTCTTTAGTGGATATTTAAAGGAGAAGAAAAAATGCTTCTCAAAATGATTTCTTTTTGTTCTTATTTATGTGAATAAAGTGAAGGAAAAGGGAGAGCACTTTTTAATTGTATCTCACATGATCTTTCTTTACTATGGAAGAACATAAGTGGCTTAATTCCATCTGCTAGTTATGATAACAACCATAAGATTTTATAGATGCTATAGTATCAATTTGGCTTTTCCAAAAAGTAACTAGTTTTTCTAAACTTTTCCCTTAAATGTCCCTAATGTAAACCCTAGCTCTCACTTCTACAAAGAAAGGAGATATTCATCAAAACCACGCCCTCTGTTTCCACAAGCAAAAAAGATATTTCAAATCATTCTTTCCACCTTCTGTGATTTTTATTGATGTAGGTTAGGCCATTCTTCAGTTGGTGAGCCTGTAAAAATCCAAGGTTAGAGGAGGACTTCATATTTAAGCCCTTTCCCTTTTGCCACCACCATACTCACTTTCTCTCTCTCTCTCTCTCTCTCTCTCTCTCTCTCTCTCTCTCTCTCTCTCTCTCTCTCTCTCTCTCTCTCTCTCTCTTTTTCTCTCTCTCTCACAAACACACACATACACTGCAAAAAAGAGTGCAAGATATTCCTTATGACAGGTAAGTAGTATTGCAATTATGACAGATTGTGATTGAAGTGGAGGCAAACAAGGAGAGAATTTTGAATGTTTGACATTTGTTTTAAAACTACCTTACTACCCTATACCCTTTACCATCTGTCTGTTATCCCTCCAAATACCCACCTCCATCTTCCCACAGGGTCCTATTGTCTTCAGTTCCTGTTTCTCAGGGGCGGAGCCGCAGGAGGCAGCCATGGGTGCTATAATAAGCACCTGCAGCCAGCACAATGGGCTGTGGGTGCCTGTGGGAGAGACAGATTGATGTATTGTGCACGGAGGAGGAGGGCTGTCACTTGAATCCATGTGAACCCAGGCTTTAGGGGCAAGGAAGATTGACAGCTTTTGTAGGTTGCCTTTCTTTTTTCAAAGCTGGGCTTTCATAGACAGTAAGTTTGGGGCCCCAGGCTCTCACTCCCATCATTCTAACCGGGGCAATCATGAGCATTCAGAATTTCTGTTTTTTCCCCCCTTGTTCCGCATTAAATGATTTCAGTAAAGGAATGTGCAGCATTCATTAGAATTTGTTAGCAGATACCAAGGGGAAAAGTTTCTTCACAACAACTCTAGTAGATGTCACTGGCACAAAGAACTCTTTGTTTTCTCTCCCCATTACATTATCACTGCAATATGTAAGGTAGTGATTCTTTTCATTGGAATTAAGTGGAAAGCTACTAAATCTTGTTTGATTCTCCAAAAAGAATAAGGTCCTTAACACTTATCTTTTAACTTCTTTCATTCCCCAAGGTCCATGTTTGCTTTTGCTTTCAGTGCTCCTCATTTCCTGGTCAGCCTGATTGTAGATCCAGTTGTGTGTACCATTTGGCTCCTACAATCGCAGGCGATAACTTCAAATATATAGGAATTGTTGTCTTGTGAAAATAACTACTGCTAATATTGAAGATCAAGGACACACTAGCAGTTTGGCGGAGACATACCTCAAAACACAAAGTTTACGGTACTAACTTTGCATTGAAGCTCACTTTGCTAAAATATTGCTGTTTCACCTTACATATGACATGAAGTGGATAGAAGAGTGAGAACCCAGACCCAGGAATGCTTGGGTTTTTTCCACAGGAGGAACATTCTGAAAACATTTCACCTCATTTAAATACCAAGGGACTCCAAAATGACTCTTTTCAGTAAGGTTAATGACCTTGACTATGGCCTTTTATTTTTATTTTGTTTAACTTTCATTTTTTACTGTTTTGGTGTATTTTGGATGAAAGCCAAGCAGGGCATACAAACAGAAGCAAATTGTCTTTGGCATCTGAGGATCACAGAAAGTATTCAAATAGTTTGGGGACATTTTTCCTCACATCTCAACTCTATGAAACCATTTCCATTTCCCGCCTCCTCCCATACCCACAAATGAATTGAAAATTAACTGAAACAATTTGTCTTCAGATTATTTTACTTAAACTTGGCAGAGAAAAAGTGAAAAAAACAGATTTCTCAAGAAGAATGTATTCCTACTTGCTGTCTAGGTATTAGTACCATGATAACTAGGGCACGAGGTACTCCTTTGTACCTCCTCACTTTTAAAAATTTCTGTGTTGGATTCCACATTTCACCAAAGAGGGAATGAAAATTACATATTAGTGCTAGTCTGCTATAAGTACTAATTAACTAATTAATCAGGTGCTGAAACTGAATAGAGTATCTCAGCCAGACCACTGCAGCCTAAGCAGAGCGCTGTATTATTAAAAGACAGTACCGTCTTTCTTCTTGGTATTTAAGCCATTCAGAAATGGAAAGGAGAATATGGTATCTTACTGTCATTCATCTCAGCCCAAGTCTCTTAAATTAGGAAACATCAGCTAAAAGCATGAGACACTGATAAAAACTAAGGCAGAATCTAGAATGGGTAAACTCTAAAGCTCTGGAAACCCTTTTGACTACTAGTATATAGTGTAGTAATGTCTCTCTGAAGACAGAAGAGAGCAGGTATCTTTATGTTTTTCTTCTGTAAATGGTGGTTGTGATGGGTATGTGTTTTTTAATGAATCTGAACAAGAAATATCTCCCCTTTGGGGCTGATCTTTGCTCTTTAGCCTCATCCCTCATGCATGTAAATGAGAGGAGTCCAATTACACATATGGGAAAAAGGTCTAATGACTCGTGAAAAGGCCCAGTTTTAGAAAAAGGGCACAAACACCCTACTTCCCCTCCCCCCTTTCTTTTTTCTTTTTTCTTTTTTAGCTTAGAAACATGTATTTCTCCTTTTAGGCAAAATGGTCAGATAAGAGAGGTCATTTTATTTTGTTTCTTAATTTTCACTTATAGACTATACCTTTCCAAAAGGATGAACTTATAATGCCTTCTTTACACTGCAGTTATTTCTGGGCCATTAGCAAATAAACATAACAGAAGTGCCCCAAAGAACTTTTAATATAGTTGTCAAATAATATTGGCAATATAGTTCTTTAGTTTTACAAGTTTAGCCAGATACAAATAATGCTTACCATTCTCTTATAATTCTGCTCTATAATTATTGTACTGGTAAAGTATTGGAATATGACCTCAAAGGTCAAACCCGTACCTTAACAAGAATGTCCTCTACAATATTCTAAGCAGGGGTTATGCAGTCTCTGCCTGAGTTCCTCCACAGATAGGGAACTCGCATGGCTACTTCTTTAGGCGGACCATTCCTCTTTTGGACAGCTCTAATTGTTAGAAGGTTATCCCTTACGCTAAGCCAAAACATAAAATGAGGGGATTGGAAGAAATGACCTCTGCGGTCCTTTTTCGCTATAGAACTATGAAAACCTGACTTTCCCAACTTTTCTATAGGTGCCAGTTTTATTCTGTAAAGTAAGCAGATGAAGTCTCATTGCTCTTGCATATAAGAAACCACTAAATAAGTTATGATGAACAACTTTAAAGTCCTTTCTTCTTCTTCAGGCTAAACATGACTAATTTATTCAAATGATCTTGAATTGGCACATTTTTGAGTCCTCTCCGAATCTTGGCTAATTCATCTGGACACATTCTAACTTATCTGTGTCCTCTCTAAAAGGTACTATCTCGGAGAGTTACTTCACAGAAACAAAATTAGAGCACTGGAGAAATATTCATTGTCTATCATTGAGTCAAACCAAAAAGATATCTTTGCTGCCTCCGTTTTTGTTTGGCTTTGTTGCTATGCCAAACTGTTTACACTGTAGAGCCAGACAAAATGGCAAAATTCATCTGGAGGAAGAAGAGATCAAAAAAGAGTAATGAAAAAAGCATTGCATTCCCAGATTTCAAACTAAATAATAAAGAAGTAAGCCTCAAAACTATTTGGAATGAGTTTAAAAATAGAAAACTATTAATAGTGGAAACAAGTAGATGATGGAGACTCAAAAATCAATTGAATCTAGTAGTAACCCACTATTTGATATATGTAAGAATCTAAGACTATTGGGAGAAGGACTCCCTATTAGACATCAGATGGGAAAACTATAAAAGTACTGGGCGCAAAACAGGTCTCACCCATCACTCTACAGCACATACCACAGTAAGATGCAAATACATTAGTAAAAATTGCTAGCATTTATATAATGATTTATAGTTGCAAAACCTTTTACATGTTATCTCATTGGATCCTTACAATAACCCTGGAGATAAGTGCTATTAAGACCCCTAATTAACAGATAAGGTAACTAATGCTGAGAGGTTAAATGGTTTTCCCAGAATCAAACAGCAATTAAGTGACTGAGGGAGAATTTGAACTCAGGTCTTCTTAACTCCAAGAACAACACTCTATCCACTGACTAAATATGATAATCTAAATGCAAAAGACAATATCATAAAAAGAAAATTAAAGAATGGATTTGCCTTAAGTGCTTGGTTGTTTGATTCAAGCACACCTTTTAAGAGTTTCACCCCTTTACAGGAAGGAGGTACCTTGTGAGAAATAATCTAAGCCTGGAAAAGATCATTAAATTTCAGTTACATAAAATTTAAAAAAAAGCTTTTGCACACATAAAAGCATTACAGCTAGAATAAGAACTGTGGGATGACTGGGACAAATTGATAAGCAAAGAAAGCATAATCAAGAGAACAAGATAAATGATGACTATAATAATGTAATTGAAATAGCACTAAAAGTCACTCAACAAATAGAATGAAATAATTTCTTGAATACCTATTCTATGTCATGTACTTTCCAACTATTATCTCATTTGATTTTCACAGCACCCTGGGAGGTAAGTACCTCTAAGCAGGTATTTTTTAATGAATCTTTATTCATTATTACCTTTATTTGACAGATGAGGAAACTGAGGCAAACAGATTTCAAGTAACTTACTCAGGGTCACACAGCTAGTATATGTCTGAAACTTTATTTGAACATGGATCTTCCTGACTCCAAGCCTAGCACTGTACCACCTAGCAGCCTTCTTGGCATTCGAATGCCAGATAAACTCATCTGAATGAATAGGTGGCCAATTTTGATCCCAGTGTACAAATGATTCAACATGATGTAATGGGAAGGGTATATCAAGAAATTATTGATGTTGGAAAAAAAGACACCATTTTTTTTCTACTAGCATCAAGAATTAAGTACAATAAATCCAATGTGCTCTACCTAGGACAGAGTATTTTGTTACCTCCGTTCTTGTTTGGCTTTGTTGCTATGCCAAACTGTTTACTGTAGAGCCAGACAAAATGGCAAAATTCATTTCTTTTTACCTCAATACTGCATATTGTGGAACTAGGTCAGGTTGGAAGCCAGAGTAGTCTAGATCAGAGGTTTCCATATTTACTAATGCTACATTCCTAGCAATAAAAAGTTTTTGAGCATGTCCCCAAAATAGGTCTATTTATAAATTATGGAATTTATTATTGTATTAAGATATTTTGCAAATTAGAAAACAAATATTAAGGATGATACTTTACATTTTATTTTAAATATGTTATAAAATAGTAATAATAACATTTTTTAAATGTGAGCGAGATGATTGAATATTGAAACTTTTAATTTGATACTTTGTGATACAGGGGTTCAAAGGCCTAGTTCTGAGTTGAGTTTATTTTGAAGTTTGGTTTTAATGGTTATCACAGCTGAAAAAATGCGACACAGAGATACAGTGAAAATATGTGAGGGGAGCAGCTAGATGGCATAGCGGATAGGTCAAGAGGACCTGAGTGCAAATCCTGCCTCAGACACTTAACACTTCCTAGCTATGTGATTCTGAGCAAGCCACTTAACCCCAATTGCCTCATTTTAAAAAAGTATGTTGGGATCTGTAGTCCAAGGAACTGCATTCAGAGTCTTCCTTTGTCACTTACTAGCTGTGTGACTTTGAGCAAATCACTGTACCTCTTCTGTGCCTTAGTTTCCTCTTCTATAAAATGAGAGTTGATCTTTAAGGTCCCTTCCAGCTCTAGGTATAGGAGCCTATGTGTCATCAATGGAATGTTACTTCACTTCCTTAGGCCTCAGTTTCCTTTTCTGAAAAAATGAGGGGGGCTGGACTAGATAGTTTCTGAGGTCTTTTCTAGCTCTAAATATGGGATTCTAAGATCTATAGCTCCTAACAGAAGAAATGTATTATTGGCTACAGTTACTAAATCATCATATTCATATTTCTATCCTATTCTTCAACTATGTATAGCTTTTTGTTAAAAATTGGTTAATAAATATCTGGTTGTTGTCCTTTGTTTTTGAAGAGCACCAAAATAACATCACTATGTTAGAGTAGAGTTACAATATGTCTGACTGTGGCTCATCAGGTCAATGTGTTCTGCCATCCCTATGAACATCTGGGGTTGCTTCTCTAATTTTGCGTATTTCGCATTTCCTTTGGGCTAATTCAGTTCTACTTTCTATCTTCTCTGAGGTCCATCAGTCATTCTAAGAATTCATTAGAAGGTGTTCTATTTTCATATTTTTGAAAAAAGTGTTCTAAAACCAACTGAAATTCTTCATCAGGAAGAATTTTTCATAAGTTAGAAGAATGATTTTTAGAGTTTTATATTATTTTTGGCAATAAAAATCATATAATGATAGAAACACTTCCAGATATCAGTTTTCAAAAAGAATTCTTCACTATGTATTTCTCTTCTTCTTTTTTTTGTGTGAGGCAATTGGGATTGAGTGACTTGCCTAGGTTCTCACAGCAATTAAGTGTTCAGTGTCTGCAGCCAGATTTGAAGTCAGGTCCTCCTGATTATAAGGCCAATGCTCTATCCACCTAGCTGCCCTGCATATGTCTTTTGAAGAGCAGTTACTTTCTCACTAATTGTTTTAACAAGACAAAACAAAAAAATTAAATTTATAAAAGTATATTTTGCAGTTTGAGAAAGTCAGGCTTGTATCATAACTGCAAGCTACAGTGAGTAAGTGGGTATATTCATTTCATTATTTTAAAAAAATTGTTTATTTCCTAGGGAATAGGAAGGCCTGTTAGTAAATAATTGTTAGTAATTAGTTATTCAGGTAATTTGAACCATGTAATTTTCCAAATAATTGAATATTAATGTTGAAAAATCACTCCTTCCCGTTGAAAAAGAAATTCTGGTAGGAGACACTTTTACTCATTTTAACTCAGGATACAAAGCACTATGAAGCAATCTGGGGATCATAGTGTATTCCTTGGGGAGGGGGATGGTAGGAATTTCTGGATACGAGAACCTGTGCAGCTGGTATAAGTGCCCTCATTTCAATTCTAATTGCCATGGGCAACTATGAAAAGAGAGCATGTTGGAATTGTATTTGAGACATGTCTCATGATGGCTATCTTGTTAAGGGTGGGATGTGACCCATATTCCAAGTGTCTGATCTGGTACCCCTCATTGATCATTTCCAAATGGCTTTGGGAGAAAAAATATGTATGACACATTTTTAAGTCAAACATACAATATTAACATTTTCTTCATCACTTGCCTAACTCTAGATAATCAGCAGAAAATAAATGAAGCCGTGATTTGTAGCATTTCCCTATTTCCAAGGTATAAATGCTCCCACAGAAAGCTGACTAATTAAATCTTCCAGGAAGCAATACAAGTTGGCTCCAGAACAGTTCTTATGTACTTTGGAGACCATTGATTCAAGATGACTAGAACAAAAGAAGGGGATATAGTCCTTTTGCCCGCAGTCAGAGCATATCTGGAATGTTCAGCTCTGGGTAATGCATTTTAAAAAGTATATTGACTAACTCTGGTGCTCAGAGAAGAGTAACCAGGTTGGTGAAGGCATACTGGCTCTGAAGTCAGACAACCTGAGGTTATATTTCACCTCTCATCACTTACTGTGACTGTGGGCAAGTGAAAAAAAGTCCTGGTGCCTCGGTTTCCCCACTTGTAAAGTGGTACTGGGCAAGGTGGCTTGAGTACCCTTCTAGCTCTAAATTTATGAGCCTATGATCTATGTTACTAATATATCAGTTGAAGAAAATGACAGTGTTTAGGCTGAAGAGAAAATAGAAGGGGATGGGTTGTGAGAGTAGAACATGATTTCTATCTTCACGTGTATAAAGGTTTGCCACATGGAAGAGAGATTAGACTTGTTCCACTTGGCTTCAGAAGACAAAACTGATATTAATGGTTAGACATTTCAAATGTGGAGATTTCTTTTTGATAGAAGAGCTGCCCCATAATAGAACAGATTGGCCAAGGAGACAGCCAACTCCTCATTCTTAAAAATATTCAAGTGGGAAACATAACTGCTTGTTGGTGATGCCGCAGAGAGAACTCCTGCTCCGTCCTCTCTGAGGTCCATTCCCTCTTCTGGAATGTGATTCCAAACCCCAATTTCTATGTGAGCACATCACCTACTGTTTTTCTAGCTTATATAATTTAGTTTTCAGTTCCTTGGTGATAAGCAAGCTCAATGCTAAATTTTGCCAAGATGTCAATCTGTCCCTCTTACATTCAAGGTCTATACCACACTCAAATGCTGTATTTTTCCTGGCATGCAAATGGCCTAACCCTTTCTACCTATTCCCATCCCAATGCCTTACTTATCCTTGGTTCCATTTTTATGTAGTGTTACCTAAAAGGATCCAGAGGATCATAGATTTATAGCTAGAAGAGACCTCTGTATAGATGGGAAAACTGATGCTTGGCAAGGTTAAGGACCTTTCATAGCTCTGTAGTGAATAATAACAATAATAGCTAACATTTCTGTAGTGTTTTAAGATTTAAGATTAAAATTTTTTTTACAAATATGATCACATTTAATTCTTATAACAACCCTAGAATTAGGTGTTTTTAATTATTATTATTCTCATTCTAAAGTTGAGGAAACTGAGGAAGAAATAGGTGAAGTGATTTGTCCAGGGTCCCCCAATTAGGATGTTTCTAACACTGGATTTAGACCTAGGCCCACAGCTCTATCCTCCATGTCACTTAGCCATTCCCTATATATAGGATAGGCCCCTTGTACAGAGAAGCATATTAAAATGTTCAGAAATACAATGTAACAAAGAAACAAAAGTGTGAAAATACTTCTACTTCATTTATAAACTTTTGTCTTTTTATTTGAGTCTTCCTATATAGGGGCATATTTCGTATAGTTACATCAATAAGCTCATAGTAACAATCATTCATTTGGGTTATAACTTGGTCCTATTTCTGATTTTTTCCATAACCCAAAACTTGACTGCTACCATCACAATGGCAGCAGTTACCAATCTATTCTAGGCTAGTGAGGTAGTTACCAATCTATTCTAGGCTAGTGAGGTGGTAGAGAATTGCTGTGAGTAGGTATAAGGAAAGTAAAAGGTGAGGCTGAAGTATGAGAAGGTCAAGGGTACCTTCCATAGTCTTGAGGGATCATGTAGAGAAAGACCTGGGCTAAATATTAGGGTATTTCCATGAAAGCAAGGTAGGTATTTTTCCTTATGAGTTATTATTAAACATTCTTGTACCAATGTCTGAAAGTTTGTGTATATGTCCATTTTGGTGATTCATTGTCCTCACCCATTTATAATGTATAAAATTCATAATCTGATGGTACCTCTAGAATAACCGCAAATCATTTTATGAGTATTAGGTTATAAAATTCAGAAAGCTTATTTGTACATTAAAAACCCAGAAAAGAGCTTTAATGCCATATAATCAAGAACCCATACTATCCATGAGCAGGTCCCCTACCTCCAGAGAACCCCAGCAAGGAAAGGGTTAGGGCCATCTTCTCATTTTAAGAGCATTTGTATGTACTAAATTACTATTTTATTTCAGTTTTTAAAAAATGTTTATTTAAACTGTTGAATTTCAAATTCTATTCTTCCTTCCCTTTTTCTCTCCCTCACCAAGATGGTAAACAATCAGATATAGGTTATAGATGTGCAATTATATAAAACATTTCTATATTAGTCATCTTGTTCAAGAAGACTGAAATAAAAGAAAAATATGAAAAGAAAGTGAAAATAGCATGCTTCAATCTGTATTCAGTCAATATCAGTTCCTTCTCTGGAGATGGATAGCATGCTCCATCATTAATCCTTTGAGATTGTGTTGGATCATTGTATTGCTGAGAATAGCTAACTCATTCATAATTGATCATCATATGATGTTGTATACAATATTCTCCTAGTTCTGTTCACTTCCCTGTGCATCAGTTCATGTCTTTTCAGATTTTTCTGAAGTAATCCTGCTTGTCATTTTTTATTACATGATAACATTCCATTACAATCATATGCTACAGCTTCCTTAGCCATTCCCAAATTGATGGACATCCCTTTGATTTCCAGTTCTTAACCACCACAGAAAGAACTGTTATAAATATTTTTGTACAAGCACGTCCTTTGTCCTTTTTCCTTTTTTGCATCTCTTTGGGATATAGACCTAATCGTGGCACTGCTGGATCAAAATTTTGTAGCCCTTTGGGCATAGTTCCAAATTGCCATCCTGAATGGTTGGATCAGTTCACAACTCTGTGAACAATGCATTAGAGTTCTACTTTTCCCACATACTCTGCAACCATTTCTTTTTTTGCCATATTAGCCCCTCTGATAGATGTGAGATGGAACCTCAGTTGTTTTAATTTACATTTTCTGATCAATAGTGATCTGAGAGCATTTTTCATATGACTAGAGATACTTTTAATTTCTTTGAAAATTGTCTATATACTTTGACCATTTATCAATTGGGGGATGACTTGTATTTTTATAAATTTGACTCACTTCTCTATATATGTGAAAAATGAGGCCTTTATAAGAGATTCTTGTTGCAAATTCCACACCCCTCCAGTTTTCTGATTTCCTCACAATTTTGGTTCCATTGGTTTTGTTTGTGCAAAAAACTTGTACAATTTTTTATTATCAAAATTATCTGTTTTATATTTTGTGTGATGCTTTCTATATTTTCTTTGATTCTAACTTCTTCCCTTATTCACAAATCTGACAGATAAACTATTCTGTGCTCCCTTAATTTGCTTGTGGTTTCACCCTTTATGTGTAAATCATATACCTAATTTTGATATGTGGTTTGAGATGTTGTTGCATACCTAGTCTCTGCCATGCTATTTTTCAGTTTTCCTAGCAGTTTTTGCAAAATACTGAGTTTTAAAATGATCATTTGCATAATGTAATTTTAACGTAATCTATTCCACTGGTCTGCCACTCTATTTCTTTGAGATCTGATATGGTTAGAGCACCTTTTTTCACATTTAAAAAATTGATTCCTTTGATATCTTTGAACTTTTGTTCTTTCAGATGAATTTTATTATTTTTTCTAGCTCTATAAGATAATTTTTAAATTGTTGATTGGTATGGCACTGAACAAATAGATTAATTTAGGTAGAATGGTCATTTTTATTATATTACTAGGCCTACTCATAAGCAATTAATATTTTTCAATTCTTTAGATCTATTTCTGAGAAAAGTGTTGCATTGTTATATTAACATAGTTTTTGAATTTGCCTTCACAGGTAGACTCCAAAATGTTTTATATTGTTTACAATTACTTTAAATGGGATTTTTTGTTTCTATCTTTTCCTGTTGGACTGTGTTGGTGATATATAGAAAGGCTGATGATTTTAGGGGGGGGATTATTTTGTATTCTATAGCTTTGCTAAAGTTGTTAATACTTTCAAGTAGTTTTTTAGTTGATTCTCTAGGATTTTCTTTTTTTTCTCTTTTTTTTATTTTGAAAAAAATTTCTTTACAACACTATCCCTTGCACTCATTTCTGTTCTGACTTTTTCCCTCCCTCCCTCCACCCCCTCTCCCAGATGGCAAGCAGTACTATACATGTTAAATATGTCACAGTATATCCTAGATAAAATATATGTGTGCAGAACCAAATAGTTCTCTTGTTGCACAGGAAGAATTGGATTCAGAAGGTAAAAATAACCCGGGAAGAAAAACAAAAATCCAAACAGTTTACATTCATTTCCCAGTGTTCTTTCTTTGGGTGTACCTGCTTCTTTCCATCGTTGATCAATTGAAACTGAGTTAGGTCTCTGTCGAAGAAATCTACTTCTGTCAGAATACATCCTCATACAGTATCGTTATTGAAGTATATAATGATCTCCTGGTTCTGCTCATTTCACTTAGCATCAGTTCATGTCAGTCTCTCCAAGCCTCTCTGTATTCATCCTGCTGATCATTTCTTACAGAACAATAATATTCCATAACATTCATATACCACAATTTACCCAGCCATTCTCCAATTGATGGGCATCTATTCATTTTCCAGTTTCTAGCCACTACAAACAGGGCTGCCACAAACATTTTGGCACATACAGGACCCTTTCCCTTCTTTAGTATCTCTTTGGGGTATAAGCCCAGTAGTAGCACTGCTGAATCAAAGGGTATGTGCAGTTTGATAACTTTTTGGGCATAATTCCAGATTGCTCTCCAGAATGGTTGGATTCATTCACAACTCCACCAACAATGCATCAGTGTCCCAGATTTCCCACATCCCCTCCAACATTCATCATTATTTTTTCCTGTCATCTTAGCCAATCTGACAGGTGTGTAGTGGTATCTCAGAGTTGTCTTAATTTGCATTTCTCTGATCAATAGTGATTTGGAACACTTTCATATGAGTGGAAATAGTTTCAATTTCATCCTCTGAAAATTGTCTGTTCATACCCTTTGACCATTTATCAATTGGAGAATGGCTTGATTTCTTATAAATTAGAGTCAATTCTCTATATATTTTGAAAATGAGGACTTTATCAGAACCTTTAAATGTGAAAATGTTTTCCCACTTTGTTGCTTCCCTTCTAATCTTGTTTGCATTAGTTTTGTTTGTACAAAGGCTTTTTGATTTGATATAATCAAAATTTTCTATTTTGTCATCAATAATGATCTCTAGTTCATTTTTGGTCACAAATTTCTTCCTCGTTCACAAGTCTGAGAGGTAAACTATCCTATGTTCCTCTAATTTATTTATAATCTCGTTCTTTATGCCTAAATCATGGATCCATTTTGATCTTATCTTGGTATACGGTGTTAAGTGTGGGTCTGTGCCTAATTTCTGCCATACTAATTTCCAGTTTTCCCAGCTGTTTTTGTCAAATAATGAATTCTTATCCCCAAAGTTAGGATCTTTGGGTTTGTCAAAACTAGATTGCTATAGTTGACTATTTTGTCTTGTGAACCTAACCTTTTCCACTGATCAACTAATCTATTTCTTAGCCAATACCAAATAGTTTTGGTTACTGCTGCTTTATAATATAGTTTTAGATCAGGTACAGCTAGGCCACCTTCATTTAATTTTTTTTTCATTAATTCCCTCGAGATTCTCGACCTTTTGTTCTTCCATATGAATTTTGTTGTTATTTTTTCTAGATCATTAAAATATTTTCTTGGGAGTCTGATTGGTATAGTACTAAATAAATAGATAAGTTTAGGGGTATTGTCATCTTTATTATATTCGCTCGGCCGATCCAAGAGCACTTAATATTTTTCCAATTATTTAAATCTGACTTTATTTGTGTGGAAAGTTTTTTTGTAATTTTGCTCATATAATTCCTGACTTTCCTTTGGTAGATAGAGTCCCACATATCTTATGTTATCGACAGTTATTTTGAATGGGATTTCTCTTTGTATCTCTTGCTGTTGGATTTTGTTGGAGATGTATAAAAATGCTGAGGATTTATGGGGATTTATTTTGTATCCTGCAACTTTGCTAAAGTTATGAATTATTTCTAACAGCTTTTTAGTAGAATCTCTGGGGTTCTTTAAGTATACCATCATATCATCTGCAAAGAGTGATAGTTTGGTTTCCTCATTACCTACTCTAATTCCTTTAATCTCTTTCTCCACTCTTATTGCTGAGGCTAGCATTTCTAATACAATATTGAATAATAATGGTGATAGTGGGCAACCTTGCTTCACTCCTGTTTTACTGGGAAAGATTCCAGTTTTTCCTCATTGCATATGATGCTTACTGACGGTTTTAAATATATGCTCCTGCCTATTTTAAAGAAAAGTCCATTTATTCCTATACTCTCAAGTGTTTTTATTAGGAATGGATGTTGGATTTTATCAAATGCTTTTTCTGCATCTATTGAGATGATCATTTGGTTTTTGTTAATTTAGCTATTGATATAGTCAATTATGCTAATAGTTTTCCTAATATTGAACCAGCCCTGAATTCCTGGTATAAATCCTACTTGGTCATAGTGTATTATCCTGAGGATGATTTTCTGTAATCTTTTTGCTAATATTTAATTTAAGATTTTAGCATCAATATTCATTAGGGAGATTGGTCTATAATTTTCTTTCTCTGTTTTCAACCTACCTGGTTTAGGTATCAGTACCATGTCTGTGTCATAAAAGGAATTTGGTAGGACTCCTTCATTCCCTATTTTTTCAAATAGTTTATAAAGCATTGGGGCTAATTGTTCTTTGAATGTTTGGTAGAATTCACATGTAAATCCATCTGGTCCTGGGGATTTTTCTTAGGCAGCTGATTAATAGCTTGTTCTATTTCTTTTTCTGAAATGGGACTATTTAAGCAATTTACTTCCTCCTCTGTTAATCTGGGAAGCCTATATTTTTGGAGGTAGTCATCCATTTCACTTAAGTTATCAAATTTATTGGTATAAAGTTGGGCAAAGTAACTCCTTCTTATTGCTCTAATTTCTTCTTCATTGGTGGAAAGTTCCCCCTTTTCATTTTTAAGACTACTAATTTGATTTTCCTCTCTCCTTTTTCTAATCAGATTTACCGAACGTTTATCTATTTTATTGGTTTTTTCATAAAACCAACTCTTAGTTTTATTTATTAATTCAATAGTTTTTTTTTTACTTTCAATATTGTTAATTTCTTTTAGTTTTAGAATTTCAAGCTTAGTAATTGATTGGGGGGTTTTAATTTGGTCTTTTTCTAGCTTTTTAAGTTGCAGGCCCAATTCATTGATCTTCTCTTTCTCTATTTTATGCAAGTAAGCTTCTAAAGGTATAAAATTTCCCTTTATTACCTCTTTGGTTGCATCCCACAAATTTTGTTTTGCTGTCTCATCGCTGTCATTATCTTGAGTGAAATTATTAATTGTGTCTATAATTTGCTGTTTCACCCAATCATTCTTTAAGATGAAATTATTTAGTTTCCAATTACTTTTTGGTCTATTTACTCCTAACTTTTTGTTGAATGTAGTTTTTATTGCATCGTGATCTGAAAAGAAAGCATTTACTATTTCTGCCTTCCTGCATTTACTTTTGAGGTCTTTATGTCCTAATATATGGTCAATTTTTTTATAGGTTCCATGAACTGCTGAGAAGAAAGTATACTCCTTTCTGTCACCATTCAGTTTTCTCCAAAGAGCTATCATACCTAATTTTTCTAATATTCTATTTACCTCTTTAATTTCTTTCTTATTTGTTTTGTGATTTGATTTATCTAAATCTGAGAGTGCAAGATTGAGCTCTCCCACTATTATAGTTTTGCTGTCTATTTCTTCTCGCAACTCTCTTAACTTCTCCTTTAGGAAGTTAGATGCTATACCACTTGGTGCATATATGTTTAATATTGATATAGCTTCATTGTCTATAGTACCCTTTAGCAAGATATAGTTTCCTTCCTTATCTCTTTCAATTAGATCAATCTTTGCTTTTGCTTGATCTGAGATAAGGATGGCTACCCCTGCTTTTTTTTGACTTTACCTGAAGCATAATAGATTCTGCTCCAGCCTTTTACCTTTACTCTGTATGTATCTCCCTGCTTTACATGTGTTTCTTGTAAACAACATATTGTAGGGTTCTGACTTTTGATCCAGTCTGCTATCTGCCCCTGCTTTCTGAGAGTTCATCTCATTCACATTTACAGTTAAAATTACTAATTCTGTATTTCCTGCCATCCTAATATCCCCAAATTATGCTTTACTTTTTCTTGCTCCCCTTACCCCCTTCCCTAGTATTAATCTTATGGGTCCCACTTGCATCATGCAGCACTTCTTCTTTAGGACCCCTCCGTCCTCCCTTTGAATCCCTTCCCATTTCTTGTACCCTTCCCTTATTACTCTTTTTTCTTTTCCCTTTTCCTCTCCCACTTTTTAATGAGGTGAAAGAAGATTCTTTGTAACACAAATATGTCAATTATTTCCTCTTTGAGCCAATTCTGATGAGACTAAGATTCACACAATGTTCCTCCCCCTCTCTAAATTCCCTCAGATATGATAGGTTTCCTTTGTCTCAGCATGGGATGTAGTTTCCCTCTTTTTATCTCCCCTTTTCCCTTTTTCTCACACTAGCTCCTTTCCATTTCTACTTCCTTTTTTTAATATTGTATCAGTAAAATCAAATTATACATGTGGGTTTTTATGTATATCCACAACAGAAATATAGTTCTCAAGAGTTCCTTTTACCTTTTTCTGCTTCTCTTGAGTCCTGTGGTTGGAGATCAAATTTTTTGATTAAATCTGTTTTTTTTTCTTAGAAACAAATGGAATTCCTCTGTTTCATTAAATGTCTATCTTCTTCTATGGAAGAAAATGCTCAACTTAGCTGGGTAGTTAATTCTTGGTTGTAATCCAAGTTATTTTGCCTTTTGGAATATCAGATTCCAGGCCCTTCCATCCTTTAATGTGGAGGCAGCCAAATCTTGAATGACCTTTATTGTGGCATCTCGGGTATTTGAATTGTTTTTTCCTGGCTGCTTGTAATATTTTTTCTTTAGTCTGGAAATTCTGAAATTTGGCCACAATGTTGCTTGGAGTCTTTATTTTAGGGTCTTTTTCAGAAGGTGTTCAGTGAATTCTTTTAATGCCTATTTTACCTTTCAGTTCTATTACTTCTGGGCAGTTCTCTTTGATGATTTCCTGTAAAATAGTATCCAGGCTCTTTTTTTCATCATAATTTTCGGGAAATCCAATGATTCTCAGGTTATCTCTCCTAGATCTTTTTTTCCAGGTCTGTTGTTTTTTCAAGTAAATATTTGACATTTTTCCCAATCTGTCATTTTTTTGGTTTTGATTGACTGATTCTTGATGTCTCAGTAAATCAGTCATTTCTATTTGTTCAGTTCTGATTTTTAGTGAATTATTTTCTTCAGTAGCTTTTTTAAAAACTTCTTTTTGTATATGTTCAATTGAGTTTTTAAATGAGTTGTTTTGCTCTATGGAATTTTTTTCCATTTCATTAATTTTATTTTAGTGAGTTATTTTCTTTTTCTAATTCACAAATTCTGTGTCCCTGCACTTCTTGGGAGTTTTTTTTACCTTTTCCAATTCACATTTCAGGAAGTTGTTGCTCTCTTGCATAGCTTCTCTTCCTTTTCCCCATTTTTCTTCTAGTTCTCTTTTAAGGTTTTTAATAGTCTCTTCTAAGAGAGCCTTTTGTGTTGGGGACCAACAATTGTCTGGGGAGTGTCTGCTATTAGTCTCCTCGGGGTTGAAAAACTGCTCTCTTTCTGTATAGAAACTATCAATTGTCCTTTTGATTTTTTTACTCATTTTTAAAAGCCTTTAGAGTCTGCCTTCAGGGCCGGGAGGTTACCAGCTTCCTCTGCAAAGCAATGATAGGTGTATGGAGGTAGCTGTCCTGCCAACCAGCTACAAAGAGCAGCAAGGTATGGGAGTGCTCTGGGAAAGAGTTTCCCACTGGGAAGTAACTCAGGCCTGCAGGGCCCAGCTGGGAAAGTGCCCTGTAAAGAACCCTGCTTTATGGGATAACAACTGCCCCTGGGGCTAGACGCTGAGCAGTGAAAGTTTCACTACCCCAAGCCAAATCCCACCTTGGGGCTGTGGGTATTAATGGCTGAGCAGTGAAGAGCCCTGCAGGGACTGGAAATGTCTCTGCCCCCGAAAGCACAGTCGTGCTGGGGAAGTTCTATTGCCCCAGGCCAAGCCCCTCCCTCTGCAGATTAGAGGCTGCCCCAGGCTGTGCCATGCAGATTTGTACCTTCCCCTCCTCCCCTTCCCTCCCCCCCAGCAAAAGCCCCATAATGCAGGATGTGGCTACAGGGCTGTGTTAAGGGTCTCCCTGAGTCACTGCCAGGTTTGAGTGGTTACAGCCAGATCTTGTTAGGTTCTGGCTTTTTTTAGAATACCCTGTGTTTTAGGCTTTAATTTCTCTGCCAGTTTACTGCTTTGTAATCAAGGCAGAGTAGTTAGCCTATAGCAGAGTCATCTCTATAACTTCTCTAGCCACAGAGATCACCCCCGCCCCTGGTCTGCTCAGGACACTAGTCTCTCCCTGCCTCTGCTGGTGTGTTCCTGGCCCCTCAGGACAAACCTTTCCTGTAGATCTTCCAGATTATCTTCAGCTTAAGTTTTGTGCTTCTACTCTTCATGAATTTTAGCAGTCAAGCACTATTTTTGAGGCTGAATTTAATAGTTGGTTGTGAGGGGATGAGAGGAGCTTAGAAAGTCACGTGTGCCTTCTCCACCATCTTGCCTCCCGATTCTCTAGGATTTTCTAAGCATAACATCATATCGTCTGCAAAAAATGATAGCTTTGTTTTCTTATTGTCTATTCTAATTCCTTTAATTTGTTTTTCTTCTCTTATTGCTATAGCTATCATCTCTAGTACAGTATCAAATAAAAGAGATGATAATGGGCATCCTTGTTTCATTCCTGATAGTATTGGGAAGACTGCTAGCTTCTTCCCATTACAAGTAATGTTTGCTGATGGTTTTAAATAAATATTATTTATAATTTTAAATTATGCTCCATTTATTCCTATTCTTTCTAGTGTTTTCAATATGAATGGTGTTATATTTTTCAGAGGATTTTTCTGCATCTATTGAGATAATCATATGATTTCTGTCGGTTTTGTAACTGATATGATCAATTTTGCAAATATTGAACCAGTCCTCCCTTTCTGATCCTACCTGATCATAGGGTATGATCTTGGTGATGTGTTGCTGTAATCTCTTTGCTAGTGTTGTATTTGAAATTTTTGCTTTGATATTTATTAGGGAAATTAGTCTATAATTTTCTTTCTCTGTTTTGGTTCATTCTATTTTGGATCTCAGCAACATATTTGTGTTGTAAATGTGTACTCCTTCTTCACCTAATTTTCCAAAGAGTTTATATAGTATTGTGATTATTTAGTAAATATTTATTATTTATTAATAAGTAATAAGTAATGAATTAATATTTATTAAATGATAATTTGTTGAATTTAATTGTTTGTTAAATATTTAAATATTTGATAGAATTGGCTTGTCAATCATCTGGTCCTGGGGATTTTTTCTTAGAAAGTTCATTGATGGCTTATTCAATTTCTTTTTCTAGGATTATTTAATGGGGTTAAGTCTTTTATTTCTATGTCTGTTAATCAGTTGAATTTTTATATTTTTAGATATCCATTTCATTTAGATGATCAAATTTATTGGCATACCACTGGGCAAAGTATCTCCTAACAATTGTTTTAATTTCTTCTTCACTAGTGAATTCACCCCTTTCATTTTTGATTATAGTATTTTTTTCTTTCCTTTTTAAAATCAAATTAACCAAATGGTTTATGTATTTTATTGTGAATTTTTCTCATAAATCATCTACTTTTATTAATTCAGTGGTTTCCTTGTTTTTCATTTCATTTATCTCTCTTTTGATTTTCAGAATTTGCAACTTGGTGTTTAATTGGAGATTTTTAATTTGTTCTTTTTCTAGTTTTTTAAGTTGCATGCCCAATCCATTGTTCTCCTTTTCCTCTATTTTATTGACGTTAGCAATTAGAGATATAAAATTTCCCCTGAATATCACAAATTTTAGTATCCTGTCTCATGGTTGTCATTTTAAAAAATAAATTATTAATTGTTTCTATGATTTGTTCTTTAACTTAATTTTTTTAGGATTAGATCATTTGCTTTTCAAATAACTTTTAATTTCTCTTTCCATTGTCCATTATTAAATGTAATTTTTACTGCCTTATAATCTGAAGAGCATGCATTTACTACTGCATTTGGTTGTGAGATTTTAATGTCCTAATACATGGTTACTTTTTGTGTAGGTGCCATGTACAGCTGAGAAAAAGAAATATTCATTTTTATTTCCATTTGGTTTTCTTCAGACATCTAACATATCTAACTTTTTCAGAATTTTATTCAGTTCCTTAATTTTTTTGTTGTTTATTTTTTGTAATAAACTAGATTTACCTAGTTCTGAGAAGGGAAAGTTGAAGTCCCTCACTAAGATAGTTTTATTATCTATTTCCTTCTGTAATCATTCAACTTCTTCAACAATTTAGACGCTATACCATTTAGTGCATAAATATTTAGTAGTGATATGATTTCATTGTTTATAGTATCCTTAGCAAGATAGTTTTCTTCTTTATCTCTTTTAATTAGATCTATTTTTTGCTTTTGCTTTGTCTGAGATCACGATTGGTAATGCTGCTTTCTTTACTTCAGCTGAAGCATAATAGATTTTGCTCTAGCCCCTTACCTTCATCCTTTGTGGATCTCCCTGCTTCATATGTGTTTCTGGTAAGCAACATATTGTAGGATTCTGCTTTTTAAACCATTCTGCTATTTGCTTCCATTTTATGAGTGACTTCATCCCATTTATATTTATAGTTATGATAAATATGTATTTCCCTCCATGCTATTTTTTGCTTGTTTATCTTCACCTCTCTTTACTTCCAACCTTTTCCCTCCTAACAAATGTTTTACTTCTGATCATTGTCTTCCTCAATATATTCTCCCTTTTATCAGTTCTCCCCTCCCCCTTCTATTATTCCTGTTCCTTTTTACTTCCTTATAGGGTAAGATAAATTTCTGGTATGTGTTATTTCTACTTTGAGCCAATTTTGATGAGAGTAAAGCTTATGTTTTGCCCACCACCATCCCATCTTTCTCTTCATTACAATAATTCTTTACAGTGATTTACCCCATTCAATCTTTCCCATTCTTCTTCCAATACAATTTTCTTTCTCACCCCTTTAATTTTTGAGAGGAGGAGGTATCATCCCAGCACAGTCACATTACATTCACGTCCTCTGTCTACATAGACTCTAATTGCTTTTATAATGACAACTTTTTTCCTGTCTTTTTTGTGACTTGATGTTTTTATGTGATAGTTGGACTCTTGTTCTGCACTGTCCCAAGCCTTTTGTGCTGGAGTTCTGGATATTTCTGATGGCTTTCATTGAGCTTCAGGGCTTAATTGCTCCCTTTCTGTGGAAGGTTGGCTTTCCTTTTGGCTTGTATTGGGAAGTGGGACCTCCTTGTTGGTCTCCCCTAGTTTCAGTTTAGCTGCTGGCCTGCTCCGGGGTGGGGTCTTGCTGCTGGGTTGCTGTGGTAAGTCTTTCTGATGGCTGGTACCAGAGGAATAATCTTGTTGCTGGTCTGCCCTGAGTGTGGGGCCCTGATGAAAACTATGGAAACAGAGTGTCTCTGCTGATAGGCTCCAGGCTTGGTAGTGGCAAACCCTAGAGTGAGTCTTCACTACCAGTCAATAATGGTGCCAAAGCCTGGCTGGTGGCTTGTGCTGGGGGTAGGGTTGCTGTGGTGGGGCCCTGCTGCTGTTGCACAGACTGCTTACTCACCTAGAAAGCTGCTGGTTTACAGGAGGGTGGGGTCTTACTGGTGATTGTCCTAGGTTTGGAACTTACTGCAGACCCCCTGTGGGGAGACTGGTGGTTGCTGCTTCTCTTGAACCTTATTATCCTCCCACTCTAGTGACTTTTCCTGCTGGATCAATTCTGAGGTGGTTTTCTAATTGTTTGGAGGAGAATTTGGGAGGGCTTCAGAAGGTTCCTTCCCCATTGAAACATCTTGGTATGTACTGGAAGTCAAAGTTATTCTTTTACCAGGGGCTTTCTGGGTCCCTCTCTCTCCCTTGCTGTCACTGATGTCATTGTCCTTTATAGCCCCTTTTGACATGTTTGGACCTTTTTTAACAATCCCATTACTCAGCTCTGCTACAAGGCTTTCCATAGTCTAGATTTTCTTCAGTATTAAGCCTGGTTGCCAGCTCTGCAGAGCCTGGCCGAGAGCAAGATTACTCCAGTGCCTTATCTGATGGGGTGATAGCTCTTTTCCACCGCCAAAGCTTCTAGTCTCTGGCACCTTAGTTTTGTTTCATTTTCGCCCATTCCCTGCCCTTTCTTTTCAAGGAGGTGATGGTTTCTAGGATGCTATAGAAATATCCCATACCTGTCTCATTCATACAAATGTCCTTCTCACTCTGGTCCAGCTAAGTGTCCATCAATCCCATTGTTTCCTTCCCAGGAAATAGAATGGTGAAGATTGATGGGAACCTGGGTGGAAATTCCACTTCTGCCACTTAGTACTGCAGTACTTTGGGTAAATCATTTCTTCTTTAAGGGAATTAGTTTTGTCACTTGTGGAATGAGGAGGCTGAACTAGAAGAAGAGGTAGCCCTTATCACCAAAGAAAACCCTTAGAAATATACTCTCAATCCCATTCCATCCTATCTTCTTAAGCAAATTTCCTCTCCTCTCTCATTCTTTCATTCTTTCCCTATCAAGTGGCTGTTTCCCTCCTCCCTACAAACATATCCATGTCTTCCACATCCTTATAAATCTTCACTTGATATCACCATCCCTGATGTCATTTTATATCTCTTCTCCCTTTCAGGGCTGAATTTGAAACCTTTGGCATTCTGGCTTCTAACCTCGCCATTTGAGTGAAACTGCTTTTTCTAAAGTTGCTAATAATTCCTTATTTACCCATCAATCTGCACCATTTTGTTTCCTGGGAGAGGAGGAAGGAAGCAATGGGACTGATGGACACTTAGCTGGACCAGAGTGAGCAAAGACATTTGTATGAATGGGACAGGTATGGGATATTTCCATAGCATCCTGGAAACCATCGCCTCCTTGAATAGAAAGGGCAGGGAATATGAAAAAGCAAAAGACTTAATAGTCTTTTCTCCATCTTCACCTTAACAACTTCTCTTTATTCAGAATATGCTCACTAACTCTGGGTCTCCTCCATGACTCCTAGTTCCTCTCTTCTCCTCCCTATATATTATTTCATGTGGAGTGCTCATCAGCTTCCATGCATTCAATTATCTATGCAGATGATTTTATCTCTTTATTTATAATAATATAATATATTATAATGTAATAATATCTTTATTTATATTGTAACATCTCAAACTGCTTGGCCCATAGACATCTCAAATACACTATGTCCAAAACAGAACTCATTTCTTTTCCTGTCAAACCCCCCTCTTCTTCCCAACTTCTTTTTTTATTTTTGAAAGCATTACCATCTTCTCAGTTACAGAATCTAGAAACCATGGTGTCATTCTTGACTCCTCACTCACACTCACTCTATCTATCTAATCTGTGACCAAAATCCTGCTGTCACTGCCTTTGTGACAGCGTCCTCTATGCTTTCTTCTCTCATCTACTGTGGTGTCAGCTTTCATCACTTCCCACCTAGACTATTGCAATATACTTGCTCTCCATGCCCAAGTCTCTCCTCACTCCATTCCATCCAATCCATCTGCCAAAATGACTTGCCTAAAGGATAGTCTGATCACATCAATTCCCCCTTATCACTTGTGTTCCCCTCCACACAAAGTAAACTCCAAAGGCTCCTTATTACCTCCAGGATCAAATATAATCCCCTGGCTTTTATACCTCTTCACAACCTAGACTGTTCATATTGTTCCAATGTTCTTACACTTCTCTCACACACTCTGAAGTCTAGTGACTTTGGCCTTCTTGCAACTCCACACAAATGACGTTTTGTCTCCTAACTTCCAGCTTTTGCCCTAGCTATCCTCTACAAATGGAAGGTTCTTGCTCTCCACCTCTGTCTCCTGACTTCCTTCAAGACTCAGCTTCAGTCTCACTTCCTACAGGAGACTAGTGCCCTCCCTCTGAGATTACTTCCCATTTACACTGTATATATCTTGCTTTACATAGTTATTTGCATGTATCCTCCCCATTAGAATGAGAGCTTCTTTTTTTAAAAATTTTTTAATAACTTTTTATTGATAGAACGCATGCCAGGGTAATTTTTTACAGCATTATCCCTTGCATTCACTTCTGTTCCGATTTTTCCCCTCCCTCCCTCCACCCCTTCCCCCAGATGGCAAGAGTCCTTTACATGTTGAATGGGTTGCAGTATATCCTAGATACAATATATGTGTGCAGAACCAAACAGTTTTCTTGTTGCACAGGGAGAATTGGATTCAGAAGGCATAAATAACCCGGGAAGAAAAACAAAAATGCAAGCAGTTTATATTCATTTCCCAGTGTTCTTTCTCTGGGTGAAGCTGCTTCTGTCCATCTTTGATCAATTAAGGCTCTCTTTATCGAAGAGGTCCACTTCCATCAGAATACATCCTCAAACAGTATCGTTGTTGAGGTATATAATGATCTCCTGGTTCTGCTCATTTCACTCAGCATCAGTTCATGTAAGTCTCGCCAGTCCTCTCTGTGAATACATCCTGCTGGTGAATGAGAGCTTCTTGAAAGCAGAGACTTTGTAACCCCAATGTTCAGTGCAATACCTCCATGATGGTGGAAAAAATTACACACTTGTTCTGATTGAGTCCACTACAGATTTGTTATGTAACTTTTTAATTCTAGTTTTTTATTGACAAAACATATGCATGGGTAATTTTTCAACATTGACTCTTGCAAAAACTTCTGTTCCAGCTTTTCTCCTCCTTCCCTCCATCCCCTCCTCTACACTGCAGGTAGTCCCATACATGTTATATATGTTAAAGTATACGTTAAATCCAACATATGTATACATATTTATACAGTTATCTTGCTGCACAAGAAAAATCAGATTTAGAAAGAAGGTAAAAAATCTGAGAAGAAAAACAAAAATGCAAGCCAACAATAATAGAAAGAGTGGAAATGCTATGTTGTGGTCCACACTCATTTTCCACTGTTCTTTTGCTGGATGTAGCTGGTTCTGTTCATTACTGATCAATTGGAACTGATTTAGATCCTCTTATTGTTGAAGAGGGCCATGTCCATCAGAATTGATCCTCATATAGTATTGTTGTTGAAGTCAATCTCCTGGTTCTTCTCATTTCACTATCAGTTAATGTAAGTCTTTCCAGGCCTCTCTGAAATCATCTTGCTGGTCATTTCTTATAGAATAATAATATTCCATAATATTCATATACCACAATTTACCCAGCCATTCTCCAATTGATGGACATCCATTCAATTTCCAGTTTCTAGCCACTTATGTTCTTCTGTAACTTTAAGTGGGCATTCACTGCTGTGAAGTAATCTTATCAACTCACTATCTCTCCACAGCAGCTCTTCTAAATCTTGCAACTCTTTTATTTCACCCTTTTAACAATGACCTAGCATGGCAAACTCTTCATATTTGCAGATGACACAATACTGGGAGGGGTAAGGTTCACACACTAATACAAACCAATAAAGCCAATAAACATTTATTAAATGCCTACTATGTGCCAAGCACTGTGTTAAGCAATGGAGATGCAATTAATAAAGGCAATCCTTATCCTCAAGGAATTTATAATCTAATAGGAGGCAGGGAAGGAATGGAGTATGGCGGTAGAAGTACATGAGACACCAGGGATGTTGGGTAAAGGGACATCTTGTTCTCTGGAATTGAAACCACAAAGAGCAGCAGATGCAAAGTACGATGACTGCCAGTAAAAACACTCACAAAGATAAGTTTACAGGCACACTGAAATGGAGGGCATCTTGAACCCTGGTTCCATAGTCCTCAACTCTGGACAAAATTGCAACTAAAACATATAGGATAAATGAATAATTTTCCAAAGGTTCAGCATCTCTAGAATGATTCTATCTTGTTCTGTGGACACTGTGAAGTAGTTCTTTTGGAGAGGAGACCCAAATTACTTATGCTTCAGTCGAATCTGCTCCAGGCTATTCATTCTATTCTCTGTACCAGTAAGGACAGGTGGTACTTTTCTCTGTGTGATATTCCTTCCCACTACTTTGAAGGCTTCTTCCTTACTCACCCTGGACATTGAAAACCAAAACCAAAACATTCATTAAATATGATACATCAGAAAGACCATTGAACTCATTGTCAAGGGGAAAGAATTCTGATGCTAAGGAGCTGTGTAATCTTGAGCCAATTGCTTCATTTTTTTTTGCCTTTTAACTTTCTTGCCTGCAAAATGCAAATTGGAAAAGATGATTTGTTAAAGAACTACCAGCTTTGACATTTTACAAGTGTATGATCTCTTTTTCCTTCTAATTCCTATTTTTTAAAATCCTTGGTAGATGGAATTTTCAACAGATTTTTTATTTTATTATCCCCAAATGCATAGGATGTCTATGCATATATTCACGATACATATTGTAATCTGCATCTCCTACTTAACATAGAATCCCCAAATATCTCACAAAACTGATAAATCATCTCTTATGAGAAGTCCTCTTATTTTTAACTTCTTGAAATTCCATGTTGTCCAGGTGCCAATATTTTACTTTGCACCTTTAAATAGGGAAATTATACATTGAAAGGTTATGGAAGATTTGAAGAGAACATTAGATAATTAAGAAAATCATGTGCCAAAGCACATGGAAGCTTCTCAACAAATACAACTTTGGTGGTCATGACCTCTGCCAGAGGAGGAAGCCAGTGATGTCACCTCTTCCGAGTCCCCGTTTCACGGATAATATCTCTGAAAAGAATTGTCTGAAGGAAATTGTTCCTTGTGAAAAGTTCACATGATGGAGTTTGAAGGGTTTGTTTCACTCACAGCCCAGCGGGACCAAGGAGTTTGGAATGTGCCATTCAGTGTGCTCTGTTTGGCTGAAAGCTGTCACAAGAAACAAGTACTTAGCAAACAGCATGAACACGGATTTGAACTAGACAACTAGAAGGGCCATAACTACATTGCAATAAGGACCTGATAATGAAGAAAAGAAAATATGGTAACAAATCTGGAGAGCATTTTCAAAACTATTCAATTTGAGAGTAGCTTAAGATTGTACCAACTGAAGCTGAAATGAAGAAGTGCGATTGTCTCAAATTTTCTATAATTTGACATGATTTTTACTTCACTTAGATGATAGAAGCAGGAGTAATCATGTCAGTGTTTACTGTCATAATGCCAACATAACTATCTGAAAATTTGTTTTGTCGTGCTAGATGCCCACACTGAATGATTAAAAAAAATAACTGCCACTAACTGGTGAATTAATTGATCATTTGTTTTGATACTGTGTGGACCTTACCTTTGTTTTGTTATTTTTGAAGAAGTTGTGCTACTGAATTTTGTTTTCATTTCAGCACTTACATTTCCCTAGAATGAGACGAGTTCTTATAATTTCTTGCACTTTTAAAAGTTTTGACATTAATTGGTAATTACACTTTACATAGAGAATTTCCAAGCTGAATGCTTAGAGACTATCTGGTTCAACAATCATTTTTTTGAAGACTTTTTTTTACTTATAATATTTTGTTTTTTCCTATTATATGTAAAGACAATTTTAACATTCAATTTTTTTCAAAAATTTGAGTTCCAAATTTTTCCCCTTTCTTTTCCCCCTCCCTTCTTCCTAAAATGGTATATTCGATTTAAAAAATTTTCCACAACTATAATATGGAAATATGTTTTACGTGATTGTATACATATAACTATATCGAACTACTTTGCACCTTTAAATAGGGAAATTATACTTTGAAAGGTTATGGAAGATTTGAAGAGAACATTAGATAATTAAGAAAATCATGTGCCAAAGCACATGGAAGCTTCTCAACAAATACAACTTTGGTGGTCATGACCTCTGCCAAAGGAGGAAGCCTTTCGATATAGTTATATGTATACAATCACATAAACTATATTTCCATATTATAGTTGTGGAAAAAACACCAAAAAAGTGAAAATAATATGCTTTGATGTGAATTCAGAATCCATCAGTTCTTACTCTGAATGTGGATAATATTTTCCATCATGAGTCCCTTGTAACTGTCTTAGATCTTTGTATTGCCGAAAAGAGCTAAGTCATTCACAGATCATCGCATGAGGTTGCTGTTACTGTGGGCAGTGTTCTCTTGGTTCTGTTTATTTCACTTTGCATCAGTTCATGTAAGTCTTTCCAGGTTTTTCTGAAATCCACCTGTTTATCATTTCTTATTGCACAATAGTATTCCATTACATTCATATACCACAGCTTGCTCAACTATCCCCTCAGTTTCCAACATTTTACCACTACAAAAAGAGCTGCTATAAACATCTTTGTGTATATGGGCCCTTTTCCCTTTTTTGTGATCTCTTTGGGATATAGATCTAAGTAGTGGTATTGCTGAATCAAAGAGTATGCACAGTTTGGTTGTCCTTTGGACATAGTTCCAAATTGTTCTCTGGAGGAGTTGGATCAGTTCACACGTAATACCAACAGTACATTAGTGTCCCAATTTTCCCACATCCTATCCAACATTTATCATTTTCCTTTTCAGTCACATTATCTAATCTGACAAGTGTGAGGAAGAACCTCAGAGTCAACACCCTAATTTTTGCAGAAGAAGAAAATAAGGTTCACTCAAATAAGGAAATGGAAGGAAAAGAGAGTTATGCATAAAACTGTTGAAATCCCTATTACAAAGCTTACTTTTCTTTTTAAGCATATAACATGTTTAAAGCTGTCTAACTTATCTGTTTCCTTCTGGCCTAATTTTTGTTCTTTTTTAAAACTTAATTTTATTATTTTTTAAAAATTACAAACATTTGTTTTCTCTCTTTCCCACTTCCTTCCTCATCCCCTGATGAACATGAAAAAAGAAAATGCAAACTCTCATAGCAAATATGCATTGTTGAGTAAAGCAAATTCCCTCACTGGACATGTCCAAAAATGTATGTCTCATTCTATCCACTCTGATAAATAACATGCTTTATCGGTGGGCCTCCAGAATCAGACAGGTGTGGTAGACAGAGTGCCAGGCCTGAATTCAAATGTGGCCTTAGATACTTACTAGCTGTGTGACTCTGGTCAAGTCATTTAACCATTGCCTTAGTTTCCCCAACTGTAAAGTGAAGTGGAAAAGGAAATAGCTAGCACACTAAAGTATCTCTGCCAAGAAAACCCTAAAAAGAGTTCATGAGGAGTTGGACTCAATTGAAAGGACCAAATCAAATTGCACTAATTAGAGTCCTCGAGTCTTTTAAAGTTGTTTTTTTTTTTATTATACACTCATTGTATAAATCTTTCTCTTGGTTCTATTCACTTTAGTTTGCATCAGTTTACTCAGGTCTTTCCAGTTTCCTTTAAAACCACTCATTCTTTTTTTTTTTCTTATGGCCCAACAATATTCCGTTCCATTCATAGAACATAATTTGTTTTCCCCTAATAGGTGGGCAGCCTCTTATTTGACAAGTTTTTTGCTACTATGAAAAGAGGTCCTATACATATTTCTGTAACATGGGTTCTTTCCTCTTTTTTTAGCTCTTTGGGATATATGTCTTATAAGTGGTATCACTGGTCAGAGAGTATATGTTCATGGCTTAATGACTTTAGGCACATTTTCGTAAGAGCTGAACCAATTCAGAGCCCCATTAACAGCATAGTAGTGTGCCTTTTAAAACCTTTCTATCAGTCATTGCATGCTGACTACCTGAATATGGTAAATACTGGATATTTATAATTTAGAAACTGAGAATCATTTCTCTTAAAGAAAAGCAAACTATTTTTTTCCTTGGAATTTTCTGAATCTTTCTTATTCTTCAGCAGACTTTGTTCAGCATTTGTATTGCTTGGCTTTTCAAAATATTTAGGTTTTAACTTTTTTATTCCATCCTCCTGTGTTGTGAAAAGACACTGTCATCTTTCTATTCATTAGGAAATCATGATTTATGCCATCCAACAGTTATTTGGAGCATAGTATTTGGAATTTCCATTTTCACTTCTTTAAATACCTAAATTTTATGCAGTGAGAAAAAAGTAAGTAACTTTCAGGGTGGTTAAGGTGGAAATGTCTACGTTTTCTCATCATTCTAGATTGCCCCCATTTGGGTTGTCTACTTGTGATACAGAGAGCTCCTCAGTGCTGACCTTTTTTGAAGGGTTTTTTGGCATTGCTGTAACAGCTAAGTCTGGGTTAGGAATATCTATCATCAAGAGGTCAGTGGCTCTGTGTCAGGGATAGGGATGGGATTCCACTGCCAATGACTGACTTGTCCATTTTTTTCCTGAAGAATATATACACAGTCCAATGTTGCGTTATAGACTGTTCACCAAAATCCAGGAAAAAAGAGGGAACACTACTTGAAACTTACAGGATGTGTTTTAAAGAAATAAAAAGATGTATTTCTTTGCACAATAAATATATGGCACCTATTACTCCAAGATGTTCTTTAGGCTAAAAATATAAAGGAGCTCAAGAGAGTTTAAATAAATGTTATCATCCACTCTTAAAGAAGCTAATAGGTCCTTCCTCAACTCAAGTAATCATGAAGTAAAATTGTCACACCATATCCTCTGGTGACACTCTCAGCAAGAACCACAGGCTGTGATGGACTATGGCATTTCTGAGAGAACATGATTTCATTCTTTTCCTTCCTTTCAAGTGTAGGTATCTTGTCACTGGATTCTTAGTTAAACTGGTTTACTTTCATGAAAAGCTTCTTCTTAAGCAGCCAAAAACTTACCCAATTTAATGATCCTTTTGAATGTCTATTTTATTTTCTAGTTACTGTAGAACTCTAAAAAAACCCATGTAAAATGTATATTGCTTTAAGAATATCTGATATTTCAGAATCCAGCCTTTACAAAATAGATATTCATCACCAATTTCCTTTAAAAGAGGACTCCCTGAGGGCGATTCAGGAGAACTGATTTATGAAAGCTCACCCTAACCACAATTATTACAGCACTACTGAAAAAAGTACATCTTTGCATGGTTCCATTAGTGTAGAGAAGGTCAGTACTTTGAATTAGCAAGGTTGATTTAAACATTTTACATCAATTTCAAGTTTTAGAAACATGTGTTCTAAAGATTAAATTTAGTTTCATTTTGAATTAAATATATGGGATCATTTCCTTCATATACACATGGTTTTTTGAAACGTTATGCAATCATAAAAATAAAAATCGTTATGCTATGCAAAAGACATTTTGTCTGTGGGTTGTTTTTGTTCTCGCTGTCTGTCTCTCTGTCTCTTTCCCTCTCCTTGTCTTTCCCCATTCCCCCATTCCCCCATCCCCCATCCCCTCAATAGATTTTTGAAGTTTCATCAAGCTTAACAAAGATGTATGAGAAATAGAGCTGACACCCAATGCAGCCAATTAATAAAAAAAAACTCCTAGAAATAGCAAAATCTACTGGCATGGGTCACAACCTTTTATGTTGAGGATCTTATTACCATCTAATGTACACTTAGATGAACAAGTGAACGCTTTTAATGAGAAAAAATATAACTTAGGCTATGTTAACCTTTACCCTATAACATGAAAATAAATGTTATTCTTTTTTTCCCCTAAAGAGTAATGTTAACATGTTTCTTCCAAGCAAATTAATTAACAGATAACTGAAAAAACTCAAGAGGAAAATTACATTAAAAGCATTTATTACTGCCTGGTAATTCTATATAATTGTGATTTCTCTAAATATATATTATCTAACAAAGACTCCAATAAGACATTTGGACACAGAAAGATATAATTTTAAAAATAATATTTTATTTTTTTCAATTGTATGAAAAAACAATTTTTAAGATTTTTTTTTAATTTTGAGGTTCAAATTCTCTTCTTCCCTTCTACTCTTCCCCCTCCCTGAGACAGCAAACTATTTGAAAGAGGTTATGATAAAGAAATTTTAGAAATGAAAAATGATAGCTAAAATTTATATAACATTTTGTTTTCAAAACATCTAACTTGGGGGCAGCTGGGGTAGCATGATAAATAAGGCACTGATCCTGAAGTCAGAAGAATTGAGTCCAAATCCATCCTTAGACATTTTCTAGCTGTGAGATCCTGGGCAAATCACTTGATTACAGTTACCACCACCCCAAATCAAACATCTAACCCAGACTCTTCATTGTGCATAGTAGCTGACAATCATATAGTTTTTTTTTTTAAAGAGGCACTGCAATAGTGGAATGAACTGGGCTTCCATTACTGTTGCTTTTTACCTATATGACCTCAGACAAATAAAATCATTTAACGTCTTTTGGGCCTCAATTTCCTCATCTTTTAAAGAAAAGTTTAGACAAAATGACTGATAATATCTTATGTGATTCTAATCCATATGCTTTATTTTATCATTACATAGTGCTTTATTATTACAAAACACTTTATTTTAGCATATGTGATTCTCAGGAGAATCCTGGGCACTGAGAGTTTGCCAATATTATTTACTCCATTTTATAGAAAGGAAATTGAGGCTAGTGAGGTAAAATGGCTTGTCTGAAGTTACTCAGCTTGTGACAGAAGAGACTTAAAATAACTATCACAGCATAACTAGTTGTAGTTTTGTATCTGTACGATGTGAGCACTTTTTTACCCCATTACACACCTATTACAAGGGGGAGACTGTGGGCCTAAAATATTTGCATATACTAGCAGGCACAGTGGAAATCTTTTATTCCATGTTACATGGGATGGCTCACTGGATGGAGGAAAATAAAATGAGTTCTGGCCACCCTGAAAAGTAGGATGCAAAGTACAAAAATAAGAACATCTAAGTAGGGGGCAGCTAGGTGGCACAGTGGCTAGAGCACCAGCTTTGAAATCAGGAGGAACCAAGTTTAAATCTGGCCTCAGACAGGTAACACGTCCTAGATGTGTGACCCTGGGTAAGTCACCTGACCCCAATTGCCTCAGCAAAAAAAACAAAACAAACCAAAAAAACCATCTAAGTAAATGTATCCTGATACAGGAATTCTGAATCAGAAGTGCATTGGGAAGTAAAAATAAATTTGACCATTTGAACTTCAATTATTTCCCTGCAATTTTATAGAAGTTGTACTTGTTGATGATGCTGGGAAAACACAGCCTTTATTTACACTAATATGTTAAAAAATCTTCATTTAAGCCAAAGAAAGTCTTAGGGATATACATAAAATATTTGTATGTACCATGGTGATCAAGGTATGTTATTTGATTCTATCAGGACTTATAACTGGGTAACCGCTGGATCCACTGTCACATAATATGGATGGGGAAAAAGATTTTAATTTCTGAAGATGGTCCTACTATCTCATACAGTGGAGTTGTGACATTTATGTACTTTTTTTCTGGCTTGAGTATAAAGCAATTTTTACTCTTGTGAGCAAAAGTAGTACTCTAACTGGCTGAGTAGTTACTAAAGACACTTAGGAGAGATGTAAAATCTTTTCTTTTTGCTCTTTTTTAAATAGCTGAAAAATATGTACAAATGGCTCCTCATGCATGGGCTTTGGTATTTAAATTTTAGTGCATCACATCTCAGTAGAATACCTTTGGTCATCTTATTTATTCTATAATCTTAAAATACAAGTGGAATTTGAGATATGAGGTAAGAAGCATATTAAGATAGCTAATTCTCTTTTCTTACCAATGCTTGGATTTCCAAACAGTAAGAACACAGTACTTTGCTTTATTAAAAGTATATTTATTGTCCTAGAATTACTATTACTGTACTCTCTTTTGAAATCTTAGTTAAAACCCTAGACATAAAACATAAACAGGCAAGATTTTACTCACCTCATTATTCTAGAAGTATCCCCAGAAGTAGACAATAAGAAGAGAGAACTCAGAACAAAAAGCCTATTCCTAGGAGCTTACAACTGGTTTGTTTTTCACTTTTGTAAATGTAACCCAGCCCTTTGGATTTGAGAAAAGAGGAAATTGCTCAAAATTTGCCAGCAAAAATATTCAAGCTTGAGCTGCTGAACTTACAGCACATGGCCTGAGTCAGGAATGTTGTCACCTTCCATATGGAGACCTTTTGATAGGAGGGATTCTGCTGGGTTGTCATTTCACTGTTCAGTTGTGGAAAGTCTTGGGCCTTTCCAGAGAAGAATCAAACAAAGTACATTTTTAAACTATAGAACATATTCTGTACATTCTGCCATAAATAAAAACAAATAATAATGCAAGACTTTATATTAGCAAATAAGTAAATTTAAATGTTTCGCAATCATAAGCTATCCAGTTTTTATAATAAAACTTGAAAATCACTCAAGCTTAAAGTGAGTCACCTAGACACACCTGAAGAGCAAATAAAATTTGGCTTAGATATTTTGCACTATTTCCCCATTTCTGAAATCCTAATTTTGCTTAAAGCATACATCTGTTCAACATTTTAAGACACCCCCTTCTAGTTGGCTTTTTTTGAGAAAAATGATTAGAAAGTGGCACTGGTGACAACATAACTTTGTGTCCCAAGATACTTGTGACAAAGTGTTGTCTCTTTTAAACATTCCTTAAAAGGAATGGCTATACACAAATCTATCATTTGCAGTAGAATTCTGCATTTGTCTCACCGCATTCTCTTGAGTTGTCGGGATCTGTAGATATCATGGAGAGGTGGCACTGGACTTTTCTCTTCCTCCTCCTCCACACTGGCACTGGGACGTTTGACTCCTTTGGTGAGAGTAGCGCTGTCATGTATGGGGTCTGTCCCTTCCCCAGCTCGACCTGGTGCTCCTCCAGTAATGATCTTCACAGCTTCATCAACAGAGCTTGGGATCTTGCATTTTCGGAAAATGTCCATCAGCACATCCACTTGCACAAAAGGACCCTGGAAACAGACAGGAGGAGGAAGAAGTTTCATTAAAACTACAGCAGCAGGTGGCACTGGAAACACTCCACCAGGCACAGGATGTAAGCCTGGAGGTGCTAAATGTCTTGGCAGAAAGGGGAGCATCTGCTGGACATCTGGCTTCGGATATTCAGGCTTTCTAGTTTCATCTTTAAGGTCAGGCATTGTGGAAGGAGTTTCCACAGGATCAGGAATGGTTGCTAACTTGATCCGAGACATGTCCTTATAGCCAAGAGCCTTCAGTTCACTTGCGGAGGAAGGATACAAATCCATGAATTTGTACCTATCGACCAGTAATGCCGTTTCCTTGCTTTCATATTCTTCCTTGAATGCCGTGAACCGTCTTTTCTCTACTTTCATTATACTGGTCAGATCACCATTGCTACTTTCAAAAGCTAGGAATTTGGCCCATATTTCTCCAGATTTTTCAGGTGGCAGGCTTCCAGAGGTCAGAACTCGTTCAAACAAAACTCGTGTATTATTGTCCTCATTAAGGTGAGAAAGGTAGTCAATATAGGCTAATACATATTCTGGAATATCACCATATTTTTTTAATCCTAGCTCAAAAATCTTAAAGGCCACTAAGGTATCCTTAGTACAATAGTACTCCATTAATGCTGCAGAAACATAGATATGATGGCGTGTTCTAGTATCCTGTCTTGCTTTCTTAAATATCACCCTTCCAGATTTGATGCCCTCTGCTCGTCTTGCAAACTTCATATACTGAATATATACCAGAGTAGGATCGATATCCTTAATAGCCAGAAGTCGACTGTATATGATGTGAACCTTTTCAAATTTCATTCGACTTTCTTCATAATCTGCATATGCAAAATAAAGAAGCATATTTCTCTTCAATACGGTGCTAATAGCTCTCTCATATATATTAGCAGCTTCATTGCTAAATAATCTAGCATTATTTATATCCCCTTTCTCAGACAGCAGCTTACTGGACTGCTCCAGGTACTGGGCAGCTTCATACCAAACATCTGGGTGATGGCTTAGCACCAGCAAGCACTGCTCATATGCAAACATAACTCTTTTGGTTATGAGTGTCTGATCTTCTGTTCTGAGAGGGTTACTCTTTTCCCACTGAGTGTATTTCTTCCACATCTCTACTTGCTGAGCCTCTTGGGGAGTATTCTGTGGTTGTACTGAAGGGGCATTGCGGTCTAAACCTTTCATTATTATTTCATACTCCTTTGATACACGCCTCGCATTCATGTAATCTCGACTCCTATCTTCAATCATTTTTTTAGCTAGATGGATGTTGATACTCTCTTCATATTTGCTATAGTCCCTCCAAAGTTGCTCAATATTGATCATTGGATTAACACAACCTCGTTGATAAACTCTTCTAACAGCTGTTATTCTTTGATTTTCTGCATAAGACCCAACAGCTTCTACATTTTTCAAGAAATTGATGTAATCCATCCAAATCTGATAAGACATAACTTCCATTCCAATTTTATCTAAAGCAAAATCATATGCTTGTGCCATTTTTTCTTTGTAACTGGGTAACTTTGACTTATTTTCTCTGACATACGAAAGATAACATTTCCACAAGTCAATATGTAAAACTTTTATAAGGCATCTCTGAAATAATTTTTCAGCTTTGTCAAAATGTTTAGATTTAACCTCTACTTCAATGTACAGCTTCCAGAATCTGCCAGAACTGGGGAACTGGGCAACGAGGCGTTCATATGTCTTCCGTGCTTTTTCTATAGGATGATTCTGTGCCTCTCGAATCAAAATGCTCCAAGCAGAAAGGTCATATGGATTCTCTTCTAATTTTTTTTCTGCTTTCTTCACTTTTTCTGGGACATATTCAGCAACCACATCGGTGACACCATTGCTAGACATCGTGCTAGAGTGCCTGATGAAAGTGTATGTATAAGCTGGTCCACAGTATGGGACTAGAAAGAAAAAAGAAAAAGGAAACTCAAAGTCAGGGCAAGATCCCTGTCCCCCGAAGGCAGCTGTAGACCACTAGCACCTATTGCTGATATTATCTATTCTGAGAGGAGTCAAAATAGCAGCACCTGCTCCTTGTCAGGGCCTTGAAGGGAGAACATCTGGGGAACCAAGAGCTAATGCATGCTGGCAGTACCCTCACACAGCAAGTAGACGATATAAACCACAAGGCCCTTTTGATAAAAATGGTCATTCAAATTTATACCATGCTTTTAAGTGTTACAAAGTGCTTTAAGTAAATTTTCTTATTTAGTCTTTAACAATCTTACCTGTGATTATTTAGGTTTAGGGTTTGACAAATGAGATAACCAGGGCTTAGAGAGAAGCTAGTTACCAAGGGCCATACAGCTAGTTTGTGTATGTAATGAGGGAAGAGAAGGTTTTAAACCTGGGTCTTGCCTAACTCTATGCAACTCAATCCTACCACTTTATACTGTCCCTGCAGTAGACAACATCCAGTCTAATGGAAGTGCTTTTGGTGGGTATCTCCTCTATTCACAAATCCAAGAGGCTCTTTCACTTGGGTAAGCTGGTCTAGATTCACAGGATCTGAACTGGAAGGAACCTTCTAAATAACTGTTCTAACACAGAGTTTGTAGACAACCACCTCCATTATCTGCCTCTTGTGTTGCCAGTGGGAAAAATCCAATGAGTACACAATTAGGAGTGACCAGTAACAACCCTGATGCCAGGGAGTTGTAGGGACCTGCTGCTGAGACACATGGTTCCCAATTTAGCTCTTGCTCTTTATATTGCCTAAATCAAAGAGTTGAATATTAAGTGTGGCTACTGATTTCATTTCATTCTTGGGCTATGGCTTTATTGGTGGAGGATATTCACACCGAATAGAGGTGGTTGGAGAGGATGCACAAACTGAGAAAGTGAGGAAGTCTTCTGAAGTCCTGGATGAGCAGGCATCTAATGTGAGGAAAAGAAGGTGGGTTTTAAAGGCAGGGAAGCTTAGATACCAGAGAAAAGGCAGGGACTCATCTGAGTTCTCCTCAATAACCCTCCAAACAACTTCAAATAATGTCTCAAAACAAATTCTGGAGCAGCAGTACCCACAAAAGAATGGGGTAAAACAATTTCCAGCTCAAGACAACTTAGAAGGTGGATGGAAAAGGACTGTCCCACTGAGGTGAGACTGGAGCAAAGTTCAACTATAGAGGGTATCTTAGCAAACCAGCAGAGAAGGCCTTGGGAGCAACCAAATCAGTGTTTGTAACAGCTGTATCTAGACCTCTTGGATTACAGAAAGTAAGGTGGTCACAGAACTTGTCAGAAGGAGATAACAGGGGACCCTTGGCTGCCACTGGGTATAGGACACTGTTGCACTGCACATATTTGGATTTAGGTCAAAGTCTTGGGTCAGAGTTCTTTTTTTTAATAGCTTTTTATTTTTCCAAATACATGAAAATATAGTTTTCAACATTCACCCTTGCAAAACCTGGTGTTCCAAATTTTTCTCCCTCCCTCCTCACCCCATCTTCCTTAGACAGCAAGTAATCTAATATAGGTTAAACATGTGCAATTCTTCTAAACATATTTTCACATTTATCATGCTACACAAGAAAAATCAGATCAAAAGAGAAAAAAATGAGAAAGAAAAATAAAAACAAGCAAGCAAACAACAAAAACAAAAGGTATGTTGTGATCCACATTCAGTCCCCACAGTCCTTTCTCTGAGTGAAGAAAGCTCTCTTCATCACAAGATCATTGGAACTGGCCTGAATCATCTCATTGTTGAAAAAAGCTATGTCCATCAGAATTGAGAATCATATAACCTTCTTGTTGCCGCGTACAATTATCTCTTGGTTCTGCTTACTTCACTTAGCATCAGTTTGTGTAAGTCTCTCCAGGTCACTCTGAAATAATCCTGCTGATCATTCCTTATAGAATATTCCATCACATTGATATACCATAACTTATTCAAATTCTCCAACTGATGGGCATCCACTCAGTTTCTAGTTTCTTGCCACTACCAATAAGGCTGCCACAAACATTTTTTGCACATGTAGGTCCCTTTCTCATCTCTTTGGGATATAAGCCCAGTAGAAACACTGCTGGATCAAAGGGTGTGCACAGTTTGATAGCCCTTTGGGTATAAGAATTAGATAAAGATAATTAAAAAAAACAAGAAAAAAATTAAGGTGATGAATAGTATTTCAGAAAAGTTACAAATGACCACCTCTGGAGAAAAATGAATGGGAATAGAAAGGAATGTGTATTTTTCTTAGCACTACATGGCACCTACACACAAATGACCATAGTATTAAGGCATACAAACCTAGCCATCAAATGTAAAAAAGCAGAAATATTAAAGGCATCTTTTCAGAATATTATGCACTAAAAATTACATTTAATAAAGGGCCATGGAAATATAGATTAAACATTAATAGGAAAGTAAATAATCTAATCCTAAAGGAAAAGGCAAAAGAACAAATCATAGAAACAATAAATAATTTCATTAAAAAGAATGACAACATCCAGGATCAGATGGATTTACATGTGAATTCTACCAAACATTTAAAGAACAATTAGCCCCAATGCTTTATAAACTATTTGAAAAAATAGGGAATGAAGGAGTCCTACCAAATTCCTTTTATGACAGACATGGTACTGATACCTAAACCAGGTAGGTTGAAAACAGAGAAAGAAAATTGCAGACCAATCTCCCTAATGAATATTGATGCTAAAATCTTAAATTAAATATTAGCAAAAAGACTACAGAAAATCATCCCCAGGATAATACACCATGATCAAGTAGGATTTATACCAGGAATTCAGGGCTGGTTCAATATTAGGAAAACTATTGTATAATTGACCATATCAATAACCAAATTAACAAAAACCATATGATCATCTCAATAGATGCAGAAAAAGCATTTGATAAAATCCAACATCCATTCCTATTAAAAACACTTGAGAGTATAGGAATAAATGGACTTTTCCTTAAAATAATCAGTAGCCTCTATTTAAAACCGTCAGTAAGCATCATATATAATGGGGATAAATGGGAACCATTCCCAATAAGATCAGGAGTGAAACAAGGTTGCCCACTATCACCATTACTATTCAATATTGTATTAGAAATGCTAACCTTGGCAATAAGGGTAGGGAAAGAGATTAAAGGAATTAGAGTAGGTAATGAAGAAACTAAATTATCACTCTTTGCTGATGATATGATGGTATACTTAGAAAACCCCAGAGATTCTATTAAAAAGCTATTAGAAATAATTCACACTTTTAGCAAAGTTGCAGGATGCAAAATAAACCCACATAAGTCATCAGCATTCTTATATATCACTAACAAAATCCAGCAGTTAGAGTTACAAAGAGAAATTCCTTTTAAAGTAACTACCAATAGTATAAAATATTCAGGAATCTACCTGCCAAGGGAAAATCAGGAACTATATGAGCAAAACTACAAAACACTTTCCACACAAATAAAATCAGATCTAACCAATTGGAAAAAATATTAAATGCTCTTGCATAGGGCGAGCAAATATAATAAAGATGACTCCCTAAACTAATCTATTTATTTAGTACTATACCAATCAGACTCCCCAAAAACTATTTTAATGACCTAGAAAAAATAACAATAAAGTTCATATGGAAAAACAAAAGGTCAAGAATTTCAAGAGAACTAATGAAAAAAAATCAAATGAAGGTGGCCTAACTGTACCAGATCTAAAATGATATTATAAAGCAGTGGTCACCAAAACCATTTGGTATTGGCTAAGAAATAGACTAGTTGATCAGTGAAATAGGTTAGGTTCAAAGGACAAAACAGTCAATAACTTTAATAATCTAGGGTTTGACAAACCCAAAGACCCCAGCTTTTGGGATAAGAACTCACTGTTTGACAAAAACTGCTGGGAAAACTGGAAATTAGTATGGCAGAAACTAGGCATGGACCCACACTTAACACTGTGCACCAAGATAAGATCAAAATGGGTACATGATTTAGGCATAAAGAATGAGATTATAAATAAATTAGAGGAACGTGGGATAGTTTACCTCTCAGACTTGTGGAGGAGGAAGGAATTTATGACTAAAGGAGAACTAGAGATCATTATTGATCACAAAATAGAAAATTTTGATTATATCAAATTAAAAAGCTTTTGTACAAACAAAACTAATGCAGACAAGAGTAGAAGGGAAGCAATAAACTGGGAAAACATTTTTATAGTCAAAGGTTCTAATAAAGGTCTCATTTCCAAAATATATAGAGAATTGACTCTAATTTATAAGAAATCAAGCCATTCTCTAATTAATAAATGGTCAAAGGATATGAATAGACAATTCTCAGATGAAGAAATTGAAACTATTTGTAGTCATATGAAAAGATGCTCCAAGTTATTATTAATCAGAGAAATGCAAATTAAGACAACTCTGAGATACCACTACACACCTGTCAGATTGGCTAGAATGATAGGGAAGATAATGCGGAATGTTGGAGGGGATGTGGGAAAACAGGGACACTGATACATTGTTGGTGACACTGTGAATACATCCAGCCATTCTGGAGAGTGATTTGGACTATGCTCAAAAAGTTATCAGACTGTGCATACCCTTTGATCCAGCAGTGTTACTACTGGGCTTATATTCCAAAGAGATTTTAAAGAAGGGAAAGGGACCTGTATGTGCAAGAATATTTGTGGCAGCTCTCTGTAGTGGCCAGAAACTGGAAACTGAGTGGATGCCCATCAATTGGAGAATGGCTGAATAAATTGTGGTATATGAAAGTTATGGAATATTATTATTCTGTAAGAAATGACCAGCAGGATGATTTTAGAAAGACCTGGAAAGACTTACATGATCTGATGCTGAGTGAAATGAGCAGGACCAGAAGATCGTTATATACTTCAAAACAATACTATATGATGATCATTTCTGATGGACGTGGCCCTCTTCAACAATGAAATAAACCAAATCAGTTCCAATAGAGCAGCAATGAATTGAACCAGCTACACCTAGCAAAAGAACTCTGGGAAATGAGTATGAACGACTACATGGAATTCCCAATCCCTCTATTTTTGTCCTCCTGCATTTTTGATTTCCTTCATAGGTTAATTGTACACTATTTCAAAGTCCGATTCTTTTTGTGCAGCAAAATAACTGTATGGGTTATGTATACATATATTGTATTTAACATATACTTTAACATATTTAAAATGTATTGGACTACCTGTCATCTGGGGGAGGGGTGGGGGGGGAGGAGAGGAAAAATTGGAACAAAGGGTTTTGCAGTTGTCAATGCTGAAAAATTACCCATGCATATATCTTGTAAATAAAAAGCAAAAAAAAAAAAAAAAAAAAAAAAAGAATAACAATGAGACAACATACCAAAATTTATGACATGCAGCCAAAGGGGAAAATTTATGCCTCTACATGCATATATCAATAAAATAGAAAAAGGCAGCTCAATGAGTTAGGCATACAACTAAAAGCTAGAAAAAGAACAAATTAAAAATCCCCAATTAAACATCAAATTGGGAATCCTGAAAATGAAAAGAGAGAGAAATAAAGTTGAAAATAAGAAAACCATTGAACTAATAAAATAGAGAAAGTATTGGTTATTTTGATTAAAAAACCCAAATTACCCATATTAAAAATTTAAAGGGGGAATTCATCATTAATGAAGAGGAAATTTAAAACATTTATAAAGGACTATTTTGTCCAAGTATAGTCCAATAAATCTAACAATCTAAATCCCCATGACTAAATAAATTCACAAGTGAATTCTATCAAGCATTTAAATAAAAATTCATTCTAATACTATATAAACTATCTGGAAAAACAGAAAAAGAAGGAGTACTACCAAATTTCTTTTATGACACAAAACAATGCTGATATCTAAACCAGGAAGAGTAAAAATAGAGAAAGGAAACTATCAACTCATTTCCCTAATGAATATTGATGCAAAAAATTTAAATAAAATAAAATGCTAACAAGAAGATTTCAGTAATATATTTAAAAGATCATACACTATGACTAAGTAGGATTTACACAAGGAATGCAGGGCTAGTTTAATATTAGGAAAACTATCAGCATAATTAATTGCATCAGTAACAAAAACAGGAAAATCATATAATTATCCCTAGATAGAGAAAAAACTTTGACAGAATGCAACACTCCTTATAGGAAAAAAAAAACAACACTTGAAAGAACGGGAATAAATTAAGTTTTCCTTGAAATGATAAATGGGATCTATCTAAAAACATTAGCAATTTTTTTTTTTGCTGAGATAATTGGGCTTAAGTGACTTCCCAGGGTCACACAGCCAGGAAGTGTTAAATATGTCTGAGGCCAGATTTGAACTCGGTCCTCCTGACTTCAGGACTGGTGCTCTATCCACTGTGCCACCTAGCTGCCCCAATCAGCAAAAATTATTTATAATGGGGATAAGTTATAAGCTAGAAGATAAGATCATGGGTAAAGTAATATCCATTATCATCACTTTTATCTGTACTAGAAATGCTAACTATAATAATAAGAGAAAAACAAGAAATTGAAAGAATTAGAAAAGGCATTGAGGAAATAAAACAATCATTCTTTGTATTATAATATGATAGTATATGTGAAAAAACCCTAGGGAATCAATTAAAAAACTAGTTGAAATTTTTATAAGTGCTATTTTTCTCTTTTAACTTTGTTGTGAGGCTTAGTTCCTTTTAAAATGGGCTGATAAAGCAGATTTGATTATTTATAATCCTGCAAAATTGCGGGATATAAAACAAACCTACATAAATCATCAGCATTTCTGCATACAACTGCAACAAAGTCCAGCAGTGAGAGATAGAAAGAAAAACTACATTTAAATTAACTGTAGACAATATAAAATACTTGAGAGTCTGCCTGCCTGGACAAACCCAATAACAATATGAATATATTGCAAAACATTTTTAATACACATAGAATCCTTTCTAAACATTTGGAAAAAATATTTATTGCTCATGGTTAGGCTGAGCCAATATAATAAAAATGACAATTGTATCTAAATTAATTTGCTTCTTCAGTGCAACACCAATCAAACTACCATAAAAATATTTTGTAGAACTAAAAAAAATAATAAATTTCATCTGGAAAGCAAAAGACCAAGAATATGAAAAGAACCAGTGAAAACAACATGAAGGAAAATGGTCTAGCCACATTAAATATTAAGCTGTAATCAACAGAATCATTTGGTACTGGCTAAGAAACAGAGTGGTAGAAAAAGTGGATTGGATTGGGTATATAGTACACAGTAGTAAATGACTATAGTAATCTAGTTTTTGAAAAATGCATAGACCCAAACTTTAGGGACAAGAACTCACTATTTGATGAAAACTGTTGGGAAATTGAAAAGCAATTTGTCAGAAACTAGGCATAGATCAACATCTCACACAATATGCGAAGATAATGTCAAAATGAGTACTTGATTTAGAGAAAAAACAATGAGACCATAAGTAAATTAAGGGATTATGGAATATGTTCTTTGTCAGATCTATAAATAAGGGAAAAATTTAGAACTAGCCAAATGGAAAAAGGGTACAAAAACTCATTAAAGAAAATAATCTCTTAAAATTAGAATTAAGCAAGTGGAAGCTAATGACTACATGAGACATAAAGAAGCAATATAACAAAATCAAAAGAATGAAAATAGAAGAAAATGTGAAATATCTCATTGGAAAAACAACTGACCTGGAAAACAGATCAAAAAGAGACAATTTAAGAATTATTGCCTACCTAAACTAACCTACTTATTCAATGGTACCTGAATTACCAAAGGAATATTTTATTGAGCTAGAAAAATAACAACAAAATTCATGCAGAAGAGTAAAAAGTCAAGAATACTAAAGGAATTAATGAAAAAAATATGAAAAAAGAAAATTTAGCACTACTAGATCTTCAACTATATTTTATGGCAGTAATTATCAAAATATCTACTCCTGGCTAGTAGATAAAAAGTAGATAGAAAGGTGGATCAGTGAAAAAGAGTAGCTATACAATACATAGTAGTAAATGATTATAGTTTCCTTGTGTTTGACAGATGTAGATTTTACCTTTTGGGATAAGAATTCATTATTTGATTTAAAAATTGATGGGAAAATGGAAAATAGTCTGACAGAAACTGGCTATAGACCAGTATCTTATACAATTTACCAAGATAAGGGCAAAATGGATATATGACCCAGATATAAAGGGAGGTATCATAAGAAAACTAGAAGAACATGGAACATATTACCTATCAGGCCTATGGATAGGAGAAGCATTTATGAATAAACAAGAAATAAAGACAACAGTGAGATGTAAAATGATTAATTTTGATTACATTAAATTAAAAAATGTTTATTTGTACAAATAAAAACAATGTAGCAAAGACTGGAAGGAAAGCAGAAAACTAGGGGGATTTTTATAAGTAGTTTCTCAGCTAAAAGATTCATGTCTCAAATACCTAGAGAACATTTTCAAATTAATAAGAATATGAGTCATTCCCCAACTGATAAATGTTCAAAAGATACGAATAGGCAGTTCTTAGAAGAAACCAGAACTGTATACAATCATATGAAAAAATGCTCTAAATAATTATTGATTAGAGAAATGCAAATTAAAGCAACTTTGAGATATCATATCAGACTGAATAAAACGATAGAAGAGGACAATGAAATGTTGAAGGAGATTTGGAAAAACTGGGACACTAACACACTGTTAGTGGAAATGTGGACTGATCCAAAAATTTTAGAGAGCAATCTGGGATTGTACCCAAAGAGTTATAAAACTGTGTATACTCTTTGATCCAACAATACCACTATTAGGTCTGTTTCCCAAGGTGATCAAGGAAAAAGGAAAAGAACCTATTTGTTCTAAATTATTTATTGTAACTCTCTTTGTGGTAGCAAAAAAAAAATGGAAATGGAGGTTATGTCTATCAATTGGGGAATGGTTAAAGAAGTTATGATATAGAGATTCTGATGGAATATTATTGCAATGTAAAAAATGATGAGCTGGTTGATCTTAGAAAAACAAGGAAAGACTTGCATGAGATATTGCAGAGTGCAATGAGCAGAACCAAGAGAATGTGTACTAACAGTAATATTGTTTGAAGAACAATTAAGTTATTTTGAGTATTATAAATAATCAAAGCAATCACAAAGAACCTATGAAGGTTCCAGAGAAGGAACTGACGAATAGATGGATGCATAGTATAGTTTTACATGAATCTATCTACTTCCCTATCTGTGTCAAGTGGTGACCCTCTCTGGTGCTGGATAGGGAAGAAAGGAGATAATAGTTCAAAATTTAAAATGTAAGAAAACAATTTTTTCAATGATGTGTTTAAAAAATGAAATGACTTTTAAAAAAGAATTATTGAACTGCTCAAAACCCATGATAAAAAACAAGTGCTAACACATTATCTTTTAAGAAAATATCAAGGAAAATTGCCTAGATTCTAAAATTAGAGGATTAAATTAAAATTGAAAGACTCCACTGATCACTTCCTGAAAAATAACTCAAAATGAACACTCCCAGGAATATTGTAGTCAAATTCCACAACTCCCAGGTCAAGAAGAAAATATTTCAAGAGCCAGAAAGAAAAAATTAAAAGTCATGGAACCATAATCAGGATAACACAAGGTTTAGCAGCTTCTATATTAAAGGCCTGGGGAACTTGCACTATGATATTCTCAAGGGCAAAGGAGCCAGGATTATACCACCAAAGCTGAGTATAATTCTTCAAGTGAAAAATGGACATCCAGTGAAATAAAGGACTTTGAATTATTCCTGATGAAAGGACTAAAGCTGAATAAAAAAATCTAACTTTCAAATACAAGACTCAAGAGAAGCATAAAAAGGTAAAGAATAAAGAAAAATCATAAATGTTTATATTTCATGGGAAGATGATATTTATAGCTCCTAAGAACTTCCTCATTAGGGTAGTTAGAAGGCATATTCATAGAAAATACATGTGTGAATTGAATACAATGGGATGATATCTAAAAAAATAAAATTAAAGGGTGAGAAAGGAATGCACAGAGAGAAGGGGAAAAGGGAGAAGTAGCATAAAGGTGGCATGAGGGTGTGTAAAGGTATGAGAGGGAAAGGTGGCATAAATTATCTCAAATAAAAGAAGTGAGCAAGAGTTTTTACAGTGGAGGGGAAGATGGAGGAAGTGGGGAGTAGTACATGAACCTCACTCTTATTGGAAGTGGCTCAGAGAAGGCATTAACATACACAGTAGGGTACAGGAGTCCATCTTATCATGCAGGACAGTAGGAGGAAAGAGAGATAAGAGAAAGGGAAGTAGATTGGGAAAAGTAAAAGTCTAAAGCAGAAGCTTTTGAGAATGGACAGGGTGAAAAGAGGGAGAGAAAAGGATAAATGGGAGAAAATGATAGAAGTAAATACAACTCTATTATAAGTTTTATATATATATAATCATATTTCTAGTATATATAAATATAACATATTATAATGCATTGTTAATACATCATTATAGCATAGTTTATTATACAATATGGCAATATAAAATATCATACATCACATGTCACATAACAGAGAATATATTAATGTAATATATGATTATAACCGTGAAAAAAAATTTTCATCAAGTTTCTCTGATAAAGGACTCATATCTCAAACATACATAGAATTTAGTCAAATTAATAAAAAATAAGAACTATTCCCCAATTGATGTGGCCAGGGGATATGAACAGGCAGTTTTTAGACAGAATAATTAAAGCTATCTATAGTTCTATAGTTTTATATATATATATATACACATATGTATATATATATATACACACATATATATATTTAGTTCTATATAGTTCTCTCTATATATTTATATATGTATAGTTATATAGATAGCTCTAAATACTTTTGATTAGAAAAATGCAAATTAATACAACTCTGAGGTATTACCTTACATTTATGGGAAGCTAATATAACAGAAAAGGCCAGTGACAAATGTTGGGGGGGGTTGTGGGAAAAGTGGAACACTAATGCACTGTTTGTTGAATTGTGAATTAATTCAATCATTCAGTAGAGCAATTTGGAACTGTGGCCAAAGAGCTATAGGACCATCACTCAGTTATACCACTATTAAATCTATGTTCCAAAGAGATTAAAAAAAAAAATTAAAAGAGAAGAGGCCTACATACATGTGCAAAAAATTTATATCAGTTCTTTTAAGCGGTGTTAAAGAATTAGAAGTTGAAGATTTGCTTATCATTTGAGGAATGGTTGAACAAATTGTGGTATAATTGTGATGGAATACTATTGTATTATAAAAAATACTGAGCAGGATACTCTCAGAAAATCCTAAAAAAATTTACATGAACTGATGCAAAGGGAAATTAGCAGAACTAGGAGAACACTGTACATAGTAACAGCAATACTATAGTATGTTCAATTGTGATTTAGCTATGCTCAGCAACATAACCACACAAGACAGTTCTGAAGGACTTTTGATGAAAAATGCTATTCCTCTCCAGAGAAAGAACTGATGAAGTCTGAATGCAGATACAAGCATATTTTTTTTCCATTTTTTTGGTTTGTTTATTTTTTTATCTGTTTTCTTTCACAGCATGACTAATATGGAAATGTTTTCCATGACTGTACATGTATAACCTATATCAGATTGCTTGCCTTTTATTCATTCATTCATTCATATATTTATTTATGTAGTCAATTGGGATTAAGTGACTCACCCAAGATCACAGTGGTGGTGTCCCAGATCACACTTGAGTATGGATTGATAGTCCCTAAGGCCTTCTTCTCTATCCAGCTGCACTATGTACCTGCACACGAGGGAGAGAATTTATAATGTAAAAATTAAAAAAAAAAAAAAGTAAACATTTTTTCTACATGTAATGGAGGGGAAATAACATACTAAATAAATAATTAAAAGAATGCGTTTTTTAATAGTAGTCTTTTTAAGGTCAAGTAGTACTGGACTTTGGGGCTGGGACAAGAGGTCAAATTTAGGATGGGCATTAGGGAGTAAACAGGAAAAATTAGTAGCTAGACAACATTTATATTTTGGGGGGGGGATACGGTGGAGGGAAGGGTGTAGGGAGAAAAAGGTATTTGGGGAAGTTCCTTCTAGTTTTAACTCTAATGGGGTACCAGGTTTTTTGAGCTTCCCAAGTCTTTCCAAATCCCAAATCATTTAGTTGGCCGGGCAAGTCACTAATCCTGCCCTTCCTCACTGTCATATTCCAAAGGGAAAAACTAGGTAGCATGAAACTTAGAATGGGGCCAAAATTCACAGCCATGCCTTCTCACTCCAGATCCAGTGTCCCTTCTACTGCATCACACACGGTTTCCTCAAGTCTCTTCCCTTTTTCCCTTTCGTTACTACGAATTTTACCTTTTGGATCGGACGTGGATGGCCTACAACCACTCCCAAGATGGCTGCTGTGAGGGACGAAAAAGGTATTTATCTTGCAGCCCCTTGGTCAGAGAAAAACATTTATAGTCTCTTTGGACACCTAAGAGACTGTCAGCCTCCCATATTCGTTGGGCCATGTGTTTTTTTCCCTTTCCCCCTCTCTTTTCCCCCTCGCCCCCTCCCCCCACCCCTTGACCGGTAACTTACCTGAACCACTTCCTTCTAGATTCTTTTGCCTCGAAGACTCACGTGTGTTATAGGAATGGTGTGAAAACACTACCCCCAAGTCTCGCGAGTTTTACCTGAGCTATCTCGTTTCTCATTGGCTGGTCTCCACCCACCCCTCCCCCATTCAATCTGGGGGACAGAGGTCAGGTAGCCGGGAGTGTGAAGGAGGAGGGGGGAAGGGGGGAAAGCGGGAAGGTTCTATCCACTCTCTCTCTCTCTCAGAGGAGGTCTAGGCCTCGGTGTCAGGTGTCTGGTGTCACCCGCAACCCGGGAAGGTGATTGCACTCGTTAATCGGAATGGAGATTTATAGCTGGAAGGGAGGTTAGACACTAGGAGGGAGGACTCCTAATCCTCCCTTTGGGCTTTGCCCAAAGTCACAGAGGATGTAAGAAGCTGAGGCAAGCCTGGAATCCAGGGCCTAAGACTGTTTCAAGGGCCCATGACTGTTTCCAGGCTCCTCTTCCTACCTGGTGCTGCTTCTGGGGGCAGCCTCCAGTGCTGAACTTCCTTCCCAACTATGCCAGGGGAGGTTGGGCAGTCTGACACCGCCTAGCCATAGATCACGCCTCAGGGTGCCCCAGTCACGTTTTTCATCCCTAGGCTGAGGGGGAGGGGCAGGGCTCATCCCAAATTGCTTGTAAATCATGATCTGATTAGGAAGTGATATATTCATCGGGGACTCTGGCATCAGGGACTCTGGCATCAGACTTATTCGAGTATTGTGACAAAATAAGTACTGTTTACTTTCGACCGTTTTCTGTGAATTCTAAAGATTTCTTCCACCTTAAAGACTCCAGTGGAATCTGCAGGACTGGGGCTTGCCCACTAAGAGTATAAAGGCATGCTAAGTTAAGTTGATTTGCCTGTGAAAGAAACGCTTCCATTATTCATGTCAGGAGGCTGTCACATCAAATTGAGGGAGTGGAGAAAATCCTTTTTTATCTACATTTAGAACCAAGAAAAACCAGCCATTGAGCCTTGAATTTCAATTGGGAGAAAGTCAGGCTGAAAGCAGGGTTCAAAAAAAAAAAAAAAACTGGGCATTTGTCTAGTGTTTGGCTGAAACTTCTTATATAGCTAGCCAGAATGAAACTTCTTAAAGCCAGCAAGTACTACATCCAATCTTGATGTCTTTCATGTGTAAACGTGTCAAAAGTAGTTAAGCTAATTCAAATTTAAAGCTCTTTGGATGGCTATTCCTGGACTTTTAATTTGTTTATTTTAAAGGATTTCCCCCAATACACCTCTTTGCTCTTGAAAATTTGATGAATATATTTTGTTTTACAAAGTTCAGAGATTTTTATAGTGTGCATTGGCATGAAAAGCAGGCTCAGGATGAGAGAAAACAGAAGATAGTGCAAGACAAATTCTGTACACTTGTCTCTGTAAATATTATTTCCATAAACATATGATGCCCACAGACCTCACTTAAGACGAGAAATAAGACATTAAAAGAATTGAACTTCTGAATCCAAAAAGGATTATTCCTGTGGATGTAAAATCTTATTTTTCTGGATTGTCTTTTTTCTCTATGAAAATATTTTTAGTTTCTACAAATAAGAGTGGTTTTAGCTGAATTTGTAAATATTTGAACATTAATTAAACAAAATAAAGAGTGAAAAGCACACAAGAGATTCTAGTATGCAAATATAAAAATCACTTTTTCTGCTACAGTATTTAACGGGTGTTATGCAAATATAAAAATCCAATTTTTTCTACTAGTTAGTATTTACCAGATATTATGCAAACATGAAGATCAAATTTTTTTCCTACTAGTTTGTATTCACCAGACTGGTATAAAGATCAAGTTTTTTTCCCTACTAGTTTGTATTCACCAGACTGGTAAATGCAAACTAGTAGAAAAAAAATTAATTTTTATATTTGCATACTGGAATGTCTTGCCTGTTTTTTATTCTTTCTTACTTCTACCTTTGAGAAGAGGAGGGGTTGGTATAGTAGAGTAGAAAGAACTCTCATCCTGGAGTCAAGAGCCATGTGTGTGAGTTTCTGCTTAGATACTTAATAAGTTCTATATCTTTGCATGAGTTATTTGTTTAAGCCTCAGTTTTCTTAACTATGAATACTAACAGTCTGTGGATGCATTGTAATATAACATGAAATCATTTAAATTCCTGCAATGGAAGAGATGTTAGATGTCATCACTTATAGGAATTTTTTTTTAACTCGGCAATTTAAATCTGTCCAAAAAGTTTTTGGATATATGGAATATGTGCTCCATAATTATTGTTTGCGTTAAATTGTTAAAGTGGATGCTTCTACTAAAAGTGATATTCTTTAGTGGATTCTTAGGTTTTTGATTTTGTAAAATACCCTTCAGTATGCTGGAAAAAAAAAAGGTATTTAACTCTAGCTTGTGTGCTTGTTATCAATTTAGACATTGTAAGATTTGCATCCTTAAAATACCCCTCCCATCTTGTGAAGAACATTTTAATTTTTTCAAGAAACACTTTATCTCTATGATGATGCATAGTTTTATGAACTCTGACTAAACCTTTACTATCGTTGAGGTGAGCCCTTTGAAAATATTTTATGGTATAATTAAATTTTTATTTAATAAAACTGTTAAATAGTTTAAATAGTTAAATAGTTAAATAAATAAAACAGTTAAATAAAACTGAAATTTATAGCTAGAGAAAAGGAGAAGTTTGTGGAGTTTTATCAAGTAATTTTGCCTCTTAAGTGGCCATAGATAGACAAGTTGTTGTTCTATCGAGCAGGGAATTAAGTTGAGAGGCAATTGTCCTGTGGACCTGTGGAGGGTAATGACCTACAATCCTTTGGGGTTTTTTTTAATGATAGAGTATTTTGGTTCGCTTTCAGTAATGCTATAATTTTCCTATGCGAATGTTAATGTGTAATCTATAAAGAAAAAAGGAAATATGTTAGGGAGACTAGAAAACTTGGAGATTTATGAGCAGTAATTTAGAAACAGATTTATTTAGAGATGATTTTGATATTTTCAGTTGAAAAAATTATTAAAAGACAATGCTCAACCGTGTTTTCTCTTGTCTGATGATTTGTAGTTAAATACAGTATACCATTCCCAGAAGGTAAATTTTTGTATGGAAAAGAAATTATAATCTCAGTGCAATGGAAATAAAAGATGCTGATTTTCATGTTTCAAATTGGTCCTGCTTTTTTGCTTATTTCTTAACAAACTAATGAATACAAAATAAACTAATGTAAAGATGATGTTAACACATAATCTATAACTCAAATTTCTTTGATTTATAATTGGGATATTTTATAATTTAGTAGTATTGCATTTTCACTGTCATGAGAGTTTGATAATAGCAGTTGAATACAGGAGTTTAGGTCTCCAGGCATGTAATATGGATCAAGCTGAATAGGAGCTAGAGTTTGAAAGTGCTTGGCTCTAAAGGACCTAGGTACAAATTCTGCCTCTGACTTTTGCTGGGGGTTGATCATGGGCAAGTGATTCAATATTATCATGTATTAATTTTCTTGTATGTAAAATTGGTATGCTTAGTTTTTTTATATTTCACTTGCAAAACAGTTTTTTTTTTTAAATTGGTAAAGGGATAGGGACTAAACCTGTGATTTTATTGGAATACGGATAAGAAAACATCATCTATGAGTAAAAGTCAGAGCTTTTTCTGAAATATTGAAGGATTGGCCAGAGAAGGGATATCAAACTGAAAAAGAAACAAGAGCATGAAACAGCCTATAAAGATCTCTGTAGGCTACAGATTGTCTTAGTTTTAAAATATAGCATGTCTGTATTTTACTACATTTAAATTTATTTTGTTAACTATTTTCCAGTTACATTTAATTTGGTTTGGCCTGTACTTGGGAGTATTGTGGTCTGTATGCTGATAGTTGTATGTTTTGGACCTCTGGCCTAAAACACTGAGAAGTTAAGTGACTTGACCAGTCACACAACTTTTATGTATCACTAGTAGCACTTTAATCCATTCCTTTATCTAAGACCAGATCTTACTATGCCATGCTTCTTTTCCTGCCTTCACTTTATAGTTGGGAAGTATCTCAAATGTGTGGTAGCTATAGCTCTTTGGTAAGTGTAATCACTTTATCATTCTTAATCAGGTAATAAATTTGAAGATCTTACATTTCTTTATTTAGAATACTTTGTTGGTGTTTTTCTGTTTTTTGTTTTGTTTTGTTTTTTTACAAATATCTACTAGATATGCAGGTTTCAGAAAGAGTTTCTTAAAAATTGATTCTGCTGCATCCTTATTGTCATCATTGAAAACAATGACATTTTCAAATGTTTAAGTACTTTGGTGCAAGAAAGACACAATAAAGCTCTGATATCATCAGGCAATTTGTTAAATTTAAACTATCTTCCCATTCATAGATTGTTTTTTAAAAATAAAGTTGATTATTCTTATAACAAATTTAAAAACTAAATGTAATTCTTACTTAGTCATCTTTCCTAGTATAAATGGTGATTTGTGAAACATGCAATGTGACCCGATTTAGCAACGGGCCACATCTGCCACTAGTGCTTGCAGAGCTATGTTTCAACTTGGCATTGGTTAAGTTCTTTTGTAAGAGAGTTCAATTCAATGCTCCCACAGTCTGTAAATTATACTGAAATTTTTATTTTGATGTGAAATAGCTATTGATGGGCTTGTAAAATAACAAATTTCCCCTACCATCAGTTCCTTTAAATTATATTGATATCTTGTTATTATATTGCCTTTCCCTTCCCCCCCACCTTTATTATAAAGAATAAATTAGAAAAAAGAAAAATAAAAGCAGTTGAGCATAAATAATAAAGCAAGTGTATGTGATAGTATATAAAGTTTTTGATAATGGATAGTTCTTCCTAGAATCTCCATTTTGAGGGGTAGGACTAGTTCTGCCTTGTGTTTTTTAGTCCCCAAGTAGTGCTTCTGTCATTATGCTTTTGTTCTGGAGGATATCTGTTCCCCTCTTTTTCAATTCCTTTTAAAGTTTCTATTTGTATTTATATTCCCACAGTGTTTGGCATGTTGTAAGGGTTTAAGAAATGAGCAGCTAAGTGGCACAGTGGATAGTATGCTGGGTGTGGAGTAACAAAGATACATCTCCCTGAGTTCAGATCTGGCCTCATATACTGATTAGCTGTGTGACCCTTGGCAAGTCACTTAACCCTATTTGCCTCAGGTTCCTCATCTGTAAAATGAGCCTAAGAAAGAAATGTCTCTATGATATATTTGCCGAGAAAACCACAGATGGGATCATGAAGAGTCAGGGACAGCTGAACAATTACAAAAGGGTCTAAAAGATGCTTTTTTGACTTGATTTAGTTTCCCATCTCTGTCCTTGTGATAGTTGGTAAAGTGGATAGAGTGTTAGGCCTGGAATCTTCACACTCTGAGTTCAAATCTAGCCTCAGACACTTCTTTGACATGTGACCTTGGGCAGGCCACCTACCTCTTTCTACTTAAGTTTCCTCAATTGTAAAATGAAGGTAATAATAGCATCTATACCTCAGGGCTGTGAGGATTGAATAATATTTGTAAGGCAATCAGCACAGTGTCTGGCTGACATCACAGACATTTAATAACTGCTGGTTTCCTTCCTCTCTCTGCAAAGAAGAGAGGTGGTCCATTCTCATCTTGTCTTCAAGGCCCATCTTGGTCATTATTATTATAGTACAGAATTCATAGGATCGTAGATTTTCAGATCATCAAGTCCAACTCCCCACATTTTAAGGATGAGGAAATCAAAGCACAGTAGTTAAACGACTTGTCCAGGGTCATAGCTAGTAAAAGAATCTAAGGCAGGATTTGTACTCAGTTCTTCTTGACTCCAAGTGTAGCACATCAGCCACTACACCTTTCATTTTCAATTGTTTAGTTCATTCTTTGCATTTACGTTATTATGCCTTTTATTTTCTTGGTTCTACTCACCTAGCATCAAATCATATGTCTTCTCATCTGCACTATATTCTTCTGCACCTAGGAAATTATAAGTATCTTTTTCTGCAGCCAAATGCAGTCTTTGGAAGCCTAATACATTCTCAGACAAATGTGGCTTCCAAATGTGCAGACTCTGCCACGATCAAATCTACCTTGTCTCCCTCTTTTCTCCTACATTTATGCAGTCTTCCACATTGCAACTCCTTCCCATAACAGACATTGATTCTTTTGTAAAAGGTCAGGAATTTACTCCATGGGACATCAACATCTAGTCTTAGCTTCTATGAATTCTTTAAATTCACTTGAAATCTTTAGACCCTTATATCCTTTTTGATCCTTAGATAATTCGTTGTTCTTTTTACCATAGAGGCTACTCTCCATTTTAAATAAATAACCTGCAAGGTAAAATGACTTATTTCAATATTATTTATTTTTTCTTGATAATTAGACTTTTTAAAGTTGAGTTTCTATTGCTTGAGGTGTTTTCAAGTCAAATAATCGATTCAGGCATGTGAGTCTCACTCTTTTTCTTTTGTTTTTTTTTCCTTTATAGCTGAGATGCCTCAAATACCTTTTGGTGAAAGTCCCTCATTTTTGAGGTTAATTAGGCTTGGGTTTGTATGTCATCTTTGGTTTGTAACTTAGGTTCCTTAACTTTTTATAGTACTACTTAATTCCCCTCTAAGAATTCTCATGAAAGCAAAATGATCTTATGTTATTCACATTTCTTCATAATTAAAAGTCTTTTTCTTTGCAGCTTCTAAACTTATTAGTCGTCTGTTATTAAGTTTAATCACTCATTTTTTTTTTTAAATTTTTTATTTAATAATTACATTATATTGACACTCGTTTCTGTTCCGATTTTTTTCCCCCTCCCTCCCTCCACCCCCTCCCCTAGATGGCAAGCAGTCCTTTATATGTTGGATATGTTGCAGTATATCCTAGATACAATATATGTTTGCAGAACCAAACAGTTCTCTTGTTGCGTAGGGAGAATTGGATTCAGAAGGTATAAATAATCCGGGAAGAAAAACAAAAATGCAGATAGTTTACATTCATTTCCCAGTGTTCTTTCTTTGGGTGTAGCTGCTTTTGTCCGTCATTTATCAATTGAAACTCAGGTCTCTTTGTCAAAGAAATCCCCTTCCATCAAAATATGTCCTCATACAATATCGTTGTCGAAGTGTATAATGATCTCCTGGTTCTGCTCATTTCACTTAGCATCAGTTCATGTAAGTCTCGCCAGTCCTCTCTGTATTCATCCTGCTGGTCATTTCTTACAGAACAATAATATTCCATAACATTCATATACCACAATTTACCCAGCCATTCTCCAATTGATGGGCATCCATTCATTTTCCAGTTTCTAGCCACTACAAACAGGGCTGCTACAAACATTTTGGCACATACAGGTCCCTTTCCCTTCTTTAGTATTTCTTTGGGATATAAGCCCAATAGAAACACTGCTGGATCAAAGGGTATGCACAATTTGATAATTTTTTGGGCATAATTCCAGATTGCTCTCCAGAATGGTTGGATTCGTTCACAACTCCACCAACAATGCATTAGTGTCCCAGTTTTCCCGCATCCCCTCCAACATTCATCATTATTTTTTCCTGTCATCTTAGCCAATCTGACAGGTGTGTAGTGGTATCTCAGAGTTGTCTTAATTTGCATTTCTCTGATCAATAATGATTTGGAACACTCTTTCATATGAGTGGTAATAGTTTCAATCTCATCCTCTGAAAATTGTCTGTTCATATCCTTTGACCATTTATCAATTGGAGAATGGCTTGATTTCTTATAAATTTGAGTCAGTTCTCTATATATTTTGGAAATGAGGCCTTTATCAGAACCTTTAACTGTGAAAATGTTTTCCCAGTTTGTTGCTTCCCTTCTAATCTTGTTTGCATTAGTTTTATTTGTACAAAAGCTTTTTAATTTGATGTAATCGAAATTTTCTATTCTGTGATCAGTAATGGTCTCTAGTTCATCTTTGGTCACAAATTTCTTTCTCCTCCACAAGTCTGAGAGATAAACTATTCTATGTTCCTCTAATTTATTTATAGTCTCGTTCTTTATGCCTAGGTCATAGACCCATTTTGATCTTATCTTGGTATATGGTGTTAAGTGTGGGTCCATGCCTAATTTCTGCCATACTAATTTCCAATTATCCCAGCAGTTTTTATCAAATAATGAATTCTTTTCCCAGAAGTTAGGGGCTTTGGGTTTGTCAAACACTAGATTGCTATAATTGACTATTCTGTCTTGTGAGCCTAGCCTTTTCCACTGATCCACTAATCTATTTCTTAGCCAATACCAAATGGTTTTGGTGACTGCTGCTTTATAATATAATTTTAGATCAGGTACAGCTAGGCCACCTTCATTTTAATCACTCATTTTTATGAGTTTGAAGATCAGGGATTTTTTTTTCTGGCAGTGATCTGTACATTCAGTTGATGTTTTGTTATCCTTATTAAGAAGTTTTAGACAGTTTTTTGGTATTTCTTGTATTTTGGTATTCAATTTAAAAAATTGTTATGTTCTGTGAGATCTTTGATTGCTATTACTTATGCACATGCTGTCTTCAAGATACATTTCTTTAGCTTCTATAGAATCCATGTATTTTTAAATTAATGCCTCTTTTATTATTATTGTGTGAATTTGACACACAAGCACGAGCATTTCGGTATTCAAAGAACAGAGAGAGTATTATATCAGAAACTGAATTTGTTAAATATTTTAAGCATATATTACTTTGAACACAATATGAATTTGCTTTCCTTGTCTCTGTACCCCTGTGGATTCCCTTATGTTTTCTTTTGTGTATTTTAAATGTATTCTTTATGTTCTTTTTTTGCTTTCTTCCTTTCGTTTTTGTATAATTATTAGTGCCTAGTCCCATCCTTAAAGAAGCCTTCTCTTAAAACAAATAGGTATAGACAAGCATAATAACTTCATACACTGAATATGCCTGAACAGACTTCTTTCATTCGGTTTTGGACTCCTATTCCTTTTGCTCTCTGCCAAGAGATCAGAGTTCTGTTTCAACATCAGTTTTCTAGAATCTCAATTGGGCATTGCATTACTCCCTTTCCATGAGTATTGTCATTGTTGAGTATTGTCACTGTATAATTGTTCTGATTCTGTTCACTTTTCTCTGCATCAGTTCACATATGTCTTCTTAGCTTTCTCTCAATCTGTCCTTTTCTTCATTTCTTATGGTATAGTAATATTACATTACATTCACATAGTATGATTTAGTCACCTGTTTCTCAATTGACAAGGATCTACTTTGCTTCCAATTATTTGTTATAACAAAAATTGCTGATATGTACAAATAGGCCCTTTTCCTCTAGTTTTGAACTCTTTGGGTATGTTTCCAGTTTTGAATCAAATGGTATGAGCAGTTTAGTGACTTTTAGAGTATCACTCCATACCTCCTCTTTCCCCTGTTCCTCAGCATTCCTCTTTTGAGAAAATTGAGGATCTTTAATTTAAGCTCCCTTTTCTCCCTTACTCATGCTTTCAAAGTGTCTTGATTTCATTCTTATCCCTCTACTTTTCCCTCAGCCAGCGAAGGCTACTGTGAAGTAGTCTTTCTTTTTACCAATGTTAACACTTAAGCCATTTGGAACTGCTCTCTTTGAGGTTCATCAACAATCTCTTACTTGCCAACTTTGAAGATTTTTTTCCTCAGTTAGTTCTTACTTTTTCATCCTGTCTACTGCACATGACACTATTGACCATGTTCTCTTGGATACTCACTTTTTTTCTGGGTTTTAGTGACCCTAATACCTTAGTTCTTTGTTTACCTAACTGTTACTCCATTTTTTTTTTGCTGGCTCATCATCTGTATTGCATTCACTTAACTAAGTGGTCATCAAGCATCTGTCCTGAATCTTCCTCTCTCTCTTGCTGCCTTCATCAGCTCCCATGGATTTAATTGTCCTTTTTATGCAGATGACTCACAGATCTATATATCCAGGACTAATTTCTTATCTGTGCTTCAATCCTGAATCACCAGTTACCTTTTAGACATTTCATGCTGTATAATAGGTAGATTTACAGCTGGAAAGGGCCTTTGGGACATAGAATCCAACCTCCCTTCCCTCCTCCCATTTTGCAGATAAGGAAATAGACACTGAAAAGTTAAGAAGCATACCCTGTATCATACAACTAGTAAGATCTGAGTCTCACACCTAGGTCTTCCAATTCTGAGTCCAGTGCATATTCATTATATCACATTACCTTTCTGAATATTCCAGGTATATGCAATATGTCTGGAAAAGCTATAATTCCTTATCTCTTACCCTGAATTCTATCCTTTTCAAAATTTCCTTTTTCTAGGTTAGGTTCACAAGACAGAATAGTCAACTATAGCAATCTAGTGTCTGACAAACCCAAAGATTCTAAATTTTGGGATAAGATTTCATTATTTGATAAAAACTGCTGGGATAACTGGAAATTAGTATGGCAGAAATTAGGCAAGGACCCACACTTAACACCACATACCAAGATAAGATCAAAATGGGTCCATGACCTAGGCATAAAGAACGAGATTATAAATAAATTAGAGGAACATAGAATAGTTTATCTCTCAGACTTGTGGAGGAGAAAGAAATTTGTGACCAAAGATGAACTAGAGACCATTACTGATCACAAAATAGAAAATTTTGATTATATCAAATTAAAAAGCCTTTGTACAAACAGAACGAATGCAAACAAGATTAGTAGGGAAGCAACAAACTGGGAAAACATCTTTACAATTAAAGGTTCTGATAAAGGCCTCATTTCCAAAATATATAGAGAACTGACTCAAATTTATAAAAAATCAAGCCATTCTCCAATTGATAAATGGTCAAAGGATGTGAACAGACAATTTTCAGATGAAGAAATTGAAACTATTACCACTCACATGAAAGAGTGTTCCAAATCACTATTGATCAGAGAAATGCAAATTAAGACAACTCTGAGATATCACTACACACCTGTCAGATTGGCTAAGATGACAGGAAAAAATAATGATGAATGTTGGAGGGGATGCGGGAAAACGGGGACACTGATGCATTGTTGGTGGAGTTGTGAACGAATCCAGCCATTCTGGAGAGCAATCTGGAATTATGCCCAAAAAGTTATCAAACTGTGCATACCCTTTGATCCAGAAGTGTTTCTATTGGGCTTATACCCCAAAGAGATACTAAAAAAGGGAAAGGGACCTGTATGTGCCAAAATGTTTGTAGCAGCCCTGTTTGTAGTGGCTAGAAACTGGAAAATGAATGGATGCCCATCAATTGGAGAATGGCTGGGTAAATTGTGGTATATGAATGTTATGGAATATTATTGCTCTGTAAGGAATGACCAGCAGGATGAATACAGAGAGGCTTGGAGAGACCTACATGGACTGATGCTAAGTGAGATGAGCAGAACCAGGAGATCATTATACACTTCGACAACGATATTGTATGAGGATGTATTCTGATGGAAGTGGATTTCTCTGACAAAGAGACTTAACTGAGTTTCATTGGATAAATGATGGACAGAAACAGCTACACCAAAGAAGGAATACTGGGAAATGAATGTGAACTATTTGATTTTTGATTTTCTTCCTGAGTTATTTTTACCTTCTGAATCCAATTCTCCCTGTGCAGCGGGAGAACTGTTCGGTTCTGCAAATGTGTATTTTATCTAGGATATACTGCAACATATTTAACATATATAGGACTGCTTGCCATCTTGGGGGGGGGAGGAGGGAGGGAGGGGAAAAAATGAAACATAAGTGATTGCAAGGGATAATGCTGTGTAAAAATTATCCTGGCATGGATTCTGTCAATGCAAAGTTATTATTAAATAAAATTAAATTTAAAAAAAATTTTCCTTTTTCTGTTGAAGGTATTATCTTATCTTTAGTTTCCCAGATTCTTAACTTCTCCATTTAGTCTGTCAGTAAACATTTCTTAAATTCTGTACTAAATTAGCTGGGGATAGAGAAAGAAATAAAAAGACATTCCTTTCCCTCAAGAGCTCATCATCTAATAGGGAAGACAACAGACAAAGAAATATGTACGGGCAAACTGTAGGCATAGGATACATAGTAATTAATAAAGGGAAGACTAGACTTGAGAGGTTAGGAAAGGCTACCTATAGAAGATGAGCTTTTATTTCAGACTTGTAGGAAGCCAGGGAATCCAGGAGGCAAAGATAAGGAGAGAGAACATTCTAAGCATGGGGGGTTGCCAGAGAAAATTCCCAGCGTGAAGACATGGAATGTATTGTTTGTGGAACAGCCAGGTTAAGATCACTGGCTCAAAAGAGTATGTGGCAGGAGTAAGTTGTTAAGTAGTCTGAAAAAGTAGTGGAGGTGGTGTCTAAATTAGAAAGGGATTTAAATGCCAGATAGAGGATTTTGTATTTGATCCTGAAGACAATACCCAAGATCATTATAATTTATCGACTAAGCATTGACATGGTCTGGCCTGCAATTTAAGAAAATCACTTTGGCAACTGAACGGAGGATAAATTGGGATGTAGGGTGAGGACTTATGTCTGATAGATCCACCAGTAGATTGTCACAGTAGTCCAAGTGTGAGGTGATGAGGGCTTTGCCATAGAGGTGGCTGTATCAGAGGATAGAAGGGGACATAATTGAAAGATATTACAAAGGGGGAAATTGACAGGCCTTGGCAACAGATTGGGTGGGAAAAGACAGTGAGAAAGAGTGAGCAGTCAAGTATGACACTTGGTCATGTGTAGCCTGAGAGATTAGGAAAATCTTAGTGACTTGAACAGTATTGGGGATGTTTGGAACAGGAAAGAAAGAATATATTCAGTTTTGAACCTGTTGAGATGTCTGAAAAGCAATTGAGGCACCAGACTGCAGATAAATTAGCTTGTTAAGGTAGGATAGGTAAATTTGAGAATCTTCAGCATAGATACTTCAATCCATGGGAGCTGACAAGATCACTGAAATCACTAAATGAAGTAGTATCATGGGAGAAGAAAAGAGGGACCAGGATAGACCTCGGAGGGATTCCTAGCCTTAGAGGGCATGATTTGGATGAGGATGTGGTAAAGAAGTTGAGGAGTCATTTGAGAGATGGGAGAAGAACCAGAAGAAAGTGGTATCTGGATAACTTGTAGAGAAAAAACTTAAGGAAATGATGATAAACAGTGTGTCAAAGACTGCATAAAGCTCTATCCCTATCACTTGTCAAATCTTGCCATTTCTCCATCCACAGCATCCCTCTCTCTGAGCTGAACATTTGTTCAGGCCCTTACCACGTCTTGCCTAGGTAATGACTTCCTAATTGGTCCAATCTCTCCAAGCCATTCTATATATTGCCACTAAAGGGATTTCTCTAACTGCAGATATGAAGGGGAAGGTTGCTCTCTAACCAGTCAGCTCCAGAGGTTCTTTACTGCTTCTAGGATAAAATAGGAATCCCTTTGTTTATCTTTAAAAATCTTTCACACCCTTGTCCCAACCTATCTTTCCAGCCTCAACGTATAGTAATTATTCCCCCTCCCTTATTCTGTGATCCATCAGAACTGACCTTCTCTCTGTACTTCACATAAAATACTACTATCTCTTGTCTTTTTGCACTAGCCACTCCACTCAGCAGCATCTTAGAGAGTTTTCAGCTCATTTTGACTGGATCCAGATCTCGATGACATTATCAACTGTCTCCACACCATGCTTTTGACCTTCACCTTCCAGCTCTCTCTTATATATTGTCTTCATTCATTATAATGTAACCCCATTAAGGACAGGACTATTTTTGGTTATTTGTATTTCTCTATTCAGGATATTCTATGTCCTGATACACTTAAACAAATACTTTATCTAAGACTTAACTCTAACTCTTATAAGCCTTTTCAGATGTCCTTCCTTTCTCCCTCCTCCCCATATTTTGTTATTTATTCTCTTTATTCTATATGCACTTATATATGTGCTTCTTTTCTTCTTTTAGAATGTAAATTCCTTGAGAGTAGAGATTGTTTTATTTTCTATGACCTCAGTGCTTAGCACAGTGTCTGGGACATAATAGATCATTCATAAATGTTTGCTTATTGGTAGTTCCATATTACATCTAGAATGGTTAATCCAAGTTCACCAACTCTGCCAACAGTGAATTAGTATTACTTTCCTCCTGTGGTCCTTCTAATACTTATTTTCCTTTTTGTCATCTTTTCTATATGATGGGTACAAGGTAGAGCCTCAGAGTTATTCTAATTTGTATTTTTCTTAATTTTAATGATAAATTACATTTTCATTTGTTGATAACCTGCTTTATTTTTGGAAAACTACCTCTTCATACCCTTTGACCATTCATTTATTGGAGAATGGCTATTATTCTTAGTTATTTATATCTAAGTTTTTTATATCAGTTTTTAAAATATTTCTTTGCTAATTATCCTTCATCAGAAATATTAGCTACAATTTTTTCTTCTACTTTACTATTTCCTTTCTAATTATAGTGATTTTGTTCATGTAAGCCTTTTTAATTTTACATGATCAAAATTGTCCTTATCTTTTGTGTTTATCTTTTTCTGGTTAAGAACTTTCTTCTTATCTATAACTTTAAAAGGGATCTCCTCTTTTCCTCTCATTTGTTTATGATTTATAGCTTTTTATGTTTAGGTCATATATTCATTTGTAGTTTATTTCGGAATATAATTAGGATTAGGGTGAAGTGGTACAAATTGTTTTTTTATGCTGAATTTGCACCAGACTGCTGTCCAGTTTTCCTAGTAGTTTTTATTAAATAGAAAAGCCTATTTTGATAATCCGAAACTATACTACTAGATCACGTGTTCTTTTAACACTATTGGCTTTTTCTTTTCTTGTATTGATTTTTAATTCATTTCATTTTCTGAGTGCTTTAAATCTGTAAATCTTTCCTAATTTCTACTTTTTGGTATGCAAAATAATAAACTTTCTATAGCATCAACTTTTATTACTTTTATTCTTACATATATTTATTATAACATATTTAATCCAGTGAGCAATTTTAACTACATCTGTTGCTTCATCTATCTGCAGCACTACATAGAATGATTTTACTTTCTCAGTTGAAGGTATATGGGAATTTTTTTCTTCCTATTTTTTATATTTAAGTGGAACTATTCAAAGATAACAATTTGTTTAAATTCTATCATTAACTTCAGGTAGCATCAATGTTTCTCTTATTCTGTAAGGCATTTTATTCTTTGTAATTTTTAAAGCAGCTTTATATTGTGTAAGCAGTACTTCTGATTCATAAATGGGGTTTTTGAAAAAAAAGTTTGTTTATTAAAAGCATCAAGTGTTCTCTTGAAAAATTTACTTGCCTGGGTTTTGAAAAAAGTTTGTTTATTAAAAGCATCAGATGTTCTCTGGAAAAATTTACTTGCTTGGCTATTTACACATGTATATTTTAAAGATGTTGTTTCAGTTTATTACATTGAATGCTACTGGCAGTAAAGCCCTCATACAGTGCAAAAATAGTTGTCTTTTTCCTCCATCAATATTAGTACTGCAAATAGCAGTGATAAGTACAAATAATAATTTTTAAAAACCATTCAGCAAAACCAACAAATCAACAGATCAGTACCTACAGGTACTCCCTTTTTTCTTTTCAAATAAGAGAAAAAGGTACATTCTCCTATCTCTTTTCTGGAACCAATTTTGGTCAATTAGAATGTTACAGCATTCAGTTTCAATTTTTTTTTTTGTTTCTATTCTTTCCATTTACATCTTTGGAGACTCTGTGAATATTTTTTTCCAAATTATTCTAGTACTAATTTGCCTCAATTCATCCTTTTTTGTGTGACATTTTATATGTACTTCATGTTGTTTCTTATGTTACAGTATAATTTAGTCATTCCCTAGTGAGTGGTGATGTACTTTGTTTCTAGATCTTCACTAAAAAGTAATACTCTAAATATTTTGGATCCATAGGGCATTTAAAAAATTGATTTTCTTAGAGTATATGATTGGTATCTCTGGGTCATAGGGTATCAATATTTTAGTCATTTTCTTGGAATAATTCTTAATTGTCTTCTTTTTAAAAATACTTGGTGATTGTTAATTTTTCCCCATTTATTTATTTAAAATTAAATACAAAATAGAAAAAGAAAGAAATTGCAGCAGATCATAAGAAGTTTAAAAATATAAAACAATTTCAAATTTCACTTCAAGAAAGCTTATATAATAAATAGTACATTTGTGTTCAGAGCTATCCATCTTATCTTTACTTCCTTATAGGTTTTCTCTGTATATTTTTTTACTTTATTCTTTTTTCCCCTTCCCCCCTTTTCCTACTCCTAAGAAGGACATAATTAGGTACAGCTATATTTATATATACATACATATATACATGCATATACATATATTATATAACATACCCACATATATAGATATAGATATAGATAGCTATACATGGTTATGCACATTAATACACATATATTTCCACATACATCTATGTATGACTGTACTATGCTTGTTTCTCGAACTCTGTTTCTCTGAAAGGGTATAACATCTTCCTTCAGAAGTCAAAGTCTTTCTATATTTTTTTAAATCTACTAACTCATCATTTCCTATACCACAGCAATATTCCAATCCTGTACTGTCTAGTTGTCTTCTTTTTTAACCAAGTGACTAGTGTGTAATAGGTTTTTAATGAATTTTTATATATTTGACTTTTGTCAGTTATTATTTACTTGACAGGTATAAACATGAACATTTCATTACCCTAAATAAAGTAGAAAAAGAGGACAGCATTTGACACTATAAATCTTTATTATATTCTTTTTAAAAAGTGTGTCTTAAACTCAGTAGTTTCAATACTACCTTGTTTGTCTCTATCCTTTTTGGAACTTGTTTTACTTACTACCCTGTATTCCTTAAAAGTTTTAGTGACAACATTTTCTTTCTTTTCTACTTTCCCTGGTATTTCTAGACTTCCCATTCCTTTCTGTTCCCTGGACCTTCAAAAGCCCTGCCCTAAAACAAATAAATCTAATCAAGCAAAACAAATTCACATTTGCTTTTGATGAAAATGTATAGCATTTACTCTTCTAATCCATTACTTCTATATCAAGAGATGGGAGGCATGAGTCATCATCCATCTTCTGGAGTACTAATTGGTCATTGCATTGATTAGAGTCTTTCACAGTTGTTTTCCTTTCCAATGTTATAGTCATTGTATAAATTGTACTCCTTGTTCTACTCATTTCACTGCCAGTTTACATGAGTCCTTTCAGATTTCTCTGAAAACATCCCTTCTGTCACTTGTATAGCATAATAATATTCCATTATATTAGCATACTATAATTTATTCAGCTATCCTTTGTTGAGCACTCTACTTGTTTCTAGTTTTTTGCTAAAACAAAATGTGCTGCTATAATTATTTTTGTACATATGTTTTCTTTCCTTTTAAAATTTTTTTTCAAGGATATAATCCTGGTACTGGTATTTGATAGATCAAAGGATATGCACAGTTAGGTAACTTTGGGGGCATAGTTTTAAATTGCTTAATGGAACAATTACATCAATTCACAGTTCCACCAACAGTGTATAAGTATGCCTTTCTTTACACAACCATTCTAATGTTGACTGTTTCCATGTTTTGTCATCTTTGCCAAGTTGCCAAGTATGAGATGAAATCTTTAAGGTATTTTGATTTGATTTTCTCTGATTATTAGTAATTTGGAGAAATCATTTGTATTGATGTTAACAATTTGACATTTTTATCAGAACTGTTTGTTTATATCTTTTGATTACCTACCCATTGGAAAATGACTGTGGGTGTTAATATTAGTATTTGTTCCTTATGTCTTCGAAATCATTCCCTTATGCTTGGCTTAAAAATTTTTTTCTCTCCGGTTGACAGCTTCTGTTTTTACCCTAGTTGTGTTATCTTTTCATTTTTATAGCATGATAATATTCTGTTACATTCATATCTATTCTTGTGGAATAGTACTTGACTCAATTCCTTGCATATTTTAACTATTTTTTTAATGATGTCTGATGAATTTTCCCCCTTATTGTTTTCTTTCTAATTCTGTCTAAATTGACTTGATTCATGCAACAGCTATCTTTGTAGTAAAATGGTCTATTTTATACTTTATAGTCTTTTGCTCTTATTTTGTTGAAAATTCTTTCCCCAGTCATAAATGTAGAAATTACCCAATTTCAATCAACAATTGGTATTTTGCCTCTGCTCAGCATTGTCTCCATCAAAATCTATGTTATCTGGTAAGGCAGGCCCTGGACTAAGCTCTTATAATCTGTGAATCCACTCAGAAGCAAAAAACTTCCTTCTCCTGTTATCCTCTCTAATGTAGGAACTTCCTTTGTTGCCAGTCAGTTCTGCTGATCCACCAGATCCCTGGAATTCACAAAGTGGCCTCAAGCCTGCACATGTCCATCTCAAATCAACAGTCTTTCACCTAAGTCAAGAAAGAGGAAACACCAAAGTGACAACCTAAAACCCTGGCTTAGCTTGCCTAGACAGGACTTGTGCTTTAGTTGCCATCTGTCCTGCATGTTGTCATTTCTTCTGGAATAGAAGTCAGCTATCCCCTTAGCCTTCTAAAAAGTCTCAGCATTATTTGAATCCATCTGTGTGGTTTGCCTACCTTTTTAAATGTTCTCTTAGTCATTGGCTCTTCCTTCTCAATAGTCAGTAAGGGGACACGTTACCTTTTCAAAAAGTGCTGAAACACACTTGGTTGCTAAGAACCAATTGGTAAGTTTAGCATTCACAAAGTGCCAGACCTTTGATGTTGAGATATTCATATGTGGTGGACCAGAAGTATGGAGATCAACTCTATACATGTCATGTTAAGTTTCTATTACAAAAATAAAATATTGATGATTAGTGATTGAAAAAGAATTATGAGTAGCAATATTAAAAACTAAGTGATGAAGTTACAGTGAGAGACCCCACTGTTGTGAGCTTTGTGTTGAAAAACTAACCCACTTGTCACCATGATATTATTTTTATAAATTGCAAAATTGTGATGGATGTTAGCAGTAAGATTTTTTCTGTACTCTGTATACTTTTCCTACAATATATACATTTTCTTGTGTGTTTAATATTTGTTATTAGAAGTATTACAATAATATATTCATTTTGTTTGAATAAAAAATTATGCATATAGATTGTTTTTTGAAAATGAATATGATGCAAATTAAATGAAGTATATGCATTTTTTTTTTGCTGAGGCAATTGGGGTTAAGTGACTTGCCCAGGGTCACATAGCTAGGAAGTGTTGTGTCTGAACTCAGGTCCTCCTGAGTTCCTTTCAGGGTTCGTGCTCTATCCACTGCACTACGTAGCTGCCCCCCCTATATGCATGTATTTAAAGGAAAAGGGCATAGACATTGTAGGTATAAAATAAAACGTAATTGCCAAATGTTGCAGACTAAGAAGTCTAACATATATTAGAATTGCAACTTAAAAACTAGCTATTTTCTAGAAGTCTGTTCATAAACTTGAATTTTTTAAATTAAAGCATTTTATTGTAAAAACATAAGCATGAATAATTTTTCAACAGTGACCTTTGTAAAACCTTGTATTCCAAATTTCTCCTTTCCTCCTTCCTCCTCCCCTAGATGGCAGGTAATCCAGTATATATTAAACATGTAAAAATATATATTAAATCCAATATATGTATATATATGTATATTTATACAGTTTTCTTGGTGCACAAGAAAAATCAGATCAAAGCGGAAAAAATGAGAAAAAACAAAATGTAAGCAAACAACAACAAAAAGAGTGAAAATACTATGTTGTGATCCACACTCAGTTCCGACAGTCTTCTCTCTGGGTGTAGATGGCTCTCTTCATCACAAGATCATTGGAACTGGTCTGAATCATCTCATTGTTGAAAAGAGCCAAGTCCATCAGAATTGATCTTCATATAATCTTGCTGTTGGCGTGTACAATCTTCCCCTGGTTCGGCTCATTTTACTTAGCATCGTTTCATGTAAGTCTCACCAGGCCTCTCTGAAATTATTCTGCTGATTGTTCCTTATAGAACAATAATATTTCCATAACATTCTTATACCATAACTTATTCAGCCAATCTCCAACTGATGGGCATCCACTCAGTTTCCAGTTTCTTTCCACTACAAAAAGGGCTGCCACAAACATTTTTGCACATGTGGGTCCCTTTCCCTCCTTTATGACCTCTTTGGGATACAAGCCCAGTAGAAACACTGCTGAATCAAAAGGTATACACATTTTTCATAGCCTTTTGGACAGAAACTTGAATTTTTTATAGGAAAATGATTATTCCTCTATGTCTTTACCTATACATATACATATGAGTATATAATTAAAATAAATAAATTTTATTTATACTATATATAATACATAAATTATATGTATATATACATCTATTTCATTTCATTTTTTTCAATCAATGAAAATCTATCTTCTTTCCCTTTTACTTCTTTTACCCTTAATGAAAAAGAAAGGAAAAAAAAGACCTTGTGACAAATATGTCTAGTAGAACAAACATTCTTTTAATTACTACATACAAAAATGCATTTTGAATTCAACACCCTGAGTCCATCACACAAGAGGCAGATATGATACTTCATCATGCGTTTTCTACCATCAAGGTTTCTCATTGTTTTGATCAGATTCTTAAGTCCTTCAAAGTTCTTTGAACTTTTATACTTTACCATGTTATCATTGTATACATTGTTCTTCTGGTTCTGCTCACTTTTCTTTGTATCAATTTATATACATTTTTCCAGGTTTCTCCATCATTTCTTACAGTTCAGCCATTCCTCAATTAATGAATACCCTCTTAGTTTTAATTTCTTTGCTACTACAAAGAGAGCTGACATAAATATTTTGTTATATGTGGATTCTTTTCTTCTTTATTTGATCTTTGGAGTATAGGCTTAGTCCGGGTAATATTGGGTTAAAGGATATTTACAGGTTAGTTTTTGGACATAATTCCAGATTGCTATCCAAAATGGCTAGTCCAGTTCACAGCTTTACCAACAGTACATTAATTATTATCCCACAACCTTGTAGCATTTGTCATTTTCCTCCTTTTTTTTGTCAGTTTTGAAGTCTGATGGATGTGAAGTGTTGCTTTAATGTGTATTTCTCTAATTATTACTAATCTGGATCATTTCCCCCCACATGGCTGTTGATAGTTTTGAGTTCTTCCTCTGAAAACTGCCTTTTTACATCCATTGACTTTATTAATTGATTAATGGCTCTGAGACTTATTAATCTGATTCAGTTAGAAATTAGAAATTTTTTTGAATATGACTTTATTATATAGCTTTTTATTTACAAGATATATAAATTAGAACTTTTTAAAAAGAAACTTACTGCAAAGATTTTTCCCATTTATCTCTAATTTTAGCTAAATTAATTTTGTTTGTGCAAAACTAATGTGTTTATTTTATGTGACCAAAATTATCTATTTTACCTTCTGTGAAGCCCTCTCTGTTGTTTTGTCACTAACTTTCCCTCTATCTTTAGATCTGATAGGTAATATATTCTTTACTCTTCTAATTTATTTATGATGTTATCCTTAATATTTAAGTAATATACACTTTTGAAACTTATTTTAGTGTAGGGAAAAATCCCAAGTGTAGAGAGGAGAGCCCTCCACATGTAATATGAGGAGAGGGCTGTTCATTGTGCAGCTTGAAGTGAAGTAGAATAGACAAGTCTATCCTTTTCTCCACCCCACTCTCTCTCCAAGGGAGATTTTCATTCCTACCAATTGGGGAAGCCAAAGTTGGGGCTGAAGGCCTCCTTAGACAGAAAAGATATTGGGCTAGGATTATATATATCTGCTTCTTTAAATATTATTAGTATATGAATATTATTTAGGAATTCAATATAACTTCGAATTTAATTGTCATTTCTAGAAGGAAAGAGGGCCCCCAAATTCTATATCTGGGGTTTGACCCCTTTTCCACCAAATACCAGTTCCGTAATAAATACATATAGTGAGTAGCAAAGAAAATCCATTGATCCAAATAAGTAGAAAAATGGAAATTAGAGGTCTATATCAGAAAACATATACCAGATAATACAGAGTAGAGGAACTTTTTCAGTGGCAGTAAGATAACTCAGCTCAACCAAAAGAGAGAGCCTTGATCACACACCAAGGGAAAACTCTGTCATGTAGCAAGCTGGAGATGGGGACATAATGAAACTTGCCAGCTCTTGCTATGTTTTTCCAGATTCTTTTTTCTTAAGCAAGCTGAATTGTGCTGGGCCTCTTACATGTTCCCTCTCAAAGCTGGAAACTAAGAAGAACATGAAACAACTCCCTACTTAAAGGGTTCTGAAGGGGACGAGTGAAGACTAGAGTTCTCTCACCTCTTTCATAGGGCAGAGTCTACCTCTTTACCAGTCAAGAGAGAGTCTTACACCAGTGGCCTTTGAGACAAAGGTTACATTTGTATGTGATAGGAGAGGCTTATGCCTAATTTCAAACTTTTCCAGCTTTCTTACAAGTTTTTCTTAAATGGCAAGTTGTTTGTTTCTTCTTTCTTTCCTTCCTTCCTTTCTTTCTTCCTTCCTTCTTTTCTTTTTTCTTTCCTTCCTTCCTTCCTCCCTTTCTTTTTCTTTTCTTCCCTTCTTTCCTTCTTTCTACCCTTCCCTTCTTCCTTTCCTTCCCTTCTCCCTTCCCTTTCCTTCTTCCTTCCCTTTGCTTCTTTCTTCCCTTTCCTTCTTCCTCCCCTTCCCTTCCCCCTTCCCTTCCCTTCCTTTCCCTTCCCTTTTTTGCTGAGGCAATTGGGGTTAAGTGACTTGCCCAAGGTCACACAGCTAGAAAGTGTGAAGTGTCTGAGGTCATATTTGCACTCAGATCCTTCTGACTTCAGGGCTGGTGCTCTATCTACTGGGCTGCCTAACTGCCCCAAATTGTTATTTCAATAGCTGGAATCTTTTTTGTATGCTTAATCTGTTCTATTGATTGACCTATTAAAAATAGAGATAATAATTACTACCAATCATCTTGATGATACTGTTTTGTAGTATAGCTTGAGACCTGCTACTGCCAGGTCTCAATTTTTTCCTCATTATTTCCCTTGAGATTCTTGAACTTTTGTTCCTCCAAATACATTTTGTTATTTTCTCTAATTCTCACAAAGTAATCCTTTGGTAATTTGATTGGTTTAGCACTGAATAGCTAAATTATAATATAGTCATTTTAAATTGTCTTGGTCTGCTCATTAACAATGATTATTTCTCCAATTATTTAGGTCTTTCTTAATTTGTGTATAGAGTATTTTGTAGTTATATTTATGTAGCTCTTGTGTGTGTCTTTGGAGGTAGACTATCAAGTATTTTAGACACTTTGTAGTTATTTTTCTGCCTGGTATTTATTGATAACATATAAAAATGCTGATAATTTATGTGGATTCATTTTACACCCTACAACTGCAGTTGTTAATTATATCATTTAATTTTAAAATTCATTCTTTGGTTCTTTAAGTAAACCATCATATTAACTGAAAGCCTAATACATTTTTTTCTTTGCTTGTGTTTATTCCCTCAATTTCTTTTTCTTGTGTTATTGCTGTTGCTGGCATTTCAAGCTCTATATTGGTTAGTGGTGGTGATAATCAGACATCTTTGCTTTTATTTTTGAGCTTATTGAAAAAGCATCTAGTTTATCTTTATTGTGTATTATTCTGTACCTTAATTTTAGAGAGTTAGATACTCCTTATATTAAAGAAAGATCCATTTATTTTTATGTTTTGTAGTGTTTAAGTAGAAATAAGTGTTTTATCAAAACCTTTTTCTGCATCTGTTGATATAACAATATGATTTCTATTATTTGTTACTAATATGGTTATTTATGTTTCCAGTTTTCCTAATTTTGAACCTCACATTCTTGGAAGAAATTAAATTTTGTCATAATATGTAATATTTATTTTATGGTGTCATAGTATCTTTGTTAATAAGCTTTATTTAGTATTTTTGCATCATTTAGGAATTTGTCAGTACTCCCTTCCCCCCCACCCTGTTTTTTTTTTCCAGACAGCTTTTGTAATATTCAATCAGTTATTTAAGTGTTTGATAGAATTTGCTGGTAAATCCATCTGGTCCTGCCAGTTTTTTTTGAAAGCTCATTTATGTATTTTTAGATATCTTTTTCTGAGAGAGTTAGTTTAGCGATCATCTTCTCTAAGCTTGTTTATTTAGTTATTTTATATTTTTGTAAATATTTATTTCATTAAGATTGTTTTATTAGCATATAATTGAGTAGAATAGTTTTTAATAATTTCCTTTATTCATTTGTGATAAATTTAACTTTTCCCCTTTTGATACTGGCATTTGATTTTCCTCTTTTTAAAAAAAATCAAATTAATAATTTCTATTTTATTGTCATTTTAGAAAATAACCAGATGCTACATTTATTATATTTGTTCTCTTTTTTTCTTTCATTTTTGTTCATCTGTTTGATTTTCAGGATTTTTGTTTTGATGTTTAATAGGGATTTTTTAACCTAGTTGGTTTCCTTTCTTTTTTTAATTGCCACTTCAATTCATTTTTCTGTTCTTTCTCTCTTTCATTGATGAAAGGGTTTGGGGATATAAAATGTCTCCTAAGGTCTGCTTTGGCTACATTCAAAATATTTTAATGTGTTGTCTCATCTGCTTTATTCTTTTATCAGTGTATCCTTGACAATTATGTTTAGTTTCCAAAGAATTTTTAATAGTTTCTTAAATGACCTTTTATTGAATATAATTTTTATTATATTGTGGTCCATGAAGAATGTGTTTAATATTTCTGCATTCTGCATTTGTTTGTATTGTTTTTGTGCCTTAGTAAATGATAAATTTTTGTAAAGGTACTATGTACAGATGATAACTTTGTGTATTCCTTTCTATTTCCATTCTATACTCTTAAGAGATTTATCATAGTGACCTTTCCTAAAATTCTGTTCAGGTTCTTAACTTCTTTATTTTTTGTTGTTGTTAGATTTATTTAAAAATGAAAGAGTCCCCTACTATTATAGCTTTATTGTATTTTCCCCTGTAACTCATTTAACTTTTCCTTTAACCATTTAGATATCATGCCATTCAGTGCATGTTTCTTATTGATATTCATGGAAGTGCTTTCTGGAGTACAACTAGGTGGACTGAATGCCAGACCTAGAGATAGGAACACTCACCTCTGGGAGTTCAAATCTGCTTTTAGATATTTTCTATCTGTGTGACTCTGGACAAGTCAACCCTGTTTATCTCAGTTTCCTCATCTGTAACATGAGCTAGAGAAGAAAATGGCAAATCACTGCTATATTTTTGTCACACAAAAAAACCCTCCAGATGAGGTTGTGAATAGTCAGACATGACTGAAATGACTAAAAAAACAGCAATAATGCCTTTTAGCAAAATGTAGTTACTCTGTTTATCTCTTTTAATTCAATAGGTTTTTTGCTAATGCTGTATCTAAGATCATGGTTGTCATTCCTGCCTTTTTTACTTCACCTGAACCATAAATATTTTGCTCCAACTCCTTCTTTTACTCAGTGTCTTTCTGTTTCAAATGTATTTATTGTAAATATCATATTTTTGGATTTTAGTTTCTTATCCATTATTCTATTCTTTTCTTTTTATAAGTGAATTTATCACATTTGTATTCACATTTGGGACAATTAGTTTTATATATATATCTTTATTCCATTCTCTTATGCTTTTACATATTTTTTCTTTTCTTTGTTTCACACCCCTTCTTTTTTGTATTTTTTTTATTATAGCTTTTATTTACAAAACATAAGCATGGGTAATTTTTCAACATTGACTCTTACAAAACCTTCTGTTCCAACTTTTTCACTCCTTCTCCCCACCCCCTCCCCTAGATGGCAGGTAGTCCAATAAATGTTAAATATCTTAAAGTATATGTTTAATCTAATATATGTGTGTATATATATATATATATTGGTGCACAAGAAAAATCGGATCTAGAAAGAAAGAAAAAAACCTGAGAAGGGAAACAAAAATGCAAGCAAGCAATAACAGAAAGAGTGGAAATGCTATGTTGTGGTCCACACTCATTTCCCATAATTCTCTCTCTGCATGTAGCTGATTCTCTTCATTACTGAACAATTGGAACTCATTGCTGAAGAGAGCCACCTTCATCAGAGCTGATCAGTGTATAATCTTGTTGTGTTGCCGTGTATAATGATCTCCTGGTTCTGCTCATTTCACTTAGCATCAATTCATGTAAGTCTCTCTAAGCTTCTCTGAAATCATCCTGCTGGTCATTTCTTACAGAACAATAATATTCCATAACATTCATATACCACAATTTATTCAGCCATTCTCCAATTAATGGACATTCATTCACTTTCTAGTTTCTAGACACTACAAAAAGGGCTGCCACAAACATTTTTGTACATGTGGATCCCATTTCCCTTCTTTAAGATATCTTTGGGATATAAGCCCAGTAGAAACACTCCTGGGTCAAAGGGCATGCAAAGTTTGATAACTTTTTGAGCATAGTTCCAAATTGTTCTCCAGAATGGTTGAATTCGGTCACAATTCCACTAACAATGTATCAGTGTCCCAGTTTTCCCACATCCCCTATAACATTTGTCATCTTTTCTTGTCATCTTAGCCAATCTGAGAGGTATGTGGTGGTATCTCAGAGTTGTCTTAATTTTAGTTTCTCTGATCAGTATGACTTGGAGCACCTTTTCATATGACTATAAATAGTTTCAATTTCTTCATCTGAAAATTATCTGTTCATATCCTTTAGCCATTTATCAATTGGAGAATGGCTTGATTTCTTATAAATTTGAGTCAATTCTCTATATATTTTGGAAATTAGACCTTTATCAGAACCTTTGAATGTAAAAATGTTTTCCCAGTTTATTACTTCCCTTCTAATCTTGTCTGCATTAGTTTTGTTTGTACAAAAACTTTTAAACTTAATCTAATCAAAATTATCTATTTTGTGATGAATAACGATCTCTAGTTCTTCTTTGGTCACAAATTCCTTCCTCTTCCACAGGTCTGAGAGGTAAACTATCCTGTGCTCTTCTAATTTATTTATAATCTCATGTCTTTAGATCATGAACCCATTTTGACCTTATCTTGGTATATGGTGTTAAGTGTGATACCTCTTCTTTATTAAAAAAATAAAATAAAATGATTATGATAGAAGTATGCTCATTCTAGTGCTCTAGGTTAACAGATTTTTTCCTTCTTCCTTGTTCTTTTTTTCACATCACCAATCACAGGTTCTAATCCTTTTTTTCCTTTCCTTTTAAAATTATCTTCTCAATCACCCTCCTAGTTGGGATTTGTTTTGCTTAGTATTAATTCCTCACAATTTACACTCTCTCTTATTTCCAATTCTTTCTCCTCTCATTTCCTTCCCATTTCTCTGTTAAGTAAAATCTATTTCTGCATCCAATTGTATGTGTGTATTCTTCCACCCTTTGGTCTGTTCATATGAAAGTTTTGGAAGTTTTTTTCTCCTTCTTGTTTATATATTCTATGACTTTCATACTCCAGTGATATATTATGATTTCCCTGACCCTTTTCATTCCACTTCCATTCCTTTTCTTCTCATTTTCTTTTCTTGTTTTAAGATCAAAATATTATTGTTGTTGTTTGTTCTTCACTTTCAAAGTGAGCCAGTGATATCACAGCATGATATTTCAACTTGCATGAATTGGATTTAAGTGAGGCAGAGTTGCACAAAGTTATTAACCTCTCTCTCGCTTCCAGATTCATCAAAGTCTGGTGGCAAGATAAAAGTTACGCCAATTGCTAATGGCTTGGGATACACTGGATGAACTTGATGTCCTTTATGATTGACAAAACACTAAGCTCACCACAGAGTCTGCTTCAGCAGCTTTTATGGCATTAGAACAAAATGTTCTTTTATGCACATTCTACCAGGAAGTCTTCATGACCTTAGTGTAGATACCCTCTAACTCACTGCTGGGTTTGGGATCCATATAATACCCTTAACCTGGTTTCGTCCAACTGCTGAGACAATGTACAAGCACTGTACGTGCTACAGTTTCTTGAAACCACAGCTGAGAGTTGGCTTAAAAATCATTCCAAGGCTTCTAATCTTATTAGACTCCCTCTCTAATGAATGTTAATAATATGACCTCAAGAGACATCTATATCATCTCTCTATATTAAATTGTAATCAGTTCATCTCTTTTTTAGGCTCGTGTGATGTACTTTTTCTTTCTCTTGTCTCCTGTATTTATATTTGGAAGTTTTTATGCAACTCTGTTATTTTCCGTAGGCATTCTAGGAAGTCCTCATTCATTAAAGAACTGTTTATAGTCAGTATTGCTGGCTAAGTGATATTTGGTTATAAAGCTATATCATTTGACTTCTGAAATATTGTAGTCTAGGGTCTTCACCCCTTTATAGCACTGGCTGTTAAATCATGTGTGATTCTGACTGTGGCTTCTTGGTATTTGAATTCTTTTCTTTTTCTAGTTGATTGAATGATTTTTTTTTTCATTGACCTGGGACCTCTGGGTCTTGGTTATAATGTTCCTGGGAGTTTTTAGTTTGGTTTTTTTTCAGGAAGTGATTGATGGATGTAGTTGTCTTTTATGATTGCTTGAAATAATATTCTTGGGCTCTTTTTTGATGATGTTTTCCTAGTGGTCCAATGATTCTTAAATTATTTTTCTTTGACTTGTTTTCTATGTCAGTTTTTTATAAGGTACTTTAATTTTTCTTCTATTTTAAAAAGTCTTTGGACTCTATTTTAGTATTTCTATTATGCCATTGATTCATTAACTTCTATTGGGTCCATTCTAATTTTCATTTTTGTTTTGTTTTTACAAGGCAATTATAGTTAAGTGACTTGCCCAGAGTCACACAGCTAGTAAGTTAAGTGTCTGAGACCAATTTTGAACTCAGGTCCTCCTGACCTTCAGGGCCAGTGCTCTCTCCACTATGTCATCTAGATGTCCCTTCCATTTTAATTTTTAGGAATCTTTTGCTTGGGAAAAAGTTTTGTATTAGTACTTTCAAGTTGTTAATTCCCTTTCCAAATATTTCTTTCATAACTGTCATTTATTTTACCATTTTTCATCAGCACTCTCTTTTACTTTTCTTTTTTTTTTCATCTAGCACACTCATCTAATTTACAAAATCCCAAACTCTATCTTTTCCAGGAATTTTAGTTGAATGTGTGCCTACACTGTGTTTTTCTCTGAAATTTCACTTGTAGACCTTTTGAGTCATTTTCTTCTTCTAGGATTGTTTTAAATGTCTCTGTATCCATACTAGTTTTTTATTCAATTTTATTTTTATTTTCAGTTTCAAATTCTTTCTTTCCTTTTACCCCATCCCAAGCCTTTGAGAAGGCAAGAAATATAGTACTCCTTATGCATTTGAAGTTGTGCAAAACATATTTCCATCTTAGTCATGTTATGAAAAAAAAGCAAGGAAAACAAATAAAGTGAAAAAAATGTCTCAATCCATACTAAGAGTTCATCAATTTTTTTCTCTGGAGGTAGATAGTATTTTTCATTATGAGTCGTTTGTAATTGTGGTAGATCATTGTATTGATCAGAGTTACTAATCTTTCACAGTTGATTATCTTTACAATATTGTTGCTGTATACGGCGTTCTAGTTCTGCTTATTTAACTTTGCATTAATTCATAAAACTCTTTGTCAGGGAGTGGGGAAGAACTTTCTGGCCTGAATTTCTGTCTTTCATGCTATGCTGCTGCTTTCACAGTTTACTTAGGGACTCGTAAGTTTTCAATGCTTCTGACATGATGTGATTTTAGGAAAGGTCCATTTCCTACCCGCTTGGTCTAAGCTCTACTGTTTATGTATGTTCCTCTCCACCATGAAGCTGTGACCTGGAACAGTGAAATGGGTGACAGATCTGCCACATAGCACCTTTCCCTATATCCAGTGCCAGTACAAAGGTCAGCTGGGATCTCTTTGGCCAGGTGTTCAGTACCCTTATGATCAATGGATACTGAGTTATTTCCCATTACTGCTGCCTCTGGTGCTGCTTCTGCTGTTGCTTTGTGCTCCTAGCTAGGCTCCAGTCCCTTGTCTTCATGTTTCTCTATCTACCTAAACTGCCCTGGGCTGGAAGAAAATGACTCACTTTTTTTGGCTTCCCCAGAATTCAGTTTGGTGCACTTTCTGTGGTCATAGTGTAAGAGATTTTGAGGACGCTGTGGCAAAGATGATACTGCTCATTCTGCATTTTGACTGTTCTCCATGATAACTTTTAATGGGATTCTTTTTGTTGTAGTTTGCTCATTTAGCCTTACTTCCTGATTTCAGACCTGGTTTTAGGGCCACATATTGATCATTTCTAGGGCAAATGTCTTGGTCATCCTTGGTCCTATTGGTCCCCATTGCTGCTTTTTCAGGGTTTTTAGTACTGTGTTATTTAAGGATTTCAAGGATAGCTCATAATAGCAAGCTGCAAACTTTCAGGATACCCAAAGTTGTACTATCTGAGGTGGTCTGAGCATTGCCCCCCTCATATGAGCTCTGCTAATTCCTGACCTAAATTTGAATTTGAACACCAGAATTGACCCTGGTTGGAACTATAGTAGATTATTGCTGGACTAAACTCTTATCAGTCAGATGGCAGGCTCAGTAGAGTCAGTGTGGCAAAACTGCAGATTCCTTTTAGACTGGACTTCTTGTCTGGGTTATTTTGCAAGATTTAATATGGACTGGGGCCTGGATCTGGGATCTTGTTCTGCTCCCTTTCTTGGGAACTTGTTCCTCACTCAGTACACAGCCTAGGGCCTCTGATCTCTGTGCTCCCCCTGTCCCCTATTTGCCTTGGACTGCTACTCCTAGGTGCAATTCCCTTCCTCAGTCTGCCCTGGATCTGTAAGTCAACATTGGAGACCTCTTTCTGTTCTTATACAGGGTCTAGCTTCTTTCTAAGATCTGGGACCTCTTTATCCTTGGCACAGTGATGGGAAGACCCTCATTACAATCAGGAAAACTCTCACAGCATGCCTCAGGTCATAGTCTGTCCTTAGCATCCACAGACTTCTGTTTCCCTATGCTGAGCAGGACTGGAACAATGACTCTTATGTTTTTTTTCCTTGGATTTACTGATCAAGATTTAGGTTGGTGCTCTTGCTAGATCTCTGTTGGTCATCATGGTTTCCAGTTTCACTGTACTTACTGTTATTCTGCTACATCAGAATTCAATGAATTCTATTCATTATTTTTTTTTTTTACAGAACTCTGTTCTTTAATCTTCAAATTATTTAAAATAATTTTAGTAGAGTATGTTTTGAACTGAAAATGGAAATGATAAATACTTTAAGTGTAGAATATCATAGGATTTATGTTCTAAACATTTATCTTAAATAACATTACTGATTAAAATATGACTCTATAGGGATTTTGAGCAAATTATAAAGCTATTTTTCTGGAATAGCTTGAATTTAGTCCTGCTTAAAGTTAGCTATAACATCTCTAGCTTCCAAATTTACCTGTAGGTTAATGGAAAAACTTCCAAACAATTTTCTGAACTGATATATAACCTGGGTGGTATATACATTACCTTGTTATTACAAACATACTTTTCTAATCTCCAGTACTTGAATTGTCTTTTAGGGGCTGGGGTCAAATGAGTGGTAAAAGATACAGATATACCACAGTTAATGTCTTGTCTACCTTCTCAGTGGATCAGCATGTGGCCAGAACAGGGTAGATTCCCACCCAGAATGATACCCACTGTTTCTTGTTTATTACAAGCTTACTTGGGTCAGTTTCTTTCTTTCTCCACTGATAAACCAAACAAAATAGGGTTGTTACTGGTTTAAATCCTATCCTTTTTAAATACTCTAGTTAAATACTTCCTGCACAAAAAAGGCAATGCAATTATCTGCTAAGTAGCTCACATGCTCTGTAGCACTGCTGGGTTACCATATCAGTCATAGTCTGATGGACTAAATGACCTCTTGAAGTCCTTCTATATTGTGATGTACTTTTATTTGTAATCAAACTTTCCTTCCATTTTTCCCCCTTATATTCACTGCTATCATTATCTTTTTTTTGGTCACATAATCACATCTTTTCACTAGTATCCCTCCTCCCCCACCTCCAATTAAATATAATTATGTTCTGCATAATAGGGCTTTAAAAAACCTATTCATGTAAAACATAGGATATATTCCCCCAGCCATCTAATAATCTAGAATATGTTCCTTGGAAAATATCTTTAAAAATAGAATGTTTTTCTTGTTCAACATCAAGTTGAATTTATCTAATCATATACATTTCTTCCATACTTAGAAACTTTTAACATTAATATTTCAATGGCTCCCATGTAGAATACTTCTAAAGATGTGGGAGTTCATTTACATGTTTATCTACTCTGTTCTCCCAGAGAGTTGGACTGTTCTTCCGCCTGATGGTTAGAATGAATTGGATATTTTGAACTCATCCATCAGATTTGGAAATGATCTCTTAATTGATGATGGTGTTTAACAGTTAATTGAACATTTCTGCTGTGAACTTTCATTATTCTTAAGTGCAGAAATAGCATCATAGAAAGAAAGACAAAGAAGAGTGCATCATGCACAAATTCTTTTCTGCAAGTTTTTTTTTTTAAATCTTGAGAATTTATGAATATTTAAATGTATTTTATGCACAACTTTATTTGTGGATAACTGAGCAGATTTTCTGGATGCTGAGTAGATTGAGAAGACATGTTAAAAACTCTTGAGGTCATACACAAATGGTCGGAAATCATACAGACATGGTATTGGGTATTTATTCATAGCCATTCTCCTCCATTTAGTGATAGGGATCTGCCACATCAGCAGACCCTTTTAACTTTCTAAGATGGTGTCTCTGTATGGTAGATGCTAGGCATCTGCTTCGAGAATTGTAACGGTGTGTGAGAGAAGTGCCTTGGAGAGAGTGGAGCATGTATCAGCATTCTATAACTGGTCCACCATGTGGTTGCTGTCATTCAGTTGTTTTAGTCGTGTCTAACTTTTCATGCCCCTATTTGGGGTTTTCTTAGCAGAGATACTGGGATGGTTTTTCATTTCCTTCTGCTTTTTCAAATGGGGAAGCTGAGGCAAACAGAGTGAAGTGAATTGCTCAGGGGCACATAGCTAAGTAAGTGTTTGAAACCAGATTTGAACTCAGGAAGAGGAGCCTTCCTGGCTTTAGATCCTGCACGCTAGCTACTGCTCCAGCCATTTGGTTAGGAAGAACATTTTTCCATTGGCTGCTTAGATGGCATTCTTGGTATCTTCAAAAGGGCTCAGCTCTGGCTGCCTTTTGTCTAGGGAACAAGGTGACTCATTCATTCACCTGTGGGAAAATATGGTCTAAGGGGATCTAAGGGGAAGGACTTTTCCCACCTGAAGCCATATCATATACCTTGAGAAGCAAGGCTTCCTTGGCTTTAATATTCATTACTTCTAAGTTCATAGTATGAGTCTCTGATCTAAACTGATAGTGTAAGCCACAGATATCCTAGAGTTAGAATCTAGGCCAGATTTGGTAGCCAGCATAACATTTATACAAGGAGCAAGCTGCTACCTTGAAAGTGACCTTTGGGACCCCAGTCCTGTGGGAGAACTCATCCCATAGTGATGCCTTTTTGACATGAACTTGGTATTACTAGATAGGAACTGATTTATGAGCCTCATTCATTCCCCAGTACAGCCCACTTGGTTTAAGGAAGGATCATGATTCTGAGGCATTGGGAGGAAAGTTACTATAGATATTTTTGTACAAGTAGGTCTTTTCTCTTTTTTTGATATCTTTGGAATACAGACCTGGTAGTAGGAAGCATTCTCTATTCTCAAAGAGTTTTCATCTCTCATGAGTAAGACAAGGACAGATAGATAGATAGATAGATAGATAGATAAAATATACACCAAAGAGAATAAGTACAAATAAATATAAAGTAGCTAAAAACATTATAGTTAAGGAGTAGGGGAATTACTTTTCGAGAGATCAGGAAAGGCTTCTTGTAGAAAGGGGTGTTTGAATTGGGTCTTGAAGAGAGAAAAATTCGCTTTTTTTCTAGTTTTTTTATTTTTTATTTTATTTTATTATTTTTTAAAATAACTTTTTATTGACAGAACCCATGCCAGGGTAATTTTTACAGCATTATCCCTTGCACTCACTTCTGTTCCGATTTTCCCCCTCCTTCCCTCCACCCCCTCCTCCAGATGGCAAGTAGTCCTTTATATGTTAAATAGATTACAGTATATCCTAGATACAATATATGTGTGCAGAACCGAACAGTTCTCTTGTTGCACAGGAAGAATTGGATTCAGAAGGTATAAATAACCCAGGAAGAAAAACAAAAATGCAAGCAGTTTATATTCATCTCCCAGTGTTCTTTCTTTGGATGTAGCTGCTTCTGTCCATTCTTGATCATTTGAAACTGAATTAGCACTCTTTATCGAAGAGATCCACTTCCATCAGAATACATCCTCAAACAGTATCATTGTTGAGGTATATAATGTTCACCTGGTTCTGCTCATTTCACTCAGCATCAGTTCATGTAAGTCTCGCCAGTCCTCTCTATATTCATCCTGCTGGTCATTTCTTTTTTTTTTATTTTTTTATTTAATGATTACTTTATAATGACAACATTATTCCTTGCACTCGTTTCTTTTCCGATTTTTCCCCCTCCCTCCCTCCACCCCCTCCCCTAGATGGCAAGCAGTCCTTTATATGTTGGATATGTTGCAGTATATCCTAGATACAATATATGTTTGCAGAACCGAACAGTTCTCTTGTTGCATAGGGAGAATTGGATTCAGAAGGTATAAATAACCCGGGAAGAAAAACTAAAATGCAGATAGTTCACATTTGTTTCCCAGTGTTCGTTCTTTGGGTGTAGCTGCTTCTGTCCGTCATTTATCAATTGAAACTTAGTTAGGTCTCTTTGTCAAAGAAATCCACTTCCATCAAAATATGTCCTCATACAATATCGTTGTCGAAGTGTATAATGATCTCCTGGTTCTGCTCATTTCACTTAGCATCAGTTCATGTAAGTCTCGCCAGTCCTCTCTGTATTCATCCTGCTGGTCATTTCTTACAGAACAATAATATTCCATAACATTCATATACCACAATTTACCCAGCCATTCTCCAATTGATGGGCATCCATTCATTTTCCAGCTTCTAGCCACTACAAACAGGGCTGCCACAAACATTTTGGCAAATACAGGTCCCTTTCCCTTCTTTAGTATCTCTTTGGGGTATGAGCCTAGTAGAAACACTGCTGGATCAAAGGGTATGCACAGTTTGATAACTTTTTCAGCATAATTCCAAATTATGCTCTCCAGAATGGCTGGATGTGTTCACAGTTGCACCAACAATGTATCAGTGTCCCTATTTTCCCACATCTCCCACATTCATCATTATCTTTCCCTGTCATTCTAGCCGATCTGACAGGTGTTTAGTGGTATTTCAGAGTTGTCTTAATTTGCATTTCTCTGATTAATAATGATTTTGGAGCATATTTTCACATATCTATAAATAGTTTTAATTTTTTGTCTGAGAATTTTCTGTTCATATCCTTTGACCATTTATCAATTGGAGAATGGCTTGATTTCTTAAAAATTAGAGTCAATTCTCTATATATTTTGGAAATGAGGCCTTTATCAGAACCTTTGACTGTAAAAATGTTTTCCCAGTTTATTGTTTCCCTTCTAATCTTGTCTGCATTTGTTTTGTTTGTACAAAAACTTTTCAATTTGATATAATCAAAATTTTCTATTTTGTGGTCAATAGTGATCTCTAGTTCTTCTTTGGTCATAAATTCCTCCCTCTTCCACAGGTCTGAGAGGTAAACTATCCTGTGCTCTTCCAATTTATTTATAATCTAACTTTATTTATAAATCTAACTTTATTGTTATTTTTTCTAGGTCATCAAAATAGTTTTTTGGGAGTCTGATTGGTATAGCGCTAAATAAATAGATTAGTTTAGGTAATACTGTCATCTTTATTATATTTGCTCACCCAATCCAAGAGCATTTAATATTTTTCCAGTTGGTTAGATCAGACTTAATTTGTGTGGAAAGTGTTTTGTAGTTTTGCTCATAAAGTTTCTGATTTTCCCTTGGCAGATAGATTCCTAAATATTTTATACAATCAGTAGTTACTTTAAATGGAATTTCTCTTTGTAACTCTAACTGTTGGGTTTTGTTAGTGATATATAAGAATGCTGATGACTTCTGTGGGTTTATTTTGTATCCTGCAACTTTGCTGAAGGTGTAGATTGTTTCTAATAACTTTTTAGTAGAGTCTCTGGGGTTCTCTAAGTATACCATCATATCATCAGCAAAGAGTGATAATTTGGTTTCCTCATTGCCTATTCTTATTTCTTTAATCTCTTTCTCAACTCTTATTGCCAAAGCTAGCATTTCTAATACAGTATTGAATAGTAATGGTGATAGTGGGCAAACTTGTTTCACTTCTGATCTTATTGGGAATGGTTGCAGTTTGTCCCCATTACATATGATGCTTACTGCTGGTTTTAAATAGATGCTCCTGATTATTTTGAGGAAAAGTCCATTTATTCCTATACTCTCAAGAGTTTTTAAAAGGAATGGATGTTGGATTTTATCAAATGCTTTTTCTGCATCTATTGAGATGATCATATGGTTTTTGTTAATTTGATTATTATGGCCAATTATTCTGATAGTTTTCCTAATATTGAACCAGCCCTGAATTCCTGGTATAAATCCTACTTGATCATGATGTATTATCCTGGGGATGATTTTCTGTAGTCTTTTTGCTAATATTTAATTTAAGATTTTAGCATCAATATTCATTAGGGAGATTGGTCTATAATTTTCTTTCTCTGTTTTCAACCTACCTGGTTTAGGTATCAGTACCATGTCTGTGTCATAAAAGGAATTTGGTAGGACTCCTTCATTCCCTATTTTTTCAAATAGTTTATAAAGCATTGGAGCTAATTGTTCTTTGAATGTTTGGTAGAATTCACATGTAAATCCATCTGGTCCCCGGGGATTTTTTTTTTTTTAGGGAGTTGATTAATAGCTTGTTCTATTTCTTTTTCTGAAATGGGACTATTTAAGCAATTTACTTCCTCCTCTGATAATCTGGGAAGCCTATGTTTTTGGAGGTAGTCATCTATATCACTTAGGTTATCAAATTTATTAGCATAAAGTTGGGCAAAGTAATCCCTTATTATTTCTTTAATTTCCTCTTCATTGGTGGAAAGTTCTCCCTTTTCATTTTTAAGACTACTAATTTGATTTCCATCTCTCCTTTTTCTAATCAGATTTACCAAAGGTTTATCAATTTTATTTTTTTTTCATAAAACCAACTCTTAGTTTTATTTATTAGTTCAATAGTTTTTATTTTGCTTTCTACATTATTAATTTCTCCTTTTAATTTTAGAATTTCAAATTTAGCAATTGATTGGGGGGTTTTAATTTGGTCTTTTTCTAGCTTTTTAAGTTGCAGGCCCAATTCATTGATCTTCTCTTAAGCCTCTAAGGATATAAAATTTCCCCTTATTACCGCTTTGGCTGCATCCCATACATTTTGGTATGATATCTCACCGTTGTCATTATCTTGAGTAAAATTATTAATTGTGTCTAGAATTTGCTGTTTCACCCAATCATTCTTTAAGATGAGATTATTTAGTTTCCAATTACTTTTTGGTCTATTTACACCTAACTTTTTGTTGAATGTAGTTTTTATTGCATTGTGATCTGAAAAGAAAGCATTTACTATTTCTGCCTTCCTGCATTTAATTTTGAGGTCTTTATGTCCTAATATATGGTCAGTTTTTGTGTGGGTTCCATGAACTGCTGAGAAGAAAGTATACTCCTTTCTGTCACCATTCAGTTTTCTCCAGAGATCTATCATACCTAATTTTTCTAATATTCTATTTACCTCTTTAATTTCTTTCTTATTTGTTTTGTGATTTGATTTATCTAAATCTGAGAGTGCAAGATTGAGCTCTCCCACTATTATAGTTTTGCTGTCTATTTCTTCTCGCAACTCTCTTAACTTCTCCTTTAGGAAGTTAGATGCTATACCACTTGGTGCATACATGTTTAATATTGATATTGCTTCATTGTCTATAGTACCCTTTAGCATGATATAGTTTCCTTCCTTATCTCTTTTAATTAGATCAATTTTTGCTTTTGCTTGATCTGAGATAAGGATGGCTACCCCTGCTTTTTTGACTTCACCTGAAGCATAATAGATTCTGCTCCAGCCTTTTACCTTTACTCTGTATGTATCTCCCTGTTTTAAATGTGTTTCCTATAAACAACATATTGTAGGATTCTGACTTTTGATCCAGTCTGCTATCTGCCTCCTCTTTATGGGAGAGTTCATCCCATTCACATTTATGGTTAAAATTACTAATTCTGTATTTCCTGCCATCCTAATATCTCCAGATTACACTTTTCTTTTTCTTGACCTCCTTCCCTTCTTCCCTAGTATTAAACTTATTGGTCCCACTTGCATCATGCAGCTCTCCCTCTTTAGTATCCCTCCCTTCTCCCTTTGAATCCCTTCCCCTTTCTTGTACCCTTCCCTTATTACTCTTTTTCCTTTTTCCTTTTCCTCTCCCACTTTTTAATGAAGTGAAAGAAGAATCTCTGTAAAACAAATATGTCAATTATTTCCTCTTTGAGCCAACTCTGATGAGAGTAGGATTCACACAATGTTCCTCCCCCTCTCTAATTTCCCTCAGATATGATAGGTTTCCTTTGCCTCATCATCGCTTGTAGTTTCCTTCTTTTTATCTCCCCTAGAAAAATTCTCTAATGTAGAGGTAAGGAATAAAGTGCTGCCATGAGAGGCTGCCAGTAAAAAGGCATAAAGAGAGGAGATGAAATATGTGTGATGAAGAAAGACAGACAGGCAGAAAAGATAAATTGGGTGAATGTTGTGAATTGGGTTTAAAAGCTAAACAGAAGAATTTATATTTGATCTTCAGGGCAATAATTTATTGAATAAAGAAGTTACATGGTGAGATCTATATCAAAGAAAAATCCCTTTGGTACCTTGGTGGAAGAAAGTTCTACAGTGGGAAGAGATTGAAGGCAGGGAGACCAATTAGTCAGCCTTTCCAATACAATAAACAATAGATGATGAGGGCTAAACTAGTATGGTGACTTTGGAAAATCAACAAAATTGTTGGCTTTTTTCTTATTTGTATTGGAGAGACACTATAATTGCTCTACCCCTTACTCTTAAGACCAATCCTGGTTTGCATGAGAGAATTTAAGGAACTTTAGAGTTAAGCTATGGTGCTGCAGGACCCACTCTCATGTGATTGTCTAGTTATAGTGTCTCTACTTACTGACAAATATTCTCTTGCTTTGCTCTGCACCCACTCTCCCACTTCCACCTCTTTTCAGTGTTGTTTCTCTATTCTGTGTTGCTGTCAATATATATACTGTTCTCTGGGGTGTATTCACTTCACCGAGTCAGTTAAGACTACCCAGACTTTTCTGAAATAAACTTTTTAAATTATTTCTTATATAGCAATAACTTTTTAAATTTTTAATTTAATTTTAGTTTTTTTCAGTATTAATATTCTTTTAAAAAATTTTAATAGCTTTTTATTTACAAGTTATATGCATGGGTAATTTTACAGCATTGACAATTGCCAAACCTTTTGTTCCAATTTTTCCCTTCCTTCCCTCCACCCCCTCCCCTAGATGTCAGGATGACTAATACATGTTAAATATATTAGAGTATAAATTAAATACAAAATAAGTATACGTGTCCAAACCATTATTTTACTGTACAAAAAGAATTGGACTCTGAAATATTATACACTTAGCCTGTGTAATTTTATTTTTTTATTAAAGCTTTTTATTTACAAAACATATGCATTGGTAATTTTAAAAAAAATTAACCCTTACAAAACCTTTTGTTCCAAATTTTCCCCTCCTTCCCCCCCCCCCCCCTCCTTCCCTACCTGGCAGGTAGTCCAATACATGTGAAATATGTTAAAATATATGTTAAATACAATATGTATATACATTTTTGTACCGTTATCTTGCTGCACAAGAAAAATCAGATCAAGAAGGAAGAAAAAAACTGAAAAAGAAAGCAAAATGCAAGCAAACTACAACAGAGAGAGTGAGAATGCTATATTTTGGTCCACACTCATTTCCCATAATTCTCTCTCTGGGTATAGCTGATTCTCTTCATCACTGAACAATTGGAACTGGTTTGAATCATCTCATTGTTGAAGAAAGCCACAGAATTGATAGTCGTATAGTCTTCTTGTTGCCCTGTATAAGGATTTCCTGGTTCTGCTCATTTCACTTAGCATCAGTTCACGTAGGTCTCTCCAAACCTCTCTGAGATCATCCTGCTGATCATTTCTTATAGAACAATAATATTCCATAACATTCATATACCATCATTTATTCAGCTATTCTCCAATTGATGGGCATCCATTCATTTTCTAGTTTTTAGCCACTACACAAAGGGCTGCCACAAACTTTTTGCATATGTGGGTCCCATTTCCATCCTTTAAGATATCTTTGGTATATAAGCCCAGTAGAAACACTCCTGGGTCAAAGGGCATGCACAGTTTGATAACTTTTTGAGCATAGTTCCAAATTGCTCTCCAGAATGGTTGGGTCCTTTCACAGTTTCACTGTATCATTGTCCCAGTTTTCCCACATCCCTTCCAACATTTGTTGTTATCTTTTCCTGTCATCTTAGCCAATCTGACAGGTGTGTAGTGGTATCTCAGAGTTGTCTTAATTTGCATTTCTCTGATCAATAATGATTTAGAGCACCTTTCCATATGACTACAAATAGTTTCAATTTCTTCATCTGAAAATTGTCTGTTCATATCCTTTGGCCATTTATCAATTGGAGAATGGCTTGATTTCTTATATATTTGAGTCAATTCTCTATATATTTTGAAAGTGAGGCCTTTATCAGAACCTTTGAATGTAAACATGTTTTCCCAGTTTATTGCTTGCCTTCTAATCTTGTCTGCATTAGTTTTGTTTATATAAAAATTTCTTAATTTAATATAATCAAAATTATCTATTTTGTGATGAATAACGATCTCTAGTTCTTCTTTGGTCATAAATTTCTTCCTCCTCCATTGATCTGAGAGGTAAACTATCCTATGCTCTTCGAATTTGTTTATAATATTCTTTATATCTAGATCATGAACCCATTTTGACCTCATCTTGGTGTACGGTGTTAAGTGTGGGTCAGTGTCTAGCTTCTGCCATACTAATTTTCATTTTCCCAGCAATTTTTGTCAAATAGTGAATTCTTATCCCCAAAACTGGGGTCTTTGGGTTTGTCAAACACAAGATTACTATAGTCATCGACTATTTTGTCCTGTGAACCTAACCTATTCCACTGATCTGTTTCTTAGCCAGTACCAAATGGTACCTTCATTTTCTTTTCTTTTCATTAATTCCCTTGAAATCTGTCTGTGCAGATGAATTTTGTTGTTATTTTTTCTAGGTCACTAAAATAGTTTCTTGGGAGTCTGAGTTTAGGTAACATTGTCATCTTTATTATATTCGCGTAACCTATCCAAGAGCACTTGATATTTTTCCAATTGCTTAGATCTGACTTTATTTGGGTGGAAATTTTGAGCAATAACTTTCTATTATATTCCTATGCCACAATTTGTTCAGTTATTCCTCATTTGGCTAAGAGCACTCCCTTAGTTTTGAGTTCTTCCCCCCCCCCTCCTTTATTTTTCTCTTCAGGACCAGGACATTCGTTTTTCTTGTGACTAGTCAATCCTCTTCCCATCAACCTTTGCCCCTTCATCTCAATCTCTGCTTGTTTTCCTCCTGAGTTTTATGACTTTTCCCAGCAAACTGTGTATTCAGCTCCTCTTTGTCCAGCTGAAATAAGAGTTTGGTTTATCTGATGCCCACTTGTTTTTGCCTCTTTCTTACCTCTCATTTTCAATCTCTTTTGCTGGATCTTCATTCAGATCACATCCATTAACCATGCTTGCCCTCAGTGCTATCCTGGACCCTCTTCTTTTCTCCCTGTATGTTATTTTGCTTGGTGATCTTCTCAGTTCATGTATATTCAATTATCATCTCTATGCAGATGATTATCAGAACTACTTACCTTGCCCTTACCTCTCATCTGATCTTCATTTTCACATCTTCAGCTATCGCACAATGAGAACTCAATGTCCAATAGACATTTGAAACTTAAATGGGTCCTAAAATAAACTCATCTTTTTTTTACCTTCCCTCTCAACCTTCCTATTTTATCTGGAAGGATACCATCATCCTCCCAGTCATCTAGGATTGCAACCTAGGTCTCATCCTCTTTGGTACACTATCTTACATCTCCCCTATATCCAATCTGTTGCCAAGTCCTGGCAATTCTACCTTTGTAATATATGTCCTATACCACCCCTTCTCTCCTATGGCACTACCCCAAAGCTGATGCAGGCCTTCATTACTTTCCTCCTATTTACTATTGTACCTATTACTATTGTAATAACCTTTTGGTTCCTCTCCTTGCCTCAAATTTCTTCCTACTCCATTCTATTCTCCACTGTGCTGTTAAACTGATCTTACTAAAATGCAAGTCTGACCATATCATCCCATTCTCCTGCCTCTCCACTCCTATAAGATCTATTGGTTCCCTTTTTACCTCTAGAATCAAATGTAAAACCTTTGGCTCTTTAAGCACTTTATAACCTGACCCCTTCATGTCTTTCCACTGTTCTTATTCTTGTTTCCCTCTGCATACACTCTACAATCCAGTGATATTGGCTTTTTTGTTGTTCCTTTCAAAAGAAACTCTATTTCCTGACTATCCTTTATGCCTAGAATAGTCTCCCTCCTAATCTACTTTTGCCCTCACTTCCATCAAACCTCAGCTAAAATACCACTTTTTGCAAGAAGCCTTTCCTGATTTGCTTTAATACGAGTGCCTTTCCTCTGATGATGCTCTTCAATTTATCTTGTATATATCAGATTAATAGATTTTTTTTGCAGGTTATCTCTTTTGCATTAAACTGTGAGATCCTTGATGTTTTTAGAGTATCTTTATAAGATTATCATCCTATTTCTAACTAAACAATCTATTTACAATAATCAGTGTTTCTGGGCCTCTAAAAAGAAAAACATTCTCGAGCTCCCTCTGCTGGATTTACAGTAGAAGTACAAGGATATGAATGTCTGTTCTGCTTTGGGAAGGGGTGTCCTTCAAATAATTCTTCCCCCTTCTCTTCTCCGCCGTCCAACTACTGTTTTTGATAATGTCTTATTTCTGTTCTCATTCTCTTGTGGCTTAAGATTATGCAGTGTGAACCTTGAGTGTAGCTTACTTCCATTTACCTTCTGTATTCTGGGGAATCATTTACTAAGATGACTAAATGATTGATTTAAGAGCTTATTTACCCTGTGCCAGGCACTATGATAAGTCTTGGGAGTACAGCTACAAGTGGACAGAAAGACAGTTCCTGCCTTAAAGGAGCTTACATTCTAATGGCGGAAGATAAGACCTCCAAGATTGTGTGGGAGAGACAGTGGTATACAATGATGGGGAGATGGTAAACTAAATCCTGAGGAACGAGAGACATGGCTGGCCTGGACCCCCTCAAATAGAGGATCCATTTAATCAGAGGAAGAGACTTCAGGGATGGAGGGTATAGTCAGCATGTGCATTGCAGTACTGGAGTGAGACTTCAGGATGAAGAACTAGGGCAAGGTAGAGTGAAATATGCAGTACAGCCTGGAGAATGAAACTTACTTTTTAACTTACATCCATATTCCAGGGAAGTCTGGATTCTAGTCCTATCACTATCCCTAGCATGTTTCTTGATCTTGAACAAGTCACTTATTTCTCTTCCCTATTTTCCTTATCTGTAAGATAAGAATTGGATGAGATGACCACCAAGTTCTTTTCAAGCTCATTCACTCAGGCTCTGTTAATCAGCTCATCAAAATATCAATAACAGCATGAAGAAATATTTTTAACCATCTTCTACATGTAAAGTACTCTGTTAGAGTACTGGTGGTGATGCAAAAAGCTAAAAGAGATAGGACTCTTGTCCTCAAGTTCCTGGTCTAAGTGGGGAAATAGGATGTATTATTGAGATAAATGGCAGCACCAGACATTTGCTGAATGCTGGATGAACAAGATATTAAATAGAGCTCTCTAGATCAAAGGGGACAAAGCAATTGGAGGGAGTGGATGGGGGAAGGTTTATGAAGGAGTTGGGTCTTGAAATATAGATCCAACAACCTAGTTAATTAGAAAGCAGGAGAACAGACAGCTAGAACTGATAGAACGAGGAAATAGAACTGCCTGAACAACAGCATTGAAGTGGCAGTATACACCTTATGTTGGGAAGCAATGAATGAACCAGGATTTGGGTTAAGGAGGTTTAGTGAGAAGGAAAGCTGAAAGAGGAGGGATGTGGCCAGTTTGTGCAAGGCTTTGAAAAATAGGCTCAGGAACTAGACCTTTATATTGTAGGATATAAGGAGTATAATTCCATGAATATTGTCCTGAATTTGAATATACCAGAAGAAACTTAGATTTCTTCCTTTCTCCTGTTGTATTATCCAGGGGATTGCTTCTAGTACTTCATATAGATGGTCTATGATGATTTTTGGGAAGATAGGAACCAGAAAACCACCCAGGATGAAAAATTATGGATGGGTTGCAATCTGCATTGGCAGGAGTAAGTGTTAGCACTGAAGTGTCGAATTGTAGAACTGGAGAAGGTCCACATTTGGAAGGGATTTTAGAGCCCTTATTGTTTAAACTTCTTGTTTTACAGAAAAAGAAATTGAGGTCACTTATCTAGAGAAGGTGATATATCTAAGGTTGTACTTCTATAATTGAATATTATTGAATGCCTATGCCTAACCTTGTGCTAAATGGCTCAGTATACCATATATGGTCTCATCACTCTCTTTTCTCCCAGAGCTTGTAGTCCAGTCTAGGTGGGGAGAAAGGAAATGTAGAGAGAAATACAGAACATGGTAGCATCTGCCAAGTGGCTTACTACTGTGTTCAGTAGGATTTAAGGTTTACCAACTGCTTTTCTCACAACAAACCAGGAAAAACAGACAGTTGCAAGGATTGTTATCTCTTTTTAAAGAAGTGATAGCTGAGGTTTGTGACTTGCTCTGGTCACATAGCTTATAAACATTAGAGGCAGGATTGGAACCTAGAGTTTCTGACACCAAATTCAGTGTTCCTTCCACGATGCCCCAGCAAATCATAGAGGAGGAATGACCTAGACCAGAAGGTGTCAAACATTTGAGCGTCATGCTCCGAGTGTGGCCTAAACCAGATTAAAATGTAATTGGGAAACATTTAGCAAAATAAATAAAAATACAATAGGACATAGATGATGTCAATATGTAGTTTTCTAAGTCGATATGCACTGCTGGGATCCTTATGTAGGATTTAGTGGTCCTCATTTCTATTTGTGTTTGACACCGGTGACCTTGAGTTTTGACATATGTCAATGGCATTAGGCTGATTTGCATTTGTTTTTAAATCTCTTTGAATATTTATATGTTCCTTTCATAGGTATTTTTCCTGTCTCTTTATTAAATTGGGAACTTCTTGTGGAAAGAGATTATAGTTTTTTTCTTTCTTTTCTACAGCCTTTACTCTTACATATTGCTTTACCTATAGCAGGAGCTCAGTTAATTTCTTAATCACTTTAATCATTCATTTTTTCTGTGTTTCCTCATCTGTAAAATGTGGCCAATAATATGTATACCACCTATCTTATGATATGAGGAAAGCACTTTATAAATTGTGAAGTATTACAGAAAATTAGGCTCTTTTTTATTATTTCAGTCCCTACTTAAAGGGAACCAGGTGATGACAATCTCTACTGCAATTACCCTTTCTTCTTTGAGTTCACTCAGCCTCCATAAATGAGAAAACATTGGGCACTCAGAAGAGAGGGAACTCGTATCCATGTGGGCTCTTCTCAGGATGAGGAAACATTATCTTACTTTTTAATTTCCCATCACTCTTGTTCTATGTACCACACACAATGGCATTGAATTATAGTCTGTCTTGTATTGTGCTGTCATTGTTTTTTGTGTGTTAGTCTTGTCTTCCCATCAAGGCCATAATGGCTCTCAAGGGCAGAGACTATCTTAGAATTCTTCCCAGTATCTAGCACAGGGCAAGGCCCTGAGGAGACACTCAATAAGGACTTGTAGAGTCCAAAAGGTAATTTTAATTGGAAATGACTTTGGTTTTGCCTGTGCCATTTGGATGCTACCATTTTAGCTGCATTTGTTTGGACAGCACTTCTAAAGAAGAAGAGGATTCTGTGCTTGGGGAAAAACATATTGCACAGGGAATACCTGTTTCCTTTCATCTGAATTTCATCACTCTGTACAGAGATGACCTAGCTTCAGTCACTGTCAGTCTTGCTGTGTATTTTGACTCCCAAACAGTATTTGTCCCATTTTCACTGGTGGGGAGTTACTGATTATGGCCATCAATTAATTATTCCAGACACTTTGGAGATGTATGTGCCTAATAAGATATGAGGATTTGAATTGAGGCATAGAAAAGACTAGTCTATAGAGGCCATTGAAGGATTTGAACCCATAATGAGTGGGAGTAGCTTTATAGATTGTTCCAGGAGAGCATCAAAAGGTATTCTGTATCTTTATGCATTTACAAATATTTACAGATCTTTTAAGGCTCAAGTCCATCATTATCAGCCTGGGCTGCTGTAGATTGTCAATATCCACTGTGACCTCAGGAGAAGCCTGTACTGGCCTAGTGCTGCTTTGGTATGTTCAGCTCTGCTGGATCTCCATAGAGTGGGACTGGAATGCGAGACCCAACAATAGCCAGAGCTCCCAAGAGCCAAGAATGAAGGGCAGTGGAGTTTGATAACCACATTAAAGCACCACCAACATCTGTTCAAGCCAAAGCCAACACTATCTCTAGGAATTAACCTTCTGAACCACTTAATCATTAACCTCAGCCGGGAGAAAGTTAGACAACAAGAGCCTATTTGTCAGCCGGCCCTTGGAGAGATGTGGCGAGCCATATTTTACTGACCCAACAGCGTGAGAAGGCCTGCCCCAGCTTTGTACATTTCAAACACAGAATATATTTGTGTGGGAAACATGCAGACAATAGAGGTAAATAAACAGTGGATGCTACCTTGCAAACTTTCTTAGTCCACTGAACTCCAAACTAAAGAAGTTGGGAATGGATCCATCCAAAAAATAAAGCTTTTGTGGATTTGCTTTCTTATTAGTGATTTCCCCTTTATTTGACTGAATAATGGAAAATTTTTAAATAACATGAAAACATATAACCCATTGGAAGGAAAATATGCAAAACCACTTGTGATAATAGAATTCACAGGGTGGATGGGAGAAGAAACAAATGACTTTTAGTTGAACATGATATTGGTCCTCCCAAAGACAATAAACTCACCATTTCTAAGAGATCATGTGAGAATTAGCATCTGTTAGGGCTGAAAGAGAAAATTTAGTAAAACCAAGCTATCAGCCTAGGAAAGACCACAAAAAGCTCTTCATAGGCAGAGGAATTCCATAGGAATCTGTCATTATGGATTTTCTTTTGTAAAACTTGAAGGCTAATGCTTTCTCTCTAACCCCGTTGGTGGGATGTTCTTGATAAAAAGCAACCTCTCTCCAGTTTTGTTTTTAGGTTTTTTTTCTGATGCCTTTCCTGGGAATTGTCTTTCATTTTTTTTTATCCCTATTGAATTGGAACTAATAATAATAGAATCTTGGACTTTTAGAACTTCAAGGGACATTAGAGGCCTTCTAGTCCAACTTTCAATTTACACATGAGGAAACTGTGCCCCAGAGAGGGGAATGGATGAATCTGAGGTCACACAACTAGTAAATTAAGGAGCTGGTATTTAAACCTAGGTCTTCTTGCTAATATTTTTTCCACTAACCTGCACAGAACTTTCAAGTTAAACTTTTATTTTCTTTAAAACCTATAGGATTTAAATCTTTTCCCCCTTTAACAAATACCTACAGTTCAGCAAAAGAAATTCCCACATTGACCATGAAAAACAATATATTTCTCATTCTTCATTTTTATATCTGTCACCTCCTTGGAAAGAGATAGGTAGCATTCTTCATCATTATTCTTCTGGAATTATAGTCAATCATTGCACTGATCAGTTTCAAGCCTTTCAAAGTTGTTTATCTTTACGATGTTATTGTTATTGTATAAATTATTATCCTAGTTTTCCTCATTTCACTCTGTATCAGTACACCTAAGTCTTCCTAGGTTCTTCTGAAGTCATTTTCTGTCATTCTTGTAATGCAGTAAGTTATTTCATTGATATAGTAGAATTCATTCAACCATTCCTTAATTGTTGGGCATCTCCTTTCTTTCTAGTTCTTTGCCACTTATAAAACGAGCTACTGTAATATTTTTAAATATGTGGGTCATTTTTTCTCATAGGCCTACAAGTGGTCTCACTGGGTCAATTTAAGAAACTCTTTGAGCCGAGTTTCAAAATGTTTTCTGTAATGGCCAAACTAAGTCAGTTCCCCAGCAAAGTGTCAGTTTGCCTGTTTTCCCACAGTGCTTCCAGTAATTGTCTTTTTCCCTTTTTTTGTCATATTTGCTAATCTGATGAATGTAAAATGGAACCTTAGAGTTGCTTTAATTTGCATTTTTCTAATTATTAGTAAATTGAAGCATTTTTTTAGGTTAAACATGTACAATTCTTCTAAACATTCTATATTTATCATGTTGCACAAGAAAAATCAGATAAAAAGGGGAAAAATGAGAAAGAAAAAAAAACTAGCAAGCAAACAACAGCAACAACAAAAAGGTAAAAATTCTATGTTGTGGTCCACATTCACTTCACATAGTCCTCTTTCTGGATGCGGATGGCTGTCTCCATGACAAGCCCATTGGAATCCCCTTGAATCACTTTATTGTTGAAAAGCCAAGTCCATTACAATTGATCATCATATAATCTTATTGTTACTGTGTACAGTGTTTTCTTGGTTCTACTCACTTCACTCAGCACCAGTTCTTGTAAGTCTCTCCAGATATTTCTGAAATCAGCCTGCTGATCAATTATTATGGGACAATAATATTCCATAATAACCATATACCATAACTTATTCAGTCATTCCCCAACTGATAGGCATCTGCTCAGTTTCCAGTTCCTTGCCATTACAAAAAGGGATGCTACAAACATTTTTTGACGTGTGGGTCCTTTTCCCTTTTTTATAATCTCTTTGGTACACAGACCCAATAGAGACACAGTTTGATAGCCCTTTGGGCATAGATCCAAATTGAAGCATTTTTTCTTATGTTTGTCAATAGCCTTATATCTTTTGGCCCTTTATCAAATGGCTTTCATTCTTATAATTTTAAATCAATAACTTATAATTATCTCTTAAAACTTAAAGATAACTAATTGGAGGGTAATATTGAATAATCTAGAAGTACATTTTCAATGCTATCCTACTTATATTGTAGACTTAAAATTAAATGAGTCAAAAGTATAAGGAAATAGTCAAAACATATCTTGTGATAATTTATCTCCTTTTGTGTATTGTATAAACATAGACAATGTGGATTAATTAGATCATTTATTGAATAGAAGCTACAAACTTGTAGCTGAATAAACGAGTTCTGATTCCCTCTCCCAAGATCCTGCGTAATATTTCTTTATCTTCTTTTTTATTAATGCATTTAATGTAGAACTTCTCCAGTACTGTTGCTCCACTGTATAAAATGGATCTGCTGCAATGCCAAAGGCCTTCTGTAAACCAGCACTTTCTTGGTTTCAAGAAAAAAAGAGTATCATTACAAATGACAGTTACTTGTTTAGGAGACCAATTGAAGCAAGAAATGATAGTGCTAGAACCAGATTTGTTCTTCTTGATCCCAGAGGGCAGAGCTAGGAGCAACTCCAGCTGGTGGAGGTGGCAAAGAAACACTTTTGGGCTTGAGGTAAGGAAGCTTTAATAACATTTACACTTACGTGAAAGTGGAATAGACTCCTTTGGAGTGAGAGTAGTAGGTTCCCCTCTGATGAAATTTTTAAGTAAAAGCTGAATAATGATAGTGATTATAGCCAACATTTATATTATTCTTTAAGGTTTGCAAAGTGCTTTACAAATATTACCTCATTTTATCCTCACAGCTACTTTGAGAGGTAGGTACTGTTATCTTTCTGATTTTATAGATAAAACCAAGGCAAACAGAGATTAAATATTTTGCCTAGTGTCAACATAGCAAAAGTGATCTGAATTTGAACTCTGGCCTCCAGGACCAGTGCTTTATCCACTGTGCCACCCAACTGCTTCTAATGAAAGAATAGTCATTGCTTTCAGATATTTTGTACAGTGAATTCTTGCTGAGGCACAGGTTGCACTGAATAACTTCTGATTCCCTTCCATCTCTGAGATACTGTGAAATAAATAATTCTTGGTTCACAACCAGCAGAGACTAGAGAAGTCCTTGAATTGGCAGGGTTTTAAAAAAATATATTTTTGATAAATGTAAATGAATTCAATGCTTTCTTGTTCATTTCCATATATCTGTAGTATATGAGGTGTCATTTTTTGTTGTTTTGTTTTTTAATGTATGAAAAATATCCACTACTCATAAGTCTTTGGTCTCTTTGGAGTTCCTTGGGACAAGTTAGAGTTTTCTAATGAAAAAAGATTGCTTCAGGGCTAGGCTTTTTATAATGCTATGTACCTTAGTCAAAGTCATTAGGTCCTTTAATATTTGGGTATTGATAATATCACTAGACTAGAAAGTTCTTTCATTCTACCTTGTGTCCAGCTCAGGGCTATTTTGGGATTATAAATCTAAAAGAAAGCCTTGGATATAGGGCTACACTAATATAACTCAATTCCCATTTTAGGTTAGGTATTCTGTAGAATGTGGATATCCTTGGCATAAAGAACTAGGGTTTTATTTGTGTTTCTATCATCTGGCCTTAAGTAAAGTCAAGTCAGCAAGTATTAAGTGCTTATTATATACTTTGCACTGCTGTATGGATACAAAGAATGACAAAAACAATCCCTGCTCATGGACCCACACTTAACACCATATACCAAGATAAGATCAAAATGGGTCCATGACCTAGGCATAAAGAACGAGATTATAAATAAATTAGAGGAACATAGGATAGTTTATCTCTCAGACTTGTGGAGAAGAAAGAAATTTATGACCAAAGATGAACTAGAGACCATTACTGATCACAAAATAGAAAATTTTGATTATATCAAATTAAAAAGCCTTTGTACAAACAAAACTAATGCAAACAAGATTAGAAGGGAAGCAACAAACTGGGAAAACATCTTCACAGTTAAAGGTTCTGATAAAGGCCTCATTTCCAAAATATATAGAGAATTGACTTAAATTTATAAGAAATCAAGCCATTCTCCAACTGATAAGTGGTCAAAGGATATGAACAGACAATTTTCAGATGATGAAATTGAAACTATTACCACTCATATGAAAGAGTGTTCCAAATCATTATTGATCAGAGAAATGCAAATTAAGACAATTCTGAGATACCACTACACACCTGTCAGATTGGCTAAGATGACAGGAACAAATAATGATGAATGTTGGAGGGGATGCGGGAAAACTGGGACGCTGATGCATTGTTGGTGGAGTTGTGAACGAATCCAACCATTCTGGAGAGCAATCTGGAATTATGCCCAAAAAGTTATCAAACTGTACCTACCCTTTGATCCAGCAGTGTTACTACTGGGCTTATACCCCAGAGAAATACTAAAGAAGGGAAAGGGACCTGTATGTGCCAAAATGTTTGTGGCAGCCCTGTTTGTAGTGGCTAGAAACTGGAAAATGAATGGATGCCCATCCATTGGAGAATGGCTGGGTAAATTGTGGTATATGAATGTTATGGAATATTATTGTTCTGTAAGGAATGACCAGCAGGATTAATACAGAGAGGCTTGGAGAGACTGACATGAACTGATGCTAAGTGAAATGAGCAGAACCAGGAGATCATTATACACTTCGACAACGAAGTATGTCGTATGAGGACATATTTTGATGGAAGTGGATTTCTTTGACAAAGAGACCTGAGTTTCAATTGATAAACGATGGACAGAAGCAGCTACACCCAAAGAAAGAACACTGGGAAACGAATGTGAACTGTTTGCATTTTTGTTTTTCTTCCCGGGTTATTTTTACCTTCTGAATCCAATTCTCCCTGTGCAACAAGAGAACTGTTCAGTTCTGCAAACATATATTGTATCTAGGATATACTGCAACATATCCAACATATAAAGGACTGCTTGCCATCTAGGGGAGGGGGTGGAGGGAAGGAGGGAAAAAAATCGGAACAGAAGCGAGTGCAAAGGATAATGTTGTAAAAAAAATTATCCTGGCATGGATTCTGTCAATATAAAGTTATTATAAAATAAAATAAAATATAAAAAAACAATCCCTGCTTTCACAGAGTTTACAGTATAATAGGGTAGACAAAATGCAAACAATTATGTAGAAATAAGATATATACAGAATAAATTGGAAATAATTTCAGGGAGAAGGCATGAATTTTTTTTCTTAAAGCTTATTTATTTTCAAAACATATGTATAGATAATTTTCAACATTCACCCCTGCAAAACCTTTTGTTCCCAATTTTTTCCTTCCTTTCTTCCCACCCCTTCCCTAGATGGCAAGTAATCTAAGTTAAGCATGTGCAGTTTTTCTATACATATTTCTGAAGTTATCATGCTGAACAAGAAAGATCAGATCAAAAAGGAAAGAAAATGAATAAGAAAACAAAATGCAAGTGAACAACAACAAAAAGAGTGAGAATGTTATGTTATGATCCACACTCAGCTCCCACAGGCCTCTCTCTAGGTATAAATGGCTCTCTTCATCATGAGATCATTAGAACTGGCATCAATCATCTCATTGTTGAAGAAAGCCATGCCCATCAGAGTTGATTATCATATAATCTTGTTGTTGCTGTGAACAATGATCTCCTGGTTCTGCTCATTTCACTCAGCATCAGTTCATGAAAGTCTCTCCAGGCCTCTCTGTATTCATCCTGCTGATCATTTCTTATAGAATAATAATATTCCATCACATTCATATACCATAACTTATTCATTCATTCTCCAACTGATGGGAACCACTCAGTTTCCAGTTTTTTCCCACCACAAACAGGGTTGGAAGGCGTGAGTTTTAAAAGAAGGGATGCATTTCTTATCAGGCTAATTGTAGAAAGAATGAAAATAGGATCTGATTAACAATAGGTTTAATAAATGTAATAGAATAAACAGAAATGAGCAAAAAATTGTTGCATTCTGTTACATTTACCAAAACTTTTAAAAAAAAGTTTTGCCACTGTCTTATACATGTCTCTTGTGAAATAATTATATGTTTCATATACTAGTTGGAAAGGATCTCACCATCTATCCTGTCCAACCTGTACCTCAGCAAGACTCTACTTTTCATGTGTTCTTATGAAGTTCTGGGTTTCTTGTATAGGCCTTCCCAGTTGACTGTCAAACATTTTGCCTGTGGTATGGAGAAGGAAGGCCACAGTGGTTTACTGCTTTGTCATTACTCAGTTTTCTCTAGTAGTCTTTTAAGGTTTAGAAAGGTCTGCTTTTTGGAGACTCTGAGTGCTACTGGGATTGGGATTGGAATAAGAAACAAAACTGGAAAGTGAGATTTGTTTTTATCTCACATTATGGTGGTCTTCTAGACTTTAGTGGTAAGGGGAATTTCGAGATTTCAATGGTAAGGGGAAATGTGGAGGCTCTCTCCACTAATGGAGTGCCACAAGCTACCTCTAATTTATATTCTTAGAGACTTTTCTGGGCTCCTGAGAGGTTAAATGAGTTGGCTGCTGTTAGTCAGTTTATGTGAGAGATAAAATTTGAACGCAGATCTCCCTGCCTTCAAAAGCAGCCTTCTCTTTGTGATGTCCTGCTGCTTCTTAAGATCACTATATAATTTGAATGACTACATGCATTTCAGTTTGTCATAGATATAATGCTAGACTTAGTGCCAAAAGACCTAGCTTCAGATCCTCCCTTTGACAGAAACTCAATGGCTACATGACTCTGGACAGGTTGTTTAACTTCTCAAAGCTTCAGTTTCCTTATTTGTAAAGTGAAGTTTGAACTCTTTGTTCTAAAATGTCCCTTCCAGCTCTAAATCTTAGGATTTTTCCCTCAAGTTCTTAAGTGAGACAGTTTCTTTAGTACATAAAGTTGCATAACTGTGAGGGTTTACATTGGGAGTTGAGTTTGTTTCCTGGGAATTGATTACTAAAACAAACAAATAAAAACCCATGTTGCTTAATACAACCTGGATAGTAATGCGAGCTTGATAACCAAAAGAACCCATGAATTCAGGTCAGAAGTTGTCCAAACTGAAGCATTATGGTCTTTAAAAAACAAACAAACATAACAGGTTTTTAGTTATTTGTGCTTCAACTGCTTGGGTTGGTGTCATGTATCCACAAGCATCCTTTAAGCTTCTCCTTTAACTGCCTGATTTTGTTCTGTATTGGCAGCCAGATCAGTTAAGCTGCTGTGGGAGGGGGCCCACTGAAGCCCAGGTTGGGGACTGACAGCCTTTTGGTTCCTGGAGGCCTTCACTTGGCCACCATCATAGCTAATGTTGTTGGGAGGCCGGAGCCACATGTTTTACTAGATTCTCTTGTGTATTAATGCCCCCCAGATTCTCCAGTGATGGAGGGGTAATTAGCCTTTGAGCACAAAGAGGGAGCTTGACCCTTGTCCAGGGTTGATTGCCATGTGAAATCCTTGTAGCTACTTACCTAAGGCCTTCTCTGTAAAAACAGCATCTTGCCTCCTGCATCTGCCTTCATCTTTTCTCCTTTGGAGCCATTTTTGTCTAATATGCTATTCAGCTTAGCGCAAATCTGGCAAAGGGGAGCTATCAGCTACTCAAGTCAATATATCCTTTTATTTGACTTGAATCCTTTAATCTGGCTTTTAGAGAATACCTGGGCCAAAAAGCATATAACTGGGTCCCTAAGAAGCTGCTTTCCTTGTGAATTGAGAATTTATGTTTCTGTATCTACCCACCATATGTTGGGGCTTTTTTTGGCTTTTGTTTTTCTGATTTGGGCATGTGAAGAACTCTTGGTATCAAAATTCCCTTCACCAGTGAAGATTACCACCTGTTCTAAAATTTACACTCTTTGTTTCCTGGTAGCATTGGCACTGAAAAGTGAAGTGACTTGTGTGTTTTCACACATCTAGAGTGTGTAAGGGGCACAAATTGACTCTGAGTCTTCCTGATTTCATGGCTAGCACTCCATCTATTCTAAGAGGTTTCCTCTTGTAAATACGATCCAGAAATATAAAATATAAATCTGTACCAATTGAGCAAAAGACCAGAATGCTTTCTGGAGGTAAAACCCCCCAGACAGCATGTGATGTGACTAAAAATGGATATGGCTGGGTTTTTATAACAGTTAGACTAGAGTTTTGACAGTTACATGAGTGGTGTCTCCTTCGGAGTCACCTCCCTAAAATGGAATGCATTGATTTCAGGAAAGCTGCCATTGTTCAACCTCTGTTTGGAAGATACTTTTGGCAAATGCCTTCAGGAGCAACAGAGTACTTACATTCTGGGATTGGGGGGAGGGGTGTTCAGTAAGGACTAGCACCTCTGATGGGAGAGATTGTTGAGTCCTTTTCAGGGTTGCTTATTTACTTTTGGTGTACACTTGTCCTGCGACTCTCACCTGTGGTTCCAAGAAGCTGTTCCATGTGCAGCAGCCACACTCCAGTAAACATAGACAGGCTAAAAACCTTGTGAGGGTTATCTGATAGATCTCATATCCCTTGGTGAGTGAGGGGGGTGTCCACTCCAAGCATGTGAAGAATTCTCCCAATTGAATGGGTAGGTGAGAACAGTTTGTTCCAAGAGCCATGCAGGGGGCTGGAGCAAGAAGCATAGATCTTAGCTGGACATCAAAGGCACCAGTCATCAAATGCATCCCAGGCCATCAACAGTCACCCTGATTTTCATTGGATTTTGATGACTCTGGAAGAGAGAGTGAGGCTGATGGCTTTATGTAATTTCACGTCACTTAAATCCAACTGACGCACAAGTCAAGACATCACTTCATGATGTCAGTGGTCCTCTTAAAAAATGAAAGGCAAACAATGATGATGATAATTTATAATCTTGGTGACATTGGTAATCTGGGTCTCTCTTTCCTGTAAAAAAGGTTGGACTTGAGGATTCCCAGACTTGTTCAGCCATATGTTGTCTCTATTTGGGCTCTTATCTCTACTCCATCCCACCTGGAAATTTGGACTCTGCTTGTGGAATAAATCTTGTCTTTGATAGATCAATTTTGGCCTTATGGTGCTTCATTTCAGGATTCTACAGAACTTCCTGATCATTTGCAGCCATGCCCTCAGTGAGTGTGCCATTCCGTCCCTTTTCTCTGTGCAGCTACCCTTCACCTTCTCTATAACCCAATTAGAATGTCAGCTCTTTGAGGACAGAGACTTTCTTTTCTTTCTTTCATTTGTATCTTCTGGTGCTTAGTAGAATGCCTGGCACATAATAAGCACTTGATAAATGCTTTATTTTTCTAAAGCTATGATTCTAGGAGCCTTATTTTCCAGGCTTGACTCAGGAGTTTTTTCAGTGATGAAATCCACTCTCAGAGGATGAACATTTGCTACTATTGAAGACAGTGAAAAGAACATGCCTCAGGCTCTTTAGGTAATTCCCAAAGGAGGATGCTCAGACATTTTGAGCACTGGCAGCATCATTAATATCTATGCCTAGCTTCCCAAAGGGTCTGCTGTGAGGGATGACAATTCGGATGAATTTGTTCTGGTCTATTTGTTAAAACAGTCTCATTACTTTGTAGGCCCAATTCATGTTTCTTGGGACTGTTAAAGGTGGAATAGTACCATAGAGAGCACATAATATAACACTTTGATTTTACAGATGATGAAATTGATAGGTGTGAATATTTTATCAGATTTTAAAATTCAATCAAATATCATAAATATGGATTTTTTAATCTGTTAGGTTTCAAATTTCATTCATACTGGCAAAATGCGGCCATCTGTATAAGAAAAATGTTGACTATTAATATAAAAACTACATAACCATTAAAACAGCTTTCTTTGGTTACACAGTTGATTATTTGTGCAGACCATGAATTATTTGCAAAACATTATTTGCACAGCTGGATTTTTTTTTTCACATATGAGCTATCATGCAGAGTTGAAAGCACCCTAACTTTTGCAGATTTTTCATTAGCTCTGCTGGAAATATGACTTGGAGCAATGACCAAAAGACTTGTGACCATGTAATACCTCCACTCAGTAAATAATGAGTGAGGTGTAAGTAAGGCCACAGAAAAGATCACATTTGGTTCTGGGAGCTATGGGAGAGGATTCTAATCAAGCATTACATCATGGATGTGGTATTTGATTCGGGTTATTTAAGATGCCTGGCAAACACAAACTTTAATTTCCTCTCTGTACACATCTAGCTATTATCTTCTTCCTTTTGTAATTCCTCCTTTATATTGAAAAAAGATAGTTGAGAGGCAGATCTGAAATTTGAACCCATATCTTCTTGAAATCCAGCATACTTTCCATTGTATCACACTGTTTCAACACCTTCATTTTACCAAGCCAGAAACTACAGTCCAGAAAGGAGAAGGGACCCATCTTGAGTACCACAGCTAGTAAATAGGGGAGCAGGGATTGGAACTTGGGCCCCCTACCTATAAATTCAGTGTTCTTTTCACCACTTAGTTCAGTCTATTCAAATCTTCTTTTAGGAAGTACTCTTAGGATATAGACCTACTTGTTTCTTTTTTTTTTCCTAATTCATTTTTAGGACACTTGACCCCATCCTCTCATGTCTCCTCCAGCAGATTCTCCCGGCAGTTATCTCATCTCTCTTAATCTTCATTCTGTCTGGTTCCTTCTTTGCTACCTACAGATACATGCAAATATCCTCTGTCCTTAAAAATACTTTAGGAGTTCCTACCCATCCCTCATGTTTCTGAACTGTATTACTCCTCCCTTTCTTAGCCAAACTACTAGAAAAAGCTCTGTACATTCATTCCTTCACTTCCTTTTCTCTTTTCTCACTTCTCAACCATTTACAGTCTCTCTCCCGAACTAATCATTCAGCTGAAACTTCTTTCTTCAAGTCATCATTTAATTGCCAAATCTAATGGCTAATTTCCATTCTTTTCAACCTCTCTGCAGAATATTATTTGATATTGTTTATCCCTTTATCCTCTTGGATTCTCTCTTCTCTCTGAGTTTTCATGACATTGACGTCTCTTGGTTCTCCCTTAACCTACCTAACTGATTTTTTTGGTGTCCTTTGCTGTTCATCAACCATGTCCATTAGAATATCAGCTGTACTTTTGCCTTTCTTTGTAATTATTTACATAGCACTTTAAGGTTTGCAAAGCCCTGTTTCCTGATTTGGTTCTCACAAGCCTGGGATGTAGGTGCTATTATTATTCTCATTTTACAGATGAGGAACATGAGGCTGAGAGAAGTAAAATGACTTACCTAGAGCAATACAGATATTTAAGTATCTGAAGCAGAATTTGAACTTATGTCTTCCTGATTCCAGATTAAGTTCTTTGTAACCTTATTGATAGGTCTTCCTTCCTAACTGCATGGGTAGTCTGAGGCTCTGCCCTTCTGTTTTCTCTTCCTATGCTCTATAATTTCATCAACTGTAGTATTTAATTATCCTCTCTCAGCACATAATGCCCAAATCTCTATATCTAGCCCCAGTCTCTCTCCTGGCTCTAGTTCCATGTCTGTTATATATTTCAGATTATACATTCCATAGGTTTCTTGAATTCAGCCTGTCCAAAACAAAACTTATTATCTCATTCGTCCTTTAAACCCAACACTCTTCTGAACTTCTGTCTTTTTGGTGAGGGTACTACCATCCTTTCCAGCTCCAAAATTACAACCTTGGTAAACTACATAGCCAGCCAGTTGTCAGATTTTGCCATTTCTACCTTGACAAAATTTTTCTTGTCTCTCCCCATCTCTCTTCTCACATTGCTACTACCCTAGTTCAGACTTTTATTACTCTTCCCATGGATAATTAAACTAGCCTGCTAGTACATCTCCCTTACCTCTAGTCTCTAGCTACTCAAATCTGACCTGCATGCAACTTATTTTAAAATAAATTTCATATACATTTATCATTTTCCTTCCCCACTACTCATTTCCAAATGAACAACAACTCTTACTTAAACAACAGAGCTAAAAAATAAAACCCTCTTTGTAAACATACATATTTGAGCAAAACAGATCTCACATTGGCTCTGGCCAAAAATGTATGTCTCTTATTGCATTTTAATCCATCACCTCTCTGTCAGGAAGCGAGCAGCATGTTTGCCCTTTTGACTTATGATTTATCATTGTATTGATAAGAGTTCGAATATCTTTCAGAGTTGTTTTTCTCTAAAATGTTATTTTCATTGTATAAATTTTCTTTTAATCCTGCTTAAATCACTCTGCATCAGTCTTCAAATTCTCCTGAAATTGCTGTTTTGTTATTTCTTATGGTATTATAATATTCTTAAACATGCAAGTATCACAATTTATTTAGCTGTCCCTCATTATATAGGCACCACCTTAGTTTCCAGTTTGGGGCTACCATGAAAAGAACTTCTATAAATATTTGTGTATATGTTGGTCCTTTTTATCTTAAAAAAAATCTTTATGGAGTATAAGTCTACTAGTGGTATTAGTGAATGGTCTAAAGAGATGTACAATTTAACAGTGTTGGGGGTATAGTTTCAAATTACTTTCCGGTGTAATGAGACCGATCAATTTACAAATTGATTAAGAGTGCCTGTTTTTCAATCGCCCCTCCAACAGTTGTGTCAGGAAAATTGGAGTGGAGTTCCTGTGAATGGCATGAACCAACATTAGAATAGGTCAAAATGCTTTAGTGATGTAGCCAAGGCCAATATAGTAGGGGCTATAGATAAGATTCAGGTAGGGGTAGGACTTCCCTCACTTCCACCATCCCATGGGTCAGCACTTATCATGATTTACTGGATGTGCAGTGAGGTGTATGCTCTGATTGAAATTCCACAGCCATTGGGGGGGGGGGGGCTTCAAGTTTACCTAGGATTTTTAGGATTGTTTTTGTTTTTGTTTTTGCAGAGGCAATTGGGATTAAGTGACTTGCCCAGGTTCCCACAGCTAGGAAGTGTTAAGTGTTTGAGTCCACAGGTCCTCCTGACTTCAGGGCTGGTGCTCTATGCACTGTGCCACCTAACTATTCCTACCTAGGATTTTTAGGCAAAAAGTCTGCTGTGGCAACACCATGTAGCTGGTCAAGGAACACTGGGCAGTAGCAAAAGGAGTTCTCTAAAAGTTAAGTAGAAAAGCATTTTCTTACTACGACTCAGAGCTTGGAGCACCAAAATGCTCAGGATGAAGAAGATGAAAGTATAACTGCTGTAACATTAAGCTTTCAAGAATTTCAGCAGCAGATTCTTTTTTTTAAAATAACTTTTTATTGATAGAACCCATGCCAGGGTAATTTTTTACAGCATTATCCCTTGCATTCACTTCTGTTCTGGTTTTTCTCCTCCCTTCCTCCACCCCCTCCCCCAGATGGCAAGCAATCCTTTACATGTTGAATAGGTTACAGTATATCCTGAATACAATATATGTGTGCAGAACCGAACAGTTTTCTTGTTGCACAGGGAGAATTGGATTCAGAAGGTAAAAATAACCCGGGAAGAAAAACAAAAATGCAAACAGTTCACATTCGTTTCCCAGTGTTCTTTCTTTGGGTGTAGCTGCTTCTGTCCATCTTTGATCAATTAAAGCTCTCTTTATCGAAGAGATCCACTTCCATCAGAATACATCCTCAAACAGTATCATTATTGAGGTATACAATGATCTCCTGGTTCTGCTCGTTTCACTTAGCATCAGTTCATGTAAGTCTCGCCAGTCCTCTCTGTATTCATCTCAGCAGCAGATTCTAATGAGAACTTGTTGGGTTAAGACTTAATTCTATTAGCATTCTGGAGTTGTACTAGAACCTGGCCCGGAAAAGTAGGATCATAGACTCCTGACTATTCAATTTGTCTTTTTCCCCTTGTCATGTTGGCCAGTTTGATCAATGTGAAGTGAAATCTCAAGTCCACAAACACTTTCTAAAATGGTTTTCCTAAAGCATAGTTCTATTGTCAGTGCCCTGCTTGATAAACTTCCAGAGCTCCTGATTATCTCTCTGGTAAAGTGTGGCTCCTCCGATTTATTTTTAAATCCCTTCAGAATTCTACCTATCCTTTCATCTTTATCATACATGAGTCCCCTTCCCACATTCTATAATCCACTCAAACTGGACCCTTACCCCCAAGTTTTCAACCTACATTGTCATCCTCATCTCTCTGTCTCTCTGTCTCTGTCTTTCTGTCTGTCTCTATCTCTGTCTCATCTGTTGTACCCAGTCTTTTGCCAGTCTGCAGAAATTCCCTTCATACTGTCTTTGACATATGTCTCTTTCTTTCCTCTGACCCTTGCCATCATCCTGTTGTAGGAACTCATCAACTCAGGCCTGGAGACATTGAAATAGTCTGCTTATTACCCTCCTTACCACAAGTCTTCCTGCTCCAATATATCCTCCACTAAGCAGTCAGTGTTTTTCCTAAAGCATGAATCTGACAGTGTTCCCCTGCTCCCCACTCAGCAAATTCCAGTAACTCCCTATCACCTCCATGATCACATATAAAATCCCTTTGCCATCACAAAGTCTTCATAACCTGTCCTCCTCTTTCCAGTGTTCTTCAACCTTCCCTCTCAATGTACTGTGCAATCCAGTGACCCTGGCCTCCTTTTTCCTCCTCTGATAAGACAGTTTATTTTCTGACTGTCTCAGCTCATTATTAGTGACACCACACTAAGTATTAAAAAAAATCAACCAATATCACATGGGAATGAAATTACACTTTTTTTTCCTACTAAAGAAATAAATAATAGGCAACCTTGAGGAAACTTTTCTCAAAAATAATAAAATGCAAGAGCATTCTCACAGAAAAGTCTTAATTACAAAGAACATAACCCCAAGGACCATTCTGTTCTCAACGACATCACACTACTGCTTAGCTCTTTTTTGCTTTTTGCCACGAAAAAGGAAACAGGTTTTTAGGAGTCAGGTACTTATCAATTATCACAAGAAAGAGGCTTTAAAATTTTTTTTTTAAAAATCCAGAGATGACTAAATGTCATCTGATTTAATTCAAAAGCAGTTAGACCATTTTGCTAGATTGGTCAAAGCTAATGGCAGCTGAGGGGAGCAGTCCCAAAGGACTTGGCTACCAAGCTGACCTGAAGCTCCCTAGTGAAGCAGAATCCTGGGAAGGATTTGCCTTTAACATAACATGAGGAGGTTGAGTCATTGAAAATCACCATCAGTACTTCAGGCTTCTCTGTAGTGTGGCTTTCAAGACAGTTAGGTGGCTAGAGTATGAGACTTGAAGTCAGAAAGGCCTTAGTTGTATAATTCTGGGCAGATCACCACAGCTCTCTTAGCCTCAGTTCCTCATCAACAAAATGGGAATAAAAATAGTACCTACTCACAGACTCCGAGAGACACAGGGCATTGAGAAACTAGTGCTTATCAACAAGTCAGGGTTTGTTTTGATCTTCATTATGAACTTTTCTTTTTGTTCTTTGGCCCTTCTCTGTGCCGCCTTCAAGTACAGACTCATTTTGACAATCAAATGCGATTAAAAGGGATAACATGTAAAATGCTTTGCAAACCTTATTAAACCACTATATCAATGCTGGACATATTAGCATTTTAGTAACAATAAGACAAAAGAATAAAAATTGCAGTTGTCTTTTAATTCTCTCTTTGTCTCCCTCTCTCTCTCTTCTCTCTCCTTCTCCGCTGACCCCCATGAGCCAGTTATGCCTTGGTTACAACCAAGCTTGATGAGAATTTCAGCTTCTTCATGGTTTTGATGACTAGTTTTTACATCTCATCTTTCCTTTTTTCTCAGTATCCTGCCTCAGCAAACCGGCCTCTTTTATACTTTCTGCTCCTTCTTATACCCTTTGGATTTGCGTTTCTGGTTCACTACCCAACTACCTACTTATTCTATAGATCTGGCGCAGCATCTGTCGACTGTTAACCTCTTAGCTCCCATTGCTCTTTCAGAGTGTTTATTTTTTTAAGATTCACTCTGAAATATCTTTGAATGATATTGATGCACATTTATTTTGAAAGTATTTAAATTAATAGTATATTAAAAATTTAGAGCTGTTTAAGTTGTGTGTGTATGTATGTGTATGTGCATAGTCTGTCATTTGTCCTGTAGCTTAGAGCTTATTGACTAGAGTGCTAGCATTACCTAGTAATATTAAAATTATGGGTTCTCTTTTTTTGTGTGGGGTAAATAAACCTCTTTTAAACATAAAAACTTTACATGGAAAACTCAGTCTGTGAAGTGACAGTATGTATCACAATAACATATTATCAGAAGGATTCTTGTGTTTCTCTCACTTTTTTTTCTGAATTGAGTTGCCAAATCTTCCATGACACAGAAACCTTTAATCTATTAAGAGGTAAAATCATGTTCATTGTGAGTGATTCAAAAATGGCAGCATTTCAGAATTACTCTCCCTTTGTACCTTGTTTTAAGTCTAGGTAGCAGTCATTTCAATTAAACAGTAATTGAGCTCTGAAGTAGCTACTCTTTGAAGATTTCATTATCATGTGGAACACCCCTCATCCCCCACCCCTTTTTGATGCAGGCTTCATCTTCCTCAACTGAGGATCTATAAGATAATAGAACCGATTGGACCTTAGCCATCATCTAGTACCATCCCCTCATTTTTTCAGAGGAGGAAACTGAGGCGTCCCAGATAGGTTAAGTGACTTGGCTTAGGTCACACTGGTAGTAAGTGGTAGAGCTGAACACAGGTCTTCTGATTCTAAATCCACTCACTCTTTTTCCTGCACCAAACCAAATGTTGTTGCCTGAGACTTTGCAAGTAATTTGATAATCATTTTTTTGCAGATGGACCAGACCTATACGGCAAATGATACATACATCCATTAGCTGGATTCACCACTGGCCATTATGCCTTTAACAAAAGCAGATGTAATTTAGTCATTCTGAAATAATTGCTCTTCACACTTTACCTTTAGGGATACCACATTTCTGCTTTAGCCATTAGTGTGTATGAGACAAATAATGCATTCTGTTCTACTTACTGCGCCTATAACAGATTTGAGCTGGGAACTAATCTTTTTTTACTGTGAATGGCAATTATTTTTAGTCATTGTAAAACTACTTTTATGCTCCATCTTAAAGCCAGAGCCCAAAAGGGCATTAACAATAATCTAGCCTCTCCACTCTTTCTTTTTTTTACATAGGAGGAAACTGAGGCCAAAAGGATGAGCTGGGGACTCATGTAAAGTCAAAGAATAAATCCCTCACATTTGAGTTTTCCATCAGCTATGCATAGCTTGGTTATATTGTATGAAATAGAAGAGACAGGATGGTATAATGGACAGGTCCAGGACCTGGAAGCAGAAGGCCCCATCTCGGACACTACCTTTGTGGATAAATCATCACTTACCTTCTCTAAAGTTCTTTTATCTTATAAAGTCTTTCAGTCCCTCACTAAGCCTTTATTAAGCATTTTATTGCCCAAGCACTGTGCTAGATGCTAAGGCTGAAAAGACAAAAATGAATCAAATCCTTTCCTGAAGGAGCTTACTTTCTTTTAGAGGAGAAAACAGTACAGAATAAATATAATTAGTGAGAGCGATTACTAGCATTTAAGGGAATCAGGAAAAGTTTGGTAATATTTGAGCTGGGACTTGAGGGAAATAAAGAGACAATACTCTTCCAAACTATAATCATTTTAGATAGCTTTCCCTTTTAAAAATTATTATTTTTTGATGTCTCATGGAGTCAGTTTCTATTTGGCCAATTCTAATCTTAAAAAAAAAATTATTTTCTTCAATAAAGTTTTATACCTCTTTTACCAGGTACTTAATTCTCTATTCATGACTTTCTTATTTAGCTCTCCTTTCTTTCCCCATTTTCTCCTCTCTTATTCTTCTTTGGTTTTTAAGATAATTTTTCTTCTTTCTTAGGCTTTTCTTAGGAATTTTTTGGGGGAATTGTGTCCAATGTGCATTTTTTTCCTTGAGCTTGTTTGTAGATGTTTTGAAATCATTTTAAATTCTTTTTTTTTTCAGAATTCTTTGAAGAATTCTGATTTTGTGGGTGAGCTGTTTTTCATTGTTCAGTCTTTGCTTATTGATATTTTGGAGTTATACTCTTCTTCTGGGTTTGCATCTTGCTTATCACTTACTTCATAATAGTTCTATTTTTTTCTGTTGGGTCATTATTTTAGGATTCTGCATTGTGCAACTTTCTTATGTTCTATTCTGTATATTTAAAAGAAGTACAAAATTTTGCTTTCCCCCTCTTTTTTGGCATCACTGTTGCCTATTCTTTAAACCGCCTCTCCCTTCCAATTAACAGAAAAAGAAAGAAAATACATTTGTTCCTATTAGTTTCCTGATTTGACTTCAGACTCTGGGGAGAGATGAGTAACATCTCAGTGTACCCTGTGTCTGCCTGTTCTTGACAAGTCTCATGTCTGGTCTCCAAGCTTCCTCCTGGAAGAGGAAAAGGCTTTTTGATTTCTGTCTTGGCACTGGACTTGGATGACTCTGGAAGAGTGAGGCTGGCAACTTTGGCAACTTCGTCCCATTTCAATTCATTGTTAAGTTAAGACATCACCCCATGATGTGATTGGTCCCCTTTGAAATGAAGGTTGAATAACATTTTGATTCTCTAAACAACCCTGGGAGGTGGCTGCTATTATTACCCCCATTTCTACAGTTGAGAAAACTGAGGCAAACAGAGGTGAAGTGACTTGCCCAGGATCACACAGTTAGTAAGTATTTGAGTCTGGATTTGAACTGAGGTCTTCCTGACTCCAGACTTAGCACTGTCTTCTATGTCACCTAGCTGCTCTGATATAATAGCTAACATTTATGTCTTTCAGATTTACAAAAGCACTTTACAAATATTATCTCATTTGATTCTCACAATAATACTGGGAGGTAGGTGTTCTTATTATCTTCATATCTGCCTCCTGGCTTCAAGTCCCAGATAAAATCCTGCCTTCTACAGGAAGTTTTTCCCATTTCCTTTTAATTTTGTTATCTTTCCTCTCTTGATTATTTCCAATTTGTCCTTTATAAAGCATTGGTTTGCATGTTGTGTCTCCCATTAGACTATGAATTTCTGAAGGACAGGGACTGGTTTTTTACCTTTGTTTCTTTGGTCTGGCAAGTTGGTGGTCTGACTATACACAGAAACCTGACTGAGTTACCAATCTTTCTTGACCTGTCTGCTATCTTTGATATTGTAGACTAAACTTTCCTCTTGGTTTTGCTGTTGTTGTTGTTGCTTTTGATGTCTCCTGGTTTACCACCTATTTATCGCTATTCTTTTTCAGTTTGCTTTGCTGGGTCACCATTCCCAACATGCCTTTTAGTTATAGGCATTCTTTAAGAGTCTGTCCTGGGCCCTCCCCACTTCTCCCTTGTTACTATCTTGCTGGTCCCAGCTTAAAAGTTTAACAATTTAATTAATTAACAATTTAATAGCAATTTCTGTGTAGAGGATTCTCAGATTGATATATTCAACCCAGTCTTTCCCCTGACTTTCAATCATGGTTTACCAGATTTTTTTTTACACATATCTGATTCCCCATAACACTGTTACTTAACAATCTATAGTAGTTTCTTATTGTCCTTATTATACAAAATCAAATGCCTCTGTTTAGCTTTTAAAGCCCTTCACAACTTTGCCCCAACCTATTTTCCACCCTCTTTGGTTATTAGTTATCCTCTTTCATTTGCATTCTAGTCCTATTTGCATGTTCTCTTTATTCTTCATTCATGAAGATAAATCTCCAGTCTCTGTGACTGTTCATTGGCCATTTTCCATGCCTGAAGTATACTGCCTCCTTACCTCTCTGCCTCAGAGAGTCCCTGTCTTCCATTAAGATGCAGTTTAGACCTTGTCTTCTACATGAAGCCTTTCTCAATCTGCCAACTGCTAGTGTCCTTCCTCCCAAAATATCTTGAATTTAACTACCTTTTATTTATTTGTATTTCTTAACTTTGTGTTTTACACTGTAAATATTTATATATTTATCTTCTTTGGACTTGTATCCCTAATACCTAGCACAGTGCCTAGCACATAACAGTAGCTTAATAAATATTTCTTGATTGACTGAAGGATGTCCCCCACATTTAATAACAGTGATATAAATGTCACATGATCATATCTTTTTAATTAAAAAAATTTCAATTGCATGAAATGGAAAATCTTTTTCATGAACAAAAACAATGAAGTTAGAATGAGACGAGATAATGTCAATTGGAAAAAAATCTTTTTCACCAAATATTCCTGCTAAGGCTGATATCCAGAGTATATGGAATTAACATGAATATATAAAGATAATGAATAAATGATCCAAGGATATGAACAATTCTCAAAAGAACTGCAAACTGCTAATAACTATGAAAGATTGTTTAAAATCATTAGTGTGACACTCAAATGGAAAAGGGGCTAAAAAACCTTAAATAAGGATCCCATATTGACATAGAAAATCATGTTTACATTTTATATTCTATTTTTATTTTATTAAAAATTTCCCAATTTCATTTTAATGTAGGTGGGCTGTGAGCATAGGAGTGTTATAGGCCGACTGTAGGCTGAGGGTTGTGTCTGACACCTTTGTTCTAAATTATTAAGAAGAGACTTGCAAATGAAAACAACTCTGAAGTTTCACCTCACACATACCAAATTGGTAGAGATTACTTTAGAAAGATAGGCACCTCATTATGCTGTTGGTTGAGTTGTAAATTAGTCCAAGCATTCTTAAAACAATTTGGAATTATGGTAAGAAAGTGACTTAACTATCCATATCCAGAGATCTCACTGCTAGGTTTATACCTTAAGAAGTTCAGTGATAAAAAGAAAGCCCATAGACTCCAAAATATTTGTAGCAGAATTTTGTTAATTCCTGGAAATAAAAATTCAATTAAAAATAAACAGTCTTTGCCCTCAAGGAGCTTACACTCTAATTAAGAGAGACAACACATAAAAGGAAGCTGAAAGGGGAGTGAAGGGAAGTGAAGGGAAGCCCTACTAGAAAGGTGGAGGAAAGAAGTCCAGAATGTCACTAATAGAGCCTAGAAAGGGATAAAGGTGTAAACACAGATGGTCTAGGACTTTGCTAAAAATGAAACTTCCAAGAGGATCTTAGAGTTTTGGTTTTTCTAGCTCTTCTTTTAAAAATCAATTGTTGGACATGAAGAATTTAGAGAAATGTGACAAGGTTTGTCTGACCTGATACAGAGCAAAATAAGAAAATCCACAAGAACAATATATACAATGAATACACCTAATTAATAAAGGAAAGGTAATTTTTAAAAAAAGATAAAAGGCCAAGACACTGGAGAGAAGACATCCTAGACTTGAACTGATTCACCAGGAGGTCAAGATGAGGAAGGGAAGAGAGTACAGTATAGCCAGTATAGAGTGGTTGTGGGGGAATGAACTAAAGGATGGAAGGATTAGAGGTTGAAATGAAGACAGCACTAAAACTTAGTTTGAAAATGCAAATGCAGATTTTCCAAGGATCCACAATCTTCTCATTCACCTTTCAGCGTGCATTATTCTCATCAGGTAATGTCCTCTTACCTAACCAGCTACACTAGATGACTAGGCTATTTTGATTTTACTTGGGGCAGCAGTGGAGACATATTTAAAGAATCAGAAGACAGTTTGAGGCCACTAGGAAGGAATTAGAAAGGAAGGTGTTAGAAATACACTTGACCATTTTGGTGATTAGACACAGAACCCATAATTTGGTAATGCAGCGGTATACAGCAGTAGATCTTATATTCTTGGCATATGTGTTTCTTACTTTGTAGTTTGCCATTCTTTTCTAAAAGTAGCTTCCTTGACTAAATCCCTGATAATCAGGACTTTAAGAAGGAATTTAAGGAATTAAAGAAATTGTTCATTTCTTTTTTCTCTTTATAAAAGTAAAGTGTGCTGGAGGCAACGTTTTGACTAGGGGGATTATAAGAGAAAACAAAATTTGTTGTATATGAAATAGAAAATGGTCAAAAAGAATCAAAGGAACATCTGGAAATAATTAGTTCAATTATAGGCAAGACACTCTACTAGCCCAGGGGCTACAAAGATGAAAAATGGCACTGCCTGCAAAGAACTTACATTCTTTTGGGGTAATGTAATGAATGAATGAAGCATTTATTAAACTTGTTATGTGGGAAAGCACTAACCTGCTTAAATGCTGGAGATAAAAAATAAGAAAATTCAGACAGTCCCTGCTTTCAAGAAACCCACACTCTAATGGGGAAGGCAACACATCGGAAAGGTTTTACCTGCAAGTCAGACGAAAAGGTCTCTTGGTCTTTAAAGCAGAGAGGCAAAATAGATGATGATACCTCTTCTTTTATGGCATTTCCACTGATGAAATAATCTCAGTATCTGATGCTGAGCTGTTTGACAGGGCCAGAGTCATTGGTAGCAAGAGCTTTCTTTTTTGGATCTTGGGAAGAGGTGACTAGAGCATGTTTAAGAGCAGTTGCCAGGCTGCATTTCGTCAAGGCTTATTTTAGGGGATGATGGCTGTAGGCACTGGGATGGAAGCACTACTATTCCAGATCCAGGATCTTGGACTGTCCCCATAGGACCTAAAAAAGAAAAAGTTAAGATGATGGTGGTTTGACTTACCTGGCACATACTAACTCCTATCTTTCCTTCAGCGTATTTTGCTGTTTCATTTAGGCTGATTTCTCTGCCCTGGATGTGGCAGTTATTTGGCAGCTGGGCGAGATGTCTAGCCTCTTTTTCACAAGTGTTAGTTCCTTGGTTGATGACTGTGAAGACTGGGCTGGAAGCATTACTGGTGATGAGAGTGGGGGAAGGAAGTGCAGTTCTGCTCCTCCCAGGGTTCCTATGCCTATCTGCTTCTTAGTGACAGTTGGTCACCAGTTGTTTTGAATAGTGATGAGAAAGGCTCTCCTCAACAGTAATTGTGGGGATTGAGTTGGAAATGGATCTGGTAGATTTGGGGGACACTACTATTCTTGAATCTCTTGGGCTTTAGGTTTTAGAATATTCCCAGGATTCAAAGGGAAATAGTGGTCAAGGTGGTGGTGGGGGTGGTGGGGGTTTCCTGGCTCATGCTGTCACTTGCTTCTCCCTCAGAGTGCCCGCCTGCCTCAGATAGGCTAGCTTGCCTGCCCCATGTGTGTCAGTGGGGATGGCCTACTCCTTTTCTACAGGAGTTGGTCACCTGGATGATGGCTTAGAGGGCTGGAATTGGAAATAATTCTAGGGGCGGATGGTCCTGACACTCCAAGAGCTTCCATGATTATCACATCATCCTATAGGTTGCTATTGTTCACTTGTGTCCAACTCTCTGTGAGACTGTTTGGGGTTTTCTTGGCAAAGATACTGGAGTCGTTTGCCATTTTCTTCTCCATCTCATTTTACATATGAGGAAATTGAAGCAAACAGGACTTGCCCAGGGTCACACAGCTTATTAAGTATCTGAGGCCAGATTTGACTCAGGTCTTCTCCACACCAGGCTCTGCTCTGTCCAGTATGCCACTAATTGACTGGAACACTCTCCCTCATCATTTCCATCTCCGTTTTCTGTCTTTGTTCAAAACTCAGCTCAAATCCTGCTTTTGCAGAAGGCTTTTTCTAATTGTCTGATACCTCCTCCTCTCCCCATCCCCAGCTACTAGTATCTTCCCTCTGAGATTAGTTTCCATTTAAAAGATATAATATGCCTATGTACTCTGTCTTCTCCATAAGATCTGTGAGCTTCCTAAATGTAGCACCATAGTTTAAGCTTTATTTGTATAGTGTTGAGCACAGTGTTTGGAATATAATCAGGGCTTATTAGATGCTTGTTAACTGACTTATTGTTTCAACCAGTAGATCGATAAAATTACAAACAGGGCCTCCTTTCACAGACCATTTGGTGCTGGAAGGGATCTTTAAAAGTCACATAGGCCACCCCACCCCCCATTTTACAGATGAGGGAAGTAAGTGACTTGCTTAAAGTCACACAGGAAGTAAATTTCACGACTGGGATTTGAACTCAAATCTTTTGACTCCAAATCTCAAATTCTTTCTGCTGCACCAGCTTGTCTCTAGCCTTTGATCCATAATTTTTGAAATAGCTTTGTGGGGAAGTAGAAAAACTCTTGCTTCTCTATTCATGGAGTCTCATCCTTCCAAGGAAAGGAGGGTGGTACATTTCTTCTCTGGTCAGATTCGGATCAGTCATTATAATTTCACAGCCTTTGGCATTTTTGTGTTTTCATTTAATTTGCATTATTCTAGTAATTATGTACAGTATTCTTCTGGTTTTAGTTTATTCTTCCCTGGTTTATAAAAATCTTCACATATTTATCTGAACTCCTCATACTTATGTTCTCTTGGGAGGGCAATAGTATTCTATTACATTTTGTCATTTTCCCACTGATGGTGCTGCTATGAATAGCCTATGTTCTTGTGGACTAAGGTTTTTTTTCCTTAAAAACTCTTATAAAACTCTTTTCCTTCTTCCTCAAACTGTAGAAACCTTGCTGAGGCAGTATATCAGGTACATCCCATGAAGTCTCCCAATTGCAACATTAAAAATCAACAGCAACCGCACTGTATATGTTATGGAAAAGAAAAGTTAAGCAGCTTTTCTTGTGAGGATTTTCAAATGTTCCATCTGGGTTTTAGGTGATGATCAATGAAACCCTGCAGGGCCAGTTGACTACCTCTTGAATGTGTAACAAAGTGAAATGTTGCCTGTTAAATTCCCATCTGTCTCAAACACTGTTATCTTCTTATTTCTCTTAGCCTTTTTCACTCACCTGGAATTGAACACTTCCCCTTGTTTTATCTTATCAAGGCAACAAGGAAATTCCACTGATTACATGTAAATATGACCTTTGTGAACTGACAAGAAGCTTCCTAGATGTGGTGCCTTTTGGAACTCTGGGATCCAGTGTTACAGTTGGCAGTGACCCAGTGAGATTCTCTACTTAACCATGAATATCTCAGGGCTGTTGAAGATTTCATGAGTGGGATGGGAGATTAAGCCAAATGTTAGTAAAAGTGCTATTTCAAAAAAAAAAAAAGGAATACAGAAATGGTAAAGTTTTTGGAAGGATGGTGAATCTTATTTGTTATTCCATTTATTTTCAGTGGTTCATACTTGTAATTAAGAAAAGGTAAGTCTGATGGTCATTTTCATATTGCACTTAGAAATGTCACAAAAGCCAGATTTTGGAATCCATCAAACATTTAAGCTTTTACTATTTCCAAGCACTCTGTTGTTACAGTGATGGATAGATTCTTGTCTAGGTAACTAATCTAAATAAGTAGCAATTATTTTTTAATAATAGCTTTTTTTCCCCCAAAATACATGCAAAGACAGTTTTCAGCATTCACTCCTGCAAAATTTAGTGTTCCTGATTTTTCTCCCTCCCTTCCCCCATCCCCTCCCTAAACAGCAAATATTCCAAGATAGGAATAACAAGTAACTTTTATCAATACTAATTATAATATGCAAAGGAATCAGACTGAATATTAATGGTGCTAATATACTGCATAATTAGAATAAAGGTGTTAATAAAGGATAATATTGAAGGAGTGAATTTCTGCTAAATAGTGTCAGAAGAATGTAAAGTTGACATTTCTCTTATCTTTCTAAGTACTGGACCTACCCACTGTAATTAGCCCAGCAGAGGGAACGTTGGGATTGTGTGTCTTCCAGCTGTGAGGAGAAATCCAGTATCAGTAAGAATGTGAGGAATATACCAGGCATGAGTTTGGAAGGCTACAGAATGGAACAGATAGATATGATTAGCCCCGTATGTTTTATGGTTTTTAAGCTAGTATCTCAAATTTTTTCATGTTCCTCTTGTTAATGAAAAGCTCTAAATCTGACCTGGATTTTAATAATATTTTACTTGAACTTTGCATGGGGGAAGATTCCAAGTGAAAGGTTTAGGTTCACTTTTTTAAAATGTCAGGTAAAGGGTACGGAAGGCATATTATGATCTTTAGGCCAATAACTTTGTCTTCAATATCAAAGGATTATAGATCTAGAGTTGGAAGGGACCCTAAAGGTTATTTGGTCCAATATCCTCATTTTGAGGAAGTGGAGATGAAGAAGTGGAAACTCATGGTGGGTAAGTGATTTGCCTAAGGCTACACAGATGGTCAGTGTGATAACAATATTTATGTAGGGCTTTGTGAAGTTTGTAAAGCATTTTATGCTATCGTATGTGAGCCCTACAACAACCCTATGAGATAGAAACTACAGACTTTTTTTTGGCAAGACATTCGGGATTATGTGACTTTCCCAGGGACACACAGTTAGTAACTGTCAAATATCTGAAGCTAGATTTGAACTCAGGTCTTCTTGACTCTAGGGCTTATCTAGTGGGCCATTTAGGTGATCCCCAGATATTTTTATTCTTATTTTATAATCAAGGAAATGGAACTATATTGAGATTAAACTAGTTGTCCAAAGTCACAATTTATAAATCTCAGAGGTAGAATCTGAACCCTAACTCCCAATCTGTTACTCAACCTATGGTGTCAATTATTCTACCCTTGAGTCACCACAGCATCCTGGAGAAGAAACTGTTACTGTCCAAATTGCTGCTGTATGATTTATAATTTTTGTTTAACTAGGAGAGTTTGAATAATATTGTAGGAGTACTGGACTTGGAGTTAGAGAACCTTAGATTGAGGATTGAGTTCTAGCTCCTCCATTTAGTATATTGTGACTATGGCTAAGTGACCGGACCTTCCTGAGTCTAAATACTTTCTTCTGTAAGATGAAACTGTGTGAAGTTCATATTTATAAAGTAAAATTTTTTACAAGCTAAAAAGTGGCACAGACATAAGATAATCTAGGGTTCTGTTGTTTACTCCTGTCATGAATTAAGCAAATAACTTCTCTCTCTCCTTTGCTTTCTGCTTTCCTTTGTTATAGAATATATAAATGAAGGACTTGGTATAGGTCTCTAAGTTTCTTCCACTTTGAACTCTATGATCCTGAGCACCTTACACTTCGGAAGGTTTCATGAGTGATTTTTTGGCCTTGGCAACCTATGAATCCAAATGGAGAACATTGTGTGAGAACAACACTACTTTGTAAATTGTAAAACGATCAACATACCGTTTTTTCCTCCACTTTTATTTTTTTCAAATTAGATATAAAGATCATTTTCAACATTCATTTTTCTAAGATTTTGAATTCCAAATTTTTCTTCATCCCTCCCTTGCCTCTCCCCTCTCCAAGACAGCAAGCAGTCTGATATAGGTTATACATGTATAATCATGTTAACCATATCTCCATATTAGTCATGTTGAATCATTATGCCTTTTATGGGGTCCTTTTATTCTATAAACAGATTCATCCTCTTTGCTCACTGGATTTTGTGATCTTCTCCAATACTCTGATATATTCAACAATAAAGTCCACTGCACCCCAAAGCTGTGTTTTCTCTCTCTTTAATTATTTAAAAAATTTCTGGCAAAGGGCTTAGGAAATGACCTATTTTTCACTGATTTTTGCCCCCAAACATTTCTCTTTTCCACTTCACTGATGAGATTTCAGAAGTAGCTCCCTCTGGGCCTACAATTACACTTTGGCGATTGCCTCTTTAGTTATTTGATATATGTTGAAAAAGAAAAGTGAACTTTTGTGGAATGTTCCACTGAGACAAAATGGGAAGGTCTGCCTTCAAGTGTGAAGATGAGATTTTTTCTCCTAGATAACCTTGCCAAAACTGATTGCTTTCTTCATTAGATTACATTAACAGTGAAATCAGTGGAGAGCTGAATTACTGAGCTAAAAAGGGGTTTGAGAAGTCACCTAATTCAATCTGTACATTCTACAGATGAGGTAACTGAGACCCAGGAAAATTATTCAGTTGCCCATGTGGCATAGCTAATAAGTGTGAAAGAATTTATAACTTTAGAGGTGGCAAAGACATCAGAAGTCATCCGATCAAAATCCCTCCTTTTCTTCCATGAGGAACATGAGTATTTGGCTAAGTCCACAAAGGAGAGCCTTCTCATTCTTAGTCCAGTGCTGTTTTCACTACCTTTACTGAGCTTTCTTGTCAAATAGCTATCATAATTTAGATATATTCCTTTTCTTCTTTCTACTTTTTTGGTTTTTATTTAAATTACTTTTTTCAGATTTCTCTTTTTATTATTAGCAGTAGCATTCTGTAGTGGATAGAGAGTTGGCCTTTGTTCAAGTACTGTGTTCAAGTACTGCCTCTGACATGTAATGGTTGAGTGAACTGGGCAAGGTACTTAACATCCCAATGCTCTAGGAAATTCACTGGACTCTTATATGACAGAGAAGTTGTTCACCTGTATTGGTAGAGGGAATTTTCTTAAGAGAAGACTAATGAAATCACAAGTCTAGTCCCTGTCCCTATCCCTTTTTATTATTTTGAATTTTACAAACATCGACAAAATAAATCTTTCTATTAGCAATGAAGATCAGAAAAAGAGGATCTTATACAGAGTTATGGTAATTATTTCATACAGATCAGTTTTTTAAGTACGTATTATTTAATGTAGTAATTCCAGTAATGTTTGGACTGCCCATCTTCTGAATTTCCTCTGGTTTTCTTCTTGGTATTTTAAAAAATATTTCATTTTTGCTCCTTTTCTTATTTTGGGCCATCACTGTTACTACCACCCCTTTCCCCCACTCTCCAAAATAATCCATCCCCTGTAACAAATAAATAAGCTAATTGAAACAGATCTACACACTGACCTTGTATGAAAATCTATGACTTATTCTGTATGTCTAGTCCATCACTTCTCTGCCAAAGGCTGGAAGTGTAATTCCTCACCAGTCTTTTGGAGTAATGACTGTGATCATAGGTAGGCTATATTCTTGATGAATATAAAGACTCCACTTACATTCTGATGGTGACCAAAGCAGTATCCAGTGAAAGCTCTCAAGCAAATACATAATCCTGGGCTTGGAAAGCCTACATACCTATGGCACAAATTTGTAATACAAATGAGAAAAACAAAGGATCATTCCTAGACAAAGAGGCACAATGGTACAGTGTAAAGAGTGCTAGATGTGGAGTCAAAGGACCTGGGTTCAAATTGCACCTCTGCCACGCTCTACTCTTGTGACCTTCAGCAAATCACTGAGTTCCCTCGGCCTCAGTTTCTTCATCTACAAAATGATGACATTGAGTTAACAGACTACAAGATCTTCCTAGCTCTGAATGAATCGTCTTGTGCAGCGATATATTTAGAAACAGATGTTCTCAGAATATTTTTGAAGAAAACTTGAGAGCACCTTCATGCAGGAGGTAATTCATGAGAGTTTAATTTATTTTATTGTTATTCAGTCTGTTGCAAGGGGGAGGAGTGCCCCTGAAAAAAACTGAATGCATCTGGGAGACCAGAGACTGCTTAATCCCTCAGAGAGAGAGAGAGATCTGGAATTCCCTTTAACTTCAATAATATGTTTATATGTGTGTCCTCTTTGACAGAATTCAGTAGTAATTACTCGTAGCTTCATATACAGTCTCTTTTTTTTCTCTTCATTAAGTATATTTTGTTGTTTGTCACAGTGAGCAATTTTTTAAAGGGGAAGCTTGGATTGTATTCTTCATGATTTGAAAAGTACCAGTCAATTGGCCAGTAGAATGGGGAAGAACTGAAACTGGTGAATTGGTATTGCATGGATAAAGGAACCTGTTGTCTGGCTGAATTTTTCACTTTGCAGTGGGTTATTGTGATGTTCCTCCTTCCCATGGCTGATAGTGGTGTGGAGGTGACCCTGGCTTCTCAAAGGCAACACTAAAAGGAGCACAAATTCTAATAACTTCTACCAAGTTGGAAAGTCTTCAGTTAAGAGACTGTGCTGACCAGTTTGGAAAAGAGATGCACCAGAAGGCAGCCACCAGGGCATGAATCTCTTTTATCTCAACTCTTCATAAGGCAATCTAGGAAGGTATGGAGGGTGTCACACTTGGGGCTGTGAAATCATAGTTCTTTTGAACTCTGACATTGTGAGATGAACTATGGTAGACTTGTTAGAGACCTGCACTTAGTCAAGAAGACCTAGATTTTAATTCTCCCAATGAAATTTATTAGCAAGTCCCTTAACCTATTTCTTCCTCTATGAAATGGAGAAAGTAATAATACCTCACAGGCCTGTTCTGAGATTCACATGAAATAATATGTCCATAAATATCAGCTATATTATTATCATCTGTCTTGTCACATCCTAAATCGACAAATATCAGTTAGTAACCTATTTGAAATTCTTTAAAATCCTTCCTAGAAAAGAGTATCCATAACTTGTATGTGAAGTACAGTTGTTTCTTCATACATGAGAAATATAAAATTCAGTGGTGGATCAGACACATGTTCCCTTTTCCTGTACCAGTTTAATAATAGTTTGCTTTATAGAATTTGTTAAGTTAGTTATTTGGAACTTGGAAAACATTTTCCTATAAAAATGATGTCGTATATGGTGACTAGGTTCCCAAGTTAGCCCACAACAGCTATCATGAATTCCAAGCTGCAGCTCTGGGGAAGTCTTAATCCAAAACTGAAACATTTCTTCCATTTCCTGCCTCCCAGGCCTCAGTGTGAAACAGAAATCCTTCCTCTGGCTCCCACAGAAGCAGAGAGAGGATCTCTTCTTCTTGCAGCTGGAGCCTGTCTTTTGAAAAGAGACTCTTAAGTGAAGTATTTGTACTTTATACTTTGGGATGGATTGTACTTTGGACTGCGTTTGTGTGTTTTCCAGCAATTTTTGAGAAACAAAATAGTAGCTCTCTCCCCCTTGTTCTCTTAAAAAAAAAAGGAACCCCTACCTTTTCCACTTGCATCTTTCGTATATCTGGGCTCCACTCCTGACTGACCCAGAAGTCATTTGGAGGCGGAGAGGTAGCTGAGCAGATGGAATCTACACACAATGGTCAACAGCTATTGAGCATACATTGTGTGCAAAGCATTGTATAGGATTCTGTGAACTGAGCCTGGGAGCAGCAGGCACATTCAACTTAACCCATTGTGTACCAGAAGAAATGGGGACAGAACCTCTGAGAGACTGCCTTTCTCCAGGCTTCAGCAAATGTGTCTTAGGGAATCTGTGTTGTATTGCATAGGACATAAAATATCTTAACACTTTCTACCTTAGAGGCCTGATGCTCACTTATTTTTTTTAGAAATGCGATGTTGTAAGGATCCCAGTCTGTGTGCCAGTCTGTGATTATGAGGACTGAGAAATGGCTATTGAATTTGGCAATTAAATTGTCTGGAGACAGAAGCCTTAGCTGTTTGTGAGGGAAACAAGGTTGGAGAGAGAAGTGAAGACTAGGAACTGGGAATGTTTACCCCAGAGAGGAGAACATTTGGGGGACATCAATAGGCTCGAGTACAGTTAAAGGAGGATGACCCAAGTAGGAGAAGGCCTTGAGATTATATCACATGAGGACTAGTTGGAGGAAGTGGAGTTGTTTAGCCCCCAGAAGAGAAGACTTGAGAGGAATATGATATGTCTTCAAGTATCTGAAGGGCTATCTTGTGGAAGAAAGATGGAGTACATTTACTAAGAGCTATTAAAACTATTTGCTTAGTGTCCTAATAATATGATCGAGATTTTAAAGCAGATAACAGAGGGAAAAGGAAAAAAACCTGCCTGTGTATTATAAATACATTACAAATACGCAATTATAAAGTATTTATAATAATCCAGACACCATGGCAAGTAACAGCTACAATACTGAAAGAAGAATAATAGTAAAAAGGACTTGTAGTCTACAGGAGACAATGCTCAGCAAAACCCGGGACTTCAGAGGTCTCTACACAAATTCATCCAGTGTAACTAGTGATCAAAGTGAACTTGGTATGCATTAGCAAACTGATAAATTCTACCTCTTTGGCATCACTGCGTTTTGGATGGACTGGAATCCATATCTGGAATCTAGCTAGGAAATAGTAAACCTTATTCAACAAGACTAAAAAGCCCAAAAGTATGTTTCTCCCCCAAAATGGTTGTAGTGCTAACTATGGATATAGATATTTAAGAGATGCTCATGTGAGGAAATCCCTAAACTGAAATGGGGTAAAACATTCTTAAAAACATTGCCATTAGGATAAATGAAGGGAGAAAGGGGAGCAGTGTTGTCATAGCAGTGTACAGTTTAGACAGAAGAAAGAAACCTGATTTCAGAAAACAAATCATAAAACATACATGTAAGTAGTAATAAAAGTCTTCAATGATGTTGATGTCTGCTACAATGCTTTTTCTGTTAAGAACGATAAAATAGCTGAGAAATTCATGACATCCTTTATGATAATTTTATTAAAAAGGTGGAGGAAGCTATGTGAAAGTATTATTTTGGATTTGATCCTAATTAAGAAGAACTGGTTTCTGAATTTCAAAAGATAGAAATCTTGGGAAAAAGTGACCTTTCCATTTTGGAATTTGTGATAGAAGAGGGAGAAGTCTGATTTATACTTCAGATTTTGGGAAAGCTGGTTTTCAGAACCACATTCTCAGTATGTCAGTGGTATGCATATATCACAATAAGCTCAAAATGGATACAGGATTTGAATATTAAAGGTCACATTATAAAAAAAAATTAGAAGAGAGCCAGATGAAGTACCTTTCTCAGCTATCACTGAGGGCTGAATTCTTAATCAAGAAAAGAATAGATATGATTGGAAAAGATAAAATAATTTCAAATACATGAAATTAAAAAGCTTCTGCACTAATAAAACGAACAAAGCAACGATAAGAAAAAAAAGATGTCCATCAGGAACATTTTTTGTTCCACATCTCTGACAAGGGTCTGATATCCAAGATCTATAGGAAATTAACATAAATATATAAGCCCAAGATCCATTGTCCTGATGAATATATGGTAAAAGGATATGAACAATTTGAAAAAGAATTACAAACCATTAACAATAATATCGAATATTGCTTCAGGATATTACAATAAGAATAATATAAATCAAAACAACCTTGAAATTTCATCTCATCTCCAGTAAATTGACAAAAAGACAAAAGATGGTAATTTCAGGCAATTTGGTGCAGGGATTGCTGTAAGACAAGCACACTGTTATTGGAACTGTGAATTGGTCCAAACTTTCTGGATAGCGATTTTGAATTATACTGAGAAAGTGACCAAAAATGTCCATGCTTTGTGATTTAAAAAAAAACCTCACTCCCAAGCATATATCCCTAGAAAGACAAAGGTAAAATGGCCCCATATATACCAAAAAGTACACGGCAGCACTTTTTATAGTAGCAAAGAATTGTAGGCAAAGTAGATGCTTATCAAATGGTATATTGCAATATATGAATAGGATATTACTAAATGTAATAGGATATTAATGAATATGAAAAATATGAACTGATATAAAGTTATTTAAACAGAACCAGCAAAATTATTCTCACAATGACTGGTGTTGTTCAGTCATTTTTAAGTCACTTCTTTCTTTTTGTGACCCCATCTCGGGTTTTTTGGCAAAGATACTGGAATGGTTTGCCACTTCCTTCTCTATTTGCAGGGGTATAATACTATGGATGTGTAATAATTGATGTTCTGTGAACTTAGTTGATGCATAGGTTAATTGAGTCAAACTTTTTTTCTTTTTGATTCATTCTTTGTTATATTATGGTGAGAGAAGTACTATATTGAAGAAATAAAAAATGATGTAAAAATAAAAAACATCAAAACAATTTAAGTAAAAAAGTCTTTGGTATGTCCAAAAAAAGCTTGGATGAGCTTCATATTTATGTTACCCAACATGAGAGCACTTTGATTCTTCCCTAGTCAGACCTACGCTAAAGTATTATAACCATTTTAGATTTAAGTAATTTAGTACAGTACCTGGCGCATAGTAGATAATTGATAAATGTTTGCATATCTGGTTATTTTTTTATGAAAGACATTGTCAAGCCAGAATGGTCCGGTGTGGGAAGGATGATGTAAAGTTTAACTCCCATGTCATATGAGGACCTATTGAAGAAACCTAGGAATGCTTATTCCTGGAGATGACTTAGGAGGTGGGGAGGCACAATAATTATGTTCACATATTTGAAAGGTTGTCATACAGATGAAGTATTAGTTTTATTCTTCTTGACCACAGGGGGCAGAACTATGAATTAAGAATAGTCACTGCAGAAGTGTGTATAGATGTAAGGGAAGGAAAATTTCTCTTAAAATTATATCTGTTTCAATGTGACATAGTTTACCTTAGGAGGAAATGGATTCTTTCACTAAGTTCTTCCAGAGGAGACTGGATGACCACTTGGTGGGGATGTTGTAGTGTGGATTCCTGTTCAGGTACAGGTTAAACTATACAAAGCCTGTGAGGTTCTTTACAATTCTGAGATTCTCTCCTCCTCTGATTTTTTTTGGAGGGTTAACTATAAATGTAAAATAATTGCTCCATCATAAACTTCTTTGATCTGACATTTCTTACCTTGAAGAGTGAGGCTAGTCTTACATAATTACTTCCAGTGTCTATGGTTTCATCCCATTAGCAACTCCTTCCACTAATATAGATCTCAACCCTTCTCTGTCTTAATTGGGGAGCAACCTTTTGGTGGTAAGCTCCAAACTTAAGTAGGTGGTCCCGGGACAACCAATTTACCATCTGTTCCAAGCCTGGACCTGATGCTTTCTAGCTTTTTATGAGCTGTCAGATCTTGCCTACTTCCTTTGGCACAGCTTTGGAAACCTAGGGAAATCTTGCTGCTGTGATGATGACATACTGCAGAAGTTAGCAAAGGGAGGTATTTAATTAAATCTTGGTAGGTTGTTGAGTTTAGGAAAAGAAGAAGTCAAAAGGATATGAGAGTAATTTGGGAATATTAGAAGCTGGCACTGAAATAAAAGTTAGGGAATATGTTAGTGAGGGGCCATGAGGGAAAATTCCAGAATAGTTATCAAGGGAGTGATTTTAGTACTGATTGGGAATATGTTGCTGCTGATTGCATTTCAACCTGCCACCTCTGCTTCATCTCTTTGGCTTTAGAATTACTTATTTCAGTATCAACTTACATCTATATGCTGCTTTAGTTTGCAAAAATGCATTGTAAATATTATCTTGTTTCAACTTCAAAATAATCCTGTGAGATATATACTACAGAGAGTCTTCCCATTTTACAGATGGAGAAATTCAGGCTGAAAGAGAAAGCGTCTTGACCATGGTAAATGCCAGAGATGAGATTTGAACCCATGTGTCCCCTCTTTGGATCCAACATTCTTTCCACCAACCAGGAAGGTTGGGATGGAGACTCCCTGGGAGGGGATATTAAAACACTGGATCTGACTAAGGTTTGCCAAGATACTAGGCGTTCAACTCCATCTTTTACTGGAGAGACAAGGTCCTGGCTTGGCTTTGCCCAGGTCTCCTTTCTTATTGGGATTGATAGGAGAAAAGGAACTGATAAGAAATAATCACTGTTATAAGCCACCTTAAAGTCTAGATAACACAAGTCCATTTGTGACTGAAGCTTCTATCACAGAGCAGAGGCATTGTGTCTTAACAATAGTGTGTAAATAACTGGTGGTAAGGGTTTGAGAGGCCAAGTGTTTTAGCAAATAAATTAAAACTGTGTTATCTACTAAACCAGTAACCAGTTCCAGATTAAATAGTTTATAAGCAGGTAGCCAAGAGAGTAACAGGAAAAGCGCACTATATCTAGAATACAACTGAAGTTTTGAGCTCTTTAGAGGAAAGAATCCTAGTAAGTGAAATCTAAATATTATGCCCAGAGTGTTTTCTGCCCAGAATTGGCCTTTTAAATACAGTGGAGTCTAGGGCACAGTGCAGAAGGACTAGGAATAAGCCTTTGTGTTGGCACCATCTCCCAGTGTTCATATCTATTATGATAGTTAGTTAGTTAGATATGTAGGTAAATAGATATGTGACTTGTCTTTAATTATTTAAATCCCTGTTTTACCATATTTTTTCATTACACCTGGAGTGATTTTAGACAAATGATTCAACTATACAATTATTATTATCTGAAAAGAAAGAAAACTCCTTTCATATTGCATCCTACATAAAATATTATTGCCATATCTCTTTTTGAGTATGTGTATATGTATATATATATCTATATGTCTATATATATGTATATATATATAATCACTATTAAGTATCTTCTACATTCAAGATATGTGAAATATCTAATGATAAAAAGATGAAAACCAATTCAATAAACAGATGAGAAAATGATTAATTTTAACAAGACTTTATTAAGTGCCAAGCACCTCACTAGGAGCTGAAGATATGAAGACCTCCTAGCTATGAAGCTTATAATCTAATAAACAAAATAAGACATGTGCAAAAATAAAATGTAATATAAAGAAAAGTGACATGAGGAGAATGAGATCACTTGTTGTGGTGGGGGGAAGGGGGTAGAAGTGAATGCGGAGTGATTGGGAAAGTTTTCATCAAGAACTGGCACCTAAGCTGGACTTTAAGAAAATTTTAACAGCTGGAGATATGGAGAGAAGTTGTTTCTATTTTAGGCCATAACCTGTGAAAATTAAGGAAAGTAGGAAAGGACAGGACAAGACTTGTGGACTAGCTGATAATGCAGTTTGATTAGATTGCAGAGTGGCTGAAAGAGAATATAGTGAATAGGGTTGGAAATAAAATAGGTTGGAAGCCATGGTGGAAGTCCTTCAGTGCTTGGCTAATGAATTTGTATTTTATCCCAGGGGCAATAGGGAGTTAACGGAGGGTTTTAAGTAGTGATGATGTGATGGTGTCTGTACATTAGGAAGATGATTTTGGCAGCTGTATGAAGGAGAGATTGAAAAGGGGGAGATATTAGAGGCAGAGGAAATAGTTGGGAGGCTGTTAAAATAACACAGGCAAGAGGCAAGAAGGGACTGAACTAACCTGGTATCACTGGGAGCAAAGAGAAGGGATGGATGTGACATGTGAAGTTAGAATCTATAAGAATTGGCACCTGAATGTGAGGAGTAAGGGAATGGGAAAAGTCAAAGATTATTGTGAGAATATTAGCCAGGGTAGCTGAGGAGATGATGGTGACATCAATAGAAATAGGGAATTTTGAGGAAAGGGAAGTTTTTGAGGCCCCAGATGAAGTTTGAGGGGGCTAAAAAATACCCAGTTTCCAATATGTATTGGAAAGACAGGAAAGGGAAAGTTGAAAGTCATCCACAGAGACATGATAAGTGAAGCCTGGGTATTGAATAGAACCACTAAGGGAGAGAGTACAGGAAGAAAGGCCAGGTCAGAATCTTAGGGTACACAATATCCAAAACATAGTAAAGGCTTAACAAACGCTTGTTGATTTCCTGTCCACCTGTGTGGTTAGCTGTTAAATGCTGCAAAAAGATCAAGGAGGAAGAAGACTTGAGAAAAGAAAGGCCTTTGGATTTGATGACCTTTTAACAGTTTAAGAACAGTTTAAGTCAAGTGATATAGTCAAAAGTCAGATTTATAGAACATGAAACTTCATAAATGAATAAAGAAAAAAAGCATTTATTAAGCTCTTACTGTATGCAAAGCACTATATTAAGTGGTGGAGTTACAGGCAGAAAAGTAAGAAAATCCCTGTTTTCTAGGAGCCAATACTCTTTGTATAGGGGTATGGAATGGAAGATTTCAGCTCTAAGTCAAATAGAAAGATCCATAGGATACAGCAGCAAAACTGCTAGTAATATCTTTTCTTTAATGCTATTTCCACCTATAAAACATATCACTTTCTGATGTTAAACTACAGTCTTTGTGAAGGTGGCATGCGTTTTCTTTTCTGTCTCATCAATAGCTTTGGCTATAACATCTGCAGGAGCAGTTACCAGGCTTCATCTCCATAGTAATTGCTTCTCAGGATAATGGCTGCTGGCACTAGTCTGGAAACAATGCTATTGCAAAAGCTCTTGGTTTCAGGCTCTTGGACTTTCCTCAAGAAGGTATGGCAATCTTGTCTCTCCTTCAGGGTGCCTGGCTGCTAACTAGGTTAGCTAGTCTGGCCTTTGATCTCACAGGCCCATAGTCTGTGTTTGTAACATCTCTTGAATATACTCCCTTTTCTCCTCTGACACTGCCACAATCTTATCACCTCATGCCTAGATTATTACGATAGCCTGCCTCAAGTCTCTCCTTACTCCAATCCATCCTCCATTCAACTACTAAAGTGATTTTTCTAAAATGTCGGTCTGATCATGTCACCCCTTTCCCCCCTCAGTAAACTCCTACTTTGTAACTTCCTGTTGCCTTCAGGAGCAAATATAAAATACTATTTGATATTCAAAGTTCTTCATAATCTAGTTTACTCCTATCTTTCCAGCCTTTTTTTTTTACACCTTACATTTCAATGCATACCTTTGGATCCAATGATATTGGATTCCTGACTTCCTTTAAGTCCCAACTAAAATTCTGTCTTTGACTGGAAGTCTTTCCCAAATCCCTTTAATTCTAGTCCCTTCCCTCTGTTAATTTTTTCCCATTTGTCTTGTTTATAGCTTACTTTGTATATATTTGTTTCCACATTGTCTCCTCCATTGGATTGTAAGCTCCTTGAGAGTAGTAATTGTCTTTTGCTACTTTTTGTATCTTCAGCACTTAGCATAGTACTGGCACACAGTAGATATTTAATAACTTTTTATTAACTGAGATAACATAGACCCAGGGAAGGACAAGAGTCTCTATTAGAGTAAATAATTAGGCCTCAAGACATTGTAAGGATCAAGGAAGGACAGAGCTCCATTGAGAACTGGCATATACACCCGTGTTCAGAAGATAAAAATCTCGAAAGATATTCATGCTTTTTACCCCTTTTTTGAACTTGTCTTTGCTTCCTCTGATGGAAGAGTCAATCCCAGGAGATTTAGGTTGAACCCTGTATTAGGGAAACAGCTAATTAGCAACACCTGGCTTTCACAAGGAACTCCAGGGCAGAGGATGAGCAGTAGCTTTTGGTAAGTAAATCCTGGGAGAGACAAGAATATTGACAGGAAGTCATTAGGAAATTAGTGATTTAAGTATAGACCCTGCCAGGTTCTAAATATTAATACACCAAGAGACCAGCCCCTAGGCCACCTAAGGAGACCTCATTGGACCATCAGTGGCTCTGTAGGCTGCTTTGAAAACTCTAATTCTATCCGTACCACCCTTTACACAAAAGTCCTCAAATATTTGGCAAGAATTAACAATTATTAACATACTCCAAACCAACAAGTCAAGGAATTTTGATTCCCCTGGGGTAGGATCTTTAACTTATCTAACTTAGGAGATGAATGTTAGAGAGGTACCTAAGGCTCAGAGTGGTCAAGTGGCTTGCTCGTTGTCACAGAGCTAATAATTTAATTTGAGATTTTAACCCATGACTTCATAAGTACATATCCAGTAATCATGCTGCTAAGGTATAAGATATAAATGATATGTAGTTCTGACTGATTCTAATCTAGACAGGATTAAGAATAAAGTTGAAGATAGATGGTTACCATATCAGTTTGCAGCTGCCATTCTTAGAAGACTGAAAAAGACTCATACTTGCTCCTATTCTTTGGGGCAAGGCATTGATAATGAGTTTCAGCATGATAGCTGAGATTCTAATCACCATTCTTCTTGCTCCATTTCATTCCCAATTTATTAGTCCACTTAAGTATTTTACTAAGCAAAAATTAAGTAGGTAGCATCGTGCTAGGCACAGTGAGGGATAAAAAACGTCCAGTAGGCAGTTGGATATGTGAGATTGGAGATGAACAGAGAGATTGGGGCAAGATAGCTAGCTTTAAGAAGGATCAGAATAGAGATGGTAATTAAGTATATAAGAGCTGATGAGCTCACCAAGTGAAATTATATAGAGGGAGAAGAGAAGAAGGTCCAGGACAGGACCCTGAGAAACATCCAAAGTTAGAGGCTATAATTTAGTGGAGAATCCAGCAAAGGAGATTGAGAATAAGTGGTCAGATATGTAAGAGGAAAACTAGGAGAGGAGTGTCCCAAAAACCTGGAGAGCAGTGGGTATCTGTGCTTACAAAAAATGCTGTTCTAGTCCTCAGGCTTTTGATATGTATTAGATTATAATGGCCTTAGGTTCCTGCCTTTTATCCCTAACCTGCTACTCTTCTTTTAGCACCCCTTTTTAATGAGATTTTATTTGAGTTGTAGCAGCTTTTAATCTAGATGAATAACCCCGCAGAATAGTTTGCTTGATAAAGTAGACCAAAAATGTGTGAGGACTACTGCCACAAAAGAAGATGTGACAGGATCATTGCATTATAGATCTGGTTTGATATCTCCATGTCCAGTGCTTTTTTTTGTTTCTAGAAAAAAGGTACTGACCTCTGATGCTTCATCAACATATACAGTCACCAGCCATATGCCAGATTTCAAGAGAAGTTATTTTTCTGTGAAAGTCTTGTGCTTATCTGTGCCTTTCTAGGCATCAATGGGCGACCATTTTCATTGGCCATCTGTTCTCTCATTCTTGGTATATTACCATGCTGTTGCTCTTTCTGATCTATGTGACCATTTCAGTGTTTCTTTCTCCACTTCTTAAGCATGATTTTATGTGAGGGGTAGTATTGTCTACTGGATAGAATTCAGATAATCCTCCTATACTTCCTAACAGTGAAACTATGGACAAATCACTTCAATGTGATTTAAGTGTGTTAAGCACCCGCCATGTGTTGAGCATTGTACTAGGTTTTGGGGATCCACAGAAAAATAAAGACAACCTCTCCCTTCAAGGAGGTTTTATTCTACCTAATGCCCTATCTGTAAAATGGAGATAAGAATACCCTTACTTCTTACCTCATGATCTTGTGAGATTCATAAGTGATAATGTATGCAAAGCACTTTATTGTTCTTAAAGTGCCAGAAAAATGTCAGACACTGCTACTGGCCATATTCAATCATAGATTTCAGGACAAGCAGCTTGGCAGATTAGCTGGACAGCTAGCCTCAGAGGAAGGAATCTATTAACATAGAGATGCTTGGTATTTGAGCAACTATTCTGCGCACACTCTATCAAGTGCTGGAGTTACAAAAACAAAAAACAACCTAGTCCCAGCCCTTAAAGAGCTTACGTTCACACACATCTAAGTCAATACAACATATTTACAAAATAATTTCTGATGGGCACTAGAAGCCAAGAGTATTAGAAAAATTGTCTTGAAGGAGGCTTTGATGGAAACTAGGTATTCTAAGAAAAGGACAGAAATAGCATTCCAGGCATGAGAGATGGACTGTGAGAAGACAAAGGGAGAAGATATGGAATACGTACAAAGAATAGCAAGTAGACTAGTTTGGTTGAACCCCAGAGTATGTGAAGAGGGAATAATTTTTAAAAGCTTGGAAAGGGAAACAGGAACTAGACTGTGGAAGACTTTTTTTACATTTAATTTTTATTTTTCCCCTTCAATTACACGTAAACAAAAATTTTTAACATTCTTTTTTAAAAAGTTGTAAGTTCAGTCCCTTCCTCCCTTCCTTGAGAAGGGAAGAAATTTGCTATAAATTATACATGTGCAGTCATGCAAAACATATTTCCAAAAAAGTATGATTCAATCTGCTTTCAAATTCTGCTAGTTCTTTCTCTGGAGGTGAGTAGCATTTTTCATCTTAAATCTTTCAGAATTATCTTAAAACTGTATTGCCGAGAATAGCTAAGTTGGTCACAGTTGATCATCAGTGTCTTTTACTTTGTACAGTGTTCTCCTAGTTCTGCTCACTTCACTGTGCATAAAGTCATATAAGTCTTTCCAGGTTTTTATTTTATAGTATAATAGAATTTAATCACAGTCATATACCACAACTTGTTCATCCATTTCTTAATTAATGGGCATCTCTTCTATGTCTAATTCTTTACCACCCCAAAAAGAGCTATTATGAAAATTTTTGTATGTAAAAGTCCTTTTCCTTTTTCTTTTATCCCTTTGGGATACAGATCTGGTGATAATATTATGGGGTAAGGTCAAAGGATATGCACAGTTTTATAGTCTTTTGAACATAGTTCCAAATTGCTCTCCAGAATGGTTAGATCCATTCACAACTCCACTAACAGTGCATTAGTGTCCCAGTTTTCCCACATTCCCTCCAACATTTGTCAGTTTTCTTTTCTGTCATATTAGCCAATCTGATAGATGTGGGTTGGCACCTCAGTGTTGTTTAAATTGACATTTCTCTAATCAATGGTGATTTAGAGCATTTTTTCATATGACTATAGATAGCATTGATTTATTCATCTGAAAACTGCCTATTCGTATTCTTTGATCATTTATTAATTGGGCAATGACTTGTATTCTAATAAATTTGACTCAGTTCTCTATTATATTTGAAAAATGAGGCCTTTATCAGAAAAAAAAAACTTATAAAAATTCCCCCTCCTCTTCCCAACCTCCCATTCCTTACTTTCCTTCTAATCTTGGCTGCATCGATTTATACAAAACCTTTTAAATTTGATGTAATCAGAATTATCCATTTTACATCCTGTAATGCTCTCGATCTCTGGTTTGATAATAAATTCTTACTGTTTCCATAAATTTGATACATAAAATATTCCATGCTCCTGTAATTTGCTTATTATATATTGCTCTTTATGTCTACATATGTACCTATTTTGACTTTATCTTTATATGATGATGTGAGATGTTGGTCTATCATCTAGTTTCTGCCAAACTACTTTGCAGTTTTCCCAGCAACTTTTGTCAAATAGTGAGTTCTTGTCCCAAAATCTCGGCTCTTTGAGTTTATCAAACACTAGATTACTATGGTCACTACTGTCAGCCAGTACCAGATTGTTTTAATGATTACAGTTTGAGATCTGGTACTAAGCCACCTTCCTTCACATTTTTTATTGATTCCTTTGATATTCTTGACCTATTGTTCTTCCAGATGAATTTTGTTATTTTTTTCTAGCTCTGTAAAAATAATTCTTTGGTAGTTTGGTATGACATTGAGCAAATAAAATTAATTTAGGTAGAGTTCTCATTGGCTCAACCTATCTACCCATGAGTGATAAATATATGTCTAGTTGTTTAGATCTGACTTTATTTGTGTGAAAAGTGTTTTATAACTATATTCATAGAGTTCCTGGGTTTGTCTTGGCAGGTAGACTTTCTAGTACTCTATATTATTTTCAGTTATTTTAAATGGAACTTTGTTGGAATCCTTACAAACTGCTAACTCATTAGAGTTGATAGATTGTTTATCTAATCTTACAAGAAGATGTTTTGGGCCAGAACCTGAAACAAGGTACTAAGTAGAACTAATTAGTACAATGCTTGTGTTTATACCTTTACTCATCGGAGTTCACAAGTATGCCAGATTCACAAAATAAACTTTGTAACTTGGTGAATTCACACCTCCCTTAAAGCTCTTAGGGCCAGAGAGCACTATGGGAGAAAACCCATAATCGCATTCTCTCAGAAGAGTCAGATATAAGGCCAGTGATAAGAGATCTATTCCAGAATATTTTCCACTTGGCTGGCTGGTCGAAGAAGAGAGTTCAGCTGGTTGGAGAGGAGCACTCTGGTGCAGACACAGAGCACTTTGCGAGATTTCAGCTGAATTACTCCAGAAGCCCTCTCTCCGAGGCAAGAAGGAATATTTTCCACTTGGCTGGCTGGTGGTAGAAGAAGAGTTTTCAGAGGAAGAAGCTACGAGTCGAGAGTTCAGTGGACAACCAGATTCATCTTCATCTCACACCACTGTGGTTGGTGGCTGGGCTCCTGCACTTCCCCCACTGAGACCAAGCTGGTCTGAAAGACTCACCAGAAAGCTAGCTGAGCCCCAAGTGAAGGAGACAAGAGATTCATTCCATCTTTGTGCTGGCTGGAGGCAGAAGAAAGCAAAGGCAGAGGCTGAAGGACAAAACCTTTGGATTTGGAGACATTCGGAGAGCTCTAAGCTAAACCGGCTGTATTTTGAGAAGAACAAGAACTCCAACATTTGAACTCCAACAGAACTTCTCTTTCTATCTCTTGCAGCTAGGCTTTGTTGGTAATACAATGAAATGCTGATGACTTGCGTAAGTTTATTTTGTATCCTGTACCTTTGCTGAAATGATTATTTTAACTAGTTTCTTTTAGTTGATTCTCTAAGTATACCATAGTATTGAATGCAAAGAATGATAGTTTTGTTTCCCAACTGCCTATTCTAACTTGTTCAATTTCTTTTCCCTGTCTTATTGCTACTGATAGCCTATCTTTCTTTCTTTTGATTCATGCATAAATTGAGTTTTGGTGAGACATTCAGAGCTACACAGAATTGGGAGCCTCACACTCTCTTCCAGAGTCATCCCTGTCCATTGGCAGGACAGACTCAAGATAATTGGGATGGCTTGAGATGCAATGGATGACCTTGGCATCCTCAGTGTTTAATCAAACTCAAAGTATTTCACAGCACCTCTTTCCGCTGCCTTTATGGGGATTTATTTTGTATCCTGCTGCTTTGCTAAAATTGTGAATTATTTCTAATAACTTTTTAGTAGAATCTCTGGGGTTCTCTAGGTATACCATCATATCATCTGCAAAGAGTGATAGTTTGGTTTCCTCATTGCCTACTCTAATTCCTTTAATATCTTTCTCGACTCTTATTGCAGAGGCTAGTGTTTCTAATACGATATTGAATAATAATGGTGATAGTGGGCAACCTTGCTTTACTCCAGATCTTACTGGGAAGGATCCGCTGCCTTTATGGATGTTGGAAAAAATCATCTCATCAACCAGAGGAAATCTTCATATGCTTGGGGAAGACACTCCCCCTAACTCACTGAGGGATTTGAAACCCTTTGGTTATTTTCATCCTGGTTTAGCCTGTCTGCTGAAATAGTTAATTGGGGTGTGGCCATTGTGTCTGCTATAGCTAATTGGAGCCACAGGTAAGAATTAGATGATCAGATGGACATCACAGGTGGAAAGCAGCCCTGAAAAGGGCTCAGCAGCCCTCACTCAGAGGTACTAGTCTTCCCGGAACACACCGTGTCCCGCTAGCATTTCTAGAACAATATTGAATGATTGTGATGATAATGGGCATCCTTGCTTCACTCTGATCTTATTTGTGATGAGCTTTAAATGCCAAACACAGACGTTTGTCATAGAAGCAATAGAGAGCTTTTAGTGGGACACATATAGATAAGTTCTTTAGGAAAATCACTTTGGCAGCTATGTGTGGGATGGATTAGAACGGTGAAACGGCGTGGCATAACATTAATAAACACATCCTAGGAATCGGGAAAACCTGCATGAAAGAAAGACTTGCCATGGGGGATTTGTCTTTATGAGTCATTTTGCTGTTCCATTTTTACCATGCCTCAGCAAAATGAGGGAGATATTGACTGTCAGGGAGGCATAAGTGGGAAAGCTTTAGCATCTCAAGGCAACAGAAATCTGGCTTTTATCTAAAAGTGAAGTATGTATGCATTGGGGACTGCTGGACCAGAGTAGGCTTCATTCTTGAATGTCCCCAAGGAAGGCTTTTATTCACATAGGAAAATAATAATAATATTAATAGCCGACATTTAGGTAGTATTTACTGTGTTCCAGACAATATGTTGATTGCTTTATAATTATTATCTTATTTGATCCTTATAACAACTTTTGGAGGTAGGCACTATTATTCTCCCCATTTTACAGATGAGGAAACTGAGGCAAACAGTGGTTAAGTAACTTGATTCTATGCAGGATGATTCCATATACCTACTAATTTCTGTAGATCATGGTGTCAGCCAGGTCTTAACAGTGGAGAGACAGAATAAGGGATATAACTTGATTGTCCTGGGAACCCTATGAAGAACAAACAAGTACAAAGAGTTAATTACTTGCCAGTTAGCTCTCAGAGGTTGAAAATGGGCTGATTAAAATGCAGATGCCTACTGAGAATTACTGTAAAGACAGCTATTTTAATGTGCAATTTTTTAGCATCTCTTTTTGTGTGTGAATTGAGTTATAAAGTACATAGTAATTATTAAATAAAAAAAATTTAAATTAAAAAAATAAATAAAGTACATAGTATATACCGGACCAATTTCTTTTGCTGTCATTTAGCCCTGCTGCTACTCTATATAAATTAGCCTAAGAAAACCTAAGAATTAACTCTGTCTGAAAAATCTTAAAACTTAAGGTTTCAAGGGATGGGTGAGAACAAATGTCCATCTACAGTATCTATATGATAGCTAACTGGGTCCAGAAATGAATAGAAGAAAGGCAGCAAAGTAGGTTTTATGAGAAAAATTGCACAGTACTTCCAATGACTCTCAACATACTATTGGGAAAAATACTATATTTCTCCTGGAGATAATATAGGACTACAAATCCTAGAATACCACCGTTTCCAAAGAATCAAAATTGCAAGTCATGCAGATGACAGTAGAGTGATATATACCAGGTGTAAATAGTATGTAATTTATTATCAATGAAGAATTATTCACTAGAATAAGTATAAAAGATATGAGATTTGTGATTGGAAAAGGAGATGGACCAATCATGGAGCAAGAATAAAGAATAAGAGATGGATAAATGGGGAACTCCATTTGTACTGATGTTATGTCAAGAAAACAATAAAAAGACGTTCTGTATGTTGGGTGGATCCTTCCCTCTGAAGGGCTTATAAGAATCACATAGGATGGGAAGATCTGGATGTGCTATAAGACACAATGCTGAAGGGAACATGCTCAGTAATGAGATCAGAGATCCATTTAAATACTGAAGAATTTTGCTAGCAACTGAAATCAAGTTTATTGAAATCTATTATACAGATTTTATTCTTTTTTTAAATAATCAATTTATTTGTCCTTCTTTAGTCTACTAGCACCTTTCCTATTCTCTTTTCAAAGGGCACTGAAAATGGCTTAGCATTTGTATCTGTTACTTCTTTCAGTATTAAAGGATATGGTTCTGTCTGGAACAGGTGATGAACTCATGAATGGTGGAGAGATTTACTTATCTTGATTTTCAACTCTACACTAGCCATTTCTTGTGTGTATTTCCTGACAAATATCATTCCTCTTGGCAAAAAAAAGAAACAAAGAATTGAGCATCTTTGTCCTCTTTTTCTTTTCACTGCCCATTATTATTGTACAATCAACCCCCAAGTAGTAGTCTTAATTGAAGAGTCAAGAAATTAAAATGTGAAGCACACGAAAGTAACTCTCATTGGACAGGGCCTAGGTTGGTGTCTTTTGATGTTTCCTACATTTAAAACTGCAGAATTCACATAGTAGCAGACACCTTGATTGCTGGACCACTATCTTTTTTTCCCCCTGGATTTTCAAAAATTGGAATTTTTAAAAAGTCACATTCCTTTTGCACCATATTCTATTCCTTCTCCTATCTAGAAAGCCTTCTCTTATAACAAAGATTTTAAAAGAAAGAAAAAAAATATTAGGCCTGTATCCCCAAAGAGATTAAAAAAGGACTCTCATGTACAAAAATATTTATTATATCTCTTTTATATTAGCAAAGAACTAGAAACTAATGAGTGCCCATCAATTGATGAAGAGCTAAACAAATTATGGTATATTAACATAATTGAATAGTATAATGCCATAAGAAATGACGAAAATTTTTGTTGAAATCTGAGATGTGTACACATCAGTGTCATGAAGTGAGAAGAACCAAGAAAAGAATCAATCAATCAATTCATCAGGCACTATAATATGCAAAACATTGTGTCAAGTGCTAGGGATATGAAAAACAACAAAAGATAGCTCCCTGCTCTCAAGAAGTTTATGGTCTAATGGAGGTGATGACAACAGTCAAAACAAATCTATATAAAGCTAGACAGGATAAATAGGTAATAACAGAGGGAAGACACTGAATTTAAGGGGGTTGTGAAAAAGCTTCCTCTCAAAGACAGTTTTAGTTAGAACTTAAAGGAAGTCAAAGAAGTCAGAATTCGGAGCAGAGGAGGGAGAGAGTGCCAGACGGGACAGTCACATCAAAAATCCCAGAGCTGAGAGATGGAGTGTGTTGTTCATAGAATAGCCAGGAGGCCAGTATCATTGGATCAAAAAGTATGTGTTGGAGAGTTAAGGTGTAAGAAGACTGGAAAAGTAGGAGGGGGCTAGGTTATAAAGAGCTTTGAATGCCAAACAGTATTTTGTCTTTGTTTCTGGAAGTAAAAGGAATTCACTGGAGTTTATTAAGAAGGGGAGTGACGCGATCAGATCTGCATTTTTGGAGAATGGAATAGAGTGGGGAGATATGTGAGGAGGCTGACCCATAGCAGGCTACTGCCATAGTCTAGGCATGAGGTATGAAGACCTAAACTAAAGTGGTGGTAGTGTCAGGCAGAAGAAGGCACATTTGAGAGATGATGCAAATGTGAAATCGACTGGCCTTGGCAGCAGATTAGATATGGAGGGTGAGAGGTGGTGAGGAATTGAGGCTTCGAGACTTTGAGGGTGATATTGCCCTCTGTGGTAATAAGGAAGGTAGGTAGGAGGAGGACTTTAGGGGGAAAAATGGATTTTGTTGGGACATTTTTAGTTAAAATTTTTATAATGACTCCAAAGATAGCTTTGAGAGACTTAAGAACTCTGATCAATGCAATAACCAACCATGGTTGAAAATTGGGACACTAATGGACTGTTTGTGAAGTTATAAACTGATCCAACCATTCTGGAGAGCAATTAGGAACTAAGCCCAAAGGGTTATCAAACTGCATACCCTTTGATCCAGCAGTGAATATCCTGGCTCTGCATCCCAAAGAGATTTTTTTTTTAAAGGGAAAAGGACCTATTTGTAAAAAAATATTTATAGTAGCTCTTTTTATGGTGTCAAAGAATTGGAAAATGAGGGGATGTCCATCAATTGCAAAATGGCTGAACAAATTGTGGTATATGATTGTAATGTAATACAATTGTGGTATAAAAAATGATGAGCAGCATGATTTCAGAAAAACCTCAGAAGAATCATACATGAACTGATACAAAGTGAAATAATCAGAACCAAGAGAACATTGGACACGGTCACAGCAATACTGCAGGATGATCAACTGTGAATGACTTAGATATTCTCAGCAATACAGTGATCCATGACAATTCCAAAAGACTCATGATGAAAAAATGCTATAGCTAGAAGCCACGTATTGAATACTCTTTTTCACTTTATTGTTTTTTTGGTTTTCTTTGTCCTTTTGGTGTCTTCTTTTACAACATGACAAATATGGAAAGGTTTTATATGATTGGACATGTATAACCTATATCAGATTGTTTACTGTCTCAAGGAGAATGAAAATTTAAAGCTCAATTTTAAAAAGAATGTCAAAATTGTATTTAATTCATAATTGGGAAAAATAAGATATTATTTTTAAATTATAATTTTTAACACATTGAACCATGATTTCAGAGGACTCATGATAAAAATATAGCTATTAAAAAGAGAATAAAAGCAGTTCAGACTAATTAACCAACCATGTCTAGAAATAGATACAACATTCCAAACTCATAATCCCTCACTTATGTAATGAAGGGAAGTAGGTACATTTTCTCAACCCTTCTCTGGGGATTACTAAAACTTATCAGTTTCTTCTTGAATATGAATTCTAGGGGGCTAATTCTCCTAGTGACCAGGTGACTAATCAAACTCTCACCATGAGAGTGCTAGGAGGGCCTAAGAAGGCCATTAATGCCAACTCCAGGTGTGAGAAATGGAGAAATGCCACTAGGACAACCTTGTATCATTTGCATGAAAGAGCGGTACATTAAAATTCATGAGACTGAAGGAAAAAGACCCTTACTTCCATAACGATTTTCATTTCCCCATTTGGGGCTAAGAAATCAGCCAGTGAAAATTTCTCATTTGTATCTATTGTTAGCCTTTGGTGGAAGTGTACAAATTGGTTGTTTTATTTTTAAAGTATATTTCTCTTGTCTTCTGGCAAACACCAAACTGTTGCTGACCAATTGTGAACGTGGCAAAATCAACAAGTTTCAAATCTGTGTCCCTCTGATGGAGAATAGAAAGTTGGTATTTTCCAATGAGAAACGCAGTAGCTAGGTGAATGTAGTCTTCTCTGAGAAAGTACAACTGTTCTATATCAGTTAGTTTCTGACAGCTAATTTGAATTCTTTCTATCTTGGGGAGGTTGCCATGTATCTTACAGGTCTACAAGCCCTTCAGAAGGGATTTCTTTTGATTCTCTGGAGGAGAGCAAACTGATTCCTATGTAACAATCTACATTCACCATCCCTGCACAAAGAAAGGATTATACAGAGAGTGGTTAAGAAAGGAAGTTCTCTTGGCACCACTCGGATACTGATGCTTTTGTATTGTAAATTTGGTCAAGAGTAAAGCAGAAAAAAATTATATCAGTAGAGATGGTTTTCCAAAGACTACATCTACAATGTTCTTAAGATCTACTGTAGTCCCAGTGAAATAAGCAATGATGATAACTTCCATGTGCTGTCATTTGACAGGGAGGTAATGCATGTACACTGTATTAACTGGAAAAATGTCCAGTCCAGCATGTTTATATGAAATTACTGTAGAACACCCTCACAAAACAAAGGACAGGTACAAAAATTCCTGACCCTAGTAGGCCCCAAGATGAGTCAGGAATTAAAGCAGATAATGACCGAGTCTCCTTCACCTCTGAAGAGGTAGCTCAGAATGAACCTTCGTACAACATGACTGGCTGAAGCCACCCTCAACTCTGTGTAGTTAGTGTTCAACATTAACTAATATTGGATACCGCTGTTAATTGGCACAAAATTTCAACTGATGCAAGAAAAAAAGCCACTTCTTTATTTGATTAGTCTATATTTCATTATATCCACTTAAGAACACATGTGGATAGAGGAAAAAGTGGTCTGAGACATAATTTTATTCAGACACTAAAGAGAAAAGATATCTAACATAGAGAAAAGCAAAAAAAAAATTTAGTTGGATTACCCATATCATAGGCTAATTTAGAAGAAAGGTGTAAGGCAAAGGAAAAAAGTAACATCAAACCTTTTAAATTTGTGTAATGCTTCATAAAGTATTTTCACATCTCTTCTGTGAGGTCAGTAAGTCTGGTCATTATTACCATTTTACAAATGAATGAAATTTGGCTCAGAGATTTTAAGTGACTTATAAGAAATAGCAAGGTCAAGACTAGAACTTAGGGCTCCAGACTCTACTGATAATACTTTATGATACCGCCTCTCTCTACTGATGGGGGAATCTTAACACTGGGGATGTTAAGCTTGGAATAAAGACTAGGAGATAGGTGGGAAAAGAGGAATATTTGACAACTGCTTTCAAGAATTTGAAATGTCATATGGAAAAAAGGGTGTGTGATTAATGTGGTCAGTCCCAAAGGATAGAACCAGAAACTACAGATAGAAAAGGCAAACCTAATGTTGGAGAAAATTTCCTAACAAATAGAGCTATAAGTGGAAAGAATTGACACAGGTAGTAGATACCCCTTTAACAGAGGTCTTCAAGCAGAGACTGGATGACTTCAGGTAAGCAGTAACAGGATTGTTTTTCAAGTAGGGAATGGATTGAATGACCACTGAGCTTATCTGAAATTCATTCCCCTTTTACCTTTAAACTGGTCTGGCAAGTTCCTTCTGCTTATTTTGGAAATCAAGTCACCTGAAATATCCAATAAATTTTTAAGGCAGTGCCTACCCAGCATTTAAATTGTTTGGTCCAGTCAATCCTGTTGTCAAATACCTAAACTATTTCCTCCCTTATTCATAAAAATGGAGGAATAGAGCTATGGAAGGAGGAAGGATAGGCATATGCTCTAAATTAGTGGCCTTTCTAGTCATTGAAGCAATGAAACTTCTCACTGTTCAATTCAGTGGGAGGAAAAGGCCCACTGATGATCTGGCAGTACATTAATGATTTCACAGAACTGATCGGTCATTTTCTCAAACCTATCTCTGCTGGAATCTTGTGTAGACAGTCTAAAGTTGTTGCTGTCTAGCACATAGTAAATAACCCTGGAAAAGAGGTCCAAGAGCCAGTCCAAACATCCCTTGTCCTTAACTCTTCATCCAGACCCCGCTTTCATGCTGTCCCTCAAATACCCAGAGCTGCCTTTTCTGGTCAAGGCTTCAGGCTCCTGCTCCAGCCCCCCGCCCCCTATTCAACCAGGGCTCAACCATCTGGCCTATTGAAATGTCCCTGTCCTGTACTTAATTCCCTGAGGGTCAGGATCTGCGCCTTCCCAGGTGACAGGCCATCTGATACTCTAACCAGGAATGGGCTCTAGGGACCCCCCCCACCCCCGCCTAGGCAACAGGTAATACTTTAGTATGTTTCTTCTGGAAACAAAGCTCTCCTCCTTTGTAAGCTAATCCAAAGGAGTGGGAGTTTCTGGTCAGTTATGATGGGGGATGGCTGCATCATGGCGGGCTGAGGCAGGGCAGGAAAGAGAGACCAGAATTCAGGGGCAGGTGAGGCCTTGTACTGCCCTTTCAAAGCACTACAGAGGCAGTCACTCACTATATCTGCGATACAAAGGGCTAGTCCAAGCCATATGTTCTATTCCGTACATGGGTGCACACTGGTTGCTATTGTTCCATCACCAGCAGATCCTCTGCATTTTGCATTATGGTATATAGGTTTTCTTAAACTAATCTACATAGTATGGGAGCAGGGTTAAATGTCAGCAAAAGAAACTGGCCAGGTATATACTATATACTTTATGACCCAATTCACACACACAAAAGGATATTATCTAAATTATATGTTAAAATAGATGTCTTTGCAGTAATTCTTGGTAGGCATCTGTTCTTTAATCAACTGGTTTTCAACCTCTGAGGATCAAGTGGCATCTAATTAATTTTGTGCCTATTTGCTCATCATAGGGTCCCCAGGATGATCAAGTTATGTCCCTTTTGTATCTCTCCAGCGTTAAGACCTGGGTGACAGTGACACCTGAAAAAATTAATGGCCCATCCTGTCTGCATGAGGACTCCCTTAGGCTACTTGGGAACATTCAAGGATATAGCCTACTCTGGTCCTACATTCCCTGAAACATACTTCAGTGATAAAAATAGACCAGATTTCTGTTGCCTTGAGATGCTAAAGCCTTCCTACTTATGTCTCCCTGACAGTCAATATCTCCCTCATTTTGCTGAGGCATTGTAAAAATGAAACGGCAAAATGTCCCATAAAGACAGATCCCCATGGCAAGTCTTTCTTTCATGCAGGTTTTCCCGATTCCTAGGCTGTGTCTTTATCTGTCTTGCCACGCCGTTTCACCATTCCAATCCATCCCACACATAGCTGCCAAAGTAATTTTCCTAAAGAACCTATCTGTATGTGTCTCACCAGAGACTCTCTGTTGTCTCTAGGACCAACGTCTGTGTTTAGTATTTAAAGCCCTCCACACTCTGGTTCTTGCCTGCTGTTCCAAGCTTTTTACATATTATTCCCCCTTCACATACACTGTGTTTTAGCTACACTGGTCTACTTTCTATTCTTTATACATATTTTCCATGTTACCCAGAAACCAGAGAGAAGAAACTCTACCCTTCTTATTTCACTCCCTCAATACCCATCGAAGGCTTTGAAATTCCAAGGAGATGCTTGTTTCTTCTTCCTTTTCCCCTAGAATGTTAGCACTGCATCATCCTTCAACTCCATCCATTTGTACAAATAAATTTAGTTTTCTGCTTTTATGTGTACTCAGCCCTCTTTTTTTCAGATAAAAGTCAGCCTTCCTCTATAAGTTATATACTCTTCTCATACATCCAATTATGAGAAATAGTGAGTTCTGTCCCATTCTTTCTCCACTAGTGTATTAAAGTCCTTTCTCTTTTCCCATTTAAGCTCTTTAGAAAAAAAAAAACTAGTATACTCCAGGATTTCTGTTCTTTTCTTTAGGAGAGCAAGGTAGTAGGTAGAAATAAAGCAGTAGAGTGAGGAGGGAGCAGGTAAATAGGGTGACAAGAATGGTGAGGAAAAATAGGAAGGAGGAAAATACACAAAAATTAATTGTAACTTAGAATGTGAATGTGACAAATTTACCTATAAAACGGAAATGGATAGCAGATTAAAATTTAGAATTCAACAATCTGTTGTTTTCAGGAAATATTAAAAAAATGAGGAATATACACAAAAATAAAATAAAGGACAGGAGTAGAATTTCATGTGAAAAAAATGGGGCAGGGGCAGCTAGGTGCCACAGTGGTTAGAGCACCAGTCCTGAAGTCAGGAGGACCTTAGTTCAAATCTGGTCTCAGACACTTAACACTGCCTAGTTGTGTGATCCTGGGCAAGTCACTTAACCCCAAGTGCCTCAGCTAAAAAAAAAGGGAGGGGGTAGTAATCATGATATCAGAGAAAGGTAAAGTGAAGATAGATTTAATCAGAAGTAAAAAATAGAGAAAATATACTATGTGTCAGCAATATTATTCAATATTGTTTGGACTATTTTAAATACCTAGACAATAAAAAATACCTGAGCTATGTATGCCTGCCACAACAGACACAGGAACTATATGAACAGAAACATTTATAAAATACTTTTTATACAAATAAACTCAAATCTAAATAATTGAATTCACATACTTATTCTTCCCAGGTAGGTAAACCTAGTATAATTTTTTAAATGACAATTTTGCCTACTATACTTATTCAATGTCATCCCAATTACTAAAACAATATTTTACTTAATGAAAAAAATTTAGTAGAAATCTAGACTGATGTTTTCTAGTTTCCTCTGTTACTTCTTCCAACTTTCCAGTTTCATCTTAAAAGACTTTCAAGATAAGCTTTCCTATGAATGTGGACTACTTGCATTTTTGTTTTTCTTTCCTTTCTGAATCCGATTTTTCTTGTGTAACAAGAAAACTATACAGATCTGCACACATATATTGTATTTAAGATATACTTTAACATGTTTAACTTATATGAGACTGCCTGCCATCTAAGAAAGAGGGGGGTGGAGGGAAGGAAGGGAAAAGTTGGAACAGAAGTGAGTGCAAGGGACAACGTTGAAAAATTATCCATGCATATGTTCTGTCAACAAAAAGCTATAATTAAAAAAAAAAAGAAAAGAAAAGTGTATAGATATATAGTTCCCTGCCAAAAAAGATAAGTTTTTCTGACTTTATGCTTAGTGCTTTATCCATCATTGTGTCACCCATCTGCCCAATGATATATTGGCAAAATGCTATAAATTTAATGTATCTATCTAGATTTTTACAAAGCATTTAGCCGTCTCATGCTAACCCTTTAGTCAAATAGGTGATGCAGTGGCTAGAACATGGCTTGCAATCAGGAATACTCATTTTTCATGAGTTCAAATCTGGCCTCAGACACGTCCTAGCTGTATGACCTTGTGCAAGTAACTTAACCCTGTTTGCCTCAGTTCCTCATTTGTAAAATGAGCCAGAGAAGGAAATGGCAAACCACTCCGGTATCTTTGCCAAGAAAACTCCAAATGAGGTCAACATGACTGAAACAACTGAACAACAACAACAAAGAGATGTAGGCTAAGTTGTAAAACTGTTAAGTGGATTCAGAGCTAGCTGAATAACTGGACCCAATAAAGATCATTAATGAATTGATGTCAGTTTGATCTCTAGTGAATTCTCTCAGGGACCTTGTGCTGTTCAGCATTTTCAGCAATAACTTGAATGGGGTTGTATATGGTATGTTCGTTCCATTTCTATTTGAATATGACACAAAGTTGGGAAAGATAACTAACACTGGATGAACGATTCATAAAGATTTTGATAGGCTAGAACACTAGCCAAATCTAATAGGATGAAATTTAATGGGAAATTATTTATTTCATTAAATGAAGTAAAACATAGTGGTGATATATATTGTGAGAACAAATCTCAAAATCTAAAATAATTTTAGAAAGAAATTTATTAGGTTGTTCGATAGAGTTAGAAGGAAAATGGGGCTCTCTCTTGTCCATGATTTAGAAAATTTGCAGTACACAGAAGGAAAACTCACCCACAAACTGCATGTAGAATGTTAAACAATTTTGCTGAGAGAACAACTTGAAAAGCAGAGAGGTTGAGATGGATATTAGCAAATATAAATATTCACTACAATTTGGATAAAGCTAAAACACCAGCTTGGGAAGACCCCAAAGAACACTTAGATGGGGGAACCCAGAAGAAGACTATTTGGGGAAAACTTCAAATTCCTTTTTGCTATCTCCAACATTTCTAGAGGATTGCTGAATTCAGAATAACATTCCAGCTACGAATGGGCTCTAATCACATAAACTTAGGCTCAAACAACATTAATAAATAAGAAATAATCTACATGTACTATGGGGAACTGAGAATGAGATATGAAGTCAGAAAGATTTGGTTTTGGATTTTGTTTCTGGTGTCTGTCAGCTCTGTGACAGTGGACAAGTAATTTACCTATTCTGAGCCTTAGTTTCTTTATCTGTAAAGTGAATATAAGACAACTTGTGTAAATATCAAATATAATTTTTCTTATTTGTAGTATTTTTCAAGCACAATATGAGCTAACTGTATGATATGGCAGTTAATCTAACCACAGCAACCTTGGGCTGTGTTGAAGGTCATATTGTCCAGAATGAGGGAGGTCATAATCTCACTGTACTCTGTTCTGATTTTAGCACACTTGAAATACCCTAGTCAGTTATGAGTAACACTTTTGAGGATGGGAGTTGATAAGCCTGAGAATGTCTCGAAGAGTGTGATTTGAAAATGGTGAAAGCCACGTTCCTACTTAGGGATTGTTTTAAGACCTGAGGATATTTTACCTAGAGCAGAGATGAAATGGAGCTGAGGAGATGGGGAGCAGAGGAATAAGACATGATAGGTGATTTCAAGGACTTAAAGGGCTATTTTATAGGATTGAAAGTTAGATTTGCTATACTTGACCCAGGAGAGTACAACTAGGAGCAGGAGGTCTGTTACTGAGTGTCAGATTTGAGTTTGATTCTGTGCCCCTTCAACATGGATGTTTTAAACAAGATCTAGCTTTGAAGACTGTAGATTAAGTCTATATGCTTGCTGACTGGTTTTGCTGAGAAAAATTAGAGCGAAAAGCATCTGCTGAGGTAAATAGAATTAGTACTAGAATCTTATTCTTTTAACATTTTTCAGTAGGGATCAAATTTAGAATATTATGATATAATTATGGCTGCTTATTCCTTTAAAATTTGTACTATACTTTGTATTCATTATTCCCTTTAAACTTCAAAACAGTCTTGTAGGGTAGGGACTAAAGGTACCACTTCCCTATTTTACAGAGATTACTTTTTTTTTTTTTAAATTTATTTTTTTTTAATTTTTTTATTTAATAATTACATTATATTTACACTCATTTCTGTTCCGATTTTTTTTCCCCTCCCTCCCTCCACCCCCTCCCCTAGATGGCAAGCAGTCCTTTATATGTTGGATATGTTGCAGTATATCCTAGATACAATATATGTTTGCAGAACCTTACAGAGATTACTTGATATGACTAGATCACACAGCTAGTAAGAGTCAAAGGTGTGATTCAAACACAGGTTCTCCTGACCAAATCCAACACTATACCCTCTGCAACATGTGTGAGCACTCTGTTTGGGATGAGCCCTGAGTAAGATTATATAAATTATATTATTATAAATTTGGTGAAATTAGCATTTCAGGTCCCCCATACTCCCCATAGTGTCCTGATCTAAGTATTCCATGCCACACCTAATGTGAACCCTTTACATATACTTTCTCTTTCTCTCTCTCTCTCTGTCTGTCTCTGTCTCTCTGTCTCTCTCTTTCTCTCTCTCTCCTGTCTCTCTCTCTCTCCTCCTCTCCCTTACTCTACCCCTCCCTCCCCCTCCTGCTGTTCTTATCCTTCAGTCAAGGTGGATATAAATCATTAATAAGTGTTCAATATGTGACCAGCATCAAGGGTAGTTGCATTTGGGAAAGAGTTAACATCTTAAGCTTGAAGGGATGAAGTTTAATGGCAGGGTAGATCAGCTATCCAATTGCAGGAACAAAGATTCATCTGGAGCATTAAATTCTTCCTGACCCTTTGAAATCATACCACGTACTGTGACCATATCCTTTATACAAAGTGAAGACCAACCCTGACTTCAAGAAATCCTGCCTTGATGTGAACCTTGGTTCACAGAGATAGAAGACATTAAACCCAAACTAATTCTAATTCATTTTTAAAGTTTAGCCATCTAGTACTTTTGCTGGTTGGGATAAAGTCATGAAATCTAATTAATGATACTTGGATTATCCGTGCTCTAGGCTCTTTATGGAATCTAGGTGACAGTGGTATTTTTCAGGAAGGGAAACAAACAAAGAAACAACTCTAATTGGAATACAGAGTCTCTTTCTGCATTCTTGGAACAAGCCTGTTCTGATCTTTCCCAGGATGGGCCCTTGGATTCTGCATTATGCACCAGCCAGTATTTCTCTGCTCCTACTCGATTTATGCACATCTCGATTTATGCATGTCTCCAGCAGATGGTTGGGCCTGTCTTCCTCCTGTGCTTGTTTAGCATAACAGAGGGCTCAACTACCAGGGCTGGTCTCAAAGTTTTGTCTGCATTTCTGGATCCTGATTAGGTAAATACACTGGGCTGCATTGAGGGTTGGGGATCTCTCAGCTGATTTGACAGCAACCAGGGATGGGATTTAATGTTTTTAAAAGGGGTTCTCTATTCCCACCTCCCTGTGCCAGCCAAGAAGACCCTTCCCCTCTCCCCCCACCTAGATGACCTCTTGATCCCTTCCTCTTCACTCAGTGGGGGAAGGAGGGGGCACATCTCTCAAATCACAGAGTGTTACTCTACATGGCATTGGAGTAAGTCAGTCTGCCAGTCAGCTTCTCGTTTGTCACAGTTTTTCCATGAAGAATGAGAAACTTTATTTGGTACAAGGGAAGTGAGGAAAGCAGTCAGTGCTCTGTGATTTGGGGAAGAGGAAACACAAATAAAAAAAAAAAAGGCAGTGGCCATCTCCGGATATTTTCAGACTCGTTCTTTTCTCTCCAGCTTTGGAGGCAAATCAATATCTTGTGTTGAGATGGGTAAATGGAGTCGTCTCTTGAAAGTGCCCCGGTCAGCTTACCACACGTCGGGCAGCTGCTGCTTTCCAGGCCGTCCAACGATTCCCAGGCTATGAGGATTGACAAGGCAATGATAAACTAATGTGGCCCCTCAGCTCTGAGCGCTCCCCATTGTGCCCGCAGCTGAGACCCTCTGCTGCTATTTGCTTTCTCCCACATACATTATTCAACAGCCCAGGAAAAGGCCAAGAACCTCTTTCATTCAGGAATTCTGTATTAAAATAATCAATTTCAAACTGAAGCCGGGAAGGCAGCCTTGCTACAGGCCGAGCCTATTAATAAGCCACCAGTCTTTTCCATTTGCATTGGACTCATGCGGCATTGTAGTAATATGGGATTATTTTTCCCCTTTCCTTCAAGAAACCAAGCACTTTGGTTCTACTGTCCCTTAGTAAATAGACTGGCCAAGTAACTAGTTCTAATCTCATAGACGAAGCCCATATTTGTTTTCTCTTAGCCAATTGGGCAACTCCAGATTCTTAAGTACTTAAAAAAAAAAAGCAATGCTCATGGCAAAATCCAGAAAATCTGTAGAAGTGTGTTTTCCTTTTATTGCTTTACTTCTCCTCTTGTTCCCACTGTGCTTCAGGGTGTCATGTTCATTTACACAAAAGAAATGGATACCGTGCAAAATTCAGTGGCAGAAAGTTGCAGTACTGAAGGAAGAAACTATCCCAAACAGTTCAGCATAAGAAAGCTGATGCCTACAGGTAGTCTGAAATAGCCAATTGAATTTGATTTTTTAGAAAAAGAAGCATCTTTGAAATGTAAAAAACAATTATTTAAAAATACAAAATAGTCATCTTCATGGAGGCTGCCTATTTTTTTGTACTCAAAAAACTGGATTAAATTAAGAAATGTTCAGCTCCATAGTGCTGCCCACGATCTACACATCAGGATGCTGGCCCATAATGATGAGCAAAGAGCAGGATCTTGTAGTCACCCAACATACTATGGAAAGACCGATGTGCAGAATCTTCCTGTGTGACCACATGACAAATGAGGAGCTCCCCAGAAGGTCAGGGGTGGCAGATGTACCCGAAGCAGTTAATCGCACAAAGAGACGCTGGGCGGGTCATGTAGCAAGGGTGACGGACAATAGCTGGACCATCCGACTTACAAACTGGATCCCACGGGACCACAAACGGCTGACCAGGAGGCCAAAAACTGGGCAGAATGAATCGGTGGGTTGGCTGTTTAGAGGTGGAAATACTGTGCGCGTGATTGACAATTCTGGTCTTTCATGGATCTGTGCTCTCCTTATAGGATGGGGAGACTAATTTGAACAAATGAATGGAAATGTGTGTACCACTGTGAAAAAAAAATACCAAATGTGCAGCGAATTGGGCATAGTCAAATTTCAGTTAAAAACAGTAGATAACAGTTGAAATAGTTAATAAAATGTTAACTCGAACTCCATTTTTATTTCATCTCGTTTTGCTAAAAATCCTAAGCCATACTAGTCTATCATTCTGCCTTGGGAACAATCCAGTGACCCTCATTTAACCTTTCAGGGTCATCATTCTGAACTGTTGGATTGTAGATGTAGAAGGTGCAGGCATTTGGACTGAATTTGTACTGACCCCAGGACAACCCCTGATAGTTGTTTTTTTGAATGAATCCCCAATACCAGCTTGTTTTCTGTTTCTAAGCTTTTTTGCTCTAAAAGATTTCAAATAGCACAAATCTAGTTAATTGTGAGTTTGGGCTGGCCCGGTTCTAGCAAATTAATGTTTTAATGTCCTATTTAAGATGAGGTGTGGGGTTTTCTCCTCCAATTTGGTAACTAGTATGCAAACTTAGTAAAGGGTTATAACAGACAATAAAATACAGGAGCAGCCCCAGGGAAATCAGAAAAGTATGTGAATTACTGTTTATGGTACTTTATAAGAAAAAATATCTAAGATGGACTCGCTGCTAATCAAGAGCATTAGGATTCCCTTCCCCCTACCTTGCCCCATGGATTGATTATGTCATGGTATGTACAGTATTGCTCTGTTCCTGATGGAAAAAACCCAAACATATTTTTCTCAGATTCATATTTGGGATATTGATACCAATTTTATGCTTTCTCCATGATTAAATTTCCCATAATCCATTTAAAATAGAAATAATATGTCTTTGCTATCATGAGAGCAGACTTTTCTACATTCAATATACTCAGCTGGAGTTAACATGGACAGATCAGTTTGGCTGTTCTGACTTGATTCATTAGTTCTAGAATCCTAGCGTTGTAAGTGACATTGGAGATATCACTGGTCCAGCCCTTACCCTTTACAGATGGGAAAACTGAAGCCCAAAGGTCACATAGAACGGCAACCAGAACCTAAATTTTCTTTTTTCCCAATCTTGGTATTTTCTGTGTTTCTGTGACTCATAGTATAGAGTTGGAAGGGAACTTAGAAATCACCTAGTTTAGTCTCCCCCTTACTCCATACCATATTTCCTCTTCATGCCCTCATTACTGTGTCTGAACATAGAGTTCTCATGGCCCCTGCAATATAAAGTTGATGATATTTTGTTTTTCTGAAATATAGTACCAAAGAAGTACTTAAATTCAAAATCATAGATTTTCAGAGTTGGAATTGACCTCAGGGATTCTCTACTTCCACCCGTACTTAAATAAGAGAAGTTGTCATCTAGCTTTATTTGGCTCAGAGACCTCCAGTGAGGGGGACCTGCTGTCTCCTAAAGAAGTCTGTTGCACTTAGTGACAAGGCCAATGTTTTAAAAGATAAAATTTATTGTGAACGAGAAATTTTTCAAGAAGCAAAATATTTCCATGCCCAAAGAAGGCCAAAAAGTAGGCATTGTGTGTGAAACCATAAATCCATTACATAGAACTTGTTCCTTTTAATTTCATTAAATTTAGCATTGTAATGTCAGACTTACTTGACTTGTTTAAGGACACCTCTAATTACCAGAAGCCTTTTTCTTCTCGCAAGTCTAAATCTGCCATCCTGAAACTTTTACCCATTGCTCCTAGTTCTTTCCTCTGGGGACAGAAATAAGTCTAATCTCTCTTCCAAGTGATAGTCATTGAAGATAGTTAGCATGGTTTTCCTGTATCTTCTTCTGTATCTTTATCCATTCTTAATATGGCATCACCATAGTTATTGATATAGTTTATGCAAAGAAATTTTTAAATGTTTCATTGACTGTAGTCATCCTGGAAATTCAAGGTAGATGATTCCTGTTGTCACTTCACCTGTTGGAGCTACTCCCCTATAGCAACAGGCATACTTTTGATTACATGATGTGGAAAAGTGCAGGTTGTTGTATTTCTTGCTGGAGCTAACAAATCATTTTTGGTCATTGAATCTGGTAAGAATAGGAACTAATAATTTTGAAACAAATCTATTAAGAATCTAAAACTCTAGAAAGTTAGAAAATGCTTTTGATCCATTGAGGATAATTTTTATGCCACAGAATATATATTTCAACAAGAGTTAGACTGGTATAATAGGTGGTAGGTCAATAATTCCATTTATTCTTCATCACTTAAATTTCTCTTTTTCTCTCTCCCCTGACACTCTCCCAGAGGATCATGCCTTATAAAAAAGAATTGTAAAAAAAGAAGAAAGGAAAAAAAGTTCCACAGAACTAACCAATATAACATAGCCAATATAAAACCAACATAAAAAGTCTATTTTTTATGCAGTTGTACTTCTATGATCCCCATCTCTTCAAAAAAGCAGGAAAACACTTCTTCTTAATGTCAATTCTACAGTTTTAAAGGAAAAATTGGATATCTACATCCTAGGAATCTTTCTTGTCACAAATATACCAGTTCTGAAATAGCTTACCAATTGGTTCCTCATTATTTTTCTTCTTTAAGGAGAAAAAGAAGATAAAACCAATATAATACAAATTGCCTCTCTTTTTCTTCTATCAGTAAATCCTCATTAACTAATCAGACATGTATTAAGTATCTACTCTTTGTAAAGTATTATGTTGTCTGATATAGGCAATATAAAGATTAACAAAACATAGTATATAACTCAAAGTTTTAGTATGTTGGACATGGCACTAACATTGATTCTAGTCCTTGCTTTCCCATTTGTCATCAGGATAACACTGAGGAAGTAAATCGTGGTCATAGATTTAGAATTGAAAGGGATTTTAGAGATTATCTGATCTGTTTTTTAGTCGAGGAAACTGTGATCCAGATAAATGAATAAATTAATCAGCAAGCATTAATAAAACACCTACCAAGTACAAGTACCATGTTACACATGATGAAGGGGCTTATCCACTCTTATACTAGTAGTAAATGGCAAAGCTGTCATGCGAACCTAGGTTCTCTGCCTTCAAATCCAGCACTTTTTAAATTGCTCATCCGACTTTCCTGTGGAGAGTGGGATTATTTGGAATTGAAAAGCATTTATTAAGAGCTTACTACCAGCACTGTGGTAAGGGCTAGGTATACATACATACATACATACATACATATGTATACACACACATATATGACAATTGCTATTTTAAAATGACAACCCTTACTGTCAAAGAGCTTACATTTTCATGGGGGAAGGAGGGGGAGCAGTTGAAAAGCTAAAACAGTCCAGAGAGTAAATGAGCTTGGAATTATGTCTATTTTTGTGGTAATTTTTAGTGTTAAAGTCCAATTCCTGATGCCTCATGAGGCATGAAGGCCACAATGTGTTCTCATATGCCATGCTAGTCAGTCAGTAAACAAGTACCTACTATGTGCAAACACTGGGATATGTTCTGGGGATATAAAAAAAGGCCAAAGTTAGCCCTCCTCTCAAGGAGCTCATAGTCTCATGAAGGAGACAATATGCAAACAATTATATACAAAAAAGTGCTAGAAGGGACATATCAATAACAATCAATAGAAGGAAGGCCCTAGAATTAAGAGGATTCGAGGCAAGCTTGCTGTAGAATTTGGGATTTTATTTTAGTTTATTTTTTCCTCAATAGTATTTTATTTGTCCAACTACACATAAAGATAGTTTCCAACATTCATTCTTTTGGAAGGTTTTTTTTTTTTAATTGAACTAAATAGAAAATAAGACACAAACAACAGAAAAAGAAAGAAAAGGAAAACAAAACAAAACAAAACATTGTCATGTGCCCAGCAGAACATCAGGGAAGATTTAAAATAACAATAAATTTCCATATCAAGAAAGCATATATACTAATAGAAAGAGATTATATTCATGAGTGTCCATCTTTTCTTTGCTCCCTTATAGGTTATTCTTTTGTTCTTTACTGTATACTTTTTACTTTATTCTTTTTTTCACCTTTCATCCTCACACCTCCCCCAAGGAGGCTATCGTTAAATACAGATATATTACACACACACATAACACATGTGTATCTCTCTCTCTCTCTCTCTCTCTCTCTCTCTTTATATATATATATATATATGTGTATATATATATATATACATAAACCTATAAACATACATACCCACATATACAGACACACACATGCATCTAAAACAATATTCATATGGCTGACATATAATGTAGTTTTTGTTTTTGATTGAGTCTTTAAATTTGACTTTGTTTAAGATCGCTGATTACTAACCTTAATTTTTTTCTAATAAATTTGACTCTTGATCCTTGTTGTAGTGTTTGTGTATGTCTCTTATTTCCTATCCTTCCTAACTCTTCTACTTTAATTCTGCCCCTTAACTTGCCTTGCTATTACTTAACCTCCCTCTACCCATGGATTCCTCCCTTATCTTCTCCCCCACCCTTTCCTTCCCTCTTTATCCCATTCCTATTAATCTATCCACCTTACCCTATTACTGTTAATTTAAACACTCTTCTGTACTCCATCTTATCCTATGCCATCCTTCCCCCCTTCTTTATCTCTTTCCCATTGATCAACACACCTTGTCCCATTGCCATAAATCTGTACTATCCTTCTGTTCCCCATCTTATCCTATTTCCTCCTCCCTGATTTCTTCATAGATTTTGGAGGGTGCTATGCCCTTCATATATGTATATACATATGTATATATGTAAGTAATGTTCCCTATTTAACTCCTTCCTAATGTAAGTTGTAGAGGATGGGGCAGATATCTGAGAAAAATATACTTGAAGCAAAGATAGTTACAGCAGGGTGTTAACTCAGTGTGATTAATGAGATGATGGTTCTCTAGTTCACATATACTTAGTACTTAGTGTGGTGATATAATGGTTCTATGGTTGGCACATACTCAGTATACTGTAGTGATGTAATTGTACAAGGTATATAAGAGCCGGGAGGACTTGAAACAAGAAGATTGGAGAGAGACTCCAGTGAGAGTGTGCTTGAGCTTGATCTCAGACTCCAGACTCCAGAGAGATCCTTGAGAAAGCTAGCTTGGACACTACGGTAAGAAGGTTTTCAAAACTATGAGCCCACCTCTCCCCTCTAATGCCTCTGTGTTGGCAGAGTGAATTAAGTTAGAATACTATGATTTTTTTTTACAAGAAACATATTTGAAGCAGAGAGATACACACACCACAGAGTATAGGTAAAAGGCTGGAGCAGAATCTATTGTGCTTCAGCTGCAGTAAAAATAAACAGTTGTAGTGATATTGATTTCAGATAAAGCAAAGCAAAACATAGATCTAATTAAAAGAGATAAAGAAGGAAACTACATCTTGCAAAAAGGCACCATAGATAATGAAGAAATATCAATAATAAGAGAAGTTAAATGAGTTGCAAGAAGAAATAGGCAGCAAAACTCTACTAGTGTAGAATCCCAAGCTTCCTTTTTTCAAAACTAGATAAATCAAACCACAGAATAAACCAGAAAAAAGTTAAGGTAGTAAATAGAATTTTAGAAAAGTTAGGTATTTTAGATCTTTGGAGAAAATCAAATGGGGATAGAAAGGAATATACCTTTTTCTCAATGGTACATGGCACCTACACAAAAATTGACCTTATGTTAGGGCATAAAAACCTCATAATCAAATGCAGAAAGGCAGAAATAGTACATGTATCCTTTTCAGATCATGTTGCAATAAAAATTACATGTAATAAAGGGCAATGGAAGTAAATAATCTAATCCTAAAGAATGAGTGGGTCGAACAACAAAACATAGAAACAATTGATAATTTCATCCAAGAGAATGACAAATAAATGAAACAACATACCAAAATTTATGGTTTGCAGCCAAAGTGGTAATAAGGGGAAATTTTCTATCTCTAGATGTTTACATGATAAAATAGAGAAAGAGAAGATCAGAGAATTGAGCATGCAACTAAAAAAGCAAAAAAGAACAAATTTTAAAACCCTCAATTAAAAATCAAATTCAAAATTCTGAAAATAAAAGGAGAGATTAATAAAATCAAAAGTAAGAAAACTATTGAACGAATAAATAAAACTAAGAGTTGGTTTTATTTTTTAAAAATTCAACAAAATAAATAAGCCTTTGGTCAATTTGATTAGAAAAAGGCAAAAAGAAAACCAAATTACCAGAATCAGAAATGAAAAGGGTGAACTTACCACCAATGAAGAGAAAATTAAACTAATAATTAGGAGCTATTTTGCCCAATTGTATGCCAATAAATCTGATAATCTAAGTGAAATGGATGAATACTTACAAAAATATAGATTGCCCAGATTAACAGATGGAGAAATAAATTACTTAAATAGTCCCATTTCAAGAAATGAAATTGATCAAGCTATTAATGAACTCCCTAAGAAAAAATCTCCAGGGCTAGATGTTGCGGTTGCTAGAGTGCATTGGAGTCAGGAGGTCCTGAATTCAAATTCAGCCTCAGACATTTAACACTTCCTCCCTGTGTGACCTTGGACAAATCACTTAACCCCAATTGACTCACAAAAAAAAAAAGAAAAAAAGAGAGAGCTAAAAACACTAGAGAGCATAGGGATAAATGTTTTAAATGAATAAATGATTTTCCTTAAAATGATGAGTAGCATCTATCTAAAATCAGCAGCAGCATTTCATGTACAGGGATAAACTGTAAGAATTTCCAGTAAAATCAGGGGTGAAACAAGACTGCCCATTATCACCATTACTATTCAATATTGTAATAGCAATGTTACAATATAAGATAACAAAAATAAATTGAAAGAAATAGAGTAGATAATGAGGTAACAAAATATCACTCTTTGTAGATGATATGATGGTATATTCAGAGAATCCTAGAGAATCAACTAAAAACTACTAGAACAGTTAATAACTTTAGCAAAGTTACAGCATATAAAAGAAACTCACATAAATCATTGTTACCAATAAAGTCCAACAGCAAGAGATAGAAAGAGAAATCCCACTTAAAATAACTATAGATTACATAAAATATTTGGAAGTCTACCTGTTAAGAAAAAGCCAGGTACTATATGAACACAATTACAAAACACTTTCCACACAAATAAACTTAGATCTACACGATTGGAAAAATATCAAGTGCTCATGGATAGGCCAAGCTAATATAATAAAAATTACAATTCTACCTAAATTAATCTATTTATTTAGTGCCATACAATCAAAATGCCCAGAAATTACCTGATAGAATTAGAAAAAACAATAACCAAATTCATCTGAAAGAATAAAAAATCAAGAATTTCAAGGGAATTAATGAAAAAAAATCCATAAGAAGGTGGTGTAGCTGTACCAGACCTAAAACTATATTTTAAAGCAGCAGTCATCAAAACCATTTGATACTTGCTCAGAAATAGAGTAGTGGATCAGTGGAATAGGTTAGGTTCGCAAGACACAATCGTCAATGTCTATAGTAATTTAATGTTTGATAAATTTAAAGACTAGTTTTCTGGGACAAGAAATCACTATTCAACAAAAATTGCTGAGAAAACTGAAAATAGTATGACAAAAACTAGGCACTGACTTTTCTATCTCATACCCCATACCAAAATAAGGTCAAAATGGGTACATGATTTAGGCTTAAAGGGTGATATGATAAGCAAATTAGGAGAGCAAGAGGCAGTTTATCTCTCAGATCTATGGAGAAGGAAGGAATTTATGGCCAGAGAAGAACTAAAGAACATTATGAAATGTAAAATGGGTAATTTTGATTACATTAAACTAAAATTTTTTTGTACAAATAAAACCAGTGCAGCCAAGATTAGAAGGAAGCAGAAGTCTGGGAAACAATTTTTACATCCAGTGTTTCTGATAAAGGTTTCATTTCTAAAATATATATCAAATTCACTCAAATTTATAAGAATACAAGCCATTCCTTAAATGATAAATGGTCAGAGGATATGAACAGACAACTTTTGAGACAATGAAATTAAAGTCATTTTTAGTCATATGAAAAAATGCTCTAAATCACTATTGATTAGAGAAATGCAAATTAAGACAACTCTCTGGTATTGTTGGCTAATATGACAGGAAAAGATAATGATAAAAGTTGGAGGGGATGTGGGAAAACTGGTACACTAATGCATTGTTTATGGAGTTGTGAATTGATCCAACCATTATGGAGAGCAATTTGGAACTCTGCCCAAAGGGCTACCATACTGTGCATACCCTTTGAGCAAGTAGTGTCTGTACTGGGTCTGTATCCCAAAGAGATCATAAAAAAGGAAAAGGATCTACTTGCAGAAATGTTTGTTATAGCTCTTTTTGTAAGTGGCAATGAACTAGAAATTGAGTGGATGCCCATCAGTTAGTAAATCAGCTGAATAAGTTATGTTATATGAATGGAATAGAATCTTATTTTTCTATAAGAAATGATTTCTGAAAAGGCTGGAGAGACTTGCATGAAGTGATGCTAAGTGGTTTTGTGATGGAGAGATTCATCTGTACCCAGAGAGGAAAAAATATTTTTACAACTAAAAAAACCAAACCAAAACAAAATAAAATATTTCCCAATAGTATTTTCTTGTATTACTCAGGACTGTTGCTGGAGCATCATTCCTATTGTATGACATCTCTAGCCTAGTGCATTGAAAGGTTAAATGACTGGTCCACGTCACACAGAGGTAGGATTTGAACACAGTCTTCCTGGATTTTTCATCAACTCTCTTTCTATGATACCATGCTCCCCTAGAATACTATCCACAAGAGAACAGGCTAATTATCCACATAAGAAAGACACAGTGAAGGAAAAAAAACACCTCTTACCCAGATAATAACTTTGCCCCCAGTAATTCTCTAAACCAAGGATTCTTTTTTTTAAATAACTTTTTATTGACAGAACCCATGCCAGGGTAATTTTTTTGCAGCATTATTCCTTGCACTCACTTCTATTCCGATTTTTTCCCCTCCCTCCCTCCACCCCCTCCCTCAGATGGCAAGCAGTCCTTTACATGTTAAATAGGTTACAGTATATCCTAGATACAATATATGTGTGCAGAACTGAACAGTTCTCTTGTTGCACAGGAAGAATTGGATTCAGAAGGTATAAATAATGTGGGAAGAAAAACACAAACGCAAGCAGTTTATATTCATTTCCCAGTGTTCTTTCTTTGGGTGTAGCTGCTTCTGTCCATCCTTGATCAATTGAAACTGAATTAGCTCTCTTTATCGAAGAGATCCACTTCCATCAGAATACATCCTCAAACAGTATCGTTGTTCAGGTATATAATGATCTCCTGGTTCTGCTCATTTCACTTAGCATCAGTTCATGTAAGTCTCGCCAGTCCTCTCTGTATTCATCCTGCTGGTCATTCCTTACAGAACAATAATATTCCATAACATTCATATACTACAATTTACTCAACCATTCTCCAATTGATGGGCATCCATTCATTTTCCAGTTTCTAGCCATTACAAACAGGGCTGCCACAAACATTTTGGCACATACAGGTCCCTTTCCCTTCTTTATAAACCAAGGATTCTTAACCTTCTTTGTATCCTGAACCTCTTGGACAGTCAGTCTGGTGAAGCCTCAGTATAGGCCCCTCCTCAGGATCATATTTTTAACTGCACAAAGTAAAATACATGGTTAAAATTATTTTAATGTATACTACTACATGCCTATTAGATTGGCTAATAGGACAAAACAGGAAATTGACAAATATTGGAGAGGATGTAGGAAAAGTAAGACATTGATGCATTGTTAGTTAAGTTGTAAACTGATTCAACCATTCTGTAGAGCAATTTGAAATTATGCTCAAAAGAATATAAAACTATGCATACCCTTTGACCTAGCAATGCCACTAATAGGTCTGTATCCACAAAGAGATAAAAAACAAAGGGAAAAGGGACAAAAATATTTATAGCAGCTCTTTATTGGTGGCAGAGAATTGGAAATTGAGGGGATGTCCATCAATTGGTGAATGGATGAACAAATTGTTGTATGTGATTATGATGGAATAGTATTCTGCTATAAATTAGGAAGACCTTCTTTATGAACTCTTTAAGTTCATATTGAACATATTGAAGCCTGTATAACCTATATCATTGCTTGCTGTCTTGGGGAGGAGGGGGATAAAGGATAGAAGGAAAAATTTGTAACTCAAAAATCTTATAAAAATGAATGTTGAAGACTCTCTTTACATGTAATTCGAGAAAATAAAGTACTATTAAGTGAAAAAATTTTTTTAAAAACTTGAAGCTTTCAGGACCCATGGGCAGAATGCTCCCAAAGTAGCATTTTTTTTGCCATAACATGAAATTTGAGTGCAGAGATGTTTTAGAGCAGGGCTGTTCCCTGAGTTCCCCTAAACACACCATGAAAATATTATACCATTCCTCCTCCTTGCAAGACCAGATCTAGGTGACATTAAAATCCAGGCCATTAGTATATATCTCTCATTCATATCAGAAAGATGATTATTTGAGGATTTCTAGAAAAGTATTTCCTTTTGATATCCAGAAGTTTTTTGCCTTGCTGGAAACAACTTTTCTGACTTTCCTGGAGATTTCAGTGAAACATTTCAAAGATGAAAAACATTTTAACCTCAAGCTTCATATTCTACCATTAACTATAGTAGGAATCTGAGATAATGCCAAAACAAAATATAGTGAAATTAAGGCAAAAATCTACCCTTTGTGTTGATTGGGAACTTGTTTAGCCTTTTGAAACCTTTTCTTTTTTTCTGACACAATTTTTCTTTTACATTTTGAAATTTGCCAGTAGAACTAAAATCAGGATTGGAAGAGGAAGATGGCATGAATTTTTTTTTTAAGTTGCATCTAAAAAGACTTTTACTTACTTTTCATGAAATATGTTTTTTCTTCCAAAGGCCCTCCATTCAGGTTTATTATAAGTTGCTTCCAGCTGAACTAGGCAAAATAGCAATCCTCAGGAGCCAGGTTCTTATAGGATAATGACTTTTGGCCTCAGCTTCCAAGAGAGTCGCAATCTATGGTAAACATTGACACTAATACTATTCACACATGCTGTTGATTCTGAGACCTGCTTCACTGGACTATATCTGGAATCATAAGGATTCTTCTCACTCATTGTATTTCCCCCAACTTGATTGAGTGGGTTGAACTCTGAATTTCTTTAGAATGATTTCTCACCCCTTTCCCTTTTTATAGGCCAACATCTGATTTAGAGCCTCTAGTATTGTGGCCTCCAATGATCTGGTCAATATTATGTAATTGATATAGTGGTAGACATCATTTTTTTCCCAAAAGTAGGGATTTTTTAATACCTCTGCCCACTGAATTGTGTCAGTATAAATTAGTCCTGAAAAAGGCAGTAAAGGTATAATGCACTCCTTTCTAGGTGGGAGTTAACTATATCTGGCTCATCTCAGATATGGAACTAGAGAAAACGATGTTAAAAAAGTCAGCAGTCCCAAACAATTTGGCCAGCAAGTCCACAAGCAAACATTTTTAAGAGACTACTATATGTGAGGCAGTGTGATAAGTGCTAAAGAGCTAAAGAAAAGCAAAAAGTCCTGCTTTCAAGGAGATTACTGTTCAATGAGAAAAACAATACACAAATAACTAAAATGGATCCCCAACTTTCACAAGGGTAGTATTCCTAGAAAATGGCACAAAAGTAAAGAAACATGAATGTTGATACATTGAACCTATGGGAAAAAAGGGGGTTTCCCACAACCCCCCAAAAACTTTAATCTTTTGCTAAATATTGCTGGATATATACTTTTCTGCATTCCATTTTTTATGACTAACTTTTGATAATATGTATTTTTCATAACATAGTTAACTGTGAAATAACCATAAAATGCAATACACAAAACAAAAATGATAAAATACAGGATACTCTTTCTCATTAGTAATGACCTAGAATTCTTCCATCTTTTTTGCTAACATCTCAATTATAAAAATGTTTATTTCATTCAATATTTGTTTTTCATGACACATGAAATCTATATTATAGTACCATATATATTTTTTGCCTTTTTGCAGATAAAAGAAATCATCACTTCATTAACACCAAACTCACTACCAACAGTAACCACACACATTTCAACATGAAGTTCATCTAGCACCTTTATTTGCTCAAATAAGTCCCATCACTGACTTTTCCTGCTTAGACTTAGAGCCCAAAGAACTTGTAATATGCTTGAGGGGCATATGAGTTTTAAAGACCAATGATTGAAAAAGGCAACAAATGCTTGAGGAGCTCTTTAATTTGCAAAAGTAAGATGAACAAGACCAGAAAAGTGCCTAGTAGTATATCAACTGCTCCACACCACAGAGGTGTATCACATGTCTCATTTTTTTCTTTATTGTATATAGCCTCAGTTGTGTGGTTGCCAATGCAAAAGTAAAAATGAGGTTATTAATAAAATCAAATGGATGCTTAAAGTCACAAAAGTTAAATATGAATGTTGAGGATTGAATATATATATATAAATAAGATCCACACAAAATAAATTGGAGATGATCAGTAGAGAAAAGGCACTAGCATTAAGAGAGATGTAGGAAGTCTTCTGTTTAGAAAAAAGAAGCTTAGGAGGATAGTGAGACTAGGAAGCAGAAATAATAAGGGACAATATTCCAGGCTTGGGGGCCAAATAGTGAAAATACCAAAAGTCAGGAGGTATAATGTTTTGTACAAGGAATAGCAAGAAGATTAGTATTGCAGGACTGGAGAGTATTTGGGGGAATGGTGAGGAGGTAAATTATGAGAAGCCTGAAAAGGTAAAAGGGGACCTCAGTTACCCAATTCACCACATGGATGACATCAGGAATAGCTAAAGTAATTAGTGTGATAACTTCATTCTGCTTCCTACTTCATCACTCATTAGGTGCCATATACCTTTCTTGTTCCTAGGTTCTCACCAGCCTCACAGGGTCATTGTAAGGGGATTTGGTAAAGTATCCTAGCCTCCTTTGGCTCCATCCCTTGGATTGGAAATAGCCTTCAGCTTTCTTCAGATTCATTATTTGGTATAACTTGTACAGAATACTTTTCATTTGACTTCACACACAGTAACCTGCATAAATGTTGTGTCTGTACAGGTCTTAACTCCCAAGTACTCATGATGTTCCTTCTTTAGGTGAAAACCCTTATTTCCCAATGGAGCAATTAGTTGTCTCATAGAGTGATAGTAACTTGGCCGCTGGTACTGTGGATTTCATGTGTCATGAAAAGTTCAGTATAGCCCAGGAATGCATGGGATTTGAAGTTGCTTTTGCTTGGGTAGTGAACGGAAGGGCCCTTCCTGCCCTAATTGCTAATGTTGTACCATTTTGTTAGGAGTTTCACAGGATTCCTATTCTCTCCTTATTAACTCTATATTTGAGGAGATACACCCAAAGCTACTTAGAGGAAAATGTGTCACCATTTTGCCTGCTGAATTAAGTAGCATCATCAATGCCATGTTTTCTGGCACAGTAGCTTTGGCTATTCTGGTCTCTTGCTCAAATGTCACCAAGTACAATTACTGGTAGTGTTGAGTGACATAGGTCACTGAGGTAGGGAATCCACTCAGGAAGGAAGAGCTAACTGCTCCCCACACCAGCTGGATTTAGGGGGATCCTGGGGCAATACAAATCCAGTCTACTAAACCTATCTCTTTTAGGAAATTTATTCCTTTTCTGTCTGTCCTCCATCAGGGAATGGGCTGCTTAGGAAAGTAATCATTATTGGTCTAGGTTTATGCAGCTCTCCATCTTAGTATAGTTTCTATGCAGGTTCTCTAAAGGACTTATGTGATTTGTCAAATGTCAGTCATGTATGAGATAACACATCAATGCAATTCTGTGACTGAGAGGAGTTCCATACTGCTCACATTGAGCTATACTTTTACCAGCCATTGTTCTAGTGATTTATCAATTTGTATTTAACATTTTTCTGGAGCCTCCCAAGCTGTTTGGTAGAAAAAAGTCTGCTATTCTTCTGTGGAAAGAATCACCCCACCTCTTTGGAGTAGTAGTAAGGTAAATCTCAAACTTTCTTATTTCTTAGGTAGGTTTGCAGTTGTCATCCTCACTCCTGCTCCCATTTTCTTCCCTTACTATCCTAACCTTAGCAGAGTTTAATGTGTTATCTACTAAAATCTTTGTTTTAGAGATCATATTTGTCACTTGCAACTAGATCCCTGTCCCTTCGAGTCTTACCTCTTCCATTTATGCTGCTATTGAGTCTGTGAGTTGTCTTTGTCCTTAACCAGAAATACATATGCATCTTTCTAGTTGCTAAAGATATAGAATTTACTTTCATTTCTCTTAAACTGGTGATATAAGTTTTTAAAGATTATTATCAATAGCCAGGTAATGCTAATCTTGGCAGTATCTTTATTGTCTTTGTCAGCTTCCTTAAACATCCATTGGGTTAATCTTTCTGGGTCAGTAGAGGGCCATTCCCTGTTCATTGAGAAGACTCACTACATGAAACCATAAATGAGGTGGCCACAGAATATCAGAGCCTCTGTATGTAGCTATCTAATCCCCCAGTGGTCTTCTTCCTCCTCATTGCCCTTCCCCACTTCAACTGAGAAGTCATTCTGATTCAGACCTGTTAGTTGATGCTAAATGTTTTACACCAATAATTACTCAAGCTTGTCCTATCCAGTAGTTCAGGCTCAAATTTGGAATGAAATGAAACAATTATAGCTTATATGACATTTTACAAAAAGATGGTTCCCTAACAATATCATGGTGAGGATATTCAGCAATTATACTTTGGTCAACTGAGAAGCTATGTGAATGGCTAGAGCTTTAGTCCTCTGGACAAATTAAATTTTCGGAATGGTTTAATTGCCATTTCAGGAAGCCTTTTCTCACTTTTAGGGGGAAAAACAACTGACTTTCATGGCAGTATATTAGTATATAATGTTCCTACAACAGAGTGGATAAAGAGTGGATTAAGATGAGAGACAGTGATTAGAGGGCAAATTCATGGAGAGCGGGGGCTCAGGGATATAACAGACTTGAGAAGAAGAAGGGTCACTTCAGAATCTAGAGCAAAGGAGGAGAAAATGAATATACAAGTATATCTCATCTGTTATTAATTATTTTTGTGAAAATATTGCATTAGGTGAAGTAACAGTTAACTCTGTAATCCCATATGATATGCCTCCTTGACAGTTGGGTTGGGGCTGGGACTGATTTTACATCATTAAGTTACAGTATATGAATAACATTTGAAGGGAGGGGAACAGGAACCACCACAGCATGCACTAAGCTTAGAAACTGTCTGCAAGAAGAGCTATTTTTAACTGGGGCTACATGAAACCAACTAGTTATAGCTGAGTCATTGTACAGTGTCATCATACATGCCTAATGAAATATCATGCTGCCAACAAATTAGCATTCTATGCCTTGTCAGCAATTTACTTTGTAACTTTAATGTTGAACAATTGATTCATAAATACAGATTAACAATTGCAGCTAATCTGGTGTAATTGTAGAGGACAAATTTATTTGCCGCGAGAATTAGGTCTCTTGGAGGAATCCTAAAGTTCTTTTAAATGAGTAATATTTTGAATCAGAATTGGTTGAGGGCAAGTTACATATGATCTGTCTGTACATACAAAGCAATTTGATGGAATTTTTCTTTTTAAAAGTATTTACATTTAAATTCAGGGGAAGGCATGGACCCACACTTAACACCATATACCAAGATAAGATCAAAATGGGTCCATGACCTAGGCATAAAGAACGAGATTATAAATAAATTAGAGGAACATAGGATAGTTTATCTCTCAGACTTGTGGAGGAGGAAGAAATTTGTGACCAAAGATGAACTAGAAACCATTACTGATCACAAAATAGAAAATTTTGATTATATCAAATTAAAAAGCCTTTGTACAAACAAAACTAATGCAAACAAGATTAGACGGGAAGCAACAAACTGGGAAAACATCTTCACAGTTAAAGGTTCTGATAAAGGCCTCATTTCCAAAATATATAGAGAACTGACTCAAATTTATAAGAAATCAAGCCATTCTCCAATTGATACATGGTCAAAGGATATGAACAGACAATTTTCAGATGATGAAATTGAAACTATTACCACTCATATGAAAGAGTGTTCCAAATCACTATTGATCAGAGAAATGCAAATTAAGACAACTCTGAGATACCACTACACACCTGTCAGATTGGCTAAGATGACAGGAAAAAATAATGATGAATGTTGGAGGGGATGCGGGAAAACTGGGACACTAATGCATTGTTGGTGGGGTTGTGAACGAATCCAACCATTCTGGAGAGCAATCTGGAATTATTCCCCAAAAGTTATCAAACTGTGTGTACCCTTTGATCCAGCAGTGTTTCTATTGGGCTTATATCCCAAAGAGATACTAAAGAAGGGAAAGGGACCTGTATGTGCCAAAATGTTTGTGGCAGCCCTGTTTGTAGTGGCTAGAAACTGGAAAATGAATGGATGCCCATCAATTGGAGAATGGCTGGGTAAATTGTGGTATATGAATGTTATGGAATGTTATTGTTCTGTAAGAAATGATCAGCAGGATGAATACAGAGAGGCTTGGAGAGATTTACATGGACTGATGCTGAGTGAAATGAGCAGAACCAGGAGATCATTATATACTTCAGCAATAATACTGTATGAGGATGTATTCTGATGGAAGTGGATTTCTTTGACAAAGAGAAGATATAATTAAGTTTCATTTGATCAATGATGGACAGAAGCAGCTACACCCAAAGAAAGAACACTGAGAAAGGAATGTGAACTATTTGCATTTTTGTTTTTCTTCCCGGGTTATTTTTACCTTCTGAATCCAATTCTCCCAGTGCAACAAGAGAACTGTTCGGTTCTGCAAACATATATTGTATCTAGGATATACTGCAACATATCTAATATATATAGGACTGCTTGCCATCTAGGGGAGGGGATGGAGGGAGGGAGGGGAAAAATCAGAACAGAAGCGAGTGCAAGGGATAATGTTGTAAAAAAATTGCCCTGGCATGGGTTCTGTCAATATAAAATTATTATAAAATAAAATAAAATATTAAAATAAATAAATAAATAAATTCAGGGTAGGGGGGGGATTCTGGGAACATTGCATAGTACCTTCAAGTGCTCCAAATTTCCCTAACAAAACAAAATTGCACCTCAGGGCAAGTGGTGAAAGTATAAAAGTGTGAAGTATAATCACCTCTAGGTTAGCTCCTTAGAAACAGCTGGGTACCTGGGGCTAGCTGGATTAGGAAGAGCTTCAGCCCAACCCCAAGAACTTTTACTTCCCCAACATTGAGGGAAGTCTGGAGTCTGAGTCTGTGAAAACTGAGGGAACCTCTGCTGATAAGGAATGCCAGGCCCTGGGTAAAAAGGAACCAGCACATCGGATGAGTGCAAAAGCAGTGGGGCAGGGACACTGCTGGCTGTGAGCACTTACAGGAGGGTGGAATTCTTAGTTTTGGGTTCCAGGTCATGGAAGAGAACTGAAGTGAAGCCAGAAGCACCATTCTCCCCTTTTTTCAATCCCAGGAGTAGAGGGGATTACCAATAAATTTTTATTTTTAAAAAATGATCAAGCAAAGGACAAAGAACCCCGCCATAGAAAGTTCTTATGGGAATAGTTCATGGTTCATTTTCAGAGAAGGATACTGAAGTAAAAAAAAGTGTCCTCTACTTCCAAAGAGTAATGTTACATGGCTACCTGCTCAAAAGGAATTTATAGATGAACTCAAAGAAGGCTTTAAAAATCAAATGAAAGAAATCAAAGAAAAAATTTTAAAAAGAAAAAAAATCAATTCAAGAAAAACAAGAAGATTATGAAAAGAAAGTTAATGAACTAGAAAAGGAAATCCAAAGTCTTAAAGCACAAAATGACTCTTTGAAAATTAGAATTGGACAAGAAGAAGCCAGTGAGGTTACAAAAAACCAAGAAATAATAAAACAAAATACAAAGAATTAAAAATTAGAAGAGAATGTGAGAATCTTACTAGAAAAAGAACAAATCAAAGAACAGATCTGGAGTATAGATCAAGAAGAGAAAACATAATAATAATTGGGCTAATTGAAAGCTATGACCAAAAGAAGAATCTTGACACAATAACACAACGAATAAAGAAAATTGTCCTGAAGTTATAGAACAAGAAGGGAAAGAAGAAATAGAAAAAAATCTGTCAAGTCATCTCAGAGAGATCCTATATGGAAAACAAATAGGAATATCACTGCTAAACTTCAAAAACCCTAGATTAAAGAAAATATTTTACAAGCAACAAAAAACCAAAAACTAATTAAAAAATGGTAGAACTACAATTAGAATGTCAAAGGAATTATCAGAAACTACAATAAAAGGCCACAGATCCTAGAATACTATATACCAATCAAAAGAACTAGGGTTGAGGTCGAAAATATAGCAAAATTAAGTATCATATGAAATTTTTAAAATGGACATTCAGTGAAATCTCAGATTTTCAGGATTTTGTCTCAAACAAACCTGAACTCAATAGAAAATTTAAGATATTAGAGCCGACATCAGACTAATCTCAAGTGACTCAATAAGGACAAATTCTTTATGTCTTATGTGGAAATGTAAACAATATATCTAAAATTCACATTAGTGATAAGGCAGTCCAGAAGAAGGATTAGGGTGGAATTAAATATTATGTGACTGTAAAAAGCAAAATTGTCTAGGAAAAAATAAAAATAGTAGTCTTGCTATATGAATGAAATGTGAGAGAAAGAACCAACATAGAGTAATTAGATGGGGGAGGAGGAGACCTATTCATATTGGGAATTGGCTAAAGAGGGAATAATAAATACACATTTACATACATACACATTTATCAAGAAGAGTGTGGCACTCTCCAACATCTATAAAAAAATAAAGGGGGAGGGATTAAGATAAGGTAGGGTATAGAAAGGTATGCAGATTAATGGCAGTAAGATCATGTGGGTAGATTAGTGGAAATGGATAAAGAGGAAGGAAATGATAAGAGGGGGGAGAAGATAAGGAGGGATCCATGATGGGGGGAGATTAAGTAATAGCAAGGCAAATTAACATATAGAAAAAAAGTAGAAAAGTTAGCAGGGATAGAAAATAAGAAATATACACAAACCCAATAACAATTATCAGGAGTAAAATTTCTTAGAAAAAAAGTAGGAGTAGTAATCATTGCTTTCAGACAAAGTCAGCTTTAAAAAGTTCAATCAGGAGGGAAATCTACATTAATATTTTTAGATGTATGTGTATATGTGTATACATATATCTGTATATATACACACACATACATAAATATATTCATGCTTAACTGTAGACTGCTTGGGGGAAGTGCTGGGCAGCAAAGGGGAAAAAAAGAATAATGTAAAAAGTATACATAAGAATACGTAACAGAAAACCTATAAGGAAGCAAAGAAAAGATGGACACTCATGAATATAATCATATTATTATATATGCTTTCTTGTCAAAGAAATTTATTGTTACATATTTTGAATCTTCCCTTATGTTTTGCTGGGCACACGACAATTTTTTTTTCTTTTTCTCTCTCTCTCTCTCTCTTTTTTTCTATTTTACTTTTTCTCATTTTGTGTTTATGTTTGAAATAAATATATTAAAATATTTAAATTCAGCCACCTTTCCCCCATTCATATGATGCCAAATAAATGGATTATTTCATCATTTTCAAATCTACTCCTCAAACAATGTATATTTTCTGTGACATTGAATAAACTATTTAGGTTGGATACTTGAATGAATCTTTGATTTCACTGGTTTCAGTACTTACTCAAGTGATATCTATTGCAGCCTTATGCTGAGAACCTATGTCTTAGTCTCTTAACATTATGTGAATACCACTGGAGTACACAGGACACAGGACACAGGACATCTCTTTATTATCTAACTCTTTTTACCTGACTAGCCCACCTCCTAGTCCAGTTCTATATTTCTCTGATATATGACTTTATTCTATTTCTTTGGAACAGTTCTTCATTGGTATTATTTTGTAGCCTACTCATGGTTACCAATGTACCTCTAATGCTCGCTTACGTTTATGTAATGCTATATTCCACTTATTTCTTTTATCAACCTTCTAACAATATAGGTAGTTCAGGTATTACTGTCTCCATCTAATAGAGAAACAGAGTTATCATAGTTAACTGATCTTCTGAAGGTCATGTAGCTAGTAAATGAAAGAATAGGATATAATTTAGATCTTCTAACTTATATCCACAGTTTTCTATCATACCACCTATTTGATTTCATAGTATGGAAATAATGCTAGTAATAACACAGGTATTGCGGTTCCTACAGCCAGGACCCTTGTTTAAATATCGGATGAAAATAGCACCAATGAGAAAGAGGATGAGAGCATGGTCTAATAGCTTTCAGTTTGTTTAGATTAGAGCTCTCTTTACTTCCCTGCTTCCTTTAAGTTGCAACTAATCCTTTCTTTTACAGGAAGTTTCCCCTAGATCCCTCTTAATGCCAGTTCCTTCCCTCTTTTAATTATTTATTTGTCCTACATATAACTCACTTCATATTTGTTTTGAATGTTGTTTCCCCCATTAGATTGTAAGTTCCTTGAGGACACGGATTGTCTTTTGCTTCTCTTAGTATCCCCAGCATGTAGCACAATGTCTAGCACACTTCTTAATAAAAGTTTCTTAATAAAAGTTTGACTAATTGGATACAACAGATGATGACACTTCCTACATAGCTCCTCACCAAAATCATGAGTTGGAGAATTGCTTATCAGTTATTTAGTGTTCCCTGACACTCTAGATAAGACTTTCCTTAGCCCCCTTATAGGGGGAAAGGATACCAAATCTTTTTTTTTTAATAAATTTTTATTGATAGAACGCATGCCAGGGTAATTTTTTACAGCATTATCCCTTGCACTCACTTCTGTTCCAATTTTTCCCCTCCCTCCCTCCATCCCTTCCCCAAGATGGCAAGCAGTCCTTTACATGTTGAATGGGTTACAGTATATCCTGGATACAATATACGTGTGCAGAACTGAACAGTTTTCTTGTTGCACAGGGAGAATTGAATTCAGAAAGTATAAATAACCCCGGAAGAAAAACAAAAATGCAAGCAGTTTATATTCATTTCCAGTGTTCTTTCTTTGGGTGTAGCTGCTTCTGTCCATCTTTGATCAATTAAAGCTCTCTTTATCGAAGAGATCCACTTCCATCAGAATACGTCCTCAAACAGTATCGTTGTTGAGGTATATAATGATCTCCTGGTTCTGCTCATTTCATTCAGCATCAGTTCATGTAAGTCTCGCCAGTCCTCTCTGTATTCATCCTGCTGGTCATTCCTTACAGAACAATAATATTCCATAACATTCATATACCACAATTTACCCAGCCATTCTCCAATTGATGGACATCCATTCATTTTCCAGCTTCTAGCCACTACAAACAGGGCTGCCACAAACATTTCGGCACAAACAGGTCCCTTTCCCTTCTTTAGTATCTCTTTGGGATAAAAGCCCAGTAGAAGCACTGCTGGATCAAAGGGTATGCACAGTTTGATAACTTTTTGAGCATAGTTCCAAATTGCTCTCCAGAATGGCTGGATGTGTTCACAATTCCACCAACAATGAGGATACCAAATCTTTATCCTATTAGAGGCTTCTCCTTTTCTAGGTTCTGGGAATACATATTCATTTTTCCTTTGTTGCCACCCAAGTCACCTCCCAAATATGCTACCCTTTGTTCTCTAAGCCCTCTTTCAGAGAGAAGTTGTACAGCAACCCCTTGGTATTGTATCTTTTGATACAGGTCTCATTTCACTGCTGTCTATTTTCTATTCAGTGCCCAAAGTAATTTTTAAAAATGCTCATATGATATATTGGATTACTTGTGTCTAGGGGAGAGAGTCATAGGAAGGGAGGGAGAAAAATTTGAAACACAAGGTTTTTGCAAGGGTGAATGTTGAAAACTATCTTTGCATGGATTTTGAAATAAAAAGTTTTAATTTAAAAAAATGCTCGTATGACCATGTCACCCCCATACTCAATAAACTCCTGTGACTTCCTGTCACCTCCAAGATCAAATGCAGCATCCTCTGTTTGATGTTCAAAGCCTTTCATAACTTAGCCTTCTTCTACCTTTCCAGTCTTTTGACATCTTATACCTCTCTCTGTTTCAAGGACACTGGTACCAATAGCAATCATGATTCTTCTTTACAAATACTATTGTGAGAACATTCTACAGTATTATTCTTGATCTTTGAGCAAAACATATGACCTATGATTGTCAACACCTTTGTGGCTAACCATTGACTGCCAGACGAATTTCATTTCGGAGAAAAATGCTTTGGTAAAGGCATATGCTCCTTCCTAATGACATTTAATGTTTAAGTCTTAGATGATAGCATTGTGGAACTTCAGAGGGGAATTCTCCCATATTATTTATCGGAGAACCAGGACAGATTTTTTTATAGGAGCAAAAATGTTTTGGTCAGTCATTTTCACCAATCTGGCATAATCTTGAATATTGGAAAAGAAATAGCAAAAGCATCTCCACACCTGTGCATTCCTCATAATTTTGGAAATAAAGGCTGTGTCTGAGCTCCAGCTGTTAAGGATTGTAATCTATAAATCCTTCCCTGGAATTCTGGGGGAGCATGTTCTTGAACTCCTTCTATTGTTGAGGGTGGGAGGAGGGAGGTGGAGAAAGTACTCATCTCTCTGTGATTTGGGTGCTAATCTGAGAGCTGGACTAAATCCCAGGATTCTGGCCACTTACACACAGAGTTCTCATTGTGAAGTCTGAACAAAATGACATTCCCTTAGCTGCACTTGGAAACTCTGTATTTTTTGGTAAGTAGATATATAAGCTCTTCTTTAATTAATAAATCCCTTTGGTATTTACATGTTTCCCATTGCAGGGAACAAATTGGGTTCAAGGTGTCAAAAAGTAGAAAGTTCATGCTCCTCACATGGGGACTATGCAGTGGGCATTTTAGAGACATGTTAAAAACGGGCCCTAAATGTAAGCCATTGAGGTGTTTCTTTTTCAGCACTCCACCATGGTTAAGGATATTATCCATGAAACACTGCATCATAGATTTAGGGCTAGAAGGCACTTTAGAGATCTTCTAGTTCAACTCCTTCATTTACATATGAGAAAACCAAGATCTGGAGAAGTGAATTTGCTTGCCCAAGCTGGTATATATATATATATACATAGCAAAGCTAGAACTGAAACACATATCCTTTGACTCCATATCTAGTGTTGTTTTCACAGCATCACCATCTTAGCATTTTTACCTTTGTAGTGGTGGTTGTTTGTTTACTTGTTTTTTTCTCACTTTTCCCCCTTTTTGATCTGATTTTTCTTGTGCAGTATGATAAATATTGAAATACATTTCAAAGAATTGCTCATGTTTAACCTATGTCGGATTGCTTGTTGTCTGGGGAAGGGGGTGTGGAGGGGAGAAAAATTTGGAGCAAGTTTTGCAAGGGTGAATGCTGAAAATTATTTTTGCATGTATTTTGAAAAATAAAAATCTATTATTATTCTTACAGCATCACCATCTTTCCTATAATAAAGGTGTACTAGAGCCAGCTCAAGCCAGCTCAGACAAGCTTGTTGTTTTTGTTCAGTTATGTCTGACCCTTTGTGACCCCATTTGGGATTTTCTTGGAAAAGATACGAGTGGTTTGCCATTTCCTTTTCCATTGGATTCATTATGTTAGGCAATTTGAGGTTAAGTGACATTTCCAGGGTCACCCAGCTAGGAAGTATCTGAGGTTAGATTTGAACTCAGTTCTTCCTGACTTTAGTCCCAGTGCTCTAACTACTGAGCCACCTACTGCCTCACAAGCTTCACACATTAAATTTGCACTGTGAGTACTTAGACCTTGGAAATGGCAACTAGTATAAATCAAGACTAGATTTGTTTTGCTGATTATCTAGACTTTTGAAAGTAATGAAGAAAATATTACTAATGCAGATAAAACTTAAAAATGTGTCATGTTTACAATTTTTCTGGAGAAATAATTGTTAAGTCTTTATTGGCATATCAGTGCCATTATCAGATGATCTTTACAAAACATTTTAAAATGTGTAAAATACTTCACATCCATGGCTTCATTCAAGCCTTACAATAGCCCTGTGAGATAGAAACTACAAGTCTTATTATCTTTATTTTACATATGATGAAACTGAGGCTCCACGAGGTGAAGATATGCTACCTATAAACAATAACTCAAACTCTTCAAGTCAGAGGCCAGAACAGAAAGCCAGGACTAAGCCTTTAGCAGCTGTAGTCTTCCAAAGGCTTCACTCCATTAAGCCTTTCTTTGGAATCTCATTAGAATCACGCACACATATGTAGTTGAGGAATCATTTGAACATACCAACCTCATGGGAATGAATCAAGAGTAAGGAAAATTTGAGTTGTCCAATCTCAGAGGGTACAGAGCTCTTCCAAGAGTCTCTTGCTCATTGCTAAGGGTAGCTTACAAAACTCATCAATGTCAATTAGCGGCCTGTGAATTCAGCCCATGCAGTTATGATGAGATAGTTCTTTTGAGTGTGAAAGAACCAACTTATCTTATTTTTTGCATTCGCCATCTCACTGCATGAATATTTTTGTATTTCCATATTTCTCAGAGAACACTTAATTTAATCTTAGCCCCATTTCTTTCAATAAAGCATTGTTGGGTCTCTTAAGCAGCACGGCTTGCTTCTCCAACTCATCTCCCCGTGAAATTGGTTTAATGAAGCAGAAAGGTATGAAGCATTAACAACACTGGAATCCGGGTGGTAGCACTTCATTTTTCAGAGGCACTCACATTTCCACCCTAATTTATAAAATCAGCACACAAATGATTTTTATCATGGCCATTACATCAGTATAAATTACTGCCTTTTCTAGAACCTGCCATTTAGTCAAACTGTTGAAATGATATCTATTAGTGAATGATGGGGACAGAGGGTGGGGGGGTGGGGAGTGAGGAGCACCCCGGGTAGGAAAGAGTTAGTGTAAAATGAAGACTGATCATAGGCTTCTCGGAACACTAAATATTAATTTCCCATCCTGACCACTGATTGGATGTATTTTGCCAATAGTTCAGATGGATATTAAATACACAAAGTGGAGCAAATGGGTCAATTTGTTCAGGACAAAGAACATGATGCTCCATAAACAAACGGTTCTGGATAAAGACAAGCAGCCATGCAATTAGTCAGGAGTTCCTCGTGTCCAGCAGTCAGGCTGGCCATAGGCTCCCTGGGCCTAAGCCATTGTTCAGTGCTCCCTCGTGGGCTTCTTCATTTATCTCATTGTAGGAACTGTGTCATACTGGCTTTGTGCTCTGCAGGCCCTCTGTGTTGCATTCATCCTGCTAGATCCTCTTTGAAGGGGGCGCTGCCCCACTGGCATTTCCCCCTTTCACACTGCTGTCAGGACTGGTGAGGCCCCAGCCACTTGCCACCCAGGTAGCTCACCAAAGCCTAGTCTTTTCTAGTCTCAGTCCAGCCTCCTTCTCACAGTGCTCTTCAAATTTGGATATTGAATTGCTCTGATCTAAAATTTCTCTTTTAGCCATTACATTATTACTAACCAAAACAATACTGTTACAAGATATCTGAGGAAGGATGAGTAAAGATTTAACTTTAGGAGAATAGATCCCCAAGAGCTACGATTTAGGGATGGGAACAGTTGGTGTTGCAATTAGAAATGAACTTTTATCGGAAGGACCCTTGATAAGCTAATTACAAATTGTTTCAATCATGTGAGGAAAGTTGGGTTAAGGAATCTTTACTTGGTTAACACTTGCTGGTTGGAATCACCTGGTACTTTAACTTAAAGAGACTTTCAAGATCATCCAGTACAACCCTGCCATTCTACCAAAAGGGAAATTGAAATTCAGAGAAATTTAGTTATGTGCCCAAGGTCACATAGCTAGGAAGTTGCAAAGGCAGAAATCGAACCAATATCTCCTGTCTCCTGGTACAATTCTTCTTATACTGTAGTAAGTTACACTTAGGAATTTAGGATTAGAGAGCCACAGATTTAGAGCTGCAAGAGACCTTAATGATTATTTAGTTGACCACCTTTACTTTAGAACTAAGGAAAATGGGATCCAGAAAAGTCATCACTTACCCAAAGTCATATATCCGCTAAGTATTCATTAACCTCTCAGAGACTCATTTTATTCTTTTGTAAAATGATAATAACCATACCACCTACATCACAGGACAATATATTGACTCATAGATCTGAATTTTCATTTCAGTCATTTTTCTGTCTTTGTAATCCCATTTGAGGTTTTCTTGACAGAGATACTGGAGGGGTTTGCCATTGCTTTCTTCAGCTCATTTGACAGATGAGGAAACTGAGGCAAACAGGGTAAAGTGATTTGCCCAAGGTCACACAGCCAGTAAGTGTCTGAGGCTGGATTTGAACTCAAGAAGATGAACCTTCCTGATTCCAAACCCAATGCTCTATCCATTGCATAAATCTCCTAACTGCCCCAAGCAGGAAAATAAATTAATATTGAAGTACTGTAAAGGATCATAAAATCAGCACTGAATTAAAAAGAACTTTACAACACATTAAGCCCCTCTCTCCCATTTTGGAAAAGAAATTAAGGACTAGAAAGATGAAGTAGCTTGCCCTTGACCATCAGGTAGTGTCTGACTGGTAGCACCACAGGTGGGATTTGAACCCAAGTCCTCAAAATTTACAATAAAGTTTAGAAGAAGGGATGCTTAGGAACTTTCTAAATGGAAACATTTTTCTGGTTTTATCTCTTACCCCAGCTAATGAAACATTTATGCCTTGGCTGCATTTACTTTGTCCCTTCCCAATAATGGGGAAAATTATTTCACATAAAAGATGCATGAGTCAGAACTCTTACTGTGGAAGGGAAAGTGGTAAAGTGTCAGACAATGTTTGAACCTCATTCTCATTGGAATTGGTTCAAAGAAGAAGGGAGCTACACACACACACACACACACACACACACACACACACACACACAGAAATCTGTCTTGTCTAATAGGAAAATAGGAGGGGAATGGGATAAGACAAAGTAGAGAAATGAAAAAAGGAACACAGATTAAGGAAGCCTGTAGTCAGAAGCAAAATAGATTTTTTGAGGAGGTTCATGATTTTAAAAAAAAAGGATAAACAGTAGGAAAAAAAGGATAGAAGGAAATTCACAGTTAGTAATCATAACCATGAATGTGAATGAGATGAACTCACTCATAAAATGGCAGCAGAGAGTAGAATTTATTAGAAACCAGAATCCAGCAATCTGTTCCTTACAAGAGACATATTAGATAGAGACAGATACACACAGAGTTAAAATAAGGAGATGGACAGAATCTATTATGTTTCAGCTGAAGTAAAAGAGGCAGGGTTAACAATTGTGACCTCAGACAAAGCAAAAACAAAAATAGACTTAATTAAAAGAGATAATCAGGGAAACTTCATTTTGATAAACAGTACTATAGAGAGTGAAGTAATATCAAAAACTTTTATAGCAAGTTTCTTTGACAAAGCTCACTTTTCTCAAATATGTAGGGAAGCAAATCAAATTTATTTTTTAAAAAAGTCATTTCCCCAATTGATAAATTGTCAAGTGATATGAGCAGGCAATTTTCAAAAAAAGAAAGTTAACTGTAGTCATATGAAAAAATACTCTAAAACACTATTAACTAGAGAAATGCAGATTAAATAGCTTTAAGGTACTATTCCATATCTATCAGAAATGACAAATGTTGGCATGGTTGAGGAAAAATAGGTAGACTAATGAAGTGTTGGGGGAGTTGTGAATTGGTCCAATCATTCTGACCTAAAGGTATAGGTATAGCCTATAGCCAAAACTATGCATAACCTTTTAACTTTGAAGTACTGCTATCAGGTGTACCCCAAAAAGATAAAAGAAATAGGAGCTATATGTATAAAGTATTTAGAGCAGCAATTTTTTGTGGTATCAAAGAATTGGAAATTGAGGAAATGCCCATCAATTGGGGAATGGCTGGACAAGTTGTCACATATGATTGTAATAGAATACTATTGTGCTATAAGAAATGGTGAAGGAAATAGTTTCAGAAAAACATGAGAAGACCTATGGGAACTAATGAAAAGGGCAGTGAGAAGAAACAGATAATAACAGCAATATTGTAGTGATTGTGTAGTGAGTGTAAGTGTAGTAAAAAGAACTTAGCTACTCTGATCCACCCAATGATCTAAAAAAATTCCAAAGGACTCATGATGAAAAAATGCTATCCATTTCCAGAGAAGGAACTGATGAATTATGAGTGCAAATTAAATTTTCTGTTTTTCTTGCTTTTTGTGATATTGCTTATATGGAAATCTTTTGCATGATTTTAGACATATAAATGATATAGTGCTTAGCTTTTCAATGAGTGGAAGAGTAGTGGAAAAGAGGTGGAAAATTTAAAACTTAATTTTTTAAAGAGTTAAAAATAAATAAAAAGATCTGTCCATTCCCAAGGCTAGGACATGACAAGTGTTCTTATTTAGCTGAGAGTTTAAAGGCATTAGAAACATTTAGGACCCAAAATGTACATAGATCTGTGATTGAAGTACTTTCCTATTGTCCATGTCAATGGAGATATACTGCACTGTTCTCTTCTGAAAGGACTTGACTCCAGTCTACTCCCTTCTAACAGGCAAATGTGTTGAGAATTCTCCTTATTCTTGCCAGTGAATACTGTTCTTTCAGTGCCTAATCAGTAAGTCTGTCATACAGATTTCCACTCTTGTTCCAGAAGCACTGGAGTAAGGTCTCTAGGATTCCTCCAAGAGGGCAACTGGAACACTTTCTTAATTTCAGAATGCTACTTCTATCCTTTTACTCATTCCTAGATAGAATGACAGAACTTTGTTCTCTCCATCCCTTTTCCTATAGCAGTTTTCCCGTCTTCCTCCATCCCACCCCATCCTGAGCCATCTCATATAATAAATATTTTTAGGTAGGAAAAAAATTGATGAGCCTAATTCTTATCTATCACAAAAGTGCTACTATAAATATTTTGGTGTATTTAGGGACATTATTCTTATCAATGGCTTTCTTGGGGAATAAGCCCAGAATTGGACTCTCTCGTTCAAAGGATATGGGGCATTTTAGTCATTTTATTTACATGATTCTAAATTGCTTTCCAAAATGGTTATACCATTTCACAGCTCCACCAAAAATGTATTAGTGTGCCTGTCATTCCACATCTTCTCCAATATAGACTATTGCCAATTTTTGCCAATTTTCAGTGTGTGAGGTGAATTCATAGGGTTGTTTTGATTTGTATTATTCTCATTATCAGTGATTTTTGGAGCATTGTTTCATGTGGTGTGAATATTTTGCAGTTCTTTTAAGAATCATATGTTCATATTTTTGAGCACTTATCTATTGTGGAATGATTATTAGTTTTATGTATATTTATTAATTGTATATTTGTTTTGGATACCAAATACTTATCAGAGAAATTTGATATAAAGATCTTTTCCCATTCAGCCACTTCCCTTCTAATCCTAGGTACATTAATGTTTTCTGTGCAGAAACTTTTTCATTTCAGGTAATCAAAGTTTTCTATTTTATCTTTTGTAACCGCCTTTATATCTTCTTTGGTTAAAGAAAAAATCTTTTGTTTATAACTGTGAAAATTATATATGATCTATTTCTTTCCTAAGTTTATATATATCCTTTTCATATTAAGGTCATGTATCCATTTAAAATGTATTGTGGGATCCCAAAGAAATACTAAAGAAGGGAAAGGGACCTGTATGTGCCAAAATGTTTGTAGCAGCCCCGTTTGTAGTGGCTAGAAACTGGAAAATGAATGGATGCCCATCAATTGGAGAATGGCTGGGTAAATTGTGATATATGAATGTTATGGAATATTATTGTTCTGTAAGGAATGACCAGTAGGATGAATACAGAGAGGCTTGGAGAGACTGACATGAACTGATGCTAAGTGAAATGAGCAGAACCAGGAGATCATTATACACTTCGATAACGATATTGTATGAGGACATATTTTGATGGAAGTGGATTTCTTTGACAAAGAGAACTAACTGAGTTTCAATTGATAAATGACGGACAGAAGCAGCTACAGTCAAAGAAAGAACACTGGGAAACAAATGTGAACTATCTGCATTTTTGTTTTTCTTCCCGGGTTATTTTTACCTTCTGAATCCAATTCTCCCTGTGCAATAAGAGAACTGTTCGGTTCTGCAAACATATATTGTATCTAGGATATACTGCAACATAGCTAACATATATAAAACTGCTTGCCATCTAGGGGAGGGGGTGGAGGGAGGGAGGGGAAAAATAGGAACAGAAACGAGTGCAAGGGATAATGTTGTAAAAAAAAATTACCCTGGCATGGATTCTGTCAATATAAAGTAATTATTAAATAAAAATTAAAAAAAAATGTATTGTGGGATATGGTAAAAAATAGTGATCTGAGATTATATTCAAACAGACTTCTTTCCAGTTTTCCCAGGAGTTTTTAATCTAATAAGGATTTTTTGCTATGTAATTTATGTCTTCCACTCTATCAGATACTGTGTTGAGTTTTATCATTCCCAAGTGGAAAGCATGCAAAAATTGCTCGATATAAGTTGAAACCATATAATCATACAAAAAATTTCCAAAATCACAGATCAAAGTCCAGTACTTTGACAAAGCCCTGCACTGTTTTATGCTAAAAACTTTATTAAGTATAAGGAAAGAGGGACCTTTTGATAAATGTTATAAAAACATTTATCTCAGACAAAAAGTATTATATGTAATGGGGATTCACTAGAACTTTTTCAGTAAACATGAGTATGAAGCAAGAGTGTCTCATACTTCCTCTATTATTTGACCTAGTCCTGGAATTGTTAGAAACAACAATAAGAGAAACAATTGAAAGCATAAAGAGAGATAAAAATAAGATAGCATTATACCTGTTTGCTTATTATGTGATGCTTTATTTAGAAAATCTTAGAGAATCAGCAAAGATACTAATAGAGACTGTTAATAGCTTCATCAAAGTAGTAGGCTACCAAATAAATCCTGAAAAATCAACACCATTTCTATATGATACTATTAACAAAGCATCAGAAGAAATAACTGAAAGGAAATTTTCATTCTACATAACTACAAAATGTATAAAATATCTGTTTATTGATCTACCAAAGCACTAAAATGACTTTTATAGATTTATTTACAAAGTGCTCCTTAAAGAAAAAAAAACTTATTTGCATGACTTCTGCTGTCATATTTCTTCCCTTCTCAATGGTTTGGGGAGGGGTTAGAGGAAAAAAGAATTTGGAACTCAAAATTTAAGAATTAATGTTAAAAATAAAAAATGTTATAAAATAATTGGGGAAATATTCAGTGTTTATGTTTCAGCTGTCTCAATATAATAAAAAATTACTTCTATTAATTTTAATTAATTTATTCTCTTAATGCTATACCAATCAAATTACCAAGTGGATACTTTATATGATTTAATAAAATAATAACAAAATTCATTTGGAAAAGCAAAAAATAGAATTTTAAGGAAAATGATGAAGAAGAGTAGGGATGAAGGAAGAATAGCATTTCCAGACCTTAAAACTATATTTTAAAATAACAGTCATCAAAATTATCCTGAATCTTTTAAAAATTAAAGAACAATGGAATTGCTCATTGCTATCTTTATTTGATTTTCTTCTCCCTTCTTTTTAATCAGATCAGCTAATGGCTTATCAATTGTATTAGTCTTTTCAAAGATCCAACTTTTAGTTTTATTAATTATTTCTACTGTTTTTTGTTTCTAATTTATCAGTTCTTCTAGTTTTTAATATCTCCTCTTTTATGTTTATTTTAGGTTTATTTGCTCACTTTCTAATTTTAAAAATGTATATTTGATTCATTAGTCCTCTGTTTTTCTATTTTGTTAATATATATTTGTAAAGATTTTTCCCCTGAGGACTTCTTTAGAAACATCCCAGAAATTTTGATGTCTTGTTTTGTCATTATCATTTTCTTTTACATGGTTTTGGTTGTTTCTAAGACTTCTTTAACCAAGTTGTTATTTTGGATTTTATTGTTGTCTTCATTTGAGTCGATATCATTTCTTTGTGGTACCTGAACAAATTACTGTTTTTACGGTGTTATATTCTGTAAACAATATAGTCAATATTTTTACCTTTTTACATTTCTTTGTAAAATCTCTGTGCTATAATACATAGTTAATTTTTGTAAAAACTCCATGTGGTAAAAAAAAAAAATTCCATGTGGTATTGAGATGTGTGTATATTCTTTTGCTGTCCCATCTACAAGATATAGTAGTTTCCTTAGGAATTTGTCCAGTTCCTCCTTTGTTCATTTATTCATCTTTCTTTTAAACTAAACTAAAGCTTTTGATTTTTCCTATGACTATTGCTTAATTTAGTTTTCTTTAATCTCAAATAATGTTTCCTTCAGGAAATGCTAAGGCATTTGGTGCATATATATTTATTACTGATATTAGTGAGTTGCCTATGGTTCCTTTCAGCATAATATTGCTAATTGTTTATTCCTTCTTATTTTTTGAATATTTGATTTTGTTTTCTATGATAGCATGATTGCATTTCTTGATCTTTTAGATTCAATTGATAGATGGTAAATTTTTTCTATCCCTTCAGGGTTTTTTTGTATATGTCTCTGTTTAATAAGTATTTTTTTTTCTTGTAGGCAACAGATTTTAGAGCTTTGCTTTCTTATCCAGTCTATAACTTTTTTTCATTTTAGTGAATTTTTTAAATTCATTCATATTTAAAGATGGTTTATATTTTCCTCCATCTATCTCTAATATTAGTTTTTCCTTTTCATATTATGGTTTTTTTTCCCTCTTTTTCTCTGTAAACTTAGTATTATGTTGCTTAAGTTACTTTACCTTAAATGGTCATATTCCAGATGGCTCTCTTTCCCTTATCTCATATCCTTCTTTCTCTTCTCCCCTTCAACTAGTCCTATTCGTTAAGCTGTTTTTTTTAATTTTATTTCATGACCCTTTCTAAATAGGGGTACAAACTCTCTTTATTATGTATGCTCTCTTTCGCTCTACTCTAGACCCGCATTTTCAGATTCTTTGACTATATAATTATCTGTTCTCTCTCTCCATTTCCCTTGTGCAGTCAAAACTTCTAAGGAATCCAATCTTCTTCTGCCATGTAGAGGTAGCACTACCGATCTCCTTTTCCATTGTGCCTTGGTCCCATAGCAATGCCAATTTTTGCAGATGTAAGAGAGTACACTGCCCCACGGTAGGGCCTTTTGTCTACCACATTGCTGATTATGTACCCTATCACTGATCCATGTCTCCCCTTATCATCTTTTTCTACATTTGCTTCAAAATCTCCTTCATGGTTCCACGTTCTCCTAGGTGCCAGTTGCCTCCTGGAGTTTCAATGCCATCTGCTGAGCTTAAGACAAGTAGACTTTTCCAGCACCAAATTCTCCAGTCCACACCCAGTGCAAGGCCAGCATCTCTGTTCACATATAGGAGAATTCATAAGTGGAGGCTCATATCATCACCAAAGCAAGTCCTCCTTCCTTTTTCCCCTTTCTAGATACTCCCTCTCCTCCTCACCCACTTTTTATAGACGCTTTCTTTTCTGAGACCACAGGGATCCTTTTCCCTTTGTGGCTGTCTCTTGATTTGATCTCAGCACATCATATCTTCCCCTTTGTTTTCCTATCTTCTTTCCTTCACGGTCCCACCCATGTTGTAATATAGTCCCACCAAAAAAAAAAAAAAATTGTATGCAGGATGTCACCAGATTCTCTCCCGGATGTCCTAGGCCTGTGTCTTTGCTGTTACCTCCACAAGACTTCTGCCTTCACTCTAGTCTTATGTTCATTTAGAAAGAAATTTCTTATAGTGAGTACTGTTACTCACTACTTATGGCTTTTGTTGTTTTAGGCTTTAGGTTGCATTTATTCATTTCTCTTGCATTTCTATTATTTGGAATTTTGAGAAGTAAATAATCTCCTTAGAAATAATCTACCTTTGTTCCAAGTCATTATTAATCAGAGAAACAGAAATTAAGACAACTCTGAGATACCTCTACACACTTGTCAGATTAGCTAGAATGACAGGGAAAGATAATGCAGAATGTTGCAGGGGATGTGGGAAAACAGGGACACTGATACATTGTTGGTGGAATTGTGAATACATCCAGCCATTCTGAAGAGTGATTTGGAACTATGCTCAAAAAGCTATCAAATTGTGCATACCTTTTGATTCAGAAGTGTTACTACTGGGCTTGTATCCCAAAGAGATTTTTAAAAAGAGAAAGGGACCTGTATATGCAAGAATGTTTGTGACCAGAAACTGGAAAATGAGTGGATGCCCATCAATTGGAGAATGGCTGAATAAATTGTGGTATATGAATATTGTGGAATATTATTGTTCTGTAAGAAATGACCAACAGGATGATTTCAGAAAGGCCTGGAGAGACTTATATGAACTGATGCTGAGTGAAATGAGCAGGACGAGGAGATCATTATGTACTTCAACAACAATACTGTATGATGATCAATTCTGATGTACCCGGCCCACTTCAACAATGAGATGAACCAAATCAGTTCCAATAGAGCAGTAATGAACTGAACCAGCTACACCCAGGGAAAGAACTCTGGGAGATGACTATGAACCACTATATAGAATTCCCAATGCCTCTATTTTTGTCTGCCTGCATTTTTTATTTCTTTCATAGGCTAATTGTACACTACTTCAAAGTCTGACTCTTTTTATACAGTAAAATAACTGTTTAGACACGTATACATATATTGTATTTAACTTCTACTTTAACATAGTTAACATGTATTGGTCAACCTGCCGTGTGAGGGAAGGGATGGGGGAAAGGAGGGAAAAAGTTGGAACAAAAGGATTTGCAACTGTCAAATATGAAAAATTACCTATGCATATATTTGTAAATAAAAAGCTATAAAATATATTTTAAAAAAGAATCTTGGAAAGATGAGGAAAAAAAAGAAATAATCTACCTTTTTGAAGGAATAAAGCCTGGGATATAGATTAGGATTTTTTGCCAAACCTGATCTATGTGACAGGTCCTTCTTGGGTCTGCTAGTGCAACCTTCCTGCTAGTAGTCTGAGAGTTGGAGGAGGGGTTTTAAATGAGCTCTGGGTGGTTTCTGGCTGTCCTAGACAGTGAAGAAGATTGTTAAAATTGCCTTATCTTTGGTGAATAATTTTTGTTTTAGAGAAGTTTGGGAGATTGTAAGGACCAGAGAAAACATCTAGTTTTTCATATTGTTGATCATGTGACCCAGATTTTATTTCACTAGATGCATTTCACTTAACTATATACATTTATTACAAGACCCCTCTCTCTTCTTGCTCTCTCTCTTTTCTCTTTCTCTCTTTCTCTGATTTGGAGGATGGATATGGAGCTAGGAAAATGTCAGTAAAGTGAAGGAAGGAAGGCAGAAGAAGAGGAAGGAAGGAAGGGTCATTGAAGCATTTTTAAATGCACAGAAAAGAAAAGAAGGAAGTTCAGAAAGAATCATAGACTAACAGGACAGTTTTGAAAATTACCTATTAAATTTATTTTATTATTATTTTTTAAAAGCAAGTTGTATGTAATACAGATGTGCAGTTTCATATACAATCCTTTTTTCCTGTTCTATATATATAGAAATACTGGTATTGAAAATAAATAAATTTGATGTAGAAAAATTTATCCTCAGTCATATTGCCCATGTCCCTCAGGACTATGTACCTGTCAGTGTTCCCCATAGTAGGTAGAAATGTATGGGAAAAGGGCCCAGAGCACCTAGTTTGATTCACCTAGGTATAAACATTAAAGAGGAAAGTGAAATCATTCACTATCCTTAGTCTTCCTCTAGTGTAATTAAAATTACACTTAAACATCTGGATAAAAACTCCAGTGGATATACCCAAGTATACTGGGAAATAGTCAAATAATTGTGGGAAATTTTTTCTCAGTTTGAATATCTGCTGAAATGTAGGCAATATCTCCTGTCATCTGTGGATACTTAGCTGGACAAGGAGCCCAGAATCATAGAACAATAGTGTCAGTGCTAGAAGAGACCTAAGAAATGATCTAATCCAACCCCTTCATTTTACGGAAGAGACAACTGAGGCTTAAAAGGGGGAAATGACTTGTCCAAGATATCACAAGTTAGTCACAGACTTTTTTTCCCTTTTTGATCTAAGTTTTCTTGTGTAGCATGATAAATGTGGAAATATGTTTAAAAGAATTGTACATTTTTTACTTATATTGGCTTATTTGCTGTCATGTTTCTGTTCTCCAACTTTCAAGATTTGTAGAGTTATGGGAGAGGGAAAGAGGGAGGGAGAAAAATATGGAATGCAAGGTTTTGCAAGGGTAAATGCTGAAAACTATCTGCATATATTTTGAAAATAAAAGGCTATTATTAAAAATCAAGTTAAAAAACAAGTTAGGAGCAGATTTAGAATTGAAACTAGATTATCTAAGTCAAAACTCAGTATTCCTTCCACTAAACACTGCTCTTCCCCAATCTTTTGTCCTATAAGTTGGGATCTTTCTTTCTTTCTTCCACTGATTCACTATATGACTGAACAAGTCATAGATCTATTTTATTTAATTTCCTCATCTGTAAAATGAAAATTTGCTTATATGATAATATTGTGTACAACAGTAATATGATTTTACTGACTGTGATGAGACTTTCCTGACAGATTCAATTGTATACTTATCTTTTAAGGGAATATCTTTAAGCTAAAAAGAGTCTAAGAACCCGTACAGTGAGTTATATGATTAATGTATATAAAATGGATTACTACAGATGCAATCTTGTTTCCATTTCCTGAATAAGAACAAATAAAAGCATATGTGTTAGGGAGGTCTGATTCCCAATGAGTCCATTATTAAAAAACAAATAGATAAGTAAACAAATGTTTTCTGGATGCTTTACAAAATAAAATTAATATCACTTAGAAGTGATAATAGTATTACTGTGTCAAATCATCCTAGTTCAGGTACTCATTATCTCTCTAGTGGAAGTTTATAGTAGCCTCCAATTTAAACTTTTTGCTTCAGGTCTATCCTCACTCTATCATATCCTGTACATAGATGCCCAAGTGATCTTCCTAAAGTGCAGGTCTATGTTATCTTCCTACTCATTGAATTGTAATGGCTCCTTATTAATTTTTGAATCAAATATAGACACCTCTATTTTATCTTTAAAGCATTTTAAAACCTGGACCCAACCTAACTTTTCAGCCATATATTCTTCTTTGTGACCTTTACCATCCAGTACCATCCATTTGTCCCTTATTTTTGGAATGTATATCACTCTTATCTCCTTTTTTCATCCTTTTAGAATCCCTAATTTCCTTTAAGATTCAGCTCAAACACTACTTTGCACATGAAGTGTCTTTACTCATAATTATTTTATATTTATTTTGCACATGTTTTACATATCTTTTTATGTATATATTATTTCCCTAATAGAATGTAAGCACCTTGAGAGCAAGGAGTATTCTTTTATTTCCTAGAATCCCCCACATCTAATATAATGCCTGCCACATAGTAAGAGTTTTAATTATAGTTAGGGACTTTTCTAATTTGAGTTTGTTTTACAGAATGGTGGGTCCAATTCACAGTTCCATTTGTGCTTTAATGTGCCTGTCATCCCACAGACCTTACAGTATTTATCACTTTCATTTTGCATGATCAAAGTTTTTTTTTCCCATTTCTTTTGGTATTGGTTTGGTGCATTTTTTTTATTATAGCTTTTTATTTACAAGATATATGCATGGGTAATTTTTCAGCATTGACCATTGCAAAACCTTTTGTTCCAACTTTTCCCCTTCTTCCCCCCACCCCTTCCCCCAGATGACAGGTTGACCAATACATGTTAAATATGTTAAAGTAGAAGTTAAATCCAATATATGTATACATGTCCAAACAATTATTTTGCTGTATAAAAAGAATCGGACTTTGAAATAGTGTACAATTAACCTATGAAGGAAATCAAAAATGCAGGCGGACATAAATTGAGGGATTGGGAATTCTCTGTAGTAGTTCACAGTCATCTCCCAGAGTTCTTTCACTGGGTGTAACTAGTTCAGTTCATTACTGCTCTATTGGAACTGATTTGTTTCATTTCATTGTTGAAGAGGGTTACGTCCATCAGAATTGATCATCATGTAGTATTGTTGTTGAAGTACATAATGATCTTCTGATCCTGCTCATTTCACTCAGCATCACTTACATGAGTAAGTCTCTCCAGGCCTTTCTGAAATCATCCTGCTGGTCATTTCTTACAGAACAATAATATTCCATAATATTCATATACCACAATTTATTCAGCCATTCTCCAATTGATGGGCATCCACTTAGCTTCCAGTTTCTGGCCACTACAAAGAGGGCTGCCACAAACATTCTTGCATATACAGGTCCCTTTAACTTCTTTAAAATCCCTTTGGGGTATAAGCCCAGTAGTAACACTGCTGGATCAAAGGGTATGCACAGTTTGATAACTTTTTGAACATAGTTCCAAATTGCTCTCCAGAATGGCTGGATGTATTCACAATTCCAAGTTTGGTGCATTTTTATATAGTTGTTGATAGGGTCTGTTTCTTTTTTATAAAACTCTTTGTACATCTCTTTTGCCCACACACCTATTGGAGAATACTTCTTGGTCTTATTTATGTTTATATTCATTCCCTAGATTTCTTGATTATCATAGATATTAGAGATATCTTTATCAGAGATATTAGATTTTAAGATTTTTTCCCCATTCAAGTTTCCTTTCTTATCTTAGTTGCATTATTTTTGTTTTGCACCTTTTTCAAGGGAAGGGAACTAGGGACAACCACAGTTGCAATAATTCAGGCAAGCAGTGCTAGACTTAATCTGACCATAGCTCCTTTTCTAGTTCGGGTTTATTCTTTGTGTGATGTTTGGACCAACATCAGCCTGGAAGCTAGGACATTACAACTGTGAGTTGCCCTCCAACACACCATGATTATGGCATAAGAAGAGGTCTGAGCTAAATCAATCCCAGCTTTTACATGTCTCGCCCTCCCTGACTCTTATCAAAAAAAATTCTTCTGATAAAGTAAAATACTTCTGATAACACATACCCTACATCACTGAATGACAGCTGCTTTTTCTATCACTATATTTATTTAATACAAGCTATTTTCCTTAAATATTCTGAGAAATTATAATATAACCAACTACTTTCTGTTCTCCAACTTTCAAGATTTGTAGAGGCTGCTAACAGTAACTTTAGCTTAGTAACTAGGGAAACTCTATGGAATTGTGGAAACTAGAGCAGTAGTCATGAGTTACTGTAGTACAATTCTAGTATGCAGAGGTAATGTTTAAATGGTATATTTAAGGAGAAGAAAAGATGGTTACTGTTGCCACTGAGTGTAAAAGTGGTCACAACCTTTTTGCTTTCAGCTAGAATTGACTCTTTAGTGGAGACAGAGGAATTGACCTCAATGACCAAGAGCTGCTACCAGGAAAGTAGCTGGTATATACAGATTTTGTCCAGTTTTAAGCTATTAAAGCTTAATGAGTAGAGCTTGTGTTTTAAGCTATTAAAACTTAAAAGTTACACTAAGACTTTTGGTGCTTCCTGTATTTTGCACTTACCGTTTTATAGAAGTCATGATTGTAAGAGAGCCAAGATGGCAGAGTAGCAAGAAGTACAATGAGCCCCTTTCCATAAAACTAAGAGATCTAGAAAATAAACCAGACTGGATCTTGTTGGGAAATTGAAGGAAAAGTAAGAACTCAGTTTTTCCAGTTTGTGCTTATGTAAGGAGAGAGACAGAGAGGTCTGTCTACACTGGGGTCAGGTGTGGCCAGGAGCATGATACCTGGAACATTTCATCTTGTGGGGATGTGCAGTAGAGCAAAATTAGATACCATAGTCACACTTGGGCCCTGGGACTGCACAGGCTTTGGGAACAGTTGCTAACACACAACTTTGTCATTCATTAACTAGTCCCAAATCACAGATTTAGGGCTGTCTGAGAATGGGACTTGCACTTAGGGATACTATTCCAAAGTGTGAAGTGATTATGAGCTGTGTACTAAGCAAAATTCAGAAGTAAGCAGCGGTTGTGTGTCTCAGTCCCCAGGAGAAAACCAGGGTCTCAGTTCCAAATTGGAGCTGCAGTCTGAAGTCTGCAAAGAAATCATCAGAATGGGAATCCCAGATCAAAGGGAAGTATACATCTCTGTTACTAAGCCAGCAGAGCTTTCTGCGTGGCTGATATTGACTGAGTTCAGCAACAGACTGACTCTGGCGGGAACACTTCAGGGTTTCCCCCATCAAGATGACTGAAACTCCAAAGAAGCCGAGTCCACAGGTGTGTTGCTCAGATCCAACCCAGATCAGCATCTTGCAGAGCTCAGATCAGGAAGCCAACAAACAGACTTTGCCCTAATCAGACCACTTTAGGGGACTGAAAGCTTACATGTTCCCAGCTGTCCCTAAGATCCTAGAATAACACAACAATAAACAACTCAAGAAAGCAGTCACAAGACCAATCCACACATTCCCTCCAGAAGTTCAAAGCACTCCGCCTGAACAAACTCCAAAGACAGGAAGTGTTCTGGAAGAATGAGCAAACAAAAAAGAAGCCTATCATATAAAGAAAATGGGGATCATAGGAGTCATAGTACCTATTTCATAGGGTTGTTGTGGGGTTTAAATAAGATTGTGGATGTAAATCACTATGTAGACATGAAAGCGATATATATTAGACAAATCAAGAAGCATTTATTAACTGCCTCCTATGTGCCAGGCCCTGTGCCAACAACTAGGAATACAAAGAAAATAAAAAACAGTGCCTGCCTTCAAGGAGTTCTTAGTCTATGATGGGGGACCAACCTGTATACAACTATGTACAAATGGGAGATACAAATAGATAGATGTTGATATGTATGTATGTATTGCTAGAGCTAATTAACAGAGGTGAGAGGAGAGCATAAGCAGTCATTAAGCACCTACTATGGTACTAGCATTAAAGAGGACAAGGAATCTTGCAGAAGGTGGGATATTAGCTATACTTGAAGGAAGTCAGGGAAGTCAAGAAGCAGAAGTGAGGGGGGAGAGAGTTCCAGATATGGGAGACAGCCAATAAAAATGGCTGGAGTTGGTAGCTGCAGTGTCCTGTGCAAGAAAAAGCAAGACCTTGTAGCATCAGAAATAGCAAGCTGAATTTATTTGTTTAGAAAAGCAAGCTGAACACAATAATGGAAATTCAATTGCAGATATAACCATATCTTTTTGCTCTACTTAAACTTGATGTTTAAGAACATGGGCCCACGTTAATGAGTACTAGCCCCAAAGCAGGATTGCTTTTACAATGGTCCTGTGGCTTTTTGAGTTATCCGTATTTAAGATATATTCTGAAGTTGAGGAACAAAGTGCTGTTTCCTGCACATCTCAGACACTCTGCCCAGTGAATAGCCTTGCCCCGAGGAAAAGTCATGGGGTTCAAAAAAGAACAAATGTAAGGATTAGAAAATCAGGCTTGTAAGAGAAGGTGAAAGGAGAAGCAGAACAACTTTAACAGGAACAAGTATATGCAAGATTTTTACCTGGAAAACAGTGACAAGTTATCTCTACAGGTGATGGAAGAAAAAAATGACTTGGAAAAAAAAACTTCATGTTACATCTGGGGTTTTTGTCCTGATTTTTTAATCAATTTCATGTATTGTCCGATAACTATTAATCATTTTTTCTTTGGTAATACATTGCAAATTGTTTATAAGTAATCGATTAAAACATAAATAACTGTGTAGTATGGAGGAAAAGACTTAATTTTTCTGAATATTATGCTTTTTGCTGTAATTGATCCAAAAGAAGAAGAATATCTAATCACCTGGATGATCATTAGTGGTTATTATGTCTCAGGGGAATCATGTGTATGCTTAGATAAACTAGGTGCTGGACAAGATTATGGAAGCTCCTCTACTGGAGAATCATAGACTGAACGAGAAATTCTGACATACACCTGGTTTCCTGGCTGGCAGAAGTGGGGCTGGGGGAGATATCCACAAGAGACCATCCAAAGCACTGGCAAAACTTGGACAAAAAGGAGAAAAAGAGAGGGCATGAATGAAATCCTTTGTGTGAACTTGGAGTAGGGAGAGGAACTTCATGGTACTCCTCTTAGGGGTTAGGTTGTCTGTGGCCCTAAGCAAGGACTGAAGTAGGCTGGAAAGGAACTACTGGAACTGAAATCCACAACAAGCATTTATTTCTTAAGGGCCTTCAGGGTGCTATGCTGTGCTCTAGGAGTGGAGGATGAAAAAATAAATAAGTTTATAGTCGACTGGGGTTGAAGTAACTGAAGCGATCAGTGTTGGAAAAGCAGGAGTGCTTCATTTTCAGTGTATGATTAGGGAATCTCATATACTGAAATTCACTTAGGCCATTAGCACTGAGTGCTTTTGTTTTGTCTCCTCTCTTAACAGCTATTCCCTTCCATCCCGTTTTTAATTCTTTAGGATCAGTCTTATCTAAAGCTTCACCTGCAGGACTGCAAAACCTCCAGTTGTTTTTTTCTTTTTTCTTTATTTATTTATCTATTTATCTATTTATTTATCTATTTTTTTTATTTTTTAAATTTTATTTTATAATAACTTTATATTGACAGAATCCATGCCAGGGTAATTTTTTTACAACATTATCCCTTGCACTCGCTTCTGTTCCGATTTTTCCCCTCCCCTAGATGGCAAGCAGTCCTATATATGTTAAATATGTTGCAGTATATCCTAGATACAATATATGTTTGCAGAATCTAACAGTTCTCTTGTTGCACAGGGAGAATTGGATTCAGAAGGTAAGAACAACTCGGAAAGAAAAACAAAAATGCAAATAGTTCACATTCATTTCCCAGTGTTCTTTCTTTGGGTGTAGCTGCTTCTGTCCATCATTTATCAATTGAAATTGAGTCTTTGTCAAAGAAGTCCACTTCCATCAGCATACATCTTCATACAATATCGTTGTCGAAGTGTAAAGTGATCTCCTGGTTCTGCTCATTTCACTCAGCATCAGTTCATGTAAGTCTCGCCAAGCCTCTCTGTATTCATCCTACTGGTCATTTCTTACAGAACAATAATATTCCATAACATTCATATACCACAATTTATTCAGCCATTCTCCAATTGATGGGCATCCATTCAATTTCCAGTTTCTAGCCACTACAAACAGGGCTGCCACAAATATTTTGGCACATACAGGTCCCTTTCCCTTCTTTAGTATTTCTTTGGGATATAAGCCCAATAGAAACACTGCTGGATCAAAGGGTATGCACAATTTGATAATTTTTTGGGCATAATTCCAGATTGCTCTCCAGAATGGTTGGATTCGTTCACAGTTCCACCAACAATGCATCAGTGTCCCAGTTTTCCCGCATCCCCTCCAACATTCATCATTTTTTCTTGTCATCTTAGCCAATCTGACAGGTGTGTAGTGGTATCTCAGAGTTGTCTTAATTTGCATTTCTCTGATCAATAATGATTTGGAACACTCTTTCATATGAGTGGTAATAGTTTCAATTTCATCCTCTGAAAATTGTCTGTTCATATCCTTTGACCATTTATCAATTGGAGAATGGCTTGATTTCTTATAAATTTGAGTCAGTTCTCTATATATTTTGGAAATGAGGCCTTTATCAGAACCTTTAACTGTGAAGATGTTTTCCCAGTTTGTTGCTTCCCTTCTAATCTTGTTTGCATTAGTTTTGTTTGTACAAAAGCTTTTTAATTTGATATAATCAAAATTTTCTATTTTGTGATCGGTAATAGTCTCTAGTTCATCTTTGGTCACAAATTTCTTTCTCCTCCACAAGTCTGAGAGATAAACTATCCTATGTTCCTCTAATTTATTTATAATCTCGTTCTTTATGCCTAAGTCATGGACCCATTTTGATCTTATCTTGGTATATGGTGTTAAGTGTGGGTCCATGCCTAATTTCTGCCATACTAATTTCCAGTTATCCCAGCAGTTTTTATCGAATAATGAATTCTTATCCCAAAAGTTAGGATCTTTGGGTTTGTCAAGCACTAGATTGCTATAGTTGACTATTCTGTCTTGTGAACCTAACCTTTTCCACTGATCAACTAATCTATTTCTTAGCCAATACCAAATGGTTTTGGTGACTGCTGCTTTATAATATAATTTTAGATCAGGTACAGCTAGGCCACCTTCATTTGATTTTTTTTCATTAATTCCCTTGAGAGTCTCGACTTTTTATTGTTCCATATGAATTTTGTTGTTATTTTTTCTAGATCATTAAAATATTTTCTTGGAAGTCTGATTGCACTAAATAAATAAATTAGTTTAGGGAGTATTGTCATCTTTATTATATTCGCTCGGCCTATCCAAGAGCACTTAATATTTTTCCAATTATTTAAGTCTGACTTTATTTGTGTGGAAACTTTTTTATAATTTTGTTCATATAATTCCTGACTTTCCTTTGGTAGATAGATTCCCAAATATTTTATTCTATCAACAGTTATTCTGAATGGAATTTCTCTTTGTATCTCTTGCTGTTGGGTTTTGTTGGTGATGTATAAAAATGCTGAGGATTTATGGGGATTTATTTTGTATCCAGCTACTTTGCTAAAATTGTGACAGTTGTTTTTTTCAAAGTCATCCCCTGGACTATGTATTGGCAGCCCAGATTCATGCTGGGCTAATAATGGTCAGTGTCTTGATCTCCCCAGAGTAGTCTCCACTTACAATCTGAAATTTATGACTAGTTATTTCCTGGAAGTGCATGTTCTGATGGCACCTGGTGGCTAAAGACAAGAAATGCAGAGAAGCATGTGGCAAAAAGGTGGAGTGGGGAAGGAAAACAGAAAACAGTTTTTGATAATCAGCCTTGTAAAGAATGAGAAACATGAGCGAGTGTCAGGGACTGAAAAAAAATTATGTTAAAACCTCATCTATTGATTCGCTTCACCGTATTTTTATTCAATTCTTGCTCTCCTATACCCAACCTTAGTTCTTTGCCTGGGGAATGGATTTGATAATGCTATCAGTAGTAGTAAGAATACATCATAAAAGGAAACTCAGCTTCTAAATCTAGAAGCTCTGGGTTCAAGTTCTGCTTCTGACACAAGCTTTCTGTCACTTCACTTTTCAATGTTCCAGGAAACTCTCCAGGAGTAGAAATTAGGTGGGAATCTGCATTGCCAGGAGTTTCCTTTTGCCAGTGAAATGACAGTTTCAGAGAGAGAGAGGATTCTGCCCGAAGGTTTAGAATAAAATTGGGCTTAAAGTCATAATTTTTTCCTTTCGGCCTAAATTCTGTAGGAATGGTCCTGGGGTGATCCCTGCCATTGAGCAGCCTATGACTTTCGTTGTCAAAACAGTCCAAACTCAGCTTGGAGGTTCGATGAGATTTGAACCACGATAAGGACATGTTTGGAAAAAAGGAACAAAGAGGGTGCTTGATTTGCTACTTGTTCAGGAATGGCTAAATAATGACTTGGCAAAGGTGGGAAGTAGCAAGCTTGTTGCTTCTGGTTTTGCTTTACATGACACTTGGTGGGAGGCAGAGGGTCTCCTGTGGGCAAACTGAGCTTCTTTGTTCTCTTCCCTCCCAACTGCCCCATAGTTACCTTTGTTCTAATCCAGAAATCCAGTTCTTAAAGCCATACCAGGAAGCTTACTGGAAAGGGGAAGGGAAGAAGCACTTAGCAACTCTTATGTGCTACAAATATGATCTCATTTGATCCTCACAACCCTGGGAGATAGGTACTATTATTATCCCTATTTTACGGCAGACAGAATTTAAATGATTTGCCTAAGGTCACACAGCTAGTAAGTGTGTGAGGCAAAATTTGAAATCTGGTCTTCCTGACTCCAAGCCCAATGCATTCTCCATTGTGTCACTGAGCTGTGTCTGAACTTTTCTATTTACCCTTTTTGCCATATGGAACCTTCCCTCCTCAGTTTTCTCTGAGGATGTTATCTGAAAAGACAAAAGAAAACATACTTTTGTAATAGGTATGAATTTTGAAACAGTTTCTTTACAATTAAATGGGTGAGAGTATGGTGGGTAAACTCATCTAGAACAGTGAACAAATGCTACTGGCCTTTCCGTAGTGTCACTATTGAATGGGAAAAATTTGAAAAGGGACTAAATGTCATAGGAACATTTAATGCATCAGTTTCTAGAGCTGGCTGGTTTGAAATTGAAAGATATAGATATACTCAATTTGGAGTTGAGGACTGGGGTCTAATCATAACTGTGAAACATATACTTATGTGACTCTGGATCAGAAACTTAATTTCTGGTCTTATTTTTACATAAGATAATTACACTAATAATGATAACACCAACTAGTATTTATATAATACTTTAAAATATTGCAAATTATTTAATATTTTAAATCGATGTCTAATCTAATTAATAATTAATTTAATCCACTTAATACCTAACAACTGATAATTTATTAATGCAATATAGATTTTATTGATAATTAATTTAATATTTAATTGATAATCAGTTTAATTTAATATTTAATTGATGATCAAGATTCAGTTCAATTGATAATTCAATATATAATTGTTAGCTAATTTAGTAATTAATTGACAATAGGTTTAATTGATTTGCTATTTAGTTGATAATTTTATTAATTTAAATATTAATTTAATGTTTAATTTAATAAAATTAAAGTATTGATAAAATACTTTGCAAATATTAGCTCACTGTATCCTTATAACCACCCTAAGAAGTAGGTGCTATTATTAATCTCATTTTATAAGTGAGGAAACTGAGGCAGACCTCTGTGCAAATGATGTTTTCCATTTCTAAATCTGAATTTTTGAATAATTTTGTGTCCTTATAAAAAGAGTCATTGAGCAGTGTTTTTCTTTTTTCACACTGGTAGTCTTCCCACATTTCTCTAAAATTATGTCCTTTCTCATTTCTTATAGCACAATAATATTTCATTATATTCATATACTATAATTTATTTAGCATTTCCCAGTTAATGACCATGTCCTAAGTTTCTAGTTCTTTTCTATCACAAAAAAGCTACTATAAATATTTTCATGCATTTGGGTCCTTTTCCTCTTTCTTTCCTCTGTCTTCTTGATTATAGGCTTAATAATGGTATTACTGGATTAAAATATAAACAGTTTAGTAACTATTTGGTTAGATTTCCAGATTGTTTTCTGGAATGGCTAGAACAGTTCACAGTTCCACTATAGTGCATGAGTATGTCCCTTTTCCCACAGCCCCTCTAATATTTGTCATTTTGGGGGGTCATCTTCCTTCTTCCATCTCCATGCCTTTGTATAAGCTGTCTCCCATTCCTGATATGTTCTTCCTTCTCATCTCTGTCTCTTAAAATCTCTAGCTGCTTTCAAAGCTCACCTTAAAAACCCCCTAACTGCTAGAGGCCCCAAACAATTACTTTGCATTTACTTTGTATTTATTCATATGTAAACGTGATATTTTCTCCATAGGATGTGAGCCCTTTAGAAAGGAGGATGCAAAAAAAAAATTCTATCTTTGTATTTGCTGTGCCTAACACAGTGGATGTCCTTGTAGTGGGGGTTTAACAAATTATGGTGGAAGTTATATTATCACAATTGTTTTTCTCAACTACAATGTGGCAATTATAAGGAGGGAAACAAACAATGACAAATATAATGCTAATTGTAATGTGTGTACCCTTCGATGTGGAGATGATATTACAGATGATATTACTAGGTGTGTATCCCAAGGATGTCAAAGGTAAAGAGAAAGGCCTTATGTATATAGAAGTACTTTTTATAGTAGCAAAGAATTGCAGACAAAATGGGTGCTTGTTGATTGGTAAATGACAACAAATTCTTGTATATAAATGTAATGAGATCATACAGTGTCATAAGAAATGATGGATATAGAGATTTCAGCAAAACTTGGGCAAACTTGTATGAGCTGATTGCATAGGGGAGTAAATAAAATAATTTACACAATGGCCACAATAACATAAAAGAAAACAGCTCTGAAAGCCTTCAGAATTACAATTGCTACAATGATCAGTCACTACTTCAGAAGACTAATGATGAATCATGTTTTCTGTCCCTTGAAAAAGAGTTGATGCAAAATGATATGTACAGCTAGATCCTGACTAATGTGAATGTCAAATCCCTTGAAATGGTCGCATTTATTCATATTTTTACTATTTGAAGTTACAATTATGCAAAATATAGTAATTGTTTCTGGTGATGTTAAAAAAAAGTATCAGTAAAACAAAAAAAAAACCTCAGAAGAGAGCAGAAGTTTCTCAGCCCCTTCTCAAAAGACACAAACAAGGTAGTTTTGTTACTGTTGTCTTAAATTTGCTTGTCTTAAAAAGTACACTTAAAAAGTAACAAACGTTCCCAGTTTTAAATATAGCCTTGTTTTCTCCTCTATGAATGTCAAGGAGGGCCTAGGGCTAGTTACCTCCTACCTGTTCTTGGGATAGAGCTTCCCATTTGGGAACTGACTCCCACCTCATCTAGCAGGCTGGAGTAGTCATGGGTACAATTCATTCATGTTCTATTCTGCTCATAACTGGTAAGTAGAGAAAGGCCTTTACCGGAGACCATCCTGAGGGCACAAGGAAGCAAGCAGCTATGAGGATGGTTCTTTTGTTTCAAAGGCCACAATGGTGCTGGACTTGCTCCATTTCACAACCCAACAGACACACAAAACATTGGCCTTGAACTTTCTAATCACTTACCTTTAAGAACATACCACACTGGTCTCTGTCTGGACTCATTCCTCCAAGTTAGCATATTCCCAGTCCCACCTACTCTTCCTATCCTGGTGATAATGAACTCCCTGTTGTGAAACAACAAAGGATCTTCCCCAACTTCAGCTGTCCACTCCCTCATTCCTATGGGCTTGAACCTTATCTCCATTCCCTTTGTGCCACTCTAGAACTGCCTATTCCTTCCACTATGCGCTCTACAAAGTCTACTCAGTAGTAAACTTCCTTTCATCTTAAACCCCTTCCTTTTTTCATTCTTTTCATCTTCTGGAATTTACTGAAACTTGGCTCCTTCTTGATGACACTGGATCCCTAGCAATCCTTTCCATTCCTGCTATACTTTTACTCATGGTCCTTGATTCCTTACTTAACATTGTCACTCCCAGACTTTACCTGGACCGCCATCGCTCAGCAATCTCTTATCCTTTGAGATTCATTTAATCCAAATTTATCACCCAATCCAGATTCTGGCAACTATTATCTGCCAAATCTCAGGACATTTTCCCTCCTTTCTAAGTAAGTTCAGTTCATGGCTCATAGCTTTCCCTTAAAGCCCAACTCCTCTCATTCTAGCAGACTTTAACATACATATGGATGTGTTCATAAATATCTCAACTGCCAACTTCCTCAGTATACTCACTTTCCATGATCTCTTCCTTCCTTCTATCTGTGTTACACACAGGGATGGTCATACTCTTTATCATAAAATCAGGCAGGGTTCCTTGTTTTCCTGAAATGAGGACTAATTTTTCCTAAAAGACAATGAAGCTATTCCTGCTTCTCTTGATGCAACTTCTGATCACTTAAGGGCTAAAAAGAGTGTCACTCACATGGAGTCTTTGCCGTTTTAAGTTAGTGAATATCTGAAGACCACGTGAATTCCCATCCTCTGCTGACCAGATTTTTTTCCTGATAAAAATTGGGGGCTTTGCCAAAGCACCGAAGTACTAGTATATCCTTGTTAAATCAGGGCAAAGTAAACCTTTTGTTATTGTTGTTAACTGTTCAATAATTTAGGATTGGCTCATTTCAGTCCATCATTGAACTTGAACTAATAGGGTACTGGTGTTGGGACAGTCCCTAATAATCCTGATCTTGTCATCGTCCACAAATGTTATAATTTCATGTTCAGGAAGTCTGATCCTTACCAGATCTTAATCTTCTCTCTAAGTCCATCTATACACTCTCTTCCTTTGCTTATCTTGACCCCTAGGTCAAACAGTTCATCTTTACTTTATTCTTGAATTCCTTGCTGCCTCTTCCTATCACCAATTATCCCTTTATCAAAACCCACCCCTAGATTACTCCTATTATTTATCACCTTTGCTTCTACTCATGAGCTGCTGAATGGAATTTGAGGAAATCATTAAATGATAATTTCCAACTGGTTCCTCCTCACATTTATGGTAGCTTATCTCAACTGGGCCTTCTCTACAGCAATTCCTCCCTAATTGATTCTCCATCCCACTCTTTTTCAACTGTCATTCAGACTTTTTTCCCCCCTCACCTTAAGGTTCCCATACTAGTCCCTTTCCCTACCTTCTTTGCTGAGGATCTTACCACATTCATAACCAAAAGAAATTCAGGACTTTTGCTGATAGCTCCCTCTTCTCCCCTATCCTCATCTTACATATCTCTGACATCATCCGCCACTCTTCTCAGTTTTCTGGTAATAAAGTAGCTCCTTTGTTTGCCAAGACCAACCTTTCATTCCCTCCCCCCCCCCATCCTTTCCAGAAGAGTGCTTCCACCATCTCTCTCACTATCTCTACTCTTCAGTCTCTCTATATCTCCTAGCTCCTTCCCTGTTGTCTACTACCATGCCCAAGTCTCTTTATCCCTGTAAAAGCCCACACTTGATTCTATCATGCCTAACAAAGAGTTTCTCCTATCTCTCTTCCTATTCTCAACTAAAGTCCTTGAGAAATATTAGAGTGAGGCAGTGAATAGAATGCTCAAGCTGACCTGAGTTCAAATCTAATTCAGATATTTAGTAGCTCTGTGACTCTGGACAAGTCATTTCGCTTCTGTTTCCTCAACTGTAAAATGGGGATAATAACTACTTCCATTTCAGGCTTATTGTAAGGCTCAAAGGTGATAATATTTTTTTCATTAGATTTGTAAACTTCTTTGGATGGAGACTCTTTGTTTTTCTTATCTGTATCTCAATGCTTAGCATAGTTTCTTGCACATACTAAATAGGTGTTTAATAGAGATTTATTGCTTCTGGTTCTGACTCCCCAAGTGCTCCCACTTCCTCTCCCCTTCTAAACAATTCCGCTATCTGATTTTTTCCATCATCGTTCAAATTCTCTCTCCAAAGAAATCTGTGATCTTTCAGTTGCTGGATCTGATAACTTCTTCTTGATCCTCATCCTTCTTGACCTCACTGCTTATTTGACACAAGGACCACCTTTTCCTTCTGGATAATTTTTCTTCTCTAGTTTTTGTGACTATTCTCTCTTGATTCTCTTACTCATCTGACTTGTTCTCTTTCTCCTTTGCTAGATCTTTGTCCGTGTCATGTCCCCTAAGTATCTCCCCAAGCCTCTGTCCTAGGCCCCCCTTTTTTGTTCCATAAACTGTTATTTCATTATGTAATTGGTTCACATCAATTCAATTATCATCTATATACACATGATTTCCAGATCTATTTATTCCTTCCGTCTCTCTTCCATGCATGAATCCTGCATCACCAACTACTTTTTGGACCTTTTGAACTGAATATCTGGTAGACATTTCAAACTCGAAACATCCAAAAACACTCTTCCACCCAAGTCATCTCTCTTCTGAATTTTCCTATGACTATCAATAATACTACCGTCCTCCTACTCACCGAGGTTTGCAACCTCAGGGTCATCCTTGACTCCACTCTTTCACTCGTCCTAATTTTCTGTCAGTTGCCAAAAATAGCAATTTCTTACTCTACAGCATTTCTTTCATATAGTCTTTCTTTTCACTCATACAGCCACTACTCTTTTTAAGACCTTAATTTCTTCTTGCCTAAATGATTTCAGTAGTCTTTTAATTGTGCTCTTTGCTTCACATCCTTGTCCAGTTCAATCCATCTTCTACACAAATGGCAAAATGATTTTCCTAAAGTGTAGTTCTTCCTGTACCCCAATCCCCATTCTCAATCCCAGTGTGATCATTGGGCTTAATTGGATCCCTATTACCTCCAGGGTCAGATTTTGAAAAACCTCTTGTTTGGCATTTAAAGCTCTTCAAAATGCTTCCTGCCTTTCCAAGCTTCTTAAATTGTACTCTTCTCCACACACTCTGTGATCCAGCCATATTGGTCTTCTTGCTATTGCTGTCATCCATGATGCTCTATTTTCTGTCTCTGTGTGTTTTCACTGGCTGTTGTGTATGCTTCCAATGCTCTTCCTCCCAACCTCTGACACTAAGAATTCCAAGAAGTTTCATGTATGTTTCTGTTCCATTACTACTGCTTATTTTATTAAAAGACTCAACTCAAGAGCCATCTCTTGCAAGAAAACTTCCTTGGTTCTCTCAGCTGCTAGTGCTATTCACTCTAAGGTTCTATTTCAGCTCTTCTATATTTCTATGTTCTGATTTACATTTTCCCTCATAATATAGTCTCCTTCAAGGCAGGTACTGGCCTTTTTAAAAATTTGTTTTAGTTTGTTTTTAATCTATGGCTTTTAGCTCAATGCTTGACATATATATATATATATATATATAGTAAGTACTTCATAAATACCTGACTAATTGATTGTTACTGCAGAAACTGGGGGTTAGAGAATTGCTGGGAAGTGACTGATCCAAAGAACAGAACAGTAACTAAATGTTTAAAATGGAAAAAAAAAGGTTATTGAGGTGGTTGGCCTGGCTACTCCCAGGTCCTTTCCCTAGTTCTCATTCTGGAATCTCTTGCTTTTGCCCCTGTCACTTTCTTTTTAGACTTACAATATATGAGCTTAAGAAGCATCATCTAATTTTCAAAGGAATAATGGGTGCTTTGTACTATTTGTACCAAGGACAGGGTCCCATACCTGAGGAGAGCATATTGATGTCATTGTCACAGAACATACGGTAAAAATGGCACTATTTGAGAAATAGCCTACAGCAAAATATAAGTTTATTTTATATAGTTAGGTATATAAAAGCTTAAGAAAGTAAATGTGAAAAAATAAATGGACACACTCAGAAAAAAAATAGGAAAATAGACAAAGGGGGACTAGTACCAATAGATAACAGAATGTAGTATAAATTAATAATTATAAACACATGTTTGAAAAGGAAGTGAGACCCCAGAAACAGAACTCAGTGTCATAAAAGAACTCAGTGTTTAAAGATCATTGGCAAAAGTTACTCAGACTATATTTTCTTTCCTTCCTTCCTTCCATCCTTCCTTCCTTCCATCCTTTCTTCCTTCTTTCCTTCCTTTCTTCCTTCATACATATATTTGTGTGTGTGTGTGTGTGTGTGTGTAAACATACATCCACTATCTGACATCTTTGATAATGAAGGACAACAATGATACACACACACATTGAAATGCCATAGGACTAAAAACTATTTTGAATCCACATCTTTCACCTTAAGCCCAGATATATTCTATTTCTTTTCTTTTCTTTTTTTTTTAATTAAAAAAATTTTAAAAATTTTTTTAGCCCAGATATATTCTAGATAATTAATTTAAATATTAAAAAAAACCACCACTAGCTGTGTTCTTCAAAAACAATTGGTGATAGTCAGTAATCAATTACTAAATGACTTCTGTGTACCAGGCCCTATATTTAGTTATGCTGTACGTACAAAGACAGAAACCTGCCTAGAGTTTATAATCCAGGGAAGGGTCTCAATAGGGGTGTGTGTGTGTGTGTGTGTGTGTGTGTGTGTGTGTGTTTGTATGTGTGTGTATGTGTGTGTGTTGTATACATATATGTATGTGTGTACATATATGTATGTGTGTGTATAAGTATATCAAGATAAATAGAAGACATGAGGAAAGTCTCCATATTGTTATTACCCTTTGAGCCAGAGATTTCACAATTGGGAATATGCAATGAAGTTAAAAACAGGGGGAAAAGTCCTTATATTTACCAAAATATTTCTTGTAGCACTTTGTGTAGTAGCAAAAAAAAAAAAAAAAAAAGTAAGGAAATTGGGTGCACATTGATTGGGAAACATCTGAAGAATTTATAGTACATTAATGTAATATGATATTATTCTATAAAAATTGCTATTGATGTTTGAACTTCACACTTGAAGAGAATCAAAATAACAATACCATGTTGGAGTCAGTGTATAGTGTGTCCAATTGTGTCTGATCATACCAATATGAGCTCTAAAGAGGTCATGTACAGATAGTTCATATGACCATTTGAGAAGATGTTTCTAAATGTATATGTCTTCTGAACCACCATAATTTTGTTTTGCTCATAACAGCATAACACCTTCTTTGATGCAAGCATACCATGCTGAACAATCCTTTCTCATGCTGACGATCCTTTGTCACTGTCTCCCATATCACAATGAATACTGCAATTCTTCAGAGAGAATTTTTTTTTGTTCCTTAAAAATTAACAACTATGAAGAATGCTGAGAAACTTGGAAGGATTTGATTTTTATTTGATGCAGAATGAAATTGTTATTGTTGTTCAGCCATTTCAGTCTTGTCTAACTCTTTGTAATGCCAGTTGGGATTTCTTGACAAAGATACTGAAATAGTATGCTTTTCCTTAGCTAGATCATTTTATAGATGAGGAAACTGAGGCACATAGGTTTAAGTAACTCCCAGGGTTACCTGTCTGAGGCCTAATTGGAACTCAGGCCTTCCTGATTCCGGACCAGCATTCTGTCCAAAGCTCTGCCCCGCAGAGTAAAGTAAATTGAAGCAAAAGGACAATTTACATAATAATTACCTTGATGTAAATCAGTAATTGTTAACCTTATTTTGTATCTTGGATCCCTTCGGCTGTCTGGTAAGAATGTTTGTTTTTCATTGGTTTTTGTTTGTTTTGTTTTGTGTCATTTTCTCCAATAGTATTTTATTTTTCCAAATACAAGCAAAGATAGTTTTCAGCCTTCACCTTTTCAAAACAATTGTATTCCAAATTTTTTTTCCCTCTTTCTTCCCCTGCCCCTTTCCCTAGATGATAGCAAGCAGTAACATATAGGTCAAACATGTGCAATTAAAATAATATTTTTGAAAGCATGTAATAAAACATAGAGAATTACAGAGGAAACCAATTGTATTGAAAAACATTAATCAAAATATTAAAAGTTCCAAGTTCATAGACACAGGTTAAAAATCCCTGATATAAATTAAAAAACCCTAAAATACTCTTAAATTATAATGACCATATCTTGGCCTCTGAAAGAAGAAGAGGAAATATATAGGTGGTTGAGGGACTGTGGCTGAATTTGAAATCAAAGCTCTAGGTTTGAATCAATGGTGAGGAACTCTTGTTTTTGTTTGTATATACCTATCATGTGTTTGTCTCTGTGCAAATCTTTTAATTTCTATAAACCTAAGGTCCTTCTATAAACCTAAGATATGTATATTTGTACTTCCAGGAACTTACTATAAGGCTAACCAGAAAAACTAATCATAACCATTAAAATTCCATTAATAAATGTGAAAACAAACAGAAAAAGAGAATCCAACAATAAATCTTTTTTAAAACTTGAAGAAAAACAGCATAATAATTGTCTCGGTTGTGGAGAGATAGGGCATTTTAATCAGTCAAAAAAAGAGAAATCATTAGAATAAAATCCAAATCAAGATAACCTTATGATACCACCTTATACTAGATGGAATGGCAAATATATAAGATATAGTAATAGTGTTGGCAGGGCTGAGGTAAAACAGGTGCTCTGCAGGGTACACATTTTTGGAAAACTTTATGGCATTAAGCAGTGAATCACTAAACTGAACATACTAATTATCCCATTGCTAGAACTCTATTTCAGAAATATCATAAAGGAAAAAAAGATATATAAAGAAAAAATACTTTTTTGTACAAAAGTATTCATAATTGTTCCATTTGTTATGATAGAAAAAATTGGTAAACCTATATATTCAACAATTATGAAATGGCTAAACAAATTTTGGTATGTATATTTAAGAAAATAAAATCATTGATTTAGAGCTGGAAGAAATTAGCAAGTCATTGAATACAAAGTCCCTTTTCACTTTGGAGAATCATTTCTCCCCTTTTATTCTTTTCTCTGAATGGACAGATAATCCTGAAACTTCCATTTTAAGGAAGCACCCAGACCAGTCATAATCTCCATTAGCAAAAGCAGCAGAATTAGAATTTTATATATGTTTCCTATATCCATTTTTAAAAATATGGAATAAGGAAGAAAACAACTCAAAACAGCTGTATTTTGAAAAAGCCTGGAAAAAGACACAGAATAAAAACTTACTTGTGCACTATTCATTTTCTTCCAGCTTTTTAAGGCAGGCAGTTTTGCCTTTTATCTTGAATGCTTATTTGAATGTTATTGTTGATGTTTATGAAGGTTATAATTTAAAAAGCAATTTAAAAATTAATTTCTACTTAGTAGACACCAATTTATTAAGGTAAACATCTCCAACAAAATCAAGTGCTTGTTGCTCTTTCTTCCAAATGGACAAATTTCTTTGTATGGAGGAAAGCTAATTTTCTGACCTCAGGCATCTTTTCTTCAGAGAAATATTGGCATAGAGGCAGAGTAGTAGCTCTTAGATACCTCAAATGGATGTTATAAGAAAAGAGAAAGAAGTATTATGATTAACAAGGTTAATACTTGATCTTATTTAGTCGCTAATTGAAAAGCTGGGAAATGTCAAAACAAATTATTTTAAAAACTGAAAATGTCTATCTTAGAGAAGAGAGGACATAGACTGAATATTGGTCAGCTGAATAGGGGAACACAGAACAAAAGCCTCTTATTTGTTTAGGTTTTGCACTGCCTCATGTATTTATCCATTTTTATGGAATGATCTTTCAATACATTAATATTGAGAGGCATTGTAGTAGAGTGGAAGGGGCACAAGAAGATCTGGATTCACATCTTGCCTTAGACTGTTACTAGCTATATATCTCATTCTGCTCAAATTAATCTACTTAATTCAATGTCATACCAGTCAAACTGCCAAAAAAAATCATTTTATTGAGCTAGAAAAAAATAATCAAATTAATTTGGAAGAAATAAAGATTAAAGAACATCAAAGGAATTAATGGGAAAATAATGCAAAGGAAGGTGGCCTAGCTGTACTAGATGTAAAAGTATGTTATAAAGTGGCAGTCATAAAAAGCATCTGCTACTGGCTAAGAAATGGAATGGTGGATCAGGGGGATAGGTTAGGTACACATGGCACAATAATCAATGATTATAGTAATTTAATATATGTTAAAACTCCAAAATTTCAGCTTCTGGGATAAGAACTTCCTATTTGACAAAAATTGCTGGGAACACTAGAAAATAGTATGTCACAAACATCTCACGTCCCATACCAAAATAAGGTTGAAATGCATACATGAGGTAGGCATAAAGGTGCTGCTGTAAGCAAATTAGGAGAGCAAGGGATGGTTTACCTGTCATATCTGTGAAGAAGGGAAGAACTTATGGCCAAAGAAGAATTAGAGAACATTATAAAATGGAACTGGATACTTTTTTCTTTTATTGTTTTCTATTCCTCTGGTTACACATGTACATTAATTTATACACACACACACACACACACACACACACACACACACACACACACACACATATATATATATATATATCTTTATGAATCATGTTGGGAGAGAAAAAGCAGAACAAAAGAAAAAGAAAAACAGAAGAAAAAAAAAAGTGAGCAGAATACGTGTTGATTTACATTCAGAATCCATAGTTTTCTCTCTGGATGCAGATAGCATTTTGTACCCAAAGTTTATTGGACTTGCTTTGGATCCGATATATAACAGGAAAAATATCAATTGCTCATAGGTAGGCTGAGCTAATGTAATAAAAATGACAATTCTACCTAAATTGGTCTACTTGGTCAGTAGACCAATCAAACTGCCAAAAATTATTTTATAGAACTAGAAAAAATAATATAATTCATCTCGAATAACAAAAGCGCAAGAATATCAAGGGAATTTATGAAAAAAAAATACAAAGGACAGTAGCCTAGCAATAACAGAACTAAAACTATATTATAAAGCAGCAGTCATCAAAACCATTTGGTATTAGCTGGACCAAGTCTTTCATAGTGATCATCTACATAATTTTGCTGTTACTGTATACAATGTATTCCTGGTTTTGCTTATTTCATTCAGCATCAGTTCTTGTAAATCTTTCCAGACCTTCCTAAAATCAGCCTATTCATCATTTTTAATAGAATAGTAATATTTCATTACTTTCATATACGTATGATAAGTTAATCAGCCATTCCTCAGCAAATGGGCATCTATTAATTTTCCCATTCTTTGACACTGCAAAAAGTTGCTACAAACATTTTTGGCCATGGGGGTCCTTTTCCCTCCTTTATGATTTCCTTAGGATACAGACTCAGTAGAAACACTGCTGGATCAAAGAGTATGCACAATTTGATAACCCTTTGGGCAGAGTTCCAAATTGCTCTCCAGCATGGTTGGATCAGTTCACAGCTCCACCAATAATGCATTAGTGTCCCAGTTTTCTCATATCCCCTCCAACTTTTATCATCTTTTCCTATCACTTTAGGCAATCTAAAAGCTGTATAGTGGGACCTCAGAGTTGTTTGAATTTGCATTTCTCTAATCAGTAGTGATTTAGAGCATTTTTTCATATGAGTATAGGTGTCTTTAATTTCTTCATCTGAAAATTGTCTGTTCATATCCTTTGACCATTGATCATTTGGGGAATGACTTGTATTCTTTCAATTTGACACAGTTCCTTATACGTTTTAGAAATGAGCCCTTTATCAGAAACACTGACTGTGAAATTTTTTCCCCAGCTTTGTGCTTTCCTTTTAATCTTGTTTGTGTTGGTTTTCTTCATGCAAAAACTTTTTAATTTAATGTAATCAAAGTTGTCAACAAAGTTTGCCTTTTCATAATATTTTCTAGTTTTTCTTTGGTCCTAAATTCCTCCCTTCTCCAAAGATCTGGTAGGTAAATTATCCTTTGCTCTCTTAGTTTGCTTATGGTATCATTCTTTACACCCAAATCATGTAACCATTTTGACCTTTTTTATTATTATTATAGTTTTTTATTACAAGCTATATACATGGGTAATTTTTCAGCATTGACAGTTGCAAAACCTTTTGTTCCATTTTTTCCCCTCCTTCTCCCCATCCTTTCCCCCAGATGGCAGCTTGACTAATACATGTTAAATATGTTAAAGTATATGTTAAATACAGTATTTCTATATATATCCATACAGTATTTTGCTTTACAAAAAGAATCGGACTTTGAAATAGTGTACAATTGTAACCTGTAAAGGAAATAAAAAATGCAGGTGGACAAAAATAGAGGGATTAGGAATTCTATGTAGTGATTCCTACTCATTTCCCAGAGCTCTTTCTCTGGGTGTAGCTGGTTCAATTCATTACTGCTCCATTGGAACTTATTTGGTTTATCTCATTGTTGAAGAGGGGCACGTCCATCAGAATTGATTATCATATAGTATTGTTGAAGTATATAATGATCTCCTGGTCCTGCTCATTTCACTCAGCATCAGTTCCTGTAAGTTTCTCCAGGCCTCTCTGAAATCCTCCTGCTTGTCTTTTCTTTCAGAACAATAATGTTCCATAATATTCATATACCATAATTTATTCAGCCATTCTCCAATTGATGGGCATCCACTCAGTGTCCAGTTTCTGGACACTACAAAGAGAACTGGCATGAACATTCTTGCACATACAGGTCCCTTTCCCTTCTTTAAAATCTTTGGCAATTGATAAATGGTCAAAGGATATGAACAGACAATTCTCAGATGAAGAAATTAAAACTATTTATAACCATATGAAAATATGCTCCAAATCATTATTAATCAGAGAAATGCAAATTAAGACAACTCTGAGATACCACTACACACCTGTCAGATTGGCTAGAATGACAGGGAAAGATAATGGGGAATGTTGGAGGGGATGTGGGAAAACAGGGACACTGATACATTGTTGGTGGAATTGTGAACACATCCAGCCATTCTGGAGAGCAATTTGGAACTATGCTCAAAAAGTTATCAAACTGCATACCCTTTGATCCAGCAGTGTTTCTACTGGGCTTATACCTCAAAGAGATACTAAAGAAAGGAAAGGGACCTGTATGTGCCAAAATGTTTGTGGCAGCCCTGTTTGTAGTGGCTAGAAGCTGGAAAATGAAAGGATGTCCATCAATTGGAGAATGGTTGAGTAAATTGTGGTATATGAATGTTATGGAATATTATTGTTCTGTAAGGAATGACCAGCAGGATGAATACAGAGAGGACTGGCGAGACTTACATGAACTGATGCTGAATGAAATGAGCAGAACCAGGAGATCATTATATACCTCAACAACGATACTGTTTGAGGATGTATTCTGATGGAAGTGGATCTCTTCGATAAAGAGAGCTTTAATTGATCAAAGATGGACAGAAGCAGCTATACCCAGAGAAAGAACACTGGGAAATGAATATAAACTGCTTGCATTTTTGTTTTTCTTCCCGGGTTATTTATAACTTCTGAATTCAATTCTCCCTGTGCAACAAGAGAACTGTTTGGTTCTGCACACATATAGTGTATCTAGGATATACTGTAACCCATTCAACATGTAAAGAACTGCTTGCCATCTGGGGGAAGGGGTGGAGGGAGGGAGGGGAAAAATTGCAACAGAAGTGAATGCAAGGGATAATGCTGTAAAAAATTACCCTGGCATGCGTTCTATCAATAAAAAGTTATTAAAAATAAATAAATAAAAATAAAATCTCTTTGGGATATAAGCCCAGTAGTAGCACTGCTGGATCAAAGAGTATATACATTTTGATAACTTTTTGAGCATAGTTCCAAATTGCTCTCCAGAATGGCTGGATGTATTCACAATTCCACCAACAATGTAACAGTGTATTTTGACCTTATTTTGATATGGGGTGTACGATGTAGACCGATACCAAATTTCTGACATTATTTTTTAGTTTTCCTAGAAAATTTTGTGAAATAGTGAGTTCTTTTTACTGAAATAGGAGACTTCCTCTCTTTGTTTCTATACATTTAGCTCCATATAAGTGGGGTATCAGGAGCCTACCTCTGCAAGAAGCAGGCTGATGGGAAATGATTAGACTACGATATTTAGAGCTACTCTGAAGAAACCCATGGGTCAACAGTTGGAAAATAAAGATTCTGTTTTAGAGATTTGTCTCTATTAAATTATAGAAATTTGTCATCTTAAATTGCCTCAGTCAGGAGGTGAGAAATGTGGAATTCTAAGAGACTTTAGTGGTCACCTAGTCTAGTATTACAGTTTAAGTGATGTGGCTCAGATTTACAAAAAAAGGTAAGAAGCAGAGGTGGCCTTTGATCCCAGTTTGACTCCAAATTAATATTCTTTTCCACTGCACTATGCTGTCTCAATATAAGAGGTGATATTCATTCTGGAGGAAGTAATCTTTATTAAAATATGTATTGATATTCTGTTTTTATATCACCTTCATTTCCAACTATATCCTTCCTCCTTCCCTTACCCAGTGAGCCCTCCCTTGTAATAAAGAATAAAGAAAGAAATAATAATAATAGTGAATAAAGAATAGAAAAAAAAGAAATTTACCAACATATCAATTGAATCTTATAGTATATGTAATATTCTGCACCTATAATCTCCTACCTCTGGAAAAGAAGGGAGGGAGGTGAATGTTCTCATCTCTTTTTCAGTGCCAAGTCCAGGCATTATAATTACACAATATTTAATATTTTTTGTTCTTTCCTTTTATGCTGTTATAATCATCTTGTCTATTTTGTCAACTTGCTTCATTCTTCATTACTTCATATGTCTTCCCATCTTTCAGAAATACACACATCTTCAAATGAGCTGATTAGTAAAACCGTAATATACCAATAGTCAAATAGACCCATGATTTCATCCATATAGCTATTCTCTTCAACAATACAGTTTACATCCATACATATTTCCACATCCTATATGTTTATCATCCATATCCTTCCGTTCTACCCAATGTGAATGTTTCTCACTTTGTTTTGACATTGCGAGTACTAGCAAGCTGTTTGATTATCTCTCATTTGGGGGGGATTTTTAGGGTTTTTTTCTTTTTTGCTGAGGCAATTGGGATTAAGTGAGTTTCCCAGGGTCACACAGCTAGGAAGTGTCAAGTGTCTGAGGCCGGATTTGAACTCAGGTCCTCCTGAATTCAGGAAATGCTCCATCCACCATGCTACCAAGCTGCCCGTATATCTCATTTTTACCATGTGACCAACTTATTTTTTTAGCTTATAACATCTATCATTAGTGTCTTATCCTTTCTACCTTGAAAACAGCTCTTATATATGTTCTCTTTATTCCCTGCTGGTGCAGGTTCTGATTACCTTCTCTTTGAGTTATTACAATAATATTCTTTTTGCTCTTCCTGCCTCAAGCCTCTCCCCACTCCAATCATACCTCCACTCATCTATCAAAGCTTTCCTAAACCACAGACTTTACTGTGTCATAGTCCTACCCAGTAAACTCCAGTGTTTCTTTGTTATCTACAGTATCAAATGCTCTGTAAATTTTGAGGTCTTTCACAACCTGGTCCCTTCCTAGCTTTCCAGTCTTTTTTATTCTTTACTCCTTTCCATGTACTCAGCAACATAGTAGCAACTGCTTTCATACTGTTTCTCTCAAACAGCATTCCATCTCTTAATTTTTTCAGTGACTGGACCCCATGCCTAAAATGCTCTCTCTCCTAAGTTCTGCATATTAGGTTGGGTTTTCCTTTAGGACTCAGCTAAAATTCAGCCTTCTACCAAAAGCCTTTCTTGGTCCCTTCCCCTACTCCCTGTGCCTCAGTGCAGTCTCTCTGTGCTTACAATTCATTTATTCTTTCATTCATATATATTTTTTGAATAAACATAATTGTTAGCATGTTGTCTCCATTAAAATTGGGCTCCTTGAAGGCAAGGGCTATGTTTTTCTTTCTTTCTTTGTATTCCCAATACTTAGCACAATCCCTGGCATCTAAGAAATACTAAATAAATACTTGATGGCTCACTGACCGTAACAATCTATTTTGCTTTGTAAAAGCTTATGACCACCATCTTTCCATTGGTCCTTGATTTAATTATTTGATTTCTTATGATACTATGATATTTCCAGATTTATGGCCACTTAGCACCATCTAGACACTTTTGCATTCAAAGATAAAACTTTGAAAGAAGTTGAGAGTTTGGGGATCATTGGAAGGACTGTACAGTTGTTAATTATAGTACTGCTTGAGTTCCTGGAACTCAGTTTTCAGTACCAGTTTACACCCATTTTCATCACCTACTAAAGATTCACCTACTGATTGACAAATTTATGTGGCAAAATGTATAGCGAATCAGCCTCTGATCCAACCAAACTGGATTCAAGTCTCACCTCTGATATATACTGGCTGGGTGAGCCTGGACAACTGTTCTAGGACACTCTCTTAAAGTCTATAAATTGTAGCAAAGGTATCAGTTTACATTAATAAAAGGAATTTTCTCATCTGGGAATTTCCTATTCTAATGAAATCATTGATGGAACCCTCTCTCATTAACTCAATGGGCTGTCCATTTAGCTACATGTCATACATAATCTGGTTGATGTGTACTTTTTCCATCTTCATCCATTTTGAATTGGTATTATGAATAAATAGATTTTTTGCATTACTCTAGCTTTTAGTAAGGAGGCTGTACACATCTACAAGCTCAGTGCAATTAATAAAAAGTCAAGTAAGAATAGAAACATTAAGAGATTAACTATCAGTAGGAAATTCTTCTTTTATTTGGACCTTTCACAGAATTATTTCCATGGGCCTAGTAATCATTTTTGGTTAACACGAATCTCAATTTAATTCCATACTTGATATCAGTAATCAATAAACAAAGCTCAGAAAGATATTCCACATTAATGCAATATATAGGTTGATGGTCAGGGATTTTCAGGCAAAAGTGGAAAAAGGAGAGGAAAATTATGTTGAAAAATTATTTAAAGTCAAGGAGTGAAAATTTTCAAAAGCATATATGTTGTTCAGAAGATTCATGCCTGCCTTTTTGAATGCTTTCTTTTAAAAATGACTCAGCAGGTGCTGGATCTGGCAGGTGTTAAACATCATATGAAATTAATTCACAACATTAGAAACAGCAACAACAAGATTATGTGATGATCAACTATGATAGACATGGCTCTTTTCAACAATGAAATGATTCAGGGCAATTCCAATAGGCTTGTGATGAAGACAGCCCTCTGCACCCAGAGAGAGAACTGTGGGGACTGAGGGTGGATCACAACATAGAATTTTCAACTTTTTGTTGTTGTTTGCTTGCTTTTTAATTTCTCTTTTTTTCCCTTTTTAATCTGATTTTTCTTGTGTAGCATGATAAATGTGGAAATATGTTTAGAAGAATTGCACGTGTTTATCATATTGTTGGATTACTTGCTATCTAGGGGACGGAGGAGGAGGAGGAGAGGAAGGGAAAACATTTTTGAACACAAGTTTTCCAAGGCTGAATGTTGGAAATTATCTTTACATGTATTTTGAAAATAAAAAGCTATTATTTAAAAAAAATAAATTAAATCACAAAATCCCAGAGTTGGAAAGGATCTCAGAAATTGTTTGATTCAACCTTTATTTGAAAAAGATCCCCTAGTCAACATGTTTGACTTATGGCCATATAGTCTTTGCTGAAGAACCCTGAAGAGGAAGAATCCCCAGAGTATCACGTTCTACCTCTAAATAGCTCTAATTTTTAGGAAGCTTTCCTTTTTTTTTCTTTTTTCTTTTTTTTTTTTTTAATAAGGCATATTGTTTTTTTGTTTTTTGTTTTTAATTTTTATTTAATAATTACTTTATATTGACACTCGTTTCTGTTCCAATTTTTTTCCCTCCCTCCCTCCACCCCCTCCCCTAGATGGCAAGCAGTCCTTTATATGTTGGATATGTTGCAGTATATCCTAGATACAATATATGTTTGCAGAACCGAACAGTTCTCTTGTTGCATAGAGAGAATTGGATTCAGAAGGTATAAATAACCCGGGAAGAAAAACAAAAATGCAGATAGTTCACATTCGTTTCCCAGTGTTCTTTCTTTGGGTGTAGCTGCTTTTGTCCGTCATTTATCAATTGAAACTCAGGTCTCTTTGTCAAAGAAATCCCCTTCCATCAAAATATGTCCTCATACAATATCGTTGTCGAAGTGTATAATGATCTCCTGGTTCTGCTCATTTCACTTAGCATCAGTTCATGTAAGTCTCGCCAGTCCTCTCTGTATTCATCCTGCTGGTCATTTCTTACAGAACAATAATATTCCATAACATTCATATACCATAATTTACCCAGCCATTTTCCAATGGATGGGCATCCATTCATTTTCCAGTTTCTAGCCACTACAAACAGGGCTGCTACAAACATTTTGGCACATACATGTCCCTTTCCCTTCTTTAGTATTTCTTTGGGATATAAGCCCAATAGAAACACTGCTGGATCAAAGGGTATGCACAATTTGATAATTTTTTGGGCATAATTCCAGATTGCTCTCCAGAATGGTTGGATTCGTTCACAACTCCACCAACAATGCAATAGTGTCCCAGTTTTCCCGCATCCCCTCCAACATTCATCATTATTTTTTCCTGTCATCTTAGCCAATCTGACAGGTGTGTAGTGGTATCTCAGAGTTGTCTTAATTTGCATTTCTCTGATCAATAATGATTTGGAACACTCTTTCATATGAGTGGTAATAGTTTCAATTTCATCCTCTGAAAATTGTCTGTTCATATCCTTTGACCATTTATCAATTGGAGAATGGCTTGATTTCTTATAAATTTGAGTCAGTTCTCTATATATTTTGGAAATGAGGCCTTTATCAGAACTTTTAACTGTGAAAATGTTTTCCCAGTTTGTTGCTTCCCTTCTAATCTTGTTTGCATTAGTTTTATTTGTACAAAGGCTTTTTAATTTGATGTAATCGAAATTTTCTATTTTGTGATCAGTAATGGTCTCTAGTTCATCTTTGGTCACAAATTTCTTTCTCCTCCACAAGTCTGAGAGATAAACTATTCTATGTTCCTCTAATTTATTTATAATCTCGTTCTTTATGCCTAGGTCATAGACCCATTTTGATCTTATCTTGGTATAGGGTGTTAAGTGTGGGTCCATGCCTAATTTCTGCCATACTAATTTCCAATTATCCCAGCAGTTTTTATCAAATAATGAATTCTTTACCCAGAAGTTAGGGGCTTTGGGTTTGTCAAACACTAGATTGCTATAATTGACTATTCTGTCTTGTGAACCTAGCCTTTTCCACTGATCCACTAATCTATTTCTTAGCCAATACCAAATGGTTTTGGTGACTGCTGCTTTATAATATAATTTTAGATCAGGTACAGCTAGGCCACCTTCATTTGATTTTTTTTTCATTAATTCCCTTGAGATTCTCGACTTTTTATTGTTCCATATGAATTTTGTTGTTATTTTTTCTAGATCAATAAAATATTTTCTTGGAAGTCTGATTGGTATAGCACTAAATAAATAGATTAGTTTAGGGAGTATTGTCATCTTTATTATGTTCGCTCGGCCGATCCAAGAGCACTTAATATTTTTCCAATTATTTAAGTCTGACTTTATTTGTGTGGAGACTTTTTTATAATTTTGCTCATATAATTCCTGACTTTCCTTTGGTAGATAGATTCCCAAATATTTTATGGTATCAACAGTTATTCTGAATGGAATTTCTCTTTGTATCTCTTGCTGTTGGGTTTTGTTGGTGATGTATAAAAATGCTGAGGATTTATGGGGATTTATTTTGTAGCCAGCTACTTTGCTAAAATTATGAATTATTTCCAATAGCTTTTTAGTAGAATCTCTGGGGTTCTCTAGGTATACCATCATATCATCTGCAAAGAGTGATAGTTTGGTTTCCTCATTGCCTACTCTAATTCCTTTAATTTCTTTCTCGACTCTTATTACCGAGGCTAGTGTTTCTAATACGATATTAAATAATAATGGTGATAGTGGGCAACCTTGCTTCACTCCAGATCTTACTGGGAAAGGTTCCAGTTTTTCCCCATTGCATATGATGCTTACTGATGGTTTTAAATATATGCTCCTGACTATTTTAAGGAAAAGTCCATTTATTCCTATGCTCTCAAGTGTTTTTATTAGGAATGGATGTTGGATTTTATCAAATGCTTTTTCTGCATCTATTGAGATGATCATATGGTTTTTGTTTGTTTGGTTATTGATATAGTCAATTATGCTAATAGTTTTCCTAATATTGAACCAGCCCTGCATTCCTGGTATAAATCCTACTTGGTCATAGTGTAGTATCCTGGTGATGATTTTCTGTAATCTTTTTGCTAATATTTTATTTAAGATTTTAGCATCAATATTCATTAGGGAGATTGGTCTATAATTTTCTTTCTCTGTTTTCAGCCTACCTGGTTTAGGTATCAGTACCATGTCTGTGTCATAAAAGGAGTTTGGTAGGACTCCTTCAATCCCTATTTTTTCAAATAGTTTATATAACATTGGAATTAATTGTTCTTTAAATGTTTGGTAGAATTCACATGTAAATCCATCTGGTCCTGGGGATTTTTTCTTAGGGAGTTGATTGATAGTTTGTTCTATTTCTTTTTCTGAGATGGGACTGTTTAGGATATTTACTTCTTCCTCTGTTAGTTTGGGCAAGCTATATTTTTGGAGGTATTTTTCTATTTCATTTAAGTTGTCGAATTTATTGGCATAAAGTTGGGCAAAGTAACTCCTAATTATTGCTCTAATTTCCTCTTCGTTAGTGGCGAGTTCTCCCTTTTCATTTTTAAGACTAACAATTTGATTTTCCTCTTTCCTTTTTTTAATCAGATTTACTAAGGGTTTGTCTATTTTGTTGGTTTTTTCATAGAACCAACTCTTAGTTTTATTAATCAATTCAATAGTTTTTTTACTTTCAATTTTATTGATCTCACCTTTTATTTTTAGAATTTCAAGTTTATTGTTTGACTGGGGGTTTTTAATTTGTTCCTTTTCTAGCATTTTTAATTGCAAACCCAATTCTTCTCTTTCTCTATTTTATACAAATAGGCCTCTAGAGATATGAAATTTCCCCTTATTACCGCTTTGGCTGCATCCCATACATTTTGGTATGATGTCTCATTATTATCGTTTTCTTGGGTGAAGTTATTAATTATGTCTATGATTTGCTGTTTCACCCAATCATTCTTTAGTATGAGATTATTTAGTTTCCAATTATTTTTTGGTCTACTTCCCCCTGGTTTTTTGTTGAATGTAATTTTCATTGCATTGTGGTCTGAAAAGGATGCATTTACTATTTCTGCCTTACTGCATTTGAGTTTGAGGTTTTTATGTCCTAATATATGGTCAATTTTTGTATAGGTTCCATGAACTGCTGAAAAGAAAGTGTATTCCTTTCTGTCTCCATTACATTTTCTCCAGAGATCTATCATATCTAACTTTTCTAGTATTCTATTTACCTCTTTGACTTCTTTCTTATTTATTTTGTGGTTTGATTTATCTAATTCTGAGAGTGCAAGGTTAAGATCTCCCACTATTATAGTTTTACTGTCTATTTCTTCTTGGAGCTCTCTTAGTTTCTCTTTTAAGAATTTAGATGCTACCCCACTTGGTGCATATGTGTTTAATATAGATAGTGCTTCATTATCCATGCTACCCTTTAGCAAGATATAGTGTCCTTCCTTATCTTTTTTAATTAGGTCAATTTTTGCTTTAGCTTGATCTGAGATCAGGATGGCTACCCCTGCTTTTTTGACTTCACCTGAAGCATAGTAGATTTTGCTCCAACCTTTTACCTTTAACCTGCATGTATCTCCCCGCTTCAGGTGTGTTTCCTGTAAACAACATATTGTAGGATTCTGGCTTTTAATCCATTCTGCTAACCGCTTCCTCTTTATGGGGGAGTTTACCCCATTCACATTTATGGTTAGAATGACCAATTCTGTATTACTTGCCATCTTGTTAACCCCGGTTTATGCTTTTCTCCCTTCTTTCCCCTTTCCCCCCCTTCCCAGTATTAAGCTTGTGAGCACCACTTGCTTCTCACAGCCTTCCCTTTTTAGTATCCCTCCCCCCGCCTTAGAGTTCCTCCCCCTATCTTACCCCTTTCCCTCCCAGTTCCCGTATTCCCTTCCCCTTAGCTTATTCCTTCCCTTTTCACTTTTCCCTTCTCACTTTTCAATGAGGTGGGAGAAGTTTTACCATAGATTGAATATGTCTTAAGATTTTTCACTTAAAGCCAATTCTGAAGGCAGTAAGATACCCACTATATTCATCCCCCTCCATTCTTTCTCTCAGATATAATAGGTTTCCTATGCCTCTTCATGAGATGTACTACCCCCACTTTACCCTTTTTCTGATACAATGTCCTTTCCACATCAATTTCTAGAACAAGGTATACATGTATTCTTTATACATCTATATAGTCAAAATATAGTTCCCAAGATTAATCTTTACCTTTTTAGATTTCTCTTGAGTTCTATATTTGTAGATCAAACTTTTTGTTAAGTTCTGGTTTTTTCATCAGAAATAGATGAAATTCGCTTACTTCGTTGAATGTCCATCTTCTTCCCTGGAAAAAGATGCTCATTCTCGCTGGGTAAGTTATTTTTGGTTGCATACCAAGTTCCTTAGCCTTTCGGAATATCATATTCCAGGCCCTTCGATCTTTTAATGTGGATGCTGCCAGATCCTGGGTGATCCTTATTGTGGCTCCTTGATACTTGAATTGGGTTTTTCTAGCCGCTTGCAATATTTTTTCCTTCATCTGAGGGTTCTGGCATTTGGCCACTATATTCCTTGGTGTTTTGATTTTAGGATCCCTTTCAGTGGGTGATCGATGAATCCTTTCAATGTTTATTTTTTCCTCTGTTCCTATGACTTCTGGGCAGTTCTCTTTGATAATTTCCTGGAAAATAGTGTCCAGGCTCTTTTTTTCATCATGTTTTTCTGGGAGTCCAATGATTCTCAGATTGTCTCTCCTGGATCTGTTTTCCAGGTCTGTTGTCTTCCCCAGAAGGTATTTCACATTTTTCTCCATTGTTTGATTTTTTTGGATTTGCTTGACTGATTCTTCTTGTCTCCTCGAGTCATTCAATTCCACTTGTTCAAGTCTGATTTTCAGTGAAGTGTTCTCTTCACTCACTTTTTTAAAATCTTTTTCTAATTGTCCAATTGAGTTCTTTTGTTCTGTGGAATTTTTTTCCATTTCGCCAATTTTGTTTTCCAGTTCACCAATCCTATTTTTCAAGGATTTTACTTCTTTATCCACTCTCTCTTTAACTTTCTCCAGGCTCTTTTGCCAAGCCTCCCTTTCCTTTTCCCAAGCTTCCCTCTCCTTTTGCCAAGCCTCACTCTGCTTTCCCCATTTTTCTTCTAGCTCCCTTGTGAGAGCCTTTTTAATCACTTCTATGAGGTTCATCTGTGCTGAGGAACAGATGGTCTCCTCCTTTGGGGATTCACCTGGGGACTGCCTGTTTTTAGTCTCCTCAGGATTTAGAGTCTGCTCTCTATCTGTATAGAAGCTGTCAAGGGTTAAAGTCCTCTTCAGCTTCTTGCTCATTCTGTCTATTAATCAGAGACAAACTACCAAAGAAAAACAGAAAAAACTGGAGTCTTTCTTTGGGGGAGGGGTTGGGTATGTTATCGAGCTTCCTCTACAGACTGCAGGGGGCAGCAGTGAGGCACTAGCAGGACTGTGCTGCGCCTGCGCTCTGAGATCCCAGAGCGTGCTGAGTCACTGTGGGGGGGGGGGGGGGAAGGGGGGGACGGCCAGGTCCCGAGAGACTCCAGCTGTTTGGGGTTGTATTCTTCAGCCCCGGTGTTTTTAGCTTCTCTGCTGGGCTGCTGACTTGCTGCTGGAGCAAAGTATCCAAACCTGTAGCGAAGCTCTCCCCGCAGAGACGGCTGCGATCACTCCCCACCCCCTCTCCAGTCTGCTCCCGTGCTCTCACTGCTGCTGCCCTCAGCCTGCGCCCGATCTAAAACTGCCCCAGCCCTCCAGTAAAGACAGACCTTTCTTGGCGGATCTCAAGGATGGCTTCTCTTGGTAACTATATGTGGGTTTTTTTCAGTCAAGCATTGATTCAGAGGCTTGTAATGAAGTGGATATTGAGAGAAAGCGTGGAGCTTATGCAGTTGTGAGCCTCCTCTCCGCCATCTTAACCGGAAGTCCGGAAGCTTTCCTTAGCATTAGCCCAAATATACTTTTCTTCTGTTTCCACTCATTGTTCCTAGTTCTGCCTGAGGCAAAGTGGGTTAGATTCCATATAAGAGTACTTTAAATACTTGAAGACAGATATAATATCACATTCCCCCCCACTCCCACATCTTACTTTCTCTAAGATAAACTATCTATTTCTTCAGTCCTTGTATGACATGGTCTTAAGGCCCTTTATTATATTGGTCAGCCTTCTCTAGACACTTTTCACATTTTCATGGTCATTCCTAAAATGTAGTTTGTAGAACTGAACATAATAATCCAAGTGTGGTGTGATCCGGATAGAATGCAAGAGAATGATCACTTCCAGAATGATCTAGACACCATCTCTCTCTTATTACAACTCAAAATTGCATTACTTTTAGTTTTATTTACTGCTGAACTTGAAGTTTACTAATACCATTAGATCCTTTTTTAGATGAACAACTATCTCCTATTTTCCACTTAAGAAACTGATTTTTTTGAATACCAAGCATCAGATTTTATGTTTATCTCTATTAAATTTCATTTTATCAGATCTGGCCAAATGCTTTAATATAGTCAGATAATTTGGAAATGACTAAGTAATGAGAAATTACTAATGATCTAATTATATGCCCATCAGTTGGTAAACAGCTGAACAAATTGCAGTATATCAATGTTTTTTGTTTTGTTTTTTGCTGAGGCAATTGGAGTTAAGTGACTTGCCCAGGGTCACACAGCCAGGAAATGTTAATATTGAATATCAATATAATGGAATACTGTTGTTCTATAAAAAATGATGAACAGGCAGATATCAGAAAAACTTGGACAGTTTTACATCCTGAGTGAATTGAGCAGAACCAAATATCATTGTGTATGATAACAGCAACATTGTGCAATGTTTAACTGTAATAGGCTTAGATCTCTCAGCAATGCAGTGATTTAAGACAATTCCCAAATATTTGTGATGGAAAATGCTATTTTCATCCAGAGAAAGAACTGTGGAATCTGAATATAGATGAAAGCAAACTGTTTTCACTTTTTTTTGTTTTTTTCCATGGTTTTCCCTTTTGAGCTCACTCTTCTTTCACAACATGGCTAATGTGGAAATATGTTTAATATGACTTATTTATATAACTTATATCAGATTGCTTGCTGTCTTGGGAAGGGGGTGGAGAGGGAGGGAGGGAAGGAGAAAAATTTGAAATTCAAAATTTTATGAAAATGAATATTGAAAACTACCTTCACATGTAATTGGAAAAATAAAATGAATACCATTAAAAAAAACTATAGGCTTTTGGGTTACTTTATTTTTTTATACAATAGTATCTAGTTATTTTGTAAAAGAAAAATAAAAAAATAGGGAAAAACCAAAGAAAGAAAAACAAACAAACAAAAACATGAAAATAGTATGTTTTTATCCTCATTAAGTTTCCATAGTTCTCTCTCTCTGTATGCAGATGGCATTTTCTACAACTATTGTACATGTTCTACAACTATTGCAACTATTTGTACATGTAGTTAGCTCAGTGGCTAGTAGTAAAAGAGGGAAGAGGGAAGGAATAAGTATTTATTAAGCACCTGCTGTATATTAGTTACTGAGCTTTGTGTTTACAAATATCTCATTTGATGAAAAGTTGAAGTGACCCATAAATTAGAAGAGATAAAGATGAGATGTAGTCAAGAAAGCTTCAATCAAACTAAGCTGTTGACTGAAAAGTGATAAAATGAATAAAACCAAAAGCATTCACTTTGTTAACATTTTTAAAGGTTTTTATTGCACATAATAGCAGTAGTAATCATAATGGTGATATATAGTACATTATGATTTAAAGATGATTTATGCCTTAATCATGTAATGAAAACAGGGGATAACATATCAGACAAAAATCAGCAATGCACAGTTTTCTGTGCAATATTAAAAGAACCACAACTAGACATCCACTGCATTACATAGATTTCCTATGGAATATTTGTGAAAGATCACAAATGATCCTTCCTTCATAGTTACACATGGATGGGTTAGAATCCACAGTGATAGAACAAATACCTTTATTATTGAGATCACCAAGTCACCTAAGTTTTGAAGAAAGGCCACTTGTGATAAGAGGTTATTGAACTCAGTTGGATAGTGTGGGAAGAGTTAGGAAGAGTTTATCTCTAGTTTACTGAAGTCAGTTATTTCTGGAAATAACTCTCTCTCCTCTAATTATTCATTAACATTAATGCTAAATAAGATATACATGTGTATTTGTGGTGTGTATACACATACTCATATGTATATATACATATATACATACACATAACATATACACACGTCTATTTGTGTATATATGTATATGTAGTTCAACTTTTCTTAATGATTCTGGTATTTTTCTCATACTTTTGTCTTTTTTCAGTGTTTTCAACTCTAATTGCAATAGTCTACCCTTATTTATTTGAATAATGACATAGCTTTTTATTTATTTAATACTATACTTTGCATTATTGTTTGGATTTGCATCAGGGCTGAATGAACTGGATCTCCTTGAACTGAGACCCATTTCCTTGGTTTGTTTTTTTCTCAACCATTTCAACATTCCCAGATTGGATATGTCATTTCCATCTTTGATCAGTGAATGGTTTAAATCTTAAATAAGTTCAGTTCACTCACATTCACCATCTTCCAAATTTTGTACAACTCCTTTAGGATGGAAACATTCCAGGCCAGAGTTATTACTTTTGGTGATGTGTATGTTGATATTGAAGTAGGATTTCTGGATATTTTAAGTGGAGAACAGCATTCTCTACATACCATTGATAAAAAAAGAACCTCCAGATATGTCTGAATACCTGCATCTGGATGTCATTTGGATAAACACATACTTGAGTCTAGATAGAGTAAGGGAATCCCCTGCTACTTGAATAGATTTATACCCGAGAAGCTTTTCTCATGAATTGTCTACTTACCAAAGAAACAGCCTCCATAAAGCAGACACCAGCTATATTGCAGTACCTTCCAGATAGCAGCCACTTGCTTCCATTGGATAAAAGGAAAATTCAAAATGGTAACCCCACAGAAAAATTTTTATTGTTAAGCTAATGGATGTCCCTTAAGCTTTTGTCATTTGGATAGTATAAGGGCTATAAAGGACTCTAAAGGACATGCCAGACTTTTGAGATATTGCCTCTTTTAAGGACTCATATACCCCAGCTGGAAGACCCCCCCTAGACTGTTTTTCAGTTTTATCTGCAGGGTTTTTTCCAAATATATCTTGCTCCAGTAGTTGGAATATTTGGACTTCTCAAACATGAGGTTCTTGTGTTCATTTGTTTTTATTTGTTGTGAACTGAATCTATTCCATTGTTTGACTTCCCTATTTCTTTGCCAGTACCAAAATGTTTTGATAACTCATGCTCTAGAGTATATGTAGGTTGACACAGAGTACTGTTAGACCCCTTTCCTTACCACTAAAATAATACATAATTGTTATTTGCCATTTGAAAATAGCTTGTCTCAGAGAGTCTTATGCTAAGACAGCCCTTTAAGCAACTGTGGTCCTACTTCATTCAGTTATGTTGGCACTGCTTTGAGCCCCAGCATTTTCTATTTTCATTCATTACACTTTATTCTCCCTCCCCAAGCAAAACAAGTTTAATCCAAATATAATTCTTCTTCAACATTAGATCCTTCAAATACTTGAACACAGCTGTTATGTCTTTCATGAGTTTCCCTTTTAGGCTGAAATGGTCACTAGGTCTTTTTCTAATTTATTTTTTTTCTTTTTGAATTTAATCTCCCCCCAAATTTTCCATGTAATTAGCACAACACAATAAGAGAATTGTATGTGAAACTATGAATCTCCATTTTATGCTGCTTGGTTTTTTAAATATATAATAAATTCTACAAATTTCAAATTTTTCCTGTTTGTTTCCTTCTGAATTTCTTTCAGTTTGCTTTATTTTTAAAAAAAATTTCAGTGGACTTCTTTTTACATCAGTACTCTTAGCCCTCCCTTCTTTCTCCTCAGTCTCATTATATTTCAAAAATGAAGAGAAAAGGAAAACAAACAACCTTTAAAAAAAAAAAAAACAACAAACAAGCAGTCCATCCAAATGAATCAACAGTCGACTTGCCCAGACATGTATATTTTTTCTGCATCTTGTGTTCATCACTTCTTTGTCAGGAGGTAGATAACATGATGAAACCATCTTGGGTATCCAGAGATATGATTGGTCATTGCACTGCTCAGCGTTCTCAAGTCTTTGAAAGTGATTTTGCTTTCTAGTTTTGGTGTCCTTGTATAAATTGTTTACCTACTTTTGCTTACTTTGTTCTGTACCAGTTCATACTACCTAGTATCCTCTGAAGTCATTTTTTTCATCATTTGAGCCCAATAATATTTCATTACATTCCTTTGCCACATTTTTTTTTCAATCATCCCTCAGTTTTTGGCATTCCTTAGATTGTTGTTATTTGTTTTTCCCCCCTCCCCCTCTGCTTAATCCCTTTTTTTAGGATCAAGAAATTTGTTTTCTTTGTGAATATTCACTCCTTGGAATTATCCTCTCTCTTAATCACCACCTTCCAGTCCATAAAGAATTTTTATTTCCCTGTTAAGTTTGAGGTATTCTTTTTTTAAAAAATAGTCTCCCCCCAATTACATGTCAAGACAGTTTTTAGCATTCATTTTTACAAGATTTTGAGTTCCTATTTCTTTTTCTTCCTCCCCTCCCGTCTTCCAAAAATGGTAGGCAATTTGATATAGGTTATACATGTGGTATCATAAAACATATTTCCATATTAGTCACAGTTGTGAAAGAAGAAACAGATCAAAACCAAAAAAGAAAAAAAAAACCATGAAAGAGAATAAAGTAAGTGGAAAAATTATGCTTTTATCAGCGTTCAGAGTTCATCAGTTCTTTATCTGAATGTGGATAGCATTTTCTTTCCCGAGTCCTTTGGACTTGTCTTGTAGCATTGTGTTGCTGAGAAAACCTAAGTCATTCATAGTTGATCATTGCACAATGTTGCTAAAGTTGTGTATGTTGGTTTCCAGATTCTGCTCATTTGACCTTGCATCAGTTCATACAAGTCTCCCCAGGTTTTTCTGAAATCTGCCTGTTCATTATTTCTTATTGGACAATAGTATTCCATTATATTCATATACCACAACTTGTTTAGCCATTTTCTAATTGATGGATGCCCCCTTAATTTCCAATATTTTGCCACCATGAAAAGGGCTACCACAAATATGTTTGTGTATATAGGTCCTCTTCTCTTTTTTATGATCTCTTTGGGATATAGACCTAGTAGTGTTTTGCTGGATCAAAGGGTATGCACAGTTTTATAACCCTTTGGACATAGTTCCAAATTGTTCTCCAGAATGCTTGGATCAGTTCATAAGTTCACCCAGTAGTACATTAGAGTCCCAGTTTTTTTCACATCCTCTCCAACATTTGTCATTTTCCTTTTTTGTCATATTAGCTAATCTTATAGGTATGTGGTGGCACCTCAGAGTAGTTTTAATTTGCATTTCTGTAATCAAAAGTGATTTAGAGGATTTCTTCATATCCCTATAGAAAGCTTTGATTTCTTCATCTGAAGACTGCCTGTTCATATCCTGTGACCATTTGTCAATTGGGGAAGAGCTTATATTCTTATAAATTTGACTCAATTGTCAATATATTTGCTAAATGAGGCCTTTATCAGAGATGTCTATCCTAAAGGTTGTTTCTCAGCTTTCTGCTTTCCTTCTACTCTTGGTTGCATTGGTTTTGTTTGTGCAAAAGCTTTTTGATTTAATATAATCAAAATTATCTATTTTACGTCTTGTTATGTTTGTTTTCTATTTGTTGTTTGGTTATGAACCTGTAATTCACTTGACTTCTCCTTTAAAAATTTAGATGCCATATTACTTGGTGCATATATGTTTAGTATTGATATTACTTCCATGTCTACAGTACCTTATAGCAGGACATAGTTTCCTTTCTTATCTCTTTTAATTAGGTCTCTTTTGCTTTTGCCTTGTCTGAGATCTAGATTGCTTGCTTCCCCTGCTTTTTTTATTTCAGCTAAATCATAAGAGATTCTACTCTAGACCCTTACTTTTGCTTTCTATGTATCTCTCTGCTTCAAGTGTATTTCTTGTAAACAACATATTGTGGAATTCTGCTCTCTGCTTTCATTTTATGGGAAAGTTCATCCCATTCACATTCACGATTATGAATACTGTATATTTCTCCTATTTCTCCTCTCTTTCCTTTTACTCTTTCTCTCCTCAACAGTGTTTTACTTCTGTCTGTCTCCCCTTGTCTGCCCTCTCTTCTGTCAGTCCCTTTTCCATTCCTTTTACTTAATCTCCTTCCCTCCTACCTTGCTGTCAGATAAGATAGATTTCTACATTCAACTGCTTGTGTATATTATTTCCTCTGAGTCAATACTTATGAAAACAAGGTTTCTTTCCCTCCACTGTAATAGGTTATTCATTTCTCTTCATTTGAAATAATTTACCCCATTCTGATTCCATTCCTTCCGCATCCAGTGTACTCTTCTTAGTGTATTTATTAGTGTGCTTAGTGTAGTAATCCTTAATTATTCTTATGTCATTTCCTCAAATTCACCTTATACCTTATACTTTCTAGTTATACCATTAGTGGTACAATTTTTAAAAATTACATGTACTATCTTCCCATGTAGGGATGTAAACAGTTCCTTTAAATCCCTATGTTTTCTTTCCCTTTTCCCTTTGACTAGACATTTAGCTAAGGAAAATGCCAATGAGGTTTGCAAAAGAATTATACGGGGGCTAGACAAAGATGTTCCCTTAGAGGAGATCATAAGACGCTGTGCCACAGTGGGCACAAATGCTTATTATGCCCAGACTATGATGAACATGGAAAGACAGGGTGCCTCTTGGCAAAGGAATTCTAGAGAAACTCGTAGATGTTTTCAGTGTGGAAAAGTTGGACATTTGAGAGCTCATTGTAAATATGGAGATAGAATGAGAAGACAGGGTGAGAGAATAAAACCCAAAACCCCATGTCCAAAATGCAACTGAGGCTTTCACTGGGCCTCTGATTGTAGATTGACCCAGAGAAATGAGAGGCAGGGCATAGGCCCAAAGTATCAATCCAAAAACAGATGGGGCATGATAGCAGCTGAGGTTACACCCAGAGAGACTTTAGAAATTCAGGACTCTGATGTCATCAACCAACAGAAAAGCAATCAGGATTACAGTTTGGGAGAATATAGATTTTTTAACCCAACTGGGCAATATCCAGTGCAAACAGCTCCAATATAATTACCAGATGATGAGGAGAAATCCCCAAAGTGGTAAATAGGTGTTTTGAGCTTGAAACCCTTTTATTTCATTGACCATTTTCCCCTTGAAGTATTATGCTTAATTTTGCAAGTAGGTGATTCTTGGTTGTAGTCCTAGATCCTTTACTTTCCAGAATATCCTGTTCCATGACCCCTGAAAGTTTGATGTAGTCTTACAACAAACTGGGGGAATGGCAGGGAAAGGAAGTTGTGTATGTCTGTATCTTTGTGTGTATTCAATTCTCCTTTTTATGTTTCAAATAAGAGTCAGGCTCATCTGATAACTACTCCTTTCATTCCTTCTTCTTTGTGTACTCTTCTTCTCATGTGCCTCAAATATAAGAAATAGCAAATTCTAAGCTTCTCCTTTCTACATCAGTGTATTTCTTTTACTCTCCTTTATGTTTTTCTCTTAAAATTCTCAGAACAGAACTAATTTTCTCCTAAGACCTTTTTTTAAAATTTTTTACTCCTTCAGTTCTTTTTTTTTAAGACATTAAGGTCCTGAAAGGACTTGTTTCTACTTTCTCTAGCACTAGACCATCACATAACCTCTTCTATTGACTTCAATAATTTTCTTTCCTAAGTTTCTTTTGACTCTTGAATTTGAATTTTAGAGTTCCTACTCACCTCTTGTACTTGAAAATCTTCTGTATGATTTCTCTAAACTCCTCCCTTCCCCCATAGGATTATACTCTGCTCTGAAGGATAAGTTATTCTTGGTATAAGTCTATTGCTTACCTTTTATAATATTGTATTTCATGATTTCTCATTTTTAATAAAAGCTTATAGGTTTTGTGACTTATGATCATGATTGTGATTCTTTGGTACATGAATTGATTCTTCCTGGATGAGTGTAGCATTGTTTTCTTTGATGTAGAAGTTTGGGGTTTCAGCTATGGCATTTTTTGGAATTTTTCCTTTTTTAGGTTCCTTTCAGGAAGTAATCAGAGGATTTTTGAGTCAATGAAAGTTGATGATATCACAAGCAAAATTATAGAGAAAGAGAAAAGAAGGGGATCTGAGAGAGAGAGAGAGAGTGCTTTAGAGACACCCATGGTTGGTGGATATAGGCCATATAAAGAGCTAGCAAAAAAGATTGAAGAGGGAGCAGACCCTCGGAAGAAAATCATGAAAGCAGTGTCATGGGAACCTAGAGAGAAAAAGATGATTGACAGTGCCAAAAGCCACAGGGAGGTCAAAGAAATGAGAATTAGGGGGGAAAAGCCATTCGATTTGTCATTTAAGAGCTCATTGGTAAATTTGGAGAGAGAAATTTCAGCTGAATGAAAAGATCAGAAGCCAGACTGTAGAGAATCTAGAAAAATGTTAGAGAGGAGGAATTAGAAACAGTCATTGTCAATGGTTCTTTGGATTCCACTTGCATGTTTTAACTATCTCATAGGCTCCATGAAGAATAAATCATTTTTGCAGGTATTTGACAAATCCAGTGCCATATACTTGATGCTGACTTTTATTGTTGCTTTGTAAAGTAAGAGCTATATATTCCAAACGTATTTCTGTAATTTTAAATCTGTTAATAGTGTACTCTTAAAAAAAACTATCAATCTTCCTGTATTTTTTATGAGAAACAATAAAACTTTCTGTAGCTGCCTTGGGGTGATGAGCCTTGTGTTGTGCTCACATTACATGGATTTTGGTTTGTACACCTTCTTGATCCATCATCAGTTTTACAAAGCCAATGGGTTACATTAAGATTTATATGTAGAGGTGGTACGTATTCTAAATGTCTTTTTCCCATTTAGCTTTCACTACATAATGCCAGTCAGTCTCTTAATATTAGAATGACTAAGCTTCAATTTATACAAAAATATTTAATTTAATGACAATTTTATTTTGAAGTAAATATTTTTATTTTGCTATCTCTATTTTCTTTGCCTTATGGTTAAAAAAAGATCTATTACAATTGATCCAGATTGGTCCTTTGAGGTATTCTCAAATTTAGGTCCTTCTGTGACAGAGCCATGATGACAGAGTAAAGACTACGACCCCACTGAACTCTCCCAACATTCTCCTCCAAACAACTTTAAAATAACTCCTCAAATCAAAGTTTGGAGCAGCAGAACCAACAAAAGTTCAGACTAAGACATTTTTCCTAGGGAATTTAGTAAATTTAGGAAATTGGTAGGAGAGATCTATGACATTGGGTTGGGGACTATCTGGAGCACATGTGACTGCAACATGAATTGTGGGCTTTGGAGATAGTCATAGCAGCAGTGGCAGCAGAAGCTTCAGGAGCTTTCAGTACAGGGACAGTAAGGAGGTAGGATAACTGGTCAGAGATTTTGGGGTACCCTTTTCTGGCACTGGGTGCATTTTTCTCTAATTGGCAGCTTTATTGCCCATGTGCAGTTCTGGGCTGCAGTTTCAGGGCAGAGAGGGGCACTTTTCATTCTTTATAAGGGAGCAGGGATCCTGGTCACAGTTCCAAGGCAGAAAAGAACACTAGCATTTGTGACTGTAGTAAAGCAGGGAACCTAATCATAGTTCCAGGGCCAAAAAGAGGTCTAGTGCTTGCAGATACAGGGGAGAAGAGGCCCTTCTCAAGATAAAGACCAGAGCAGGAGAGCAGTGACCAAACCTCCCCGTGGATCATATTATCTTGGAAGTGCTGAAAACTTGCAGATTCTCCAGGACTAGCTTTGAAAACAGCAGTACAAAAAAAGCCTAAAACTTGGAACAGTGTCTCTCCACCCCCAGGTGAACAGAACCCAACTTTTACCTAAAGCTCGAAGTGAAGAAATAGACTGGGAAAATGAGGAAATAACAAAGAACTTGACCTAAAAAAAAGCTAGTATGATGGTAGCAAAGACCATGACATTGACTCAGAAGAAGGAAATAATGTTTAAAAATTACTACAGCCAAAGCCTCAAAGAGAAATGCTAATTGGACCCAACCCCAACAAGAATTTCTAGAAGAGTTAAAGAAACAGATAAGAGTGGTTAAAAAAAATTGAGAAAAAATGAGAGTGATGCAAGAAAATAATGAAAAAAGAATTAACTTCTTGGTAAAAGAGGCAGAGACAATACTGAAGAAAAGAGCTCTTTAAAGATACAAAAAGTCACTGAAGAAAATAATTCCTTAAAAATTAGAATTGGACAACTAAAAGCTAATAATTTAGGAAATAATAAATTTAAAATTACACTAAGACTTTTGGGATACCCTGCATATAGCATAAATATTAACTGAATAAACACATAAATTAATACATATACATGTGAAGTGATTAACCAATATATTGGTACAGTTCCCTCTTTGATGTGACAGCCATATTTAGATTTATTCAGGAGTGATGATGATGTGTTTAAGATGAGGCAGAATCATGTCAAGCTTAAACTGTCTCCATGGAAAATGACATTTTATTTCAATCATTCTTGACATTATTATATTAGTAGCATGTTTTAAATAGAGAACAGTTTGCTCTGTGGATATTAAATATGCTGGCATTCTCACTATGCTTGAATCTATGTTATTGATATGTAGTATATGAATGACTAAGCCACTAATGCAGAACTGAGTCAAAGGTTTTGTAGTAATCAATAGTCAGTTTTAATACTTTCAAGTGGAATGTTTAATAATACCTGAATTGATAATGAGTTGCTTTTAATGTGCCTTGAGAATTTCTGACACACTCTTTTTACTTCTCAACCAATATTTTAATGTTAAATGTTTTTTAAACAGACTATAAATTATAAGTTATTAATATTTAAGTACATAAAATGTAACTGGCCTCTACTAGTCACTGGTATTACCATATTTTGGTATTAAATATTTGATTCAGAAAAGAAGCCAAATGCTTTGATACTAATTTATGTGCTCCTAGGAAGCATTTTAGCCTATAATTATGGATCTTATTTGACAACTCTACTTTCCAGTTTTGCAGAGAAGCCAGTTTCAGTCACCTCTCTTGATGGAACTATTCTGTCATTTATTATAATAATGATATTTCTATTTCACATTTCATTCAACTCATATTTACATTGTATTGAAATTCTTGCTACCAAACCAGCAATTTTCCACATTTTACTTTAAGGGTTTTCTTTCTCTTATTTTATTTATTTATTTATTTATTTACATTTTAAATCTCCATAGTTTAGTTTTTGATTGGTGGTAAATGATTTATTTTGATCTTTGTGTTCATTTGCTGTTTTGTATTATTGTAATTTTTTGGCTTTCATTTTTAAATGTTGATTAAGACTACCAAAAATTTCTGATTGTTTTTAGATTGAATTTCATATTTTTTGTGCAAGATTTTACTATGCATACTGGCTAGATATTGTGGTAATCTTTCAGTGTCTTTCTATAGGTTTCTAACTACTTCTCTCATGGTAGTGTTTGCTTGTCTTTGAGAGTAGTAGTGATTGTACTAATAATAGTGATAATGAGAATAATAACTAGAATTTATATAGAGTAAACCTATATAGATTTGCAAAGAATTTTTTATATTGTAGCCCATTTGATCCTCACAACAACCTTGTGGGGTAGATGATTTTAATTATGCCTATTTTACAAATGAGGAAATGAGAAAGTGAGAGGTTAAATCATTTACTCTGGATTACATAGCTAGTAAGTTACTAAGGCAGGATTTAAACTCAGGTCTTTGTGTTCGGTTTTGATTATTATAGCAGATATCAGATAGTTATTTTATGCTGGATGGTACAGTGGATAGTGTCAAATTTGGAATCAGGAAGTCTTAAGTTTGAATTTTGTCTCAGACAGTAACTTGCATGACCCTTAAAGAATTACATAACCCCATGTTCCTTACTTTCCTCATCTGCAAGATGGGGTTATATGTACAGCTACTATGTGCAAGTACTTACAGAGAGCCTGTGAGGATCAAATGAGATAACATGTAAAATATTTAACTTTAAAAAGCTATGTAAATGATAGTCTTATCATTGTCATTATCATCATCATCATCTTCATGGTCATACCACTTTTAAAAAATTGCTGCTTACATGATAATTGTGGAAATATGTATAGAAGAATTGAACATAACGATACATATTGGACAATACTTGCTGTCTAGGGGGTAAAGGGGTGAAAAAATTTGGAACACAAGGTTTTCCAAGGGTTAAGGTTCAAAATTATGTATGCACTTGTTTTGAAAAGAAAAATCTTTAATAATAAAAAATATTTCTCAAGGTGGCTAGGGGGTTGCTGTAACAGAGACGTTAATAAAATAAATAAACAATGGAAAAGTTTGTGCTTCCTTGGGAAAATTTGTATAACAATTTTTATAGTAAGTATCTTTGATAAATGTGTCATTTCTCAGGTACATAGAGAACTGAGGCAAATATATAAATATAAGAGTCAATCCCCAATCAATAAATGGTCAAAGAATACAAACAGTTTTTAGAAGAACAAATCAAAGCTATCAATGCTCATATGAAAAATATGCTCTAAAATCACTAATATTTAGATAAATGCAAATTATAAAACTTCTTTACCCCCATCAGTTTAAGTAAAATGACAGAAAAGGCAAATGACATATGCTATAGAGATCATGGGATAATAGATGTGAGCTAATCTGACCAAAGGACTATAAAACTGTGCGTGGTCTTTAACTTAGCAAGAACACTAGTAGGAGTAGCCCTCAAGGAGATCAAAGAAAAAGGAAACAGACTTATATGTACAAAAGTATTTGTAGCAGTTCTTTTGGGGATGTCAAAAATTCACAAACATAAGGGATGTCCATTGATTTGGGAATGGCTGAACAAGTAATGGTATATGAACATGATGGAGTATTCTTGTGTTGGAAGAAATGATAAAGGAGATGGTGTCAGGAAAACCTGTGAAAACTTATATGAAATGATGAAGAGTAAAGTGAGCAGAACCAAGAGAAGACTCGACACAGTAACAGCAATATTTTAAAGATAATGTGTGAAAGACTTAGTAAGAATTATCAATAAAATAATCCACCAAATCACTCGTGTTGTAAAATATTATCCACCTCCAGACAAAGAACTGAGAGACTCAGAATGTAGATTAGGGCATAGTTTTTTCCATTCTCTTTCTTTGTGTTTTTTTCCCAGAACATGGCTAATGTATAAATGTATTTTGTAAGATTTCATATATATAATAGACCTTGCTTTTTTTAATGGGTGAGTTAAGAAGTAGAAAGAGGGAAAGAACATGGAATTCAAAATTAAAATATAATATTTTAAAAATTACTGTTTTGATATGGTTAGCCTCATGTATCCTTGTTGTCAGACTCAAAAAGAGCTTTCCAGTTTTCCAAGTATACCCATCTGCTCATCAGTCATTTGTGATGTTCGCATTCTTTTTTCTTCTCTGTCATTTTTAGCTACAATTTCAGTTTCCGCATGTGTATTGTTTTCTCTTTTTCCCTTAGATTCCTTCCCTTTCTGCCTTCCTTCCTCAATTATTCAGGCTATTCTGAAACTGATGACTTTCTTGAGAGTGTGGATTTATTTTACCTGTGATCAATCATTATTTAGTTCAATTTAACCAAAAATGTCTACTATATGGAGCAGCTAAGTGGCACAGGATAGAGCACAGCCCTGAAATCAGGAGGACCTGAGTTCAAATTTGGCCTCAGACACTTAATACTCCTAGCTGTGACCCTGGGCAAGTCATTTAACCCCAATTGCCTCAGCAAAAAAATCAACCAAAGAAAAACAAAAAGTCTGCTATATGCAGTGCACCATGATAGGATCTATGACTACAGAGATGAAAAGCAACACAATCCTTACTCTATTTTTTTTTCTGCTGAACTCAGGTCCTCCTGATTTCAGGGCTGGTGTTCTATCCACTGTGCTACCTAGCTGCCCCACAATCCTTACTCTTAATTAATATTATTCCCACAATCAAAAGTTATTTTTCAACCTTTTAAGCTTTGGAATTGAACTAAGTTTTTAATTTTCCATACAGGAATCATTGGGAAGCAGTCTGTATATAGGGAAAATGACAATAGCATTTGTGACCTTGGCTAAGTCACTCAACCTGTCTAGGATTCAGTTCCTTATCTCTAAAATGAGGAACCTTGTAGATATTCTAAGTTTTCTTACAATTCAAAATCTCTGAAGCTGTGACTCCACTATTTCAGGAAATTTTTTTCTACACTGGGTCTGTTATTTTAGTAAAGATCCCTAATGAGGAAATACACTCCACCAATGTGAATTGCCACCTGCTTGAAAAGGGAAGGGACTTGGCTGGTCATACAGCTAGTGTGTGCAAGTGCCGGGACTGGAATGACTCCCAACCTCCCTAACTCTGAGGTCCACCTTCCTTCCCTCAATCATGCTGCCGTACTGCCTGACTAAAATGAAAAAAGGGAAATGATTATCCCTCACAGAGAGCCATGCAGCCCCATCTGAAGTCCTAGTTTACAATGGAGTAACAATGGCGATATTGTCCAAAAAACAGGGGCCAAGTTTTTGTCTCCAGAATACTCGGGGGTTTGGATTGTTTTGTTTTGTTTTGGAGGGTGTGAGGTCAGTTTTCTCTTTTTTGAAAATTCACTTAGTTCCTTAAAGTTTTATTGATACATTTTGTTTTTCTATCACAGTCATTTCTAGATATACCAGACATGAGGGAGGTTTCCTTCTTTATCTTTTTTCTATTTGGAGTTAGAAGACATGCCTTAAAATCTCAGCTCTGTTATTTATCTTGGTGACCTTGTACAAACCACATCACTTTCCTGGGGCCTCAGTTTCCTCTTTAAAATAAGGGAGCTGGACTGTGTGACCTAGAGCTCCTTACAATTCTAAATCTATGATCTCATGAATAGTTAGTTATAAATACCATACTAATGTCTCTTGTTTCTGAGAAAGTGATGTGAGGAGGGAGTCTGGCCCGCTTGAGTTCTTTGCCCTTGACTTCCATAAGCCCATAGATTATTTGTTGGCTCCAGCTTCTTGCAAAGATTCTTAAAAGGCACAGTTCTGAAACTGCTAAGCAGATACCAACTTTGTTTCTTTTTAGTCATCAGAAGTCAGTTGGTGGAGCCCGTGATTGTAATAAGGAGGTATTTATTTTTCAGTCATCTATTAAAATAGACTCTATTTGTGACATCATGTGACAAAAATCCTGCTTGTTTTTTTTTTTTCAAAGAAGTAGCCATGAATTCTGGCTCTCCCCCCGCCCCATCTTCTCTCAGCTCTGCAAGGAATCTAAATCATGATTATTAATTGGAAAATCCTAAGACTTTCAATTTTCCAGCAGATAGGTTATTCTGTTAGCTTCATGTTGTTAAACTAATCAGGGCTCCATGTACTAAGAGCACTTAATTTTGACATTTAAAGAATGTTGGAACCATGTTCTTCTGAGCCGTACTCTCTCATACCTAATCTAAGGTCAAGGGCAGTACAAATGAAATCAGGTCCCTAAATTCTCCAAAAATGAAAAGAAAGCAAATTGTTACAAGCTTAGCCAGGAGTGTGTGAGAGCTAGCAGATGGCTTACTTTGGAAGGGGTGGGGATGGGGGGAAGGGGCGGACTGTGTGGGGAAGGCCCAGCCATCTGCTGACTCTCTCGCATGCTTGCTCCATGAGTAAAGTGGGTTAAAAAGACCCCACCAATAAGTTGTGTCCCTTAGTTATTAGACAAGTGATTAATTGCTATTATTTGTCTCCTTTGGAGGTTTGGGAAGTAGCCGTTCATTCATTCAACAAGTGTTTACTAAGTGTTTATTTCATGACAGGCACTATGCTAGGCTTTGCAGATATAATTTTTTTAAAAAAGCAAACTAAAAATAGTTTTTTATTTGCCCTCAAGGTGCTTACATCCTTCTGTCTTTGGTATGCTATAACTGTTTTCTCCCCTTTTATTTACTCACTCATTCAGCTTACTGAATCGAGTGCTTATTATCAAGAGAGTGAGGCTGATCTAAGGAAAAGAGTCTCAGATTTCGGATCCGGAGGTTTATATCTTCTTTCTCATACTACCTTTGTGGTCATGTGCAAATGTAAGTTTATTCATCTGAAAAATGGGGATAATAATCTTTTTACTTCTTCCCTCACACATTTATCATGAAAAAAGCACTTAATAAATCCTAAAATGATATACTAGCATGAGTTATGTGTGTATGTAGCCCTAAGTTGGGGGAGGGAGTGATTGGAGAGGAATTGAGAAAAAGATAAGAAGACATGTTCCTTGCTCTCTAGGAATACACACACACACACACACACACACACACACACACACTTTAGGCAATCCTCAATTTCTTCTAAATCTTATATGGCCGTCATATAATTGTATAATTCTTTTTATTTCCTCTTTACTCTGATTTCACCTTGTTCATTTTTTTATTTGATAATATAATCTTCCTTTTTTTATTAGGTTAACTCAAGATTTATTGATTTTTTTTTCAGTGTTTGCAAAGAACCATTTTAGTTTTCTTTACCATTTCTATAGTTTTTGTGGTTTCTAATTCATTCATTTCTCCTTTAATTCTCAATTTTTTTTTCATTTATTTTGGATGTATTTGTTTATTTCTAACTGCATAATGAGTTTTTTTCTTTTTCTATCTTGTCAACATATATTCTTTGAAAGGTAATTTTCCTTTGAAAATATAGTTTTAGTACATCCCAGAAATTTCAAAATTTTTCTCATTATTATCACTCTTGCTTTCATAATTATTAATTTCTACCCAATCATTATTAAAGATGTCATGAAGTCTTCATTTAGGTCTTTCTCTTTTCCTTGTGTTATTGTTTAATTACTATTTTATTGGATGACTAATTGTCCAGGATGCACTCAGTAGTTGTATTTTTTATGTTTATAATATCTCTGTGCCCAGGACATGGTTTATTTTTCTAAAAGTACTATGTGTTATTGAGGTACATGCATATTCTCTAATATTCCCATTGAGATGATTGTGTAAGGCTTTCAGCTGAAAACTCTCTGATATTTTATTTAATTCTATATTTTCATTTCATTATCCTGTGCCATTTATCCATCTCTGAAGAAAGAACAGTGAATGCTGCAGGTATTTGTTGCCTATCCTTTCCTTTTAGAATGTAGATGCAATGCCATTTGTGGACATATGTTGAATGATTGATATTGGTTTATTGTGTTTCCTTTAAACTTAATCGCTAGAAATTTTTAGTCTCTCTAGGATAACAAGACAAAGACCTAGGAAACCATTGAGTTGCAAAGAAATGAAATGAGTAGTGGCAGGAAGTGAGTGCTGTGAGTTGGAAGGAGAAGATTCAGCACTTGGGGCTGGAGAAGCCAAGAATGGCAGGACCCTGAAGGAAGAAGCATATAGGTAGATGTCTGAGGGAGGATATTCCTGGTGAGCAATGGGAATCACAGAATTGCAAAGTTAAAAAGGCTTTCAGAGTCCATCTAATCTAACCTGTGCTGGAAAACTCTAATACTAGTGATTTAGCTTCTTCTTGAAAATCTCTAGTAAGAGAACAGTTTCACTTAAGATTTTACCTCCTGAGAGAAGCCTATAGTTGAATGGGTATTGGTGGGAAGGCCTTTCTTTGGTAGGTGAAAAAAAAATTCTCTGATATCACGTTGACTTCTTTCCTTGAGTTTTCTCAAGTCTTAGGAACTAACCCATTCTTTGATGGTAAGGATATAGATATCATATATGATTAGAGTAAAAGTCTCCTCACTATCTGACCAAGGAATCCCTGGGGTCCCCTCTCTCCATTTCTGTTCTCACTCAGATATCCCATGGACACCCTTGTCTTGTCATACTGTATAACATAGTTATTGAAACTGCAAGTTTCACAATAGGAGAGAGTGACTATATCATTTTATCTCTGAATACTAAGTGTGGTAAAAGATTAATAAATGCCATTCCTTTTTTATTATAGCTTTTTATTTACAAGATATATACATGGGTAATTTTTCAGCATTGAAAATTGCACAACCTTTTGTTCCAACTTTTCCCCTCCTTCGCCCCACCCCTTCCCCCAGATGGCAGGTAGTCCAATGCATGTTGAATATGTTAAAGTAGAAATTAAATACAATATATGTATGCATGTCCATACAGTTATTTTGCTGTACAAAAAGAATCGAACTTTGAAATAGTGTACAATTAGCCAGTGAAGGAAACAAAAAATGCAGACGGACAAAAATAGAGTGATTGGGAATTCTACGTAGTGGTTCATAGTCATCTCCCAGAGTTCTTTTGCTGGGTGTTAACTGTTTCAATTCATTACTGCTCTACTGGAACTGATTTGGTTCATGCCATTTCTTCTTGTACTGATTTGGAAGAATATAGTTTCGTCTTCAGTTCAATCTATCCTAAAAGGCTCATGAAGTTGAGTGTGATTGAATAACTCAAGAATTCAAGAACATTTATTTGATGTGGGATAGTGGGAAGAATGCTGGATTTGGAGAAGGAGGACCTGAATCTTAACTGTCACTACCCATGTCATCCTAGACAAATCATTGAGTTTTCTCAAGTCTTAGGAACTAACCCATTCTTTGATGGTAAGGATATAGATATCATATATGATTAGAGTAAAAGTCTCCTCACTATCTGACCAAGGAATCCCTGGGGTCCCCTCTCTCCATTTCTGTTCTCACTCAGATATCCCATGGACACCCTTGTCTTGTCATACTGTATAACATAGTTATTGAAACTGCAAGTTTCCCTGAGCTCAGTTTTTTTCCTCTATAGCATGAGGGAGTTGCACTAGACTTCTTAAGTCTCTACTATCTCAAAATCTATTATCTTTCAAGAAATTTAGCAGCTATGGGTCCACAGGGCTCTGAAGGACCCCAGCAGGAGGAGAGCCAAGTGGAAATAGGCTTAGCTGAAGGCGGATAGAGTTAGTGAAAGCTGAGAATACCCTGATGTGTCTGGGTCCAAATGTTGCTACTGTGCTGGTAGGGCATAGGTGGTGAGGGAATCAGCTCCAGAACTCAGTCACACTGCTTCTGTAGCTGTTCTGGGTACTCTGTCTCCTAGCATGAGGTACTCTGGCCAACTGCTGCCAACATCAATGGAAAGGGAGCAGCTTATCCCAGAAAATGAGCAGCAGTGAAGCGTTATACCGGAATTGTGCTCGGGCTCCCAGGAGTGGCTACACCTAGCAGGTGCTCTGCCTTTCTCTTCTCTCCAGTGCCAGGCAGCGCTGGTATTGGTTAGAAACCTAGACACATCATAGCCCACACTGATGATTCTCTGCTTCCTTTCAGAGTTCCCTAATGTACACAGAGAGAGATAGATTCTTGGAGTTACTGCTGGTTGAGGCTCAGGAGCCTTAGAGGTGTAAGTGTGTCAGCTGAAAACATAGGAAGAGGTTACAGTATTCCTTTATTTTATACCACAACAATAACCACATGATATCCTTCCATTATAAACTTGAAGGGGAATGGAACCTTCACCTTCTTTTGATCAACCATAACCTCTTAATGGAAATAACTACAGCATCAGTGTTTTCCATATCCACCATTAGGAGTTCCTGCTATTCCAGCCAACTCAGTCTTCCAAGCAACTCCTTGATGCCATTTCTTTACACCCCACTGCACTATGGTGTCAGGCCTGGCCCTGATACCTTCCTCTTCACTTGTTGGAGAGTTTTGGGGAGACTTAGGTACTGAGTACTCCCTGACATCTGTATTTCTGCCACTTATATTAAGCAGCCTGAGCTGCTCACGATAATCTTTGTTAAGTGGACTTGGATTAGAGCTTCCTGAAGCGGGATAGAAGAGATAAAAGAAAGTCACTCGCCTTAAGTAGCTAATATCACTTGCCATATTTAATACTATGGCCTCCTTGAACCATCTATTTAGAGGTGCTAGAAGAAAAAGGAAATTTTGGGAGCTTATCCTTTGTTTAAGGAGTCAGCAAAGTTGAATAAGAAACTCATTCTTATTCAGCCCAGTTGAGAAATGTTCTAAGTGTTGACTCTGTGGTGTCCCCGTTTTGTAATGTGTGAAGTGGTCCTGCTCTTAGTGATTGATTTTGGGGGAGGTGGGTAGGTTAGTAGGAAAACTGCTTTTTGCTTTGCAAAAAACAAGGGATTGAGTAGACCCTCCCCTCTAAGACGATATCTCATTGGCTAAACCCTACCTATACAGGGAACATCACATAGGAGTAGAAATAATTTGAGGGGTTTCACTATCACCTCCATTCTCTTCATCCTTCACTTCTTTCTCAGGCCATCTCCCTTACATTGACTATTTACTCTTCTCCCTTTCTTTCCTCAACCTATTGATGAACTAATTCAATTCCATACTTTCTTCTATTTGTAAGCCCCTTACCCTCACTTTTAATATTACCAGTCATGCTTTACCAAAGCTCAAACATGGATTATTCCCATCATCCTCTTCCTTTGCTGCTATTCATTTGCTTCTAAATGTAGCTGGAGGAAACCATAGAGCTATGCTGAGTCCCCTAAAAATGTGTTATCTTGTTTTTTTTTCCATCACAAGTTAAAAGAACTGCTTTACTGAAAAACTTGCTGTGTTATTAAGGTCACAGGTATGGAGATATTTTCATCCAATAATATCGACATATCCTTAATTCTAAAAATATTTCAACATAACAAAAGCACTCCATTAACCATACCTGTGGATCGCAATGATCAACAGTTTTCTGTTGGTACTTTCTGAGCTAAAAGATACAGATGGTTTTCTGCTTCCCTTTGTGTGAGAGAACTTATTCAGTGACTTGTACAAAGGCAAAGCAATTGATTCTTAATTTAAATTTAGGATGCTTGCATGCATGTGATTTGGTATCTCAATTACTGCAACTGTCAGTCAGTCCTTCCTGGTAAAAAGATATCTAAGCTTAAAGTTAATATAAACTCCTGAGCATTATTAAGACAGTCACATAATTAGAACATAAAAAACTAAGCTTTTCTCACCAAGATGACTAATTAACAAGCAAAACTTCAACCCCCTCAAACATAATTTAAAACAAATGTTGTAGAAAAGTGTTTAGGTTTATTAAGTACACTAGGATTTCACATTTTTAAACATGCAGATTTGAAAATTAGCTTTATCTACTTTTTTTAAAATAAGGCTCCAAGTAGAAAACAGAAAAACTGGCTCATTCATATGGAAGTTAGATGCAGTTAAATACAAAGTAACTTTCTAAACATTTTAAGTTAAAGAGCAGAGGGACTAAATTTAACTTAGTAGTTTGTTAGTAAATAGAGCTTAAAGAGAAAGGCAAACTTGGGCATAATGTTTTTTAGACACTTTAAAAAATAATTAAGGTTAAAATTTATGAAAGAAAGCACCTTGAATACTGAGTAATACAAATTATTACATGACCCTCTAATTCTAATTTTTTTCATAAAACTTCAACTCAAAAACAACATGATCACCTTTTTTTCTCCAATTTTTTTCACCAATTTTAAACCAGGAATAATTTTTCATAACTGTATATAGTATGAATAACAAATTTATAGATTCTTAGAGATGAGCATGCCAAAAAGTAAATTTGAAATTTTATAGTATCACATTAGGTTCAGCTTTAAAAATAGTTAAAAATATGTAAAAAGCTTTGTTTTTAACCTTTATCTCCCTAGTATCTAACAAATAGATTTAAATAAATTTAGCATGTAGTAAAAACATGAGAGATAATTGTTGAATTGAATCACTTCTTTTCGTAATTTCCTGGAACAGATGAAATATACAAAGGTTTTCTGAGCTGAAATGTGTAAAATTATAAGTATATCACAATTATGGTAGTAATTTTGTTGGTGTAATGTAAGTTAAACAGCTCCAATTGCAATAAGCACAACAAAAATTACAGACTAGAATATTTTAATTACTGTTAGAGGTTTATGAAGTTTAGCTTCCACCTTTTAATGGAAAAACCAGAATAAATGAACTTTAAAAACAAATTTATTGTGTTCCTGGGTTGAATGAGTACCACTTGGTAAGAAATTGCCGAGGAATTGTAATTGAAGAATTAGGAAGATTTCTTAATTAAATGGTGGAAATAAAACCTTGGTCACAATTTATAGATAGTACAAAAAACTGTCATTCAACATAAACTCTAATAATAATAATCAGTAACATTTATATAGTGCTTACTGTATGTCATGTACCATGAGCTAAGTACTTTTTGTTTTCTCATTCGATCCTCTCGACAACCCTACGAAGTAGGTGTTCTTATTATCCCCATTTTACAGATGAGGAAACTGAAGCAAACAGAGATTCAGTGATTTTCCCAGGGTCACAATATCTGTATCTGAGTATCTAGTAAGTATCTGAGCCTGAATTTGAACTCAGATATTTTGACTCCTGATTTAGTGCTCTATCCACTGACTAAGAGCCAGGTTCCTGATTGAACAGCCACCACAAACAAGATTAGCAAGTAAGCTGACAATAAGTAGTAAAGACAGCAACATATGTCTAGCTAGTTGTTTGTCTCCACTCCGTAGAAACTGTTCTTCCTGAGCTAATATGCAACTCTGAGAATTACACTGACTCACCAAATGCTCATGTGTCCCCAAGGATGGAGTTAGGGTTTCACCTAGACTGGTATTTGCTATCGGTTCTATTGCGGAATGATACAAATCAACATTGCCTAAGGAACATCAACAGGAGCTTCTTTGGTAATAGAACTTGTAAAAGGTTTTGGTTCCTTTCTTATCATTGGAATTTCCTTAATAGCAGTCTTCTGAGAATGATCATCCAGTCCCTCACAATTCCTTTCCTGTGTACTTTTGCTAATATGCGAGTGATATGCTATATACCAATATGCTATAAAACAGGGTGATGATCATCTGATCTTTCCCATAAAAAGTCACAATTAATGCTGTCACCATTATGTTTTCTAGCTATCAAAACAGTACCCACGAAAAGGACAAGAATTCCCCATCCAGATATAATGAAAATTCCTACAAGAATCTGTATTGCCTCTTTCTTCTTAGACAGAAGGAAAGAAACTGATAGAAACTCTGCCTACAGGTAAGTGCTAGAGAGGGAACTATATAACAGAAGAAATACCAGAATTTATTCAGCTCCTAAACAAAATTCCACATCATCATTCGCAGACAGACAGTAGACTGGCATTGAGTAAATTAGTTGTTATCAGATGAAGATGCTGTTAATATTTCTGACTCAGTAGAATAGGAAGAGAATAGGTCAGGGAAACCAAATTGACAATACTTATATTGAAGCTAACATTCTGGATAGCATGGGCCATTGCTTTGGATCTATGGAGGGAATGGTCAGTAAGCAAGCAGAAACATATATGAGCTGACACAAAAGTGTTCATCACCATTCTTGGGGTTGTAATCTCAACTATCCACTTCCAGTGCTACTGGAAAGACGCCATATAAAAATGCATAATTTGATAAGTTAGTATCTTATTCAGGATCTTGTTCATGAACTCCACCATTTCATCAGGAGTTTAGCTTTGATTAGCAAAATTATTGCAACAAGTGCAGTTTTCTTCAGTTACTTTATTTGTCCCATGCTGTGAGAACAAGATAAAATGGGGCTGAGCCAGAAAAAGAACTTCCAAATCTAACTGGAAAATTTTACAAATAAACTAACATGTTCCAGCTAAGATTAAGATTGAAGACAATTCCAATGACAAACATAAATGCCGTTGTATTCTTTCTACAACACATGCAGAAGTCCAAATCCAAGTACTTATACTTAATTCTGAGATGCAAATTAATTCTCTATTTTTGAATCTCATAGAAGATAAATCCTATAGGTTTACAAACATAAGAGATAATGGAGCCACCAAATAAATGTCCTCAAAATATTCTGGACGAATAGATATAAAGTTTCAACTGTAAGATATTTCAATGCAAAGTCATTACTTTGTGTAGCAAAAATAGGGAAGAATTCACCTTTATCAAACTGGCTGGCAGGATAGGTAGCGGATAATATTAACATATGCACAATAAAAAATACAGAGATTTTGACAATTAAGATACTCTAAAAGAAGGACTAATTTATAGTGAAAAATTAAATATAATCATGTTTTTTTAATAATAAAGCTAGAAGTGGCAAAAACAAAATTCCCTAGTCCTTTGATCTGGGTTGATGTAATAATGTGGGCCCTTTCTGCTATATATCCACAAGGGATTATGCCAAGGCAATTTTTAAATCGTTTGTTTTTTTCCAATTATATGTAAAAACAATTTTAACATTTTAAAAAATTTTTGAGTTCCAAACTATCTTCCACTGTCTCGCTCCTCTCCCTTTGTTGAGAAGGCAAGTAATTTATATCAGGTATACATATACAGTCATGCAAAACATATTTCCAAATTAGCCATGTTGTGAAAGAAAACACATACCTCCTCCACCTAATAAAAATATCAAGAAAAAATTTAAAAGTACAAAAAATGCTTTGATCTTCATTCAGATTCCATCAGTTCTTTCTCTAGAGGTAGATAACATTTTTCATCTAAATATTCTACCAAGGCTGGAATTACTAGTAGAATTGAATATCATACTACTGTTGTGGGCTAAGACTTGGTCATGTTGAATGATGAAATGAAATCATTTGAAGTCAGGTCATGAAAAGAATTCATTTTTCTGTCAGTAAACTATACCGGCTAAAACCCTGAGGATGGAATGTAGTCCTTGGTGACTCAGAGTGGAGAGTGTGAAAACATACAATAGCCCCTCCTTCTTTAATCTGATTCAAGAAGCCACAATAGACATTGGTCTATCTTACATTAAGAGCCTCTTGAAAGCTACTTTAGTCCCAAACCAGATGGTCCACAGCCACAGGGCCAGCCAGCCACTTGCCAGAGCCTCAGGTTTGGCTGGAGTTTGAAGGGTTCCAGGCAGGAAGGCACTCCCAGAATCTCCCAGCCTCCCCACAGAGTACCACTGGCTTCCAAGGCACCTTCACTAATGGAAAAGCATTCTCTTAAGAGCTTCAAGCTTCTCTAACTGCAGGGTGCCCCCCAAGTTTCTACCCAGGCTAACACAGATCCTACATCTGTGGGTGTATGCCTATTAATCTAATTCAAATGGGCTCTCAGTGTAGAATGGCAAATATCCTCTGGTCTTCCTAATTGATTCCCTGTCCTGCTCTCCACAGTGGCTTTGTCAAATGATTTTGTCTCTTCTCTAGCTAAGGCCTTAGTTTCATATTTCCCTAAAAAAAATGAGACCATTTAACATGAGCTCCCCTTACCACTTTGTCTTTCATCTCAAATCACTAAGACTTCCTCTACTGTCTCCTGATTCACTCAGATGAAGAGGTAGACCTCCATGCCAATACAAAACTCTGCATACCCCTTTGAATACTGTCTTTTCATGTCTTCCCTAGCAGATTGTCTCCATTATCATTCCCACTCCTTTTATTTTGATTTTCTCCTTTTCTTCTGACTGCTTTCCTACTACCCACATATATGCTCGTGTTGCTCTCATTCCTTAAAAAAATGAAACACTGTCTAAGGAAAGGGATGGGGAGAAGAGAGGAAAAAAATTTTGGAACACAGGGTTTTTCAAGTATATGTTTTGTATATGTTTTGGAAGTAAAATGCCTTATAAACAATAAAAAATATTTTTTTAATTATAGCTTTTTATTTACAAGATATATGCATGGGTAATTTTTCAGCATTGACAATTGCAAAACCTTTTGTTCCAATTTTTCCCCTCCTTCCCCCCACCTCCTCCCCCAGATGGCAGGTTGACCAATACATGTTAAATATGTTAAAGTATATGTTAAATACAATATATGTATACATGTCCATACAGTTATTTTGCTGTATAAGAAGAATTGGACTTTAAAATAGTGTACAATTAGTCTGTGAAGGAAATCAAAAATACAGGCGGACAAAAATAGAGGGATTGGGAATTCTATGTAGTGGTTCCTAGTCATCTCCCAGAGTTCTTTCACTGGGTGTAGCTGGTTTAGTTCATTACTGCTCCATTGGAACTGATTTGGTTCATCTCATTGTTGAAGAGGGCCACGTCCATCAGAATTGATCATATATAGTATTGTTGATGAAGTATATAATGATCTCCTGGTCCTGCTCAAAAAATAAAAAATCTTAAAAAACAAAACAAAACTCCTACTCAATGCAACCATTTCTGTAAGGTAGTCATTCTGTATTTCTCCTCCCTTTCCCAGCCCAGTCCTTCAAAAAGGCATAATTGTTGAGCATACTTGCTCTCTGGTTGTTCTGTCATAAACCTTTTGAACTGTGATAACCAACTTCATTATTTGACTGAAACTTCTCTTTCTAAATATGTCAATGATCTTTTAATGGCCTCTTGTCAAATCTCATCCTTCTTGACGTTTTTGTGATATTTGACACTGTTACTTGCTCACTTCTTCTGAATACTTTTTTTCTCTTGTTTTCTTGACACTGCTCTCTCCTAGTTCTTCTAATCTAACTTCTATTTAATCTCCTATTTAATCTATGGCATTTGGTATAGTTTATATACATGTTTAGTTATGCAAAACATATTACCATGTTGGTCACTCTGTGAAAGAAGAAATAGACACAAACGAAAATAAAAATACGGAAAGTAAAAAATAGTATATTTTGATCTGCATTCAGTCTCCATCAGTTTTTTCTCTAGAGGTAGAAAACATTTTTAAGTCTTTCAGAATTGTCTTGGGTCTTTATATTGCTGAGAATAGCTAAGTCATTCACAGCTGAACATTCTATAGTATTGTTGTTGCTGTGTACAGTGTTCTTCAGGTTCTCACTTCACTTTGTGTCAGGTCACATAAGTCTTTCCCAGTTTTTCTGAAATCAGCCTTCTCATCCCTTTTAAATTATAACATAATAGTATTTCATGACAATCATATACTGCAACTTTCAGCAATTCCCCAATTGACGAGTACCCCATCAATTTCTAGTTTTTTGTTCCCACAAAAAAGCTGCCATAAATATTTTTGAACAAATAGATCCTTCCCTTTTTTTTTTGATTTCTTTAGGATACAGACCTAATAGTGGTATAGCAGGGTCAAAAGGTATGCACAATTTTATAGCTCCTCGGGCATAGTTCCAAATTGCTCCCCAGAATGGTTGGATCAGTTCACAGCTCCACTGCGTCCTGATTTTTCCACTTCTCTTCCAACATTTCTCATTTTTCTTTTCTGTCATATTAGCCAATCTGATAGGTGTGAGGTGATACTTCAGGGTTCTTTTAATTTGCCTTTCTCTAATCAATACTGATTGAGAGCACATTTTTCATATGAGTATAGATAGCTTTGATTGCTTTAGCTGAAAACTGTTTATATCCTTTAACTATTTATCTATTTGAGGGAATGACTTATATTCTTAAGTGTTTGACTCAGTTCTCTACATATTTGAGAAACTTTATCAGGGAAATTTGCTATAAATTCCCTCCCTCTCCAGTTTCCTGCTTTCCTTCTAATTTTAGCTATATTGCTTTGGTTTATGCAAAATCTGTTTTAATTTGATATAATCAAACTTATCCATTTTACATCATGCAATGCTCTCTGTCTCTTCTTTGATCATGAATTCTCCCCTTTTCTTTAAATCTGGCAGGTAAAATGTTCCATGCCTTTGTCATTTGCTTATTATATCACCCTTTATGTCTAAATCATGTACCCATTTTGACCTTATCTTGATGTATGATATGAGATGTTTGTCTATTCCTAGTTTCTGCCAAACTGCTTTCCAGTTTTCATCTCAATTTTTGTGAAACAGTGACTTCTTGTTCCAAAAGCATGGATATATCAAACATTAGATTACTATGGTCATTTACTACTGTGTATTATGTGCCTAATCTATTCCACTACTCTGCCACTCTACTTCTTACTCAGTACCAGATTAGTCTGATGATTACCACTTTGATATATAGTTTGAGATCTGACACTGTTAGGTCACTTTCCTTCACATTTTTTTTAACATGGATTCCTTTGATATTTTTAATCTTTTATTCTTCCAGGTGAAAGTTGTATTTTTCTAGCTTTGTAAAATAATTTGGTGGTTTGGTTGGTATGGCAGTGAATCAATAAATTAATTTAGGTAGAACTGTCATTTTTATTACATTGGTTCAGCCTACCCAGGAGCAATTAATATTTCTCCAGTGGTTTAGATGTGACTTTCTTTGTATGAAAAATGTTTTGTAATTGTGTTCCTGTAGTTCCTGGATTTGCCTTGGCATCTAGACTCCCTAGTATTTTATATTGTCTACAGTTATTTTAAATGGAATTTCTCTTTCTGCTGGGTTTTGGTGGTAGTATACAGAAATGCTGATATGCATTTATTTTATATCCTGATTATTTGCACTTACTTTTCAGTTGATTCGCTAAGTATATCATCATATCATATGCAAAGAATGATAGTTTCTTTTGTTCCTTCATTGCCTATTCTAATTCTTTAGTTTTTGCTTCTCTTATTACTACTGCTAGCATTTCTTGCCATAGGAATATTATATTATTATTATATTTTAAATATTATTAATGAGCATTCTATTAATGAATAATTATTCAGTAATTATTCATGATAATGTGCTTCCTTTACCCCTGATCTTATTTAGAAAGTTCCTGGTTAATCCCTGTTATAGATAATATTTGCCAATGGTTTTAAATAGATAAGATGTATCATTTTATGGAAAGCTCCATTTTTCTCCTATGCTTTCTGGTGCTTTTAATTGGAATGAGTGTTTTGTTTTTGTTTTTGTTTTTGTTTTTTTTGTCAAAAGCTTTTTTTTCAACTACTGAGATAATCATAAAATGTGGAGTTTTTTTTTGTTTGTTTTTGCTATAGTAAATTATGTGGATAGTTTTCCTAATGTTGAACCACCCCTGCATTCCTGTTATAAATCCCACTTGGTCATAGTGTATGATCTTTGTGATATATTACTGTAATCTCCTTGCTAATATTTTGTTTAAAATTTTTGTGTCAATATTTATTAGGGAAATTGAGCTGTAGTCTTCTTTCTCTGTTTTCACTCTTTGTGGTTTAGATATTTGCATCATATTTGTGTCATAAAAGAAATTTGGTAGGGATCCTTTTTTGCCTACTTTTCCAAATAGTTTGTATTGTATTGGAATTAATTATTCTTTAAATGTTTGATAGACTTTATTTGTGAATCCATCTGTTCCTGGGGATTTTTTTCTTAGGGAGCTGGCTGGTAACTTGCTCAATTTTTTTTTTTTGAGATACAATTATTTTTAAATACTCTATTTTCTCTTCTGTTTATCTGGGCAATTTATATTTTTGTAAATATTCATCCATTTCACTTAGATTGCTAGATATATTGGCATATAAGTAGGTAAAACAGCTCCTAATAATTGCTTTAATTTCATCCTCATTGGTGGTAAATTCATTATTTTGATGAGGTGTAATGAGGAAAGCATGCATCCTAGACATATACATGTTGGGAAGAATGTATTTTGGGGACTAATTGGCAGTTCAGTTTGATTGTGTTTGTGAAGAGTAGTAGGAAATAAGGCTAGAAAGTTAGGTGAGAACCAAATTGTGAAAGTCTTTAAATGCCAGAATGAAACGTTTATATTTTATCCTAGATCAGATTTTTCACAAAGGGCCTATGAGCTTGTTTTTTTTAAAATTATAGTTATATTTCAATATAATCTGTTTCTTTTGTAATCCTACATGCAATTCTTCATATGTTTAAAACCATTTTCCTTGCAAAGAGGTCCCTAGGCTTCTCCCAGCTGACTGCCAGGAGGATCCAGGACATACAAAAAAGGTTAAAAAACCATGGTTTAGAGGTAAGGAGATGCTAATAAAGGTTTTCAAGAAGGAGAGTGACATGGTTTTTTAAAAAGAGTCTTATGTTTGAGGAAGATTATTTGTGCAGCCCTTTGGAGTTGGTGTGGAACAGAGAGACTAGAAATGAGAAAATCACTTAGGAGGCCATCACAGGTGTCCAGACAACAGGTGATAAGACAGTAAATTAAGTTATGGCTCAGTGAATGGAGAAAAAGAGATGGATGTAGGAGATACTATGGAGATAGAATCAGCAAGACAGTAACTGGTTAGATATGAGATGAAGATTAAGAAAAAGTCATGTTAGGATTTCTAGCTTGTGAATGTTAGACTAGAGGGATGAGGACTCGCTCAACAGAACAGGGAAGGTTAGAGGAGAAATGTGTTATGTGGGGAAAAGGGCTGAGATTTGAGAGTCATTTATGTAGTGATTATATATTGGATAGCAGTTGAGACCACTAAGAGAAAGCAAATAGGGCAGAGAGGGAGGCCTAGTAAAGGCATGGGAAATGCTTGTAGTGCTCATGTTAAATGGTAAATAAATGGATGATGATCCAGCAAAAGGGAGACTAAAGAATGGGGGGTAAGGTGTGGTGTTCTTCTTCTTTAATATAATAAGATAATGGTTTTCTCTGGGAGGGAGAGCAGGTTTCTTGGGGAGGTTTTCTTGGAGGCAGCCTTAGTATCAGTTCAGATCAATAATTACCCCAAATGCAGCCAAGTGATAAAAGTTCAGATCTTTTATTGTCTCCAAGATAGCCTTGTTAGCTTAGAGGCCTATCTCTCTGCATGGTTCCAAGAGCTCCCTCTGAATGTCTCCAAATCCAAAGGTTTGTCCTTCAGTCCTCCAGCCAACCAAGTGGAAAATGAAATGGATCTCTCTTGCCTCAGAGAGAAGGCTTTGTCCTTTGCTTCTGCCTCTGCTTTTTCAGCCTCCAATCCAGTTCCAAGTTGAATCTGTCTTGCCTCCAAGAGAGGGCTTCTGGCTCTCAATCTCCCAAAGTGCTCTGGGTCTGCACCAGAGTGCTCCTCTCCAATCCAGCTGAACTCTCTTCCGCCACCAACCAGCCAAGTGGAAAATATTGGAATGAATCTCTCTTCACTGAGCTTATATATGACTCTTCTGAGAGAATGGGATTATGGGTTTTCTCCCATAGTGCTCTCTGGCCCTAAGAGCTTCAAGGGAGGTGTGAATTAGGATATCTCATACTAAACCCTGAAATCTTCCAAACATGTGAACTCCAATGAGTAAAGGTGTGAACACAAGCATTGTATCAATTACAATGAGTTAACACTAGGATTCTAACATCTCCCCCTGTTTCAAGTTGAGTTAACACTAGGATTCCAACATCTCCCCCTTTTTTTTGTTTTAGAACATAGAGTGGTCATGACCTCCCTGACTTCTGAAGGAGGTGAGAACTCCCAAAAAAGGTGATCACGCCTTCCCTGACTGCTCTCAGGAAGGGAGATGAAAACACCAAAGAAAATAGGAAGTCAAATCAGATTAGTGGGTTTCTGAAGGGGCTCACTTGAAACAGGTACACATAAATCCATCAATATGGGCCAGAACTTGAAACAGATATACATGGTATATATAAATCCATCAATATGGGAGGCATTACACATAATTTACATAAGTACATAGCAATATAACACAGGCTAGTAGTAATGTAACAAATAACATGAATCAACATGAAAATTTAAGTACTGCAATAGTCTCATCAACAATTTTTCATCTCAAGAAATCCAATGATTCTTGCAATTACATAAAATACATAAGCACATAGCAATATAACACAGGCTAGTAGTAATGTAACAAATAATATGAATCAACCTGAGAATTTATACATGTCCATAAGTCCTAGAAATAGTCCAAAAGGAATCCATTGTCCATTAGTTCATGTGCCAGGAATCCAATAGTTCCTGTAAGCTCTGAAGTACTGCAAAAGTCTCATCAACAATTTTTCATCTCAAGGAATCCAATGATTCTTGCTGGTTTTTCAAGAACTAAAACAGTTAACACTAGGATTCCAACAGTAAGGTAACAGAGGATACATACCTTCTAGGAGTTTGTCCATGAAAAGAGGAGAAAGATGATTGAGATGATATAGAGATAGAAGGATTTTTTAACCATATGGATGTAGATTTTATTAATAGTGAACTATCACAAACATATCTCCATGTGACAGAAAACCATGGGGAAGTGGAGAGAGGAGAAGTAGGGGTCAACCACTGCCCCCTCGGCAGGATTAGAGTTAAGGTTATATTATATAGTTGTGTGTATATTAATATAGTTATATTATATAGTATAGTATATTATATAGTTTGTGTGTGTATCTGTCTAGAAACTGTTAAATATTTTATTCCCTAGGAACATCTTTGAACCCAGAAGTAAACTTAAATTAAAACAGATTTAAGTGAAAGAGAAAAATTGTTGTGGTTATTGGTTCTTCGTTTTCAAAGAGATCCAGTGACATCACAGGTGATGTTTTGACTTGCACAGTAATTGAATTTAAGTGAGGCAGAGTTGTGCACAAAAGAAAAAAAAATACATATAAGCAGAATTGTAACTGGGGTAGGACCACTGTAGCTTTGCTAAAGTGCGGACACGTATTAGGTATGCTACTATTTTCCTGTATCAAGTCTTCCTACTAGGGGATGGAATGTATGGGAGACTCCAGATCCCCTATATCTTGGTTTTGAGATGATGAGCAGGGTGCAAAGGGATACACTAGCTGGATGCTGTTTTTCCAGAGCAAGTATGGCCTCCTGTAGAAAAAGGCTGCTTAGTTGTAGGGCATCTCTTAGATGAGCAATATGGTCCCCTACACCATGGTTCCAGACCACTCAACTGAATTTGATCCAGATGTCAGACTGCCTCATTACAGTTCTGTTCCCATGTTTGAAAATGGACCCCTTTAACAGCTTCAGACCCAGAATATAGTGACGTCGAACCTCCAGTAAATTACAAGATAGCTGATAATCCATGCAGAAGTTCACTGATATTCAATAAACCAGTTTTGGAGGGGATAGTAGAGAGTATACTAAAGCACATCTAAAGGCAGATTCTTTGCATCCTTTGGGATCACTTCTCCCCTTGATATGCATATGTTTCCCAATTGTTCTTAATTGAGTCATTTGCCCCTATTGAGGACAGAAGCAGGCCTTTAGCATGCCTGACTGAATTATTCTTATGTAGAGAAGAGATAGTATAGGGGCTATAAAGTTTTTATTGCAGAGTTAGGATTGACTGAATTACATTATTCACAAGTGGAAATCCTCTTTGGGGTGCCAGAGTGTTAGAAGGAGAGGTCATTCCTTTCCTAGACCTATTCAGAAATGAGCTTCCATTGAGCATCTCAACAAAGGCCAATTAGTATTGATTGTGCCTGCTTGGTTTGCTAGGGGTGGACACCTGCCCTGTGGCAATGGGCCCTAGACCACCAACTCATGCCATCTCTGCACTCATCCCATCCAGAAGTCATCTGAGTACAACAGCTGATGGGGAAGTAAATCCCCGCTCTAATCCTTGCTCCAGCACCCACCAATCTGTGGATGGTCCCATTAACATAAGGCATATTTTCCCCTCCCCTCAATCTTTATGAAATCTGAATCCATTGTTATTATTGTGAAGGTAAATCTAGTACAAGAATCTATCCTGATCTTTAAAAAGAAATATCGATCGAAGATGTACTTTTTTCTTGTTGAATCATTTTAGCCACCTTTTGTTTGGAGGTCCTTTTGATGTGTTCTAGTTTGAATAATGCACCGTTGACATATCAATTTAGAAAGCATACTTAATTGATATGATTGAGCTACCAATTGAATGAAAATAATCTCTCTTCTTTGGATCCCAGAGCAGTTCACAGACATCATATCATTTGTTCCCTTCTGAAAATGCTCTGTGGAAAGTAGGTTTTATTCTCCCCACATTTCTTTGGGGAGCTATAATGATTTAGCAATTATGTAATGAAAAAACAAAGGTAGAGAGCCAGATGTTGAGAATGCAGTCCAGAGGGACAGGAAGTAGTCAGGGAGAAGAAGGCTCATAAACATTTGTCTTGCCGTCTGTGCCTACTTTTTTGCTTCTTTGGAGGCAAAGAGTTAATATTTAACCAAGAAGCTGATGCCTCAGTGCAGCTGGTAGTGATTCAATGAGAACCCAGCGCCCACATGTAGGCACACAACTTCCCCCCTCCTGGGTTTAACATCTGTTCTTTCTCTCTTCCGTTTGGCATCTTGGGGTCCTGGGGGACCCCATCTATTACCCGAAATTGAAAACTTAAATCTGGAGATATTCTCTTTCTCTCGCCATTTTCATGAATAGTTAGTCCTAAATAGATGTTTCAAAAATCAGACCCAATTCATAAATAACGAATCCTGAATGCCTGACTACATTTGATAATCATCTGAGTCATTTGACAGATGTTAAAAGTGTAATTTTATGTTATGCCCAATCTGCATTGAATTACTTCAATAATAGCACATGCTGTATTTATTTCCCTTTCCAAAACAGTAATCAAACACTAGGGAATAGACTTGAGAGAGGAATTGAAGGGGTTATTCATTTTCCTGATAATTGGAGGAGTGACAAATATAATTTATTTCACTTGGGGGCTTCTTCTGCAAATATTCCATGGGAAGCTTCCCACATCTTCCAGAATGCCTTCCTGTGCCTGGCTTTTCTGGTATTAGGATTTGGAAAGCATTTAACGGAGCTCAAGAAATCAGTTTCCCTCCTGGGTCCATATTGTCCAATGGGGACCTGATGTTTGCAAATACCGATTTGATTGACACTTAATGTCTGTCTGCCTTCAAAAACTGTCCTTTTGCTACAAGGCGGGAGGAGGAAGGCAAATTGATAAGTTTCTGGTTTATGAGTTAAAGAGGTTCAGCCTCTGTTTAAATGAAATCCCCATGGAAACTTGTATTTCAAAGGTAAGGCTGGAGGAAACAAAGCTGCATGTCAACATACAAAAGGGATAAGCCATGTACAGACAGACAGAGTGATGGCCTTTACCAAAGGCCTTTACCTAATACCACATAGAAAGTTAAGTGGGCAGGTGTTCCCTGGCAGCTTGAGAAGGGAGCATCCACAGTCGATTTTTTTTTTGCTCAGCTTCTGTGAATATTAGTAAGGAAATGAGAGTGAACTGTTGCTAGAAAATGAAATTGTCTCTTCAAAACATAGACTAAAGAATCGAAAAATAATTGGAATAGTCCATCATGAAAGCCTAGTACTCTTTTCTTCCATTCACTTAAACTATGAGGGATGAAGATGAAGGTCGAGGCTCTAGGAAGGGAAGAAAGCATCTGATATCATACCCTGATTTGAGCATGTTCTTTGGCTGACATTTAGCAAGGCCCTTTATATCTGAAAGTAATGCTCCTAGGCAGACTCATAGGAAGTATAGCTAAAGAATTGTAGATCCTGGGTCCTCCCATTTGTCATCACTTCATGTATAGTTTAGTCTTTTACTATATCTCTCCATCTTTGCCTCTAGGGCATAGGCATGAAGTCTGCCAATGCAGCCTCTAAGCAGGGGGATCTTCTCAGATGGAGAACTGGTAGTTTTGTAACTTTGGGAACATGGGAGAGAATTTTGGGATGTATTTCCTTCTGTGAGAGAGCTTAGCATTTCAATCTCAATCACTGGTTAGAGTAAAGAAATAGCATTTCTCACAAATAGCCTTCCTTCATGTGTGAGTGTATGTGTGTGTGTGTGTGTGTGTGTGCACGCACACGCGCATGTGTGCTCCTGCAGCACGCTTATGAGAGAGATGGAGACACAGAGAGAGAGAGAGTTGAGAGAGTTTGCAATCCAGTTTCCTTTTTAGGGGCCCACTGCCTTAGTGTCTCAGGCTGACAAAGTAGAAAGCTTTGTGAATTGAGAAGTGGTGCTGAGCCTGGCTTCAGGCTCTGCTTCTGGGGTATCTGCTTTTAGAAAAGTTTTTTAACCTGGATAAATCTCTTTTCCTGTCTGGATCTCAGTTTCTTCATGTGTAAAGTGAGAGGGGATGAACTAGATGTCCTCTAAAGTCTCCTTCCAGCTCCAAATTCTGTAATTTTATTTTTTAACCTCCCTTCCCACTCTCCCTCTTTCTAGTTGTTAGGTAACTGCCTGAGTCTCCCAACTGAGACAGGGTCACAGAACTAGTGAATAGCCAAGTGGGAATTTTGAGTCCTGTCTTCTGACTCCAAACCCTGGAGTTCTTTCCCCAACACCTCACTGTCTGCCCCTTACTAAGCTGCCTAAATCTAAGACCGTAACAGGAATGTTGGTACCCAGAGTGGTTATGATGAAATTCTCCCTTGGTTGAGGGAGGAAGGGGTTACAGAGGAGGATTGGAAACTGCCCTGTGAGAAACGGAGACCATGAAATTTTAGTTGAAAGCCCCAAGCAGTAATCATCAAAACCATTTGTTACTGGCTAAGAAATAGAGTAGTTGATTGGTAGAATTGGTTAACAAGACACAATAGTCCATATTTATAGTAATCTACTATTTGATAATCCCAAAGATCCCAGTTTCTGGATTAGAATTCACTATTTGACAAAAATTGCTAGGAAAATTGGAGGTTAATATGGCAGAAACTAGGCAATGACCTACACCTAACATCATATACCATGATAAAGTTGAAATAGGTTCATGATTTAGACATAAAGAGTGATATTATAAGCAAATTAGAAGAACAAAGGATAGCTAACCTCTCTCTGTGGAGAAGAAAGGAATTTGTGGCCAAAGAAGAACTAAAGCACATTATGAAATGCAAAGTGGATCATTTTGATTACATTAAATTAAAAATTTTTAAATAAAAACCAATGCAGACAAAATTAGAAGGAAAGTAGTAAACTGGAATAAAAATTTTACATCCAAAGGTTCTGAATAAAGGCTTCATTTCTAAGATATATAGAGAATTGACTCAAATTTATAAGAATTCAAGCTCATGAATGGTCAAAGGATATGAACAATTTTCAGATTGATCAGAGAAATGAAAATTAAGACAAATCTGAGGTACCACCACATGCCTCTCAGATTGGCTAAAATGTCAGGAAAATATAATGACAAATGTGGGAGGGGATGTGAGAAAACTGGGACACTAATATATGGAATTGTGAACTGATTCAACCATTCTGAGAGCAATTTGGAACTATATCCAAAAGACTATCAAACTTTGCATACCCTTTGATCCAGCAGTGTCTCTACTGGACCTGTATTCCAAAGAGATCATTAAAAAGGGGAAAAGACCCACATGTGTAAAAATGTTTATGGCAGCCCTTCTTGGAGTGGCAAGAAACTGGAAACTGAGTGGCTACCCATCAGTTGGAGAATGGCTGAATATGTGATATTATATAAATGTTATGGAATATTTTTGTTCTGTAAGAAATGATGAGCAGGATGATTTTAGAGAGGCCTGGAGAGACTTACATGAACTAATGCTGAGTGAAGTGAGCAGAACCATTGTACATGGCAACAATAAGATTATGGGATGATCAGTTCTGACGGATGTGGCTCTTTTCAACAGTAAGATGATTCAGGCCACTTCCAATGATCTTGTGATGGAGAGAGTCATCTGCACCCAGAGAGAGGACTGTGGGAACTGGGGGTAGATCACAATATAGCATTTTCACTTCTTTTGTTGTTGTTTGCTTGTATTTTGTTTTCTTTCTCTTTTTTTTCCTTTTTGATCTGATTTTTCTTATGCAGCAGGATAAATATGGAAATATGTATAGAAGAATTACACATATTTAACATATATTGGATTACTTGCTGTCTAGGGGAGAGAGTGGGGGGAAAGGAAAGGAGAAAAAAGTGAGTTTTGAGAGAGAGAGACAGACAGACAGAGAGACAGAGACACAAAGAGACACACAGAGAGAGTCAGAGACAGAGACAGAGAGACAGAGATCTATTCATATTCTACCTATAGAGTACCTTGAAGATCCTCAAATGTCAATCATAAAGGATTTTAAATCCCAGCCACCCCTTTATGCTATCTTCATTTTATGTGGGATGAGATAAAGGCTGTTTTCTTCCAGATGTGCATTTGTAAACTTGAGTGCTTACATGGGATGTGGGGACTTCTGTTACATTTGTGGAAGCCTTGGCACAGTTACCTGGAGATTTTCCAGAATAAACTCTGGATGGAACATAAAAGACAAAAGGGAATAATGATGTTTTGGGGCCTGTCTCATTGACCAGATCTGAGCCATGTGAACCAAGGTTTTGGGTGTACCCTAAGCTAAGACTCCACTATCATAACTACCACCTTAACTATCTTGTGACTCTCTTTAAAAAAAAAAGTCCCAGGCTTATGGTTACCATGGGTGAGAAATACAGCTTTTGTTAAGGTAAGTTAGGAGCTGGCTTGGGACATCTTGAAGAAGGGAAAGTTCTGAGACCTGAGGTTCTCTAACCACTAGACCTAGGAGATATTCACATTTTCGGGTTAGCAACTATAATGCACTCAGGATGAACAAAATCCAAATCCTAAAGTGCATTTTGTTAACTACATTTGCACAATCTGCTAACATTCCTGAACAACAGCTAATCCTGCTCATTGGATCCCTCCAAGTCATGTACAAGGAGGAGGCCCAGGCTATTGGTCACTTATCATTGTGTTTCTGAGTAGCCTAATTTAGAACACTCCTAAGATGTCCTAAACATAGCTTCCTTCAACACCAGGCAAGGGGCCTTATTTCCCATTTCAAACATTTCTTCTGTGATACACATGCAAATAGAGACTCCCTTTCTCCCCAGAAGAAAGTAACTTTAGCCAAAGGTTATATCTTGTTGCTATGACATGATGGAAGCAGCTGCCCAGCAAATATAATGGTACTAGTCACATATGAGCTGTCCAGCCCTACAATCACCATGGCTACCTTGAGTGAAACCAGACTTTCTGAGGAAGGGGGAGCTCATTGAAAGAGGTGCCAGCTGCATTTTCTTTTGGAGAGGTGGAACCTCTTCAGAGTAATGGCTATCAGGTGTGAGCTTTACAATCGGGCAATCACTTCTCAAAACTCCTCAACTTGCTGAGAGGTATTAGTGACCTTCTCCTGACCCTACAACTATTCTCCAGACCTTTATCCCCAATGAATAAAAGCAAGAGTGAAAGACACTTTGTAGGTATCCACTTAGTACTAACCATGTACAAGTCTCTCCTCAGTGGGGAGGTTAGTAGATGATGAGGAGCCTTTATGGCTCTCAGAATTTAAATGAGCAAACTGAGTCGCCTAGTTCTTATCACATCATTAGAATCAGCCCCACCCCATTCTGTGTGCCAAATTGGAAAAATATTACTAATATTTATGTAGCTCTTTTTACACATTCTTTCATTTGCTCCCTACAACAGCCATATGAACTAAGTATAACAGATATTTTCATGCTTTTTACATAAATGAGGAAACTGAGTCTCAGAGAAGTTAAGTGACTTGCCTGGAATCACAAAGCTGATAAGCATCTGAGGCAGAATTCAAACCTAGATCTTCATGACTCCAAAATCCATCATTTAAAAAATTTTAATAGTATTTTATTTTTCCAAATACATACAAAGATAGTTCTCAGCATTCATCCTTGTAAAACCTTGTATTTCAAATTTTTTCGCTCTTTTCCCCTCTCCCTCTTCACCAAGACAACAATCTCTATATGTTAAACGTGTACAATTCTTCTAAACATATTTCCATATTCATCTTGCTGCACACACAAAAAAATCAGATCAAAAGAGAAAAAAACATGAGAAAGGAAAAAAGAACCAACCAACAACAACGACAAAAATCACTTGTGATCCACACTCAGTTCCTGCAGTCCTCTCTCTGGGTGCAGATGGCTCTCTCCATCACAATGCTGTTGGAATTGGCCTGAATCAACTCCTTGTTGAAAAGAGCCACCTTCATCACAGTTGATCATCACCTTAGGGAGTATTCACTCTTCCTTCCAGAAAGGTTTAATTGTGCTCAGAACTAGTTAGAATCATCAACAAAATAGTGTGTTTCTAAAATGCTATGGTGTTGAGTGCTGTTCCAATAATCACTTGATTTATTTTTAACTCTCATTAGTGACAGACAAGCATATAATAAAATGCAAGTGATTTGTGATTAAAGGCTAGAGCGAGAGGAGGAAGTCTTGCCCAAATGTAGGAAAGACTGAAATTATAGAATATTTTAAGAAAATTATCACAATGGATATCATTTGGGTTAGGGAAAAAGAAGGGAAAAAAATTAGAGAAATTTGCGGTGTGAGATATCTCTCTCTCTCTCTCTCTCTCTCTCTCTTTCTCTCTCTCTCTCTCTCTGTCTCTCTCTGTCTCTCTCTTTCTCTCTGTATTTATATATAACTTTAGCAACAAAATCCCTGAAAATTAGAATAGGCCAAAAGAAGCCAAAGACTTCATGGAACAAGAAGAAATACTGAGATAATTTTTTTTTTAAAACTTGAAAGAAATAGAAGATATACCAAAATTTGTGGGATACAAACAAAGTGGTATTTAGGGGGAAATTCTCTAAGTTCTCTGAAAAGTCTCTAAACACTTACATCAGTGAAAGAAAAGAAGATCAATGAATTGGAACATTAGAAAATCAACAAATTAAAAATCCCCAAATTAAATATCAAAATAGAAAATTTGATAATCAAAGGCAAGATTACCAAAACTAAAAGTTAAAAAACAATAGACTAATAAATACGCCCAGGAGCAGGGTTTTTTAAATTTTTAAATTAAAACAACAACAACAACAAAATAAATGAACCCATTAGCTAATTTTCTTAAAAAAGAAAAAAATAATTTTCCAGTATCAGAAATGAAAAAGGATAACTCACAACCTGTGAAGATGAAATAAAAAATTATCTATATGTCAGTGAAAGTGACAACCTAAATGAAATGGATAAAAAGTTACCAAAAAAATACAGTTGCCCAGATTAATGGAACAGGAAATAAAATAATTAAATAACCCTATCTTTGAAAAAGTAATTGATCAAGCCAGAAATGAATTCTTTAATGAAAAAACCCCAGAACCAGATGGACGTAGAAGTAAATTCTACCAAACATTTAAAGAACAATTAATTTCAGTACTACATAAACTGTTTGAAAAAAATAGGTAAGAATATTGATGCTAAAATCTTAAATAAAATATTAGCAAAAAGATTACAGAAAATCATCACCAGGATAGTACACTATGACCAAGTAGAATTTATACCAGGAATGCAGGGCTGGTTCAATATGAGGACAACTATTACCATAATTGAATATATCAATAACCAAACTAACAAAAATCATATGATCATCTCAATAGATGCAGAAAAAGCATTTGATAACATCCAACATCCATTCCTAATAAAAACACTTGAGAGTATAGGAATAAATGGACTTTTCCTTAAAATAGTCAGGAGCATATATTTAAAACCATCAGTAAGCATCATATGCAATGGGGAAAAACTGGAACCTTTCCCAGTAAGATCTGGAGTGAAGCAAGGTTGCCCACTATCACCATTATTATTCAATATTGTATTAGAAATGCTAGCTTCAGCAATAAGAGTTGAGAAAGAGACTAAAGGAATAAGAATAGGCAATGAGGAAACCAAATTATCACTCTTTGCAGATGATATGATGGTATACTTAGAGAACCCCAGAGACTCTACTAAAAAGCTATTAGAAATAATTCATAATGTTAGCAAAGTTGTAGGATACAAAATAAATCCCCATAAATCCTCAGCATTTTTATACACCACCAACAAAATCCAACAGCAGGAGATACAAAGAGAAATTACATTCAAAATAACTGTCGACAGCATAAAATACTTGGGAATCTATCTACCAAAGGAAAGTCAGGAATTATATGAGCAAAACCCAACTTTCCACACAAATAAAATCCGACTTAAATAATTGGAAAAATAATAAGTGCTCTTGGATAGGCCAAGCGAATATAATAAAGATGACAATACACCCTAAACTAATCTATTTATTTAGTGCTATACCAATCAGACTTCCAAGAAAATATTTTAATGATCTAGAAAAAATAACAACAAAATTCATATGGAAGAACAAAAGATTGAGAATCTCAAGGGAATTAATGAAAAAAAAAATCAAATGAAGGTGGCCTAGCTATACCTGATCTAAAACTATATTATAAAGCAGCAGTCACCAAAACCATTTGGTATTGGCTAAGAAATAGATTAGTTGATCAGTGGAATAGGTTAGGTTCACAAGACAAAATAGTCAACTATAGCAATCTAGTGTTTGACAAACCTAAAGATCCTAACTTTTGGGATAAGAATTCATTATTTGACAAAAACTGCTGGGATAACTGGAAATTAGTATGGCAGAAATTAGGCATGGACCCACACTTAACACTGTATACCAAGATAAGATCAAAATGGATCCATGATTTAGGCATAAATAATGAGATTATAAATAAATTAGAGGAACATAGGATAGTTTATCTCTCAGACTTATGGAGGAGGAAGAAATTTGTGACCAAAGATGAACTAGAGACCATTAGTGATCTCAAAATAGAAAATTTTGATTACATCAAATTAAAAAGCCTTTATACAAACAAAACTAATGCAAACAAGATTAGAAGGGAAGCAACAAACTGGGAAAACATCTTCACAGTTAAAGGTTCTGATAAAGGCCTCATTTCCAAAATATAGAGAGAATTGACTCAAATTTATAAGAAATCAAGCCATTCTCCAATTGATAAATGGTCAAAGGATATGAACAGACAATTTTCAGATGATGAAATTGAAACTATTTCCACTCATATGAAAGAGTGTTCCAAATCACTATTGATCAGAGAAATGCAAATTAAGACAACTCTGAGATACCACTACACACCTGTCAGATTGGCTAAGATGATAGGAAAAAATAATGATGAATGTTGGAGGGGATGCGGGAAAACTGGGACACTAATGCATTGTTGGTGGAGTTGTGAACGAATCCAACCATTCTGGAGAGCAATCTGGAATTATGCCCAAAAAGTTATCAAACTGTGCATACCCTTTGATCCAGCAGTGCTACTACTGGGGTTATACCCCAAAGAGATACTAAAGAAGGGAAAGGGTCCTGTATGTGCCAAAATGTTTGTAGCAGCCCTGTTTGTAGTGGCTAGAAACTGGAAAATGAATGGATGCCCATCAATTGGAGAATGGTTGGGTAAATTGTGGTATATGAATGTTATGGGATATTATTGTTCTGTAAGGAATGACCAGCAGGATGAATACAGAGAGGACTGGAGAGACTGACATGAACTGATACTAAGTGAAATGAGCAGAACCAGGAGATCATTATACACTTCAACAACGATACTATATGAGAATGTATTCTGATGGAAGTGGATTTCTTCAACAAAGAGACCTAACTCAGTTCCAACTGATCAATGATGGACAGAAGCAGCTATACCCAAAGAAAGAACACTGGGAAATGAATGTAAACTGTTTACAATTTTGTTTTTCTTCCCAGGTTATTTCTACCTTCTGAATCCAATTCTCCCTGTGCAACAAGAGAACTGTTCGGTTCTGCACACATATATTGTATCTAGGAAATACTGCCACATATTTAACATATATAGGACTGCTTGCCATCTGGGGGATGGGGTAGAGGGAGGGGAAGGGAAAAATCGGAACAGAAGTGAGTGCAAGGAATAATATTGTAAAAATTACCCTGGCATGGGTTTTGTCAATAAAAAGTTAATATAAAAAAATAGTAAAGGAGTCCTACCAAAGTCCTTTTTTGACACAAATATGATCCTGATAACAATCGGAGAGAGTCAAAACAGAAAAAGAAAACTATAGACCAATTTCCCTAGTGTGAATATTGGTACAAAAATGAAATACTAGCCAACTTATAGCAATATGTCAAAAAAAAGATTAAACTCTTTGACCAGACTGAATTTATACTTGAAATGCAGAATTGGTTCAATATTAAGAAAAGTATAATTGAACATAGTAACATAGCAGTCTGTGTTTTCTTTCACTATATAACTCTTTTGGAAACGTTTTGCATGTATAGCCTATATTGGATTGCTTGCCTTCTCAATGGGAAGTGGGAGTAGGTTGGGAGGAAGGGAGAGCATTCAAATTTGTAAAAAAAAAAAAAACAAAAAAAAACAAAAAACAAATATTAAAATAGTTTTTACATGTAACTGGGGGAAAATAAAATACTAAGTTTTAATCTCCAAAAAATTAACATGTAGAATAGGATTTAGAGTTATTCTTAACTAGTCATAGAGCTATCCAAAAGTGAGCTACCTTAATCAAGTTGCCTATCTCTGGAGGTCTTCAAGCAAAAATCAAATAATCCCCAATTTGGGATGTTATAGTGAGAATGGATTCTTGTTCAGTTATGGTTTGATCCAGATGACCTCTACAATAAACATCCACTGAGACCTGCGGGTGAATATCTCAGGAGCTTTCTGGGAACAGAGATCCTAATTGGTACAAATGAGTCTAAAATGTAAAATGCCTCTCCATACTTTTGTCTGCCAACTGCTATAACCCTTTTTAGGCTCCACTGCCAACTCCAAGGAGAACATAGCCCAGAGATTTAGCACTTAGCTGCTGCAAAACAGACTCCCAGTCACTCTTGCTTGAGATCTACTGAATGATGACTGAAGCCTTGGGTAAGAGAGATATAAGTTCACTTAAGAATAAGTATCAGATGGGGGTAAGGAAAAGACCAAAGAAACCCAGGACCCTCCGGAATGCTGGAGAGTCAAAGCCTTTTCTGTGCTCACTCCCTTTACACTAGCAAAGATGGAGATGCCTCCCTTCCCATTTAGGCACTGATAGACTCCCAAGGAGATAGTGGCCATACTCCACTAATCACTGGAGTACATCAGTTCCCATCAAAGACTGGGCCCTGCCAACCTGCCCAAAGGGGACAATGGTAACTTTGATGAGAAAGAAGCCAAAAGCAGAATGAAAGCCTAGGAACCTAGGAGAGCACAGGTACCTGCTGTGATTCTCACAAAGGGAGGGGAGGGAAAGAGACTTCTTAACTATCTGCAGCTTTGTAACTTCTCCTTACCCTGCCATCCCTGACTAAATGGTGACAAATTTTTTTTTCTGGGTTAGCTCAGGCAGCATAATCTGTGCTAAGCACCGGAGATAGGAAAAGAAATAAGAAAATTCCTGCACTTAAGGAGATCGTATTCTAATAAGGGGACTAACAAACATAGGAGGTTTCAGCTATGTGTCCAATGATGGGTCCAGTGGTCCTAGGCAGAAGCACTATCATATAGAGAAATGAGCAGTGAACTTGAAATGAGTTAAAATCTCTGTTCTGACCCTTACTAGCTATGTGAACACTCTCAAGTCACTTCACTTGAGCCTCAACTTCCTCATCTGCAAAATGGTGAATAACAATATTTATCCTACCTGTTTCAGAGATTTGTTTCAGTGAAAGCACTTTGGAAACTACATGAATTATGAACTTCATGAGCTACATGAATTCTGTGATTTCCATGCAAGATTTTTCCAAGCTTAGAAACAGTCAATTCGGCTCAATTTATGAACCATGTATTAAGCATATATTCTGTATAAAGCATTCTGATTGGAGATGGGAATAAAGAAAAAAACAGGAAATGGCATCACCCTTATCCTCAAATGTCTAACATTCAGCTGAAGGAGAGAAGATATTTGAAGGAGAAAGCTGGCATTTAGATGGATTTGGAGGGCATTAGATATGTCTATCCAGGCACTGTGCTAAGCACTTTACAAATATTAACTCATTTGATTCTTGATACAACCTTGGGAGGCAAGTGGTATTAATATCCCCATTTTATAATTGTGGAAACTAAGGTAAAGAGTTTAAATGACTTATCCAGGGTCACACAGCTAGTAAGTGTCTGAAGCCAGATTTGAACTCACATTTTCTTGACTCCAGATCTAGTGCTCTTCACTGTATGACATAGCTGCCTTTAACATACAGACTTCTGTACTTTGATAGGTCTTTGCTCTCATCAATGTGACTACTCCCTATGGCAGGGCAGATAACCAGCTATCTATCCATACTTTCTCACTCTGTGCAATTCTCATAAACTCTCTGGAGAGAAGCCAACCCATGTCAGAGAAGTAGTCTTTTAAATTCCCTGGATACCAGTGCAGCATTAGGGCTGTCACGTGTTATCCATCCCCTTTGCTATATAACCAGCTCACTTCCTTTCCAACCATATATGTTTCTGACGATGTCTTTCTGGCCACTTTTTGATATGTCATTGTTGGTAAAATGCCATGGCCTGCTTACTCCCACCATCTATCTGTCTTGCCCTTTGAATCATCTGTTATTTTGCTTCCTCAGAGATTCCATAATTCACAGACAAGCAGAATTACCAGGAGATTATTGGTAATAAATGATGAGGTTTTACATCAGGGGCATCTTGGAATTGTTGAAAAGCACTGTGCAATTTTCCAAATGGAGTCCAGCTCAATCCGTTTTGCTTTTGCACTTCTAGCACCATTATATTATTCATCTGTTCGAAAATCTATCTGAGAGTGAGTCGTAGAAGGGCTTCCTGAGTGGGCTGCGACATGGCAAGTTGTCTTTTGGACAATAGGCATTCTTTACCCAGTTTGCCTTTCCTGTGTGAGTTGCTAAGAAGTGGTAGTGTAGGATAATGAAAAAATCAGGGAAATTTTAGACAAGTGAGACCTGAGTTCAAATTCTACCTCTCATATTCATTGGTTTTGTGACTAAGGATAAGTCATTTAAATTATTATGATTATGCTGACTTCCCGCATCTGTAAAATAGTGGTGATAATAATGCTACCTATTCACTTCAGAGAGTGGTTGTGGAGATCATATAAGATTGTCTGTGTAAAGAGCTTTTTATAAACCTTAAAATGCTATGTAAATATCATAGATTTTTGGAGTGTGAAGGCCCTTAAGTACAACCCCTTCCTTTTACAAATGAGGAAACCAAGTCTTTTAAGAGGTTAATTGATTTGCCTACAGTTACATAAGTGTCTAAGGAAGGATTCTAACTTAGAACACATAGGACTCTCATGCTGCGCTGAGTGTTCTGTCTACTACATTACCTCGCTGCCTATAAAAATAGGAGTGCAGTTGATAGGGTGCAAATCCCAATATATTTCTGGTTCATCACTTCAGCCATTTGGCCAAAAACTACAAGCTTGTTTTCTGTATTTCTTAGATGCTAAGGGGAAAACATGGTCTCACTTTATCTTTTACATATCTTCTCACATGTATATATTATCAGTTTGAGAAATCCCACTTGCCTTTACTGTTCAACTTTTGTCCATGTCCTCCCCTAAGTTTGCTGCAAGATGTCCACCCAGCATCTCAACACTTTCAGTTTCTCCTAACATTTTGAGGTTACCAATGAAGTTCTTCAGTTATCTATCTGCTGTAGCTTCCCCTTGCATTGTGACCAGCACTTCTCTTTGTATTGTAAAATTCTTTGATGTCATCATTTAATCTTCTTCCTCTGCAGAGCTCCTCAGTAGTTATATGTTGTATCAGTTAATATTATAGGCCATTCTCTTTTGAATGACCATATATTTCTTTGAGGAGACTAATATTACAAGGTTTGATGGAATTAATATAGTATCACCTACAAACATGGAGAGCTTGAGAACTTCACAATTCATAGATAATCTGTTTTCTGTTTGAATTCTATAGAGGACATTAATCAACAAATAGATATCACTTAACTTCCTTGGGCCTTGGTTTGCTCATGTAAATGAAATGAACTGGATAGCTTCTGAGGTCTTTTCAACTCTGCATCTATTATCCGGTGATCTTTATCCATGATAAAATAGCCCTTTTCCAAATGTTTACTGGTTCTGGAGATAGAAATGCAAAAAGTAAAACAGTATCCCCAAGGACCTTCCATTGGGAACCACCATGTCTTCTAGTTTTATGCTTCGTTTGAAACATATTAATAATGGCTTCTTCAAGTTTCATCTTTTATTGTGATAGTTAGTGCTCTACCTTGTCTATCCAGTGCCCTCCCTCCAAGTTTTCTTGAAAAAAGTAAGTAAGCTATATTGGGATGAAACTTATAGGTAATCTCTTTCATTTCTTAATATTCAGCTATATATTTCAGCCTATTGTTCATCGCTATCGCCCTTGGTGACTTGTGCACTGAATTCACCCAGCATGTTGATTTAGGAATATCATTTCTGATCTCTATGGAATTTCTCTTCTTCATCATCCACAGTAGATTTTAGGGCATAAGGAACAAGTATCTTCATGATTTCTTCTTTACTTTGCTCATATAATGGGCTATCACTATCAACTCTTTTATTTGTTTCTTCAAGAAGAATGACATTATTTGAGACTTGGAAGAGATCTTAGTGGCCATCCATTATAATATATCCAACAAGTGGATAGAGTATTGAGCTTTGCTAGAGTCAGGAAGACCTGAGTTCAAATGCTCCCTCAGATTCTACTAGCTGTTTGACTCCGGACAAATGACTTTACTTCTTTTTGCTTCTGTTTCCTTATCTGTGAATTGGGAATAGTAACAGCACCTATCTTTAGGGTTGTTGTAAAGATCAAATGAGATATTTATAAAGCACTTAGCACAGTGCCTGGCATATAGCTGGAGCTCCATAAATTCTTATTCCCTTTCTCCCTTCTAAGCCTCAGTTTGAAATACACTAAGGAAGGAAAAACCACTGTGTCCTGAGAGAACCCATTCTACTTTTGAATGTCTTTAATTGTCGAGATGACCTCAAGCTTAAGTTGGTTTCTTTGCAGTTTCTATCCCATTGGTTCTGCTTCTTCTCTACAGGACAAGAAAAAAGAACCAATTATCTAGATGACAATTCTTCAGATATTTGAAGATAGTTATCATATGTTCTTTGAGTTCTCAACATCCCCAATTTTTTCAGCATTTCCTTATCACTGCCCTCTCTTTTCTGACAGAAGGGTAAGCCCTGAACTCTAAACCTCCATTTAAGGAAAGAATTCAGTTCAGGTATTTCCTTGTTTTCTCACCTGGCTGCACTACTTTGGGACTTCTCTAACTGACTTCTCTCCCACCATCTCGGGTTGGATACCTTCTCCTCCAACCCCTCCCCAATTTTTCAGCTTTATTTTGTATGTTATCTTCCTATATTCAGTTAGAAGTTCCTTGAGAGCAGGTACTAGCTTTCTTTTTCCATAGTTGTATCCCCAGCATGTCTCCAATGCCTGGCACATAGTAGGTGCTTAATAAAGATTTATTTCTCTCCCTCCCATTTCTCTTCTCCAAAAAAGAGATTGAAAACAGTATAAAAACAAAATCTTTATAATTACTATACATCATCAAGCAAAACAAATTGTCCATTTCTTCATAATATGTCTTATTTTGTAAGCCTAAAGCCATCTATTCTCTATCAGAAGGTGGGTAACATGCTTTATCATAAGTCATCTGCAGTGTAGTCGGTCACTACACTTTCAGTTATTCTCTGTACTGTTGTTATTAAGAATGATTATTAAGACTAGTATTTACTTATCAATAATAATAACTAACATTTATGTAGCATCTGCTGTGTGCCATGCACTGTGCTAAGTGCTTTACAAATATCTCATTTGATCCTCACAAAAACCCTGGGAGGTAGGTAATATTATTATTATTATCCTCCTTTTACATATGAGCAACCTGAGGCCAATAAGGTAAATGACTTGCCTAAAGTCACACCACTAGTGTCTGAAGTTGGATTTGAACATATAAATGTTAGTTTATAAGGTTGATCATTGCATTCATCAGAGTTTTTAAATCTTTTAAAATTCTTTGATTTTACTGTTTTGAAGTTTTAGTATAAATCATTCTCCTGGTCCTGCTCACTTTAGTATGCATCACTTCTCACAAGTTTTCCCAGGTTTCTTTGAAATTCTTCATTTAAAAAAGATACAATAGTATTCTATTACATCCATATATTTGTTCAGCCTTTCCACAATTCATGGCCACCACTTTAGTTTCTTGTTCTTTGCCTATACAAAAAGAGATGCTACAAATATTTTTCTGCATATGGATGCTTTCCCTATTGCTTTGGTTTTTTAGGGTATAGCATAATAGCATCATTGAGTCAAAGGAATGCACAATTTAGTGACTTTTGAGACATGCTTCAAATTGTTTTCCATAGTGGTTGTATCAATTCACAGCTCCATGAACAGTATATTATTAATTTTTATGTACTTCAAAAATTGTCATTTTTAAATTATCATTGTCAATCTGATGAATATGAAATAGAACTTAAGAATTGCTTTAATTTACATTTTTCAAATATCAGTGATTTAGAGCATTTTTTTAACAAGCTTATTGGGAACTTGGATTTCTTCCTTTAAAAAGTACTTCTTCATAACCTTTGACCATTTATCTATTGTAGAATGGCTCTTTTTCTCATTCATGTGAATAAACTTTTAATATATCTTACTTTGAGACTATTATCCAAGATTGTTTTTCAATTAACTATTTCCATCCTTGTTTTGTTTGTGCAAAACCTTTTTTATCTTCAGTAATTCTCATTATCCATTATTTGTTCCTGAACTTCTCTCCATTTAGAGATCCAAAAACTAACTCTTTGCCAATTTGAATTTATGATACAAATATTTATATCTAATTCTATTTGGAGCTTATTTTTGTAGATAGTGTGAGGTGCTTCTTTTATACCTAATTTCTGCCAGACTGCTTCCATCTTTCCCCACAGTTTTTGTCAAACAGTAAATCCTAAGTCTTTGGTCTTTATTTTGTTAGAGGAGCAACCTGAAGTTCAGAGAATAGTGACTTACAGTGAGTGGTATGCTCGTAAAAGTTTAACAGCTGGTTTTCTGAGGGAAAAAAATATCGCCACAGCACTCCTTTAAATATAATCTACATGATTAATATAATCTTCATCATTTTCTTAAGTCTAGACAATCAACAAAACAGCAAATCAAGCCGATTTGTAGTGTTTTCCTATTTCTGTGGTAAATAAATGCTCACACTGAAAACTTAACAATTGGTTCTTGTTTTTAAGCCAGTAGTAGAAGCCACTTAGCTATTGAGTGTTAGAACTAAGACTTGCTCTTTTTTTCTTTTAAACTCCTGGTCCAGTATTTCTGCCACTTAAATGCAATTGCCACATTCCTTAAAGAATCAAAAAAAAAAAAAAAAAAAAAAAAAAAAAAAGCAAAGTTGGACCTATCTAGTAGAACTCAAGCCAGAAAAAATAATTTCCTCTACTACTCTTTACACAAATTGCCATCCACCCTTTAGGAATCTTCGATGAGCTATGGCCCCAAAAGGCAAATCTATTCCACTGTCTATAATTCTAATAGTTAAAAAGCTTTGGTTCACTTCATGCCTAAATTTATCTCTTTGCCCCTCTCATAGATATACCTTAATTCTGGGCCCTGAGATGAAAAAGAACAAAACAAGTTTGACCTCTTTTCTCCTGGACAGCTTTTGGAGGTCTTACATGAGCACAAATCTGGTAAATTGTGTTTTCCTGTCCAGTCGGTTGGATGTCAGGTAGAGATTGGTGGACATCCGGTCAAAGGACCAGGGTTTAATTCCACTTTTGCCAACCGTGCTGTCTTGAGCTAGTCCGCTTCTGTACTCCGCTTCTGGGGAATGAGAGGATTGGACTCAATTTCTAAGGGCCTTCCTGGTTCCAATTCCATCGATGCTTGCTGTCCATTGCGTTCAGCTGCTGAATTGTTCATATTGTTTTCTGCTCTTTGCATTTGTCCTTATTTCCATCATTCCCATCCGATGGTAATTTAAGAATAATCTGTGATCCATTCGTTCTCAGTATTCTCATGGGCATGAGTGAAGGCTGTAAGTCTGTGAAAGAAACTGCACAGTTGATAGCTTTGACACAGCCAATCGTTCCATCCATCTGTTCTCAATGGGCAGCATCAGGGCAGCTGTCAAATCAGTGAGAAATTGTTTTGTTTCCTTAATTTCAGAAATGATGTCTGCTTGAGCTTTGTGGCCCTACAGGCCAATAAATTCATTGTGGATTTTATTAGCTAAGTGGTCTTTTATTTCAGTCATCGCTCCTGGATATATAATAGGCAAAAGTGGGGCTTTCTGAGCTGTGGCTTTTGTGAGCAGCAGCTCTGGAGACTGAGGCTGGCGGCTGTTAGAAGCTATTTCTCTTCAGCTCTTAAGAGTTTAGCTCTATACCTATACATACATATACACACGTGTGTGTATCATGCACTAACTATACTCCCTCCCCCCCATCCCAGAATATAAGTTCCTTGAGAACAGGGAGGCCAATTTTTGATTTCTTTTTATATCCCTGGTGCCTAACACATGAGCTTATCGATTCAAAGCTGAAAAGAAACTCCAGGGCCCCAGCACATGTCACAGCTGAGGAAAGCGAGAACCAGAGATGTTAAGTGACTTTCCTCATTCTACAGGTCGCTAGCTGCCGCAGAAGTGGAGCATGAGGCCTCTGGCTGAATCCAGGGCTAATTCCACTGTATACCTAGAAGGTGGATAATAATAAATGCCTGTGGAATTGAATTGGACTGAGACCTGAAGTATTTCAAAATGACAAAGCAAACGGGCTCCCTATGGGGAGCCAACATTTGAAATGGAACCGTGTACCTTTGGCAGAGCCCAGGACTACGTGGGGGAGGCTGATGGGAGGGGAAGTTCTGAAAGGGGAGAAGTAGCAGGACAATGGAGAGGAGCGGCTAGTTCCTATCCTCCCGCCAGTAGGGCCAAATTAGGGACTCATTTGTCCACTCACCTTCTTTTGACCTAAAAGGTGCTTGAGCGCAGGTAGGCCCAGGGAGCCAGAATTGGACGCCTTCTGTCCCAGGCTTTCTGAAGCCCCAGCTACAGGCCTAGGGGTTTTTGTGTTTTCTAAACAAAGCCCTGGAGGAGAGTGAGCAAAGGGGGAGGGTCGGAGTTTTGCTGGACAAAGGCCTGGGGCGGGGCCCAATGGAAATACAGTTCAGTGGGCCTGAATTGATATGCTCATCCTTTAAACCCCTAGGGCTAGGAGATCACAGGGCATGAAAGTCCATCAAAGAGCACTTCTCTGCCTTGATCCAATCCCAAGCGCTGGAGCAAGGGAGCGGAAGGTTGGCGGGGGTCTGCTGAGCCCGAGGAGGCTCCTGCAGATTAGTGGCAGCCTTTCTTAGGCCCCTTGGAAGCCCTCTGCCCAACAAGTAGTCATTCAGAGTTTCCTTACCAGCTTGGTTGGGGGTGGAGGGGAGGGAGGGTAAAGAAAACTGACAGACTTCTCCTAGGATCAGGCTTGTCCAAAAAATAAATGTGTGTTGGGTGGTGATGGGGGAGGGGAATATTGAACAACTGGCTGTGGGCCACTTGTTGCTTAATCCTCGGTGGCAAGGTTTGCTTCGCTTGTGATTTCAGGCACTTTCTCAAGTGTGGCCCCCCTTCTGTTGTGTACAATTCGAAGTCTAGCAAAATAAGCCTGGCTCAGTGGGTCTCTCTCTCAATCGCTGCTCACTCCCACCCCCATCCCCCATCCCCATGACTAGTTTCCATGCTCTTATTTGAGAAAGACACCTGGGTGGAAGGGAAGGAGAGCCTAACCTGAAATCCGGGGAGACCTGGCTTCTGTTACCCAGAAACTCTGCAGCTGTGACCCTAAGCAAGTCCCGTCAGTCACCTTGTGCAGGTCCCATCCATCTGAGGATGGAGGTGGGGAGTGAAGTACCTGTAGTAATTGCCTCCCGACAGAGGGTTTTCTTTTGTCATAAAGTTTAGCCTTAGGATTCCATCTTTATAGGGAGCTCCAGCTAAGGAAAGTCCCTTTATCAATGTCGCATTGCCACAGTTGTACAACTTAACTGTGTTAGATGACTGGAAGGTCGAAGTCAAGCCACTTGGGTCACAAGCAGTACGGGTCAGAGATTTGACTTGAACCCAGACCACTGGAACTCCCAAGTGGGCTCTCCATCTACTGAACTGCCTCAGTCCATAGTCCACACTATATCAAAAAATCCAATGAGAGAATATGGAACAACTCTGTAGATGTCACCTATTCCTCCTGGAGGATTTCTTTTTGTCTTTGTTTTGAGGAGGAAAGGCAAAGTCTTTAAGAGATGGAATTTTATTTTATTCCCCCTCCTACTCTTGTATATGCTTGCTGAAGGTGTTCAGCCTGGAATCAGGGAGACAGCTTCTTGAGTTCAAATCTGGCCTCAGGCCCTTCCCAGCCGTTTGACCCCTACCAATCACTTTACTCTGCTTGCCTCAGTTTCCTTGCCTGTAAAATGAGCTGGAGAAGGAAATGGCAAACCATTCTAGGATCTTTGCCAAGAAAACCCCAATGGAGTCACAGAGAGTCGGGTCTGACTGAAAAGATTAAAGAATAAAATGGAAGTACCGCTGATAATAATGGGTCTACACATAGACTCTTTTCATGTAGAGGTTTTTCAAGCTCAGTTGTTTTCATATGAGACTCACAATAACCTAACCCTGCATAATAGACACACACAGACTCAGCATCCCCATTTTGCAGATTAGCAAACTGAGGTGCCAAGAGGTGACATGACTTGGCAGGTAGTCTCCCACCTAGAAAGTTATCGAGATAGGATTTGAAGTGTGATCGTCCAGGGTGGGCTGCAGGAGCTAAAGTCTTTAAGGGCCATTTTTTTAAAAGTGGCCCTCTCACTTCCCTTCACTTGTTTGTACATCTGGCTTCCACCATCCGATGTTCCGCCAATGACTCCAAAAGTTTTGTTTGACTTTTAAAGTCAGTGGCAACCCTAGAAAGTCTCTGAGCCCAGAGAGGGTACCCAAAGCTCCAGTTTGCATAAAAGGAATAGCTGGAATAGTAATGAAATAGCTCCCCAGCAGGGTTCCTATCCTAATGGAGCAAAGAGTAGAATTATTGTCCAGGAAAAGATTAAGCTAAGTCTGAACAACACTGTGATTTGTGAGTATAAACAGTTTCACTATAGGTGAAGTCATTTGTACTCAGAAAAGAGTTTACCCTCCATAGCCACTTTTCCTGATTTGTAAATTGTCATTGACATGCTATTCTTTAAACCCTCCAAGGATTTCAGTTGTAGACAGGAAACCAAGCCAGATGACTGAAGGCAAACATGCTTTTTCCAGTAGTCAATCAGTGTTGTTCAGACCAGATTATATGACACACAGGAAAAGAAATGTTTTACAATGAATCATTATATAGACACTGTATTTATTTTCAATGTATTTCAACAAATTTTAAGCACCACTATGGCAGGAAAACATATTCTGAAGAAGAGCATAAGATACAGTTTCTAATCTCAAAGATCTTATATTTTCATGGGATGGAGGCTAGGGAGAAACAGAGCAAAATTCCATATGTATCCAGAGATATTCAATTCATGGCACTATAAATTGATATTATCCAATTTCAACTGGATACTTGTTGGAATCCTTACTAACTGCTAAGTAATTAGAGTTGATCTAATCTTACAAGAAGTTGTTTTGGCCAGAACCTGAAACAAGGTACTAAGTAGAACTAATCAAGACAAGGCTTGTGTTCCCACCTTTACTCATTGGACTCCACAAGTATGCTAGCTTCAAAAAGTACACTTTCTACACCACACCTTAAAGCTCTTTGGGCCAGAGAGCACTATGGGAGAAAACCCATAATCCCATTCTCTCAGAAGGTTCACATATAAGGCGAGACAGCCATTCCAGAATACACTTTTTTCCTCTTGGCTGGCTGATCGCGCTGGACTCGAGAGGAACGACTCTGCTGCAGAGAACACTTTTGACGGACTTCAGTGGAGCTACGCCAGAAGCCCTCTCTCCGCGGCAAGTTGGTGACGGTGGCTCCCCAGAAGGAGATAAGAGAGATCTTCCATCTCTGTTGGAGGCAGAAGAAAGCAGAGGCAGAGGCTGAAGGACAGAACCTTTGGATTTGGAGACATCCGAAGGGCTCTAAGCCTCTAAACCGGCTGTGCCCTGAGAAGAACAAACTCCAACATTTGAACTCTTAACAGATACTCACATCTGCATAGCAATCCCTCTTTTCTTTACTGACTGACTCTGTGTTCCTGTTCCCCAGAAACTTTTTCAAACCTTCTTCTCTCTCCTCAAGGCTCCCCTGCCCCAGGTGTCCAGGCTTTCTACTTTACACAGCAAATTGAAACAGTCCATAGTTAGCTTCCTCCATACCCCAAATTGCCTTCTTCATATTTCTTCAAAATCCTCCTTCATAGCCTATTTCTAAAAAACTCCATATTTCCTCATTCTCATTTCCTTTACTTGAGACTGAGGATAAGATGACTCTTTTCACAAAGGCCACTCTCGATTTGGGTTCTTGATCTCAACTCTTCCCTTCTTTTCCATGGAAGACCCTATCCATTGGTACCCACCGCTGGCAAACATGCTCAGGTCCCTGCCCCAAAACCTGTATTTGAGCCTGCCATTCCCTCAAGTTGTCCTTCTGTAGCATTATTCCCTTTCATTGCCAAATTCCTAGAAAGAATTCTCTCAGCTTGCCACCTTCACTTTTTAACTCTTTTGCAGTCTGACTTTCCCAGAATTCTACTTCCTTTTACAAGGTTCCATTAGTCTCAACTACTAAATCTGATGATCCTTTGTCTTCATTCTGTTTATCATAAGATCCCCATTGTAGACCCTATCCTTTTCCTCCTGAATATTCTGTGCTCTCTTAACTCTTCTCTTTCCTGGTTCTTGACTGATCTGTCTTTCTCCTTTGCTAAATGATCTTCCATCTGGTATTCCTTTACTATAAATGTCTCTCAACTCTGTCCCATCTCTTCCTTCTTTTCATTCTTTTCCTTGCTGATTTGATCAATTTTCATGGGCTCAGCTATGATGTCTTTGTACATAATCCTTAGATCTATATACTATGAGTATTCTTTTTTTTTCTTTGTATGCCCAGGGATTAGCAGGGTATTTGATCAGCAGCAAGTACTTAATAAATGTCTGTTGATTAATTAATTTATCACTAGTATCCCTGTTTACAGTCTTTCCCATCTTCAATCTTTCCTTTATAAAGTGGCTAAAATAATCTTCTTAATCACTAAATTCATTTCTTTCCTACACAGCAATCTTCATTGGGAAGGGGAGGCCCATCAGCTGGGAAATGACTGAACAAATAATGGTATGGGAGTGGAATGGAATACCATTGTTCCACAAGAAATTATGAAGGAGATGATTTTAAATAAATGTTGGAAGACACATAGGAACTTATGCACAGTGAAGTGAATGAGCCAGAGAAATGATTTTTACTATTATGCTAATACTATAAAACAATTTTGAAATACACAATGACTAGCCATAATTCCAGAAGGCAAATGACAAAGCATGGTCCCCACTTCCTTACAAAGAAGTAAAAAACGTGGGGTTCAGAATAATACATGCACAATGGTGAAATTTTTTTTTTTACCGTACATGTTTGTTACAAAAACTTTATTTTCCCTTTTTCTTTTTCAGTGATGGAAGAGAAGGAAAAATGCATTTTTTTGTTCATTAAAATAATATATATAATTTTAAAACAAAAAAATCCTCAATGACTCCCTATTGCTTCTAGGATAAGATAGAAATTCCTCATCCTGTTTGTTAACAGGTCTACCTTTCCAGCTTCATTGTATCCCCAGTGGTTAGCCTGATACCCGGGCACATAGTAAGGGCTTGTTAATTTCATGTTGATGGTTGACTAATGTGTTCCAACCAAATGGACTTATTATTTGTTTTTTTTTTTTTATTTAACATTCCATCTCTCATTGGTATATTCACAAAAGTACAAAGTAATCATTCCTCATATTGTGAATGTACCTACCTCTCAGAATGTTTCTACATCTTAGAATCTTCATATTCCCATAAAGCATTGCTCAGGTTCCATATCTTCCATTAAGCCTCCTTCATCATCTCTATTATTAGGGGAGAAGGCACTCATTATTAGTGCCTTCTCCCCTTCAACCTGCCCTATTTCTGTCAACTTACAAGGAAAATTTCTAGGATCCACTTGCTAAATTAGCACCTCTTTCCTATTGGTCTGAAAAATGCAATATTCCAGTAGAGTATCCCAATGATTTTTCATTAGAAATGGAGACACTGATCATCCTAGGTAGCAGGTTCAACTTGTATGTGGGGACAAGTTAATAGTCCCTCACATAGTCCTAGTAGGATAGTGACTCACGGATAGCCAGCAGACTGCCCTTCTTTAAGGCCACTGGCAGGTTCAGGTTCAGGGCTTGCATCAATATTATCCCCAACAAGCAGCTCAAATTTTCTTCTTTTACTAGGTTTACCATTTCTCAGTTCAGCTGTTCCGGACACAGACTCTTTTTTCGGCTCCCTTTTCTTATATGCTTTAATACGGAAATACAGGAGGGAATAATGTCATATAAAAGGGTAAAGTTACAATATGATTTTTGAAGAAGGAAATGGCAGTAGTGAATCCAGGGTCTTTCCCAAGAAAATCCCAGTGGGGTCATAAAGAGTCAGGCACAACTAAAACCACTGGACAACAGCATCAACTGTATATATGACTTGGGTTTTTTCCCATGAACCCCAATTTCTCTGCTCATTGGGAGAGGTAGTATACTGTGGTCACTGTCACTATGGAAAAAAAGTCTGGGGGCAGCTAGATGGTGTGGTGGACAGAACACCAGCTCTGAAGTCAGGAGGATCTGAATTCAAGCCTGGCCTTAGTCACTTAATACTTTCTAGCTCTGGGACTCTGGGCAAGTGACTTAACCCCAAATTGCCTCATTCCCTCTCCCCCCAAAAAACAGTTAAAAAAAGAAAGATGTCTCTAAGAGTGCCCCGGAGTTCCATGCAGCTTAATACTTTCATGTCAGTCTTTAGATATAAGAGACATGATGACCAACTTGAAAGATGACCCAAAATTGTGAGATAGGGTAGGGAAGACAGTTGTATGTATTACTAACCTGTCCAATGGTAGTTATTTTTTAATATATCTCCAAAGATCAGAACATTAGCCCAGATCTAAAAAGGTAAAATTTAATAAAGACAAATGTAAAGTCTTACAATTGTGGTTTTCTTCAATGCAATCAATATAAGAGAGCAGTTTATCTGGTGGTTTTAGTGGATTGCAAAACTTACTATTTGTCAGCGATGTGATCACGCAGCTTAAAAAGCTTATGGAATCTTCAGCTGCATTAAGAGAAGCATAACGTTGAGAAGGAAGGAGGTCAGAGTCCTGCAGAGACACTCAGATCATGTCTGGAGGTGCATATTCAGCTTCCTTCTGGGTACCCCACTTTATAAAAAGCTTTGATAAGTTGGAAGGGGCCCAGAGGAGGTATATAACTAAGATGGTGAAAGGCCTCAAGCTCTTGACATATGAAATTGAAGGAACTAAGGATTATTTTTCTGGAGATAAGAAGATTTGGGGAACATATTAGCCATCTTCAAAGATTTCAACAATTGTCATGTAGAAGAGAGAATAGACTCATTCTGCTTGACCCTCCAGGAGTGGAACTAAGTGGGAACAATGAATGAGAGTTAGAGAGAGGAGGCTGCAAGCTGGAAGCAAAGAGAAACTCCCTAACCAAGAGAGAGCTTTCCACCATCGGGAATGTATTGCCTTGAGGAGATAGGAGTTTCCTCCATCCTGAATGAAGCTCTTCCAGCAAAGTTTGCATGTGGACTTGTCAGGGATGTTGCAGAGGGAAATTCTCATTCAGATATGCATTAGACAAGATAGCCTCTGAGGTCATTTCCAACCTCTCTGATTAGATTCTGTATATAAGAAAGAATACTAGTCCTACATCCATACACACACGCATGCATGCGCGCGCGCATACACACACACACACACACACACCCTCTTCATTTTCCTTTGTGTCCTATCTAACCTTTGGGAAATCACTTTGCTTCTGTCCACTTGTTTCCCCATCTGTAAAATGGGTCTAGTGGTACTTATGTAGATTTTAGATTTTTATGAAGAAAGCTCTTTGTGATTAAAGGATTACCAAAATGAGAGCTGGTTTTATGAATAGGGTATGTTTATAAAATGAGCGTATTGTGTCCTAAACCCCTTGGACAGACTGGTAACACTTATGAATCCCTTCTCAAAATAATATATTCAAATGCATAAAATTCACGCAATTACAAAAAAAATTCCCTAATTTTATTCAAATGCAATTATCAAAATATTAAAAGAAAAACAAGTTCACAGATCCTAGCTTAAAAACTTTTGAAGTCTTAGAGTGTTGCTAGCTCTAGTGCTCTCTCAGTGGCTCACACTTATTTGGCTGATCCTTATACTTTTCCTGGTCTTATTCTCTAGTCACATTTGCTAGATGTTATCACAGATCTTATTCTAAAGCCAGTGGATTGGATTTGGCAGTGGTACAGATGTTTTCAGTGATGATAGAATATGTGTTCCCATTTCTTGACTATAAGTAAGAATACATTTGGGCCTAGACCAGGGGTTTTTAACCTAGGGTCTGTGATTGTTGACTGTACTTATTGAAATGCCAAAGGGTTCCATGACACAAAAAGGTTAATACCCTAGTCCAGAAAGATATTATACCCCTGTTTCTTGCCCTTTCTACAGTGTCTCCATACTGACTTATAATTACAGTATCATTTTAGAGAGAAAAATGTACTGTATAGCCTAGAAATTATCCACTAGGCCTTTCATGCATATTATGTGAATGTCACTAAACATTGGAGGCCTTGACTTTCTTTTGAGATTGTACAAAGGTAGATGGCAAAAGAAGAATCCTGGCTTCTCTCAGGATCATTTGATAACTTGTGGGGAGACGGAATGCTAGAATTTTCACTTGGTGATTATTCAATTAGATCTGACAGATTTCTACCATTCTCCCATTCCTCCTGGAAGCTGGGGGCAGCATATATGATTTGGCATCTAGAAATCCGAGGTGAAATAAGTCTGGAGGAAAAATGCATTCTCTTTGCACACAGTCTGGGAGATAGGGCACCCCTGTCACAGTTTGGAACTTGAAACAACCAACCTGAATGATGTGGATAGGGAGAGAAAACCACAGTTGGGAATCTACACCATGTGTTGCTTCATTAGAATCCTCTTACAAAAAAAAAAGAAAGAAAGAAAATGGAACTCATCTCATCAGTCTGATTTTATGGTATCTGATTAGACCACTATTTTCTCAGCAGGCCTCTTTTCTTTAAACTGTTGACTATGGATGGCCTGCTGAATAGAATGAACTTTGGACCACTAAATTGCAACATTATGGTTATTTAGTGTAATTTATGGGGGGGGGGGGGGAGATGAGGGAAGCCATGATCACTTCTTCATTTTGCTAGTTGTTAATGATGTCTCCATTTTATCTGAACAGGTAAGTGTTTGGTGTCTTCTTTCCTCCTTTCCTGGCTGCACTCTCCATCCTGTTCCCCCTCACCAATCATGGAACACTATTCAACAAGAGCCCCAAAGGAATGGTGTTTAGCAGCTGTCTGGATTGTAAATTTAAAATTAATAGTTCTTATACGAGTATTTATAAACATCAGCTATCATCTCCCTCTTGATAAAGTTCCTTATTGTAAGTGTGCTTACTTAATAAGTCCCTTGATCCAAGGCTTTCCTTGTAATTACCCAGAAATTGGTAAAAGCCTAAATTGGCTGTAGTGGTTAGCCGTGTATTGTGTTCCTTCTTTTGAGACACAAAGAAAAGTGGTGAACTCATGCATTATTTGTTTAAAGCATCCTGATGATTAAAAAGAATGTGGAGTGCCCTTTTTTCTTATTGGTTGAAGGAAAAACTCAAGGAAATATGCTTTCAGCTCTCCATGCTATTGAAAAACAAAAAGATATAACATAAGACAACAGAGAATGAAAACCAGGAATACTCCAGTTTGATGAGGGTGAGGAGATGCAAATTATTTTTAAGGAACCCAATACTGTAGTCAATGATTCTCATCTCTCTTTTGGTGGACAAAAGACTGGCTATCTCCAGGGGTCCAAAGGAATATCTTTAACATGGCAAACATGCTTTATTTTATTTTACTCCATTTTTCTCCCCCCCCAAAATCATATAGCTCTTTCTTTATTAATTTTTTTTGGCATGTACGCAGGCCAATAGGATTGGGAGTGGCATCAATAACATCAAAATCATAGAAGAACTAAAAGGAAACTGGACTTTGAGAAATTAAAAAATCCATAATGATTCTAGAAATTAGATAATAAAACACACTTCCTTCCTTTTGATAGTGAAGTTAGAGACTGTGAAGACACAATGTTGAATACGATGTCAGAATTAGACTGGATGTTTTTGCTTACCTTTTTCTTTTATCACAAGGAAGTGTTCAGTTTTGAAAGAAGTGAGGATACTTCTAGGAATTATTGTGATATAAAAATAAAAGACATCAATAAAACTTATTTTAAAAAATTAAAGTGAGTATTCTAGCTACAAAGTGGTTAAGAATTACTCCACTAGGTCTACAGTTAGGCTTGCTATTCTACAACAAAAACCATTTGAGGGCAGTGATACTCAGAACTCCTAATAGTTTCCTCCTAGATAAATGATGAACATTTATTTATTAAGCATTTAGCTTATGCCAGGTGTTGCACTAGGCTCTAGAGAAAAAACAAAGACATTCCCTGACCTCAAATAGGTTCTTACCTATTTATTTTTTTATTTTGCTATTTTCTGAAAGCAGTCAGGATTAAATGATTTGCCCAGAGTTATATAGTTACTAACTGTCTTGAGACCAGATTGAAACTCACATCCTCTTGACTCTAGAACCAGTGCTATATCCACTCCTATCTTCCCCACGAGTCTACATTTTAATGGGGAAGACAATGTATGTATGTATGTATATAGCACCCCTTCTGTTCACCTCCTCCCCTCAAAAAAAAGGTAGAAAATGACAGAAGTTCACAAAAGTGAAAGTTTTCTGTGATGAAATAATCATGATGGCCAGCAACAGCCCCAGGAAAATCAGGTTCACTGAATGGATGATATGTACAATGTTGTCACCAGTTCTTGTCATCAGACTGGACCATCTTTGAATTAAAATAACTAGGAGGTCATAGGCCCCTTGCATTTAATCTATCCGAAGGCCCAAGTTGATACCCAAAATCATCCAAAGTATTTAATGTTTCAAGGCCCATAAGTGAAAGCCTAGCCTATTTTAGGAATACTGTCAGGAGGACAATACCAAAAATTGCCCTTTTAAAGACTTGACTAAGGACCTGCCATCTTCTTCCATGGCTGTTGAAGAATACTCACCTTCATCTACTTTAAATCACTACTAAATAAGCCAAAGGACTTTTTTTCTTCCAAGTAAACTTTTAGTCATCATGATTATAAAAAGATAATTTTACCTCTCCCTTGTCATTAAAAAAACAAAGTCCCCCTCCCCCCCAATAATTTTATCTTTTAATCCCCAAAACACTGTCTGGGAAGTAGTTATATGAATAATCTTAGTGAAAAAAGATCTTCTAGTTAAGGGGAACCTGAACCAGTCCCCCCAGGTTGCATGGATCCCCACAAGAAGAAAAAACCTCAAGAATTAAGTGAGCCTCTTAAAGAGAATGTAATGAGGAAGGACCAAGAGGTTATATCCCAAAGTAGTCTGTCTGGGCATGAAAGTTCTTATGGGCAGATCCAAGAGATCACTGAAACAGAGGTCCCTTCTTCCTGAGGTTCCACTGATTGAACAAAGGCGTCTGGAAGATAGGCAATTGAACCCTAATACTCTAGAGTAGGATGAGGAAATTGTTGCTCCAAAAGTCCATTCACTATTCTGTGATACCACCTACCTGAGGCTAGCAAACTAACAATTATGGTAGCAAAAGCCACAATCCTGAGTCTTTGTAGTGAAATGTACTTCCTGATAAGAGGCAATACAAAAAGACCCCTGGTGAAGGATATATTCCAATAAGGTTGATAATGTCTACAGCAGTAGCAAACTTTATTGGCAGGGCAATCCCATATCCCAGATAATTATCGCAAAGGCAAACAAGCTGCCAAATAGAGGAAAAGAGCCAATATAGTCAATTAACCAATCAGAGGCAGGTGGTGGATCACATGACACCATACCATACTGATTTCTCAAAGATGGATACTGATTGGCACGAAGAGCATTGTTGGGCAGAAGTGGTAGTTGGTTAAGGGAGTCTTATGGCCCCATACCCACTACAACATAGCGTGGTGTCCCGACTGATGATGAACCTAATATGGGTTGTATTATTGAAAGCCCTCAACACCTCACACCTGGTCTATGATAATAACTTTCTCTTTGGTCTTCCTGCCTTGTCTCTCCCTATTCCATTCCACTCTAAACTTACTTGTCAAATTGATCTACTGAAAACACAGGTCTGTTCCTATCATTCCCCTATTCATTCAACTTCAGTGGTTTACTTTTGCCTCCAGGATCAAATATAAAATCCTCTATTTGGTTCATAAAGTCCTCTATAGCCTGCCCTCTCCACACCTTTCCAGTTTCATTATACCTGATACTTGCCTCCCCTGCCCCTATCAGGTACTCTTCATTCCCTTGACACTGGCTTCCTTACTATTCTTCACACGGGAATGACGCTCCATTTCCCTACTCCAAGCACATTCACCATAAGTTGTCCCTATGCCCAGAAATCTCTCTCTTCATTCCTGTCACCTAGCTTCCCTTGCTTCTTTCAGGTCTAAGTTTCTACTTTCAATTTTGTTAATCACTCTTTGTTTTGCTTTTTGTAATAGTCAATAAACATTTATTAAATGCTTACTCTGTGCCAGATGCTTGTGCTAAATACTGAGGATACAAAAGATAAATGATTCTTCTTCTTCTTCTTTTTTTTTTTTTGCTGAGGCAACTGGGGTTAAGTGACTTGCCCAGGGTCACACAGCTAGGCAGTGTTAAGTGTCTGAGACCATATTTGAACTCAGGTCTTCCTGACGTCAGGGCTGGTGCTCTACTCATTGAGCCACCTAGCTGTCCCAAGATAAATGATTCTTGCCCTCAAGGTGTTATAATCTTTTTTAAAAATATTTATTATTTATTTCTGTATTATTCATATTATAAAAAAATGAGAACATTATTATTCAGTTTGTACTCAAGAGTTCAATGGTTCTCTCTCTGGAGGTAGACAGCATGTTTTTCAAAATGAATCCTCTATAATTGTCTTGCATTATTGTATTGATCAGAGTATCCAAATCCTTTACAGTTGATCATCATTACAACATGGCTCTTATTGTGTACAATGATCTTCTGGTTCTCTTCTCACTTTATTCTACATCAGTTCATATAGAACTTGCCATGTGTTTTCTGAAACCATCCCTTCATCATTTTTTATAGTACAACAGTATTCAATCACACTCATATATCATAACTTGTTCAGACATTCCCCAGTTGATTAGTATCCTTTCAATTTCTAAGAGCTGCTATCCATATTTTTTTACATATTGGCCCATTTCCTTTTTCTTTGACCTCTTTGGGGGTACAGACCTAGTAGTGGTATTTCTGGATCATAGTTTTCTAATCCTTTAAGCATAGTTCCAGGTTGTTTTCCAGAATATTTGGACCAGTTCACTATTCCACCAACAATTCATTAATATACTTATTTTCCTTCATCTTCTCACATATTTGTCATTTCTGATAGGTGTAAAGTAGTACATCAGAGTTGTTTTAATTTGTCTTTCTCTAATTGATCGTGATTTAGGGCTTTTCTATATGACTATAGATAGCTTTGATTTCTTTTTTCTAAAAACTGCCTGTTTCTATCCTTTAATCATTTGTCAATTGAGGAATAGCTCTTATTTGTATAAATTTGATTCAGTTTCATATATATTTGAGAAGTAATGCCTGTTCCTGAGAAGATGATGATAACAGAAAAGTTAAGAGAGAAGGGTTTTACGTAAAGGATAACACATTAGCCTGGAAAGCGCAGATAGTACAGACATCTATCATAGATGATTTTCTCAAGGATTTTAGCCTCAGAAAGTAAAGATATGAGACAATAGCTAATCAGAACAGATATGTCAAGTGAGGATCTTTTGAAGATGGGGAAAGACATTGGTGTGTCTGTCAGGAGCAGGAAAACAACCAGTAGACAAGAAGAGATTGAAGATAAGTGAAATAATGAGGATAATAGAGGGTCTACTGGAGAAGACAGAAAAGAATGGAATCATTTGCTCATGGAGATTCACTATCTCTCCCCCATATCCCATTCCTATCCCAGTAGCCTTCCCTTGTAGTGAAGAAGTACAATCAAGCAAAATAAAATGTCATGTCTAAATACATATGCCTTAATCTGCAACTGTTGTCCTCCACCTCTACCAGGAGAAGCATCATCAGTCCTCTGAGTTTACTGCATTAATCAGAATTCTGAAGACTTTCACTGTTAATTTTTTTTCTTAAAACACTTCATCTAGATCCCTCTGTGGATATTATCACATCCTACCTTCTGTCATGCTTCTTTTTATAGATATTATATTCCTTTATTCAATTATAAGCCCCTTGAGAGCAAAGGCTATGCAACTTTTCATCAAGCTATCCCTGCCCTTCCTCTCTGCCTTTAGTACAGTGCCAGACACAAGTAAATAAGCATATAAATTTATATTACCTTCAACCTATAGTTGACCCTAGAACATTTTTAATTCAAGTTTTAATGACTTTTTTAACATTCTGGTTATTTCCTAATATATTACTCTCTCTCTTTACACACATACACACACACACACTCCTCCATACTAAGTCTTGCCTCATAACAAAGAAAAACAATTAAATAAAACACCTTTTCTAATAGTCTGAGTAACATTTTATACCCATAATCTCATACCTCTCCAGGGCAAGAGCATCTCTTTCTTTTTTTTTTCTTTTTAATAACTTTTTATTGACAGAACCCATGCCAGGGTAATTTTTTACAGCATTATCCCTTGCACTCACTTCTGTTCCGATTTTTCCCCTCCCTCCCTCCATTCCCTCCCCCAGATGGCAAGCAGTCCTTTACATGTTAAATAGGTTACAGTATATCCTAGATACAATATATGTGTGCAGAACCGAACAGTTTTCTTGTTGCACAGGGAGAATTGGATTCAGAAGGTAGAAATAACCCGGGAAGAAAAACCAAAATGCAAGCAGTTTATATTCATTTCCCAGTGTTCTTTCTTTGGGTGTAGCTGCTTCTGTCCATCCTTGATCAATTGAAACTGAATTAGAAGAGCATCTCTTTCAAGGGCCAGGTTTTGGTGACAACATTGAGCTTCGTTTTCCAGTACTTTTCCTTACATTATTGTGGTCAGTGTGTATACTGTTCTCTTGGTACTGGTATCTTTATTCTATATCACTTCATGTAGTTTTTCTTGTTTCTCTCAATTCCTCAAATGCATCATTGGTTATTGTTAAATCAGTTCTTAATACTCATCATTATTTATGGTACAATAATATGCTGTTATGTTTATATACTACCATTTGTTCAGTCATTCCCTAATCAGTGTTTTGTTTCCTGCTCCTTGCTCCTAGAAAATGGACTCATGAATATTTTTTCTATAGAGGGGACTTAATCTTGGACTGTATGCCTAGACCATTTTCATGGCTTCTTAGTTCTCTATTCTGATTTTTATTCAGCTGCTGTGGACTCCCAAATATTGATGATCTCTTTCCTATAGTTCCTTTTGAAGACTAAATACATTCAAGCATTTAGTAGTTTTTGCCCACCTTAAGTTATTCCTCTAACTTCCTAATCTTTGTAGCCTGTCATAAAAAGTACTTTGTAATTTCTCAAAGTCACCTTAATTTTTCTGCTATTCAATAAGAGACCCAGCCCCTAGGTCATCTGCAATATCTGTTCAAGTATAATGAATGGAGGAGGAGGAGGTTTGATCTGGTATGGACCAAAATCCCCATGTGAAAAAGACTGATTAGATTGCTTTCAGAAATTCTTAATGATATTTAATGGAAGCTCCCTTTTTTCATTTTTAACTGGTTCCAGTCTGTTAACTGATGAAGAGATAGATTGTTGATTGATTGCCAAGTTGAAACTAGGGTACATTCAAAAGATTGACCAGCAAAAAGTGTGCTGGATGCTCAGTCAGTAATCATACCAGGCACTCTCCTAAACTCTGGTGATACAGAGAAAAGTCAAAACACAGTTCTTGCCTTCAAGGAACTGACATTTTTATAAAGGAATTAACGTGCAAACAACTCTGTACATGCAAGAAAGGTACAGAAAAAGGAGAGAGAATCTCTGGGTGTGCACGGGGATGTGGAGACATGAGGAGGAGATCGGGGAAGGTCTCTTGCAGAAGATAGGATTCCAGATTCCTTGAGGAAAGCTAGGGGGCAGAGGTGAGGCAGAAAGCCTTGCAGTCAAGTAGAATAGCTAGACAGAGATGGAGCATTTGTCTAGACTGCAGAGGACATGGAGTGAAGTGACAGAAGACTGGAAAGGTAGCATGGGCTTTCGAAAACAAAGAGAAAAAAAAGCTTATGTTTCCTTCTGGAGGTAATAGAGAACCTCTATGGTTTATTGAAGATTATTGCTTTGCTCTGGCTTTTTCCTGTCTAGTTGCTATTCAGGTGCTATACACAGTGATATAAGGAAAGATGCCTTAAACCCTCCAAAGAAAAAACTGGCATAGGGCTGTAGAGACAGGCCTCTGCCCTTTGCTTCTTTGTATTGTCTTGTGCTTTTAGGTGAAAGAGTATAGGAGGTAGCGTTGATCTTTGGAACTTTGAATGGTCACAATGATAAACCACCATTAGTTATCTAGGAGGTAGAGTCCATACTATGTTTTCTGTCCTTTTAGGCAAATCCTATAAAATGGACTGAGCAACTCAGCCTAGTGATAGATGAGACGAAGATTCCCTGCTTTTGAAAGTAAAGTTGGAGATAGGAAAGCTGTGTAAAAACTTCAGAAAGTTTGTATTTACACACATTCTAGGCACTGGTGGAAAATGTTTGTATTTCTCATCAAATTTCAAAGTAAAAATTTGTTCAGTGCAATGGGATGCTAATCAACATTCTAGGCAGAAACAGATGGGTTGCATGCTGTATTAGTGGATATTTATGATAACAGTTGACTCCAGTGATTCATTAATCAACTCAGTCATACTGGGGAGAACAAGACAAAGAAAGTGATGGAAGAGTGCTGCTTGAATTGAACTAGTTTTCAGTGTTTATGGCCTTTACAATAAAAAATTGAAAGGCCTTTTGTGGTTTACAAAATTCATTTAACCAGGGGAACCTTATAATACATACCAAGTAACTCAGAAGTAATAATTTAAATAGAAAATTGGTCACTAAATTAAATATAAGACATAGTAATTAAGATTATACTCTAACTAATTGTGATTGACATGGCTCTCCTCAGCAATGAGATGATTCAAACCAGTTCCAACTGTTCAGCGATGAAGAGAACCAATGACACCCAGAAAGAGGACTGTGGGAACTGAGTGTGGACCACAACGTAGTATTTTTACTCTTTTTGTTGTTGCTTACTTGCATTTTATTTTGCTTATTTTTTTACTGGTTTGATTAGATTTTTCTTGTGCAGCACAATAATTGTATAAATATGTCTGGATGCATTAGGTTCAACATATATTTCTACCATGTCTAACATATATTGGACTACTTGCCACCTAGGGGAGGGTGTCAGGGAAGGGTGGGGGGAATTGGAACACAAGGTTTTGCAAGGACTAATGTTGAAGAATTGTGCAGCCATGTTTTGAAAAATAAAAAGCTTTAATTAAAAAAAGACATAGTAATTGACTTAGGGCAAAAAAAAATGAGTTCATATTCTCTCTCTCTGATACTCACTAGTTGTGTGATTCTGGGCAAATCCTATCACCTTTTTAAACCTTAGTTTCTTTATCTGTTAAGATCAATATACTCTAATAATATATTATTATTATATATATTATATATATAATATATATTATATTATTATAATAATAACTATCCCATAGGACTTCTGTAAGATTCATAATAGATATTAAATGTAAAGTGCTTAATAAATATTAAAAATGACTTGTCAGTGCTAGCTAACATTATTGCTACTGCATTATAGTGTCATCCTGGGTATCATAGGTTAATGGATTCATGCCAGGTTTGAAATCAAATGAAATGAGACACTCATAGCCAATCCAAAACTCAATGAAGTTTACTTGGTCAAAATATGGAAAGGAACTCAGCAAGAATACAGTATAATTTAGTTGAACCAGCTCCCCCCCCCCCCACTTTGTGGGAGAGCAATTCCTGCTCCCTTATGGATAGGCTTTTGTATTTAGGTTCCCAAGAAACTATAGCAGAGCAGCTAGGTGGCACTGCAGTGGCTAGAGTACCCCATCTAGAGTGAGGACTCCTCTTCCTGAGTTCAAATTTGGCCTCAGATACTAGCTGTGTGACCCTATCTATCTCAGTTTCCTCATCCATAAAATGAACTGGAGGAGGAGATGGCAAACCACTCTAGTATCTTTGCCAAGAAAGCCTCAAATGGGGTCACAAAGATTCAGACATTACTGAGAAATAACTGAATAAGAGCAAACTATGCCAACAGCCCTAAGCAGTCCCTTGAACAAGGTGACAAGGCTAGTTTCAATACCCTTTACCTAGTCTACATGGCAGATGTTGTTCCCACCTCAAAAGGAAATGTCAGTGTTGAGATTAAACTTTGAAAACTCTCCTCTTGTCGCTTAATTAGAGAATTCTTTAAGATTTTCAGAAAACTCAATTGACTTCATGGTATAGAAAGGAAAAGGAGAATTATTTTAGGAAACAAAGAGATTTGATGTCCAAATGCTTTGGTGGCCCTTGGGCACTATTCTACAACTTGATTCTGGCAGAAACATCACTTTTGAAATGTTGGAGCTGCCAGCATATACTGTCAAATGATATGTTTGACACACTTGGCCAACATCCGTGCTTCAGGATGTAGCAATTAATTAGTCCAGAACGTGATGATGTAGCCTAGCTTCCCTTCCCTCTCCCCAAAGAAACTAGATTTCTAATTGCCATGCTGCCATTCTGGTGGGAGCAGATTATAACGATTTTAAACTGAAGTACCTGTTTCCCAGGGATGCTGTCCTTGTGATTCTAATGAGACCTTGTCTGTATTGTTATTTTAGTAGCATCCATGACATCCCATGGACTATGTTGTCCCTGGGATTTCCCTGGTGAAGAAACTGATTGCTGTTTCCTTCCTTGGTGGATTAAAGCAAACAGAGGGTAGGTGGCTTACCCACAATCACCCAGCCAGTAAGTATCTGAGGCTGGGTTTGAAGTCAGCACTCTATCCACTGAAGCTTCCACTGAATTCAGGAACTGAGTTCATAAAGTATTTTATAAACCATAAAATGCTATTCATTGCCAGTTGTTGTCATTGTGATTCCATACAACTCACCCTTTTCCCTTTTGAAGTTTATTTTCCTTTCATGCTTTGCTTGCTTTTTGCCTTATTAACCTGATTTTTTTCCATATAAACATTGGAGAGAGAACAGGAGGTGATTCACAGACCCCCTCCTCACTGCCAAGGCCCTGCCTCTAGAGACTAAATGGGGGGAGATTGTTGACTTCCTGTCATATTTCCCCCAACCACTGTGTTCTAAGGCTTTTGAGAACTCTCCTGCAGCCCTCACCGAATTCCATCCCAGCCCACACATTCTCAGAAGGTATCTTCAATTTCAGCTTCTTCAGTATCCCTCTCTCCATCAGGAAACGTTTCTGGATCTTTACCTGTCTTTTTTCTTTCCTGCTCCTTCTTTACAGTCAAGGCTAACCTCTTCATCTGTGCTCTGTAGCAGGTCAGTTCCCACCTTCTCTGGAGCTTGGCTCCCATCCCTTATCTCCAGCATCTTCAATCTTTTCCCTCTCCTCTGGCTCCTTCCTGTCTGCCAAGAGACCTGGTCAGGCCTCCCTCTGGGATCCTAAAGACAACCTTTCCTCAAACCTGCTATCCCCTCAAGCTACAGAATAGTTTGCACCTCTCAGACCTCACCCCACCTGCTCAAGCCCTTAACCCTTTGTAATCTGGCTCCCCTTCCCACCACTTCACTGAAATTGTCAGAATGCATATTCATGTAGTCATCTTAGTGTACAAAGAACTTTGCTCACAAAATCTTGCAAAACAGGGAGCACATGTATCACTCTTTCCCATTTTACACATGAGGATGCAGAGTCTCAAGGAGGTTACTTTCCTGGGGTCTAAAGCCAGAAAATGTCAGAATCAGGATTCAAATCCAGGTCATTCCTGGCTCCCAATTCAGGGCTCTTTCTCTCTGCGGTCTCTCAATGGTCACCAGTGACCCACCAAATCACCAAATCCATTGGGCTGGTCTTATTCCATAAGCTTCTTGATATTGCTGTTGTTGACCTTGTCACTTTGAAACTCACTCCTTTCTTGTGTTGCTGGACTCTGTAGATTCTCTTTGTAGTCTGCTCTTCTTTTCCTTCACTGGGTCCTCCTTTTCTTTTGGTTTATTACTCTAATGCATTCTCCCTCCACTACCTTGTCATCCCTCCTCTCTCTACATTCTCCTTTGTTGTTTTCATTTCCTTCCTTGGCTTCCATTAGCTTCTCTATTCTCAAATCTCTTTCCCTGTCCTAGATTTCCCTCTTAAGCTCTTGTCCCTTATTTTGCTAACTCTTCCTTCGATATATCTAGACGTCCCATCCGTATCTCAGATCCAGCATCAATTTACTATCTTCCCTTATAACCCAGATTTCAATTTTGACTTTGTCTCCTCTAATTATTGCACAGTTGTCTGAGTCACACAAATTTCACTCATTTTTTTTAACCTTCATACCTTCTCCCCATTCCTAGGCAAATTTGTTTGTTCAGTTTGTTCAAATTGGGAAAACTATGGAATTGGACTGAGAGGACCTGAGTTCAGACCCTAACTTTGCCAGTTACTAGCTATATGATTTTAGAAAAAGTTGCTTTACCTTTCTGGGCCCCACTTCCTTTCTCTTTAAAATGAGTCAGTATGGAGAATGAATGTGGATCAAAGCATAGTATTTTTATCTTCTTTTATTGTTGTTTGTTCACTTTTTTTTCCTCGTGTTTTTTCCCCTTTTGATCTTATTTTTCTTGTGCGGCATGACAAATATGGAAATATATTTAAAAGAATTGCACATATTTAACCTATATTGGATTCTTTGCTGTCTGTGGGAGGAGGAGAGGGTGGGGAGGAAGAAGAGTTTGGAACACAGAGTTTTGCAGGGATGAGTGTTCAATGCCATCTTTGCATGTATTTGTAGAAATAAAATACTCTTCTCAAAAAAGAATAAAAAGAAGTTCAACTAGATGTTTCCTGAGATCTCTTCTAACTCTAAATTTATGATCTACTTGATTCTTCCTGGCTCTCTATCTCATCTGTTTCATTTCTCTTCCTCCTTTTAGTTGAAGCCTTCCTTTCTTTTCTATCGGACTGTGTTTTTGTTGTTCAGTCATTTAAGTCATGTCCAATCTGTGACCCCTTTTGTGGTTTCCTTGGCAGAGACACTAGAGTGGTTTACCATTTCCTTCTCCAGCTCATTTTACAAATGAGGAAACTGAGGCAAACAGGGTGAAGTGACTTGCCTAGAATCACACAGCTAGTCAGTGTCTCAAGCTGGATTTGGTGTTCTTTCTACTATGCCTCCTAACTGCTGGACTATGGCCAAAATCTGCTAATTGTTCTTCAGTCTCTGTCTTCTCAGATTTCTTCTATAATCTTCCTAAAGCATATTGATTATGTTCTGATTGATCATATCACTCACTCCGCTGCTCACAAACCTTTATCCATTCTCCATTTCCCCCAGAAGTCTAGACTCCTTACCCTAACTTTGGAGGCTTAAAAGAGCCTCCATGTTTTTGGCTATACTCTACCTTGTCAGACAAGCATTTTAAACACTAACCAAAATGAAATGCTTGCTATTCCATATTTGAGCCTCCTCTGAGCCTTTCTTACCTTCTCACTTATGTTTATACTGCTCTCTCTGCCTGAAATCACTTTCCCTATCCCCTCCCCCACCTGTGGAAATCCTACCTGTTCTTCAAGACCTAATTCAAATGCCATTTCCTCTCTGAGGCTTGCCCCCGTCCTGAAAAACAGATGTAATCTTCCCTTCTTCTGAACCCCCCCTCCAGCACTTTGTACTGTGCTTATGGCACTTTTCATGTGTTGTCTTTTACCACATTTTTATTATTTGTGTGAATATTGTTATTTTACCTCAGACAGGAAGTTCCTTGAAGGCAAAGAAGGTGTATTTGAAAGTTTGCAAAGTTCTAAACTGTAATTATTTCATTTGAGGCTCACTACAGGCCTATACTAAAGTATAAGGCACTACAGCTATTATTATCCCCACGACAAGGATGAGGAAATTGAGGCTTATAGAGGTTAAATGACTTTTCTAAGATTACAGAGCTAATAAGTGTCAGAGAAAGGATTTGGATTTCCTCCTCTTGCCTCCATCCAGCACTCTATCCAGTACATCATACTTTGGGTCCAACAAGAACAATATCTTACACTTAGTTGTAGGTACTGGGTAAATATTCTGTGAAGTGTTTAACAGATTAGAGACTAAGTTGAACTAAAAGTAAAGATTAGAAATAATATCTCAGAAAAGAAAACATACTTGAGAAAAGGAGAGAATTATTTGAGTCTTATTTTGTTTCTATTTCTCTGCCAAGTAAAATGATCAGTGAATTAGGATATTCTGAATAAAAGTGATTAACAGAAAATTGAAGTCCAAGTGAAGTTGACAAGGAGACTGTGTGCTTAGATGTTCTCAAATGTCTCATTTCCACCCACCTCCAAAGGTAGATTCTTCAAACTACAAGCTGGCTAATTTGACTTTTATTATTAGCCGAATTCCAGAGCATATTGTTAAGGGGAATAGTTTGTGAACTTTAAAAAAAAAGGAAGTAGTGATTGCTAAGAGCCAATTTGGCTTTATCAAGAATAGGTCATGTCAAAGTAATGTTGAGGACTTTGAGAGTGTGAAAAAAACTTTGAACCACTGGAGGAGTATATTAATGAATGAACAATCTGTACCTGGTTTGATCTGCCACAAGTTATTAGACAGGCAGATTAATGGAATATCTCAGTATACCTGAATTTCAGGGACTATTTGACAAAAGTTCTCAACATATATTTCAGTTCATGTTAGAAATGTATTGATTGTACAAAGAGATATATAGATGGATTCAGAACTGATTAAATGAAAGAGAACTAGTTCCTGCACAGAAGATATGGAGGAGTGTCTCTAATGGAAGTTCCCAAGGATCTGTTGTATGTTTTGACCAAGCAGTATGTTGACCAATATCTGTTGAATACTTTTTTATTCAGGATGACATCAGGGGTGAGACACTCATCAAATTTTAGAAGACAGGAAGTTGGGAGGGATAACCAAAATATTAGCTAAAGAGATTTCAGTAGGTTAGAATTAGAATGATGCACCAAATTTAAATGGTAAATTGCACTAAATTATATGGATTAAAAAGTTAATCGGACAAGTAGAAGCTGGAGGAGGCATGACAAGCCAAGACTTCTTATGAAAAAAAGACCTGTTGATTCAGGCCACTTCCAGTGGACTTGTGATAGAGAGAGCCATATGAATCCAGGGAGAGGAATGTGGGGACTGGGTGTGGATCACAACATGATGTTTACACCTTTGTAGCTGTTGTGTGCTTTCTTTTTTTCTTTCTTATTTTTTTTCCTTTTTGATCTTATTTTTCTTTGTGCGACATGATAGATGTGGAAATAGGTTTAGGGGAAAAATAGCCTAATCATTTCTGTCTCAAAAAAAGAAAGAAAGAAAGAAAAGAAAGAAAGAAAGAAGAAAGAAAGAAAGAAAGAAAGAAAGAAAGAAAGAAAGAAAGAAAGAAAGAAAGAAAGAAAGAAGAAAAAGAAAGAAAAAAAAAAAGAAAGAAAGAAAGAAAGAAAGAAAGAAAGAAAGAAAGAAAGAAAGAAAGAAAGAAAGAAAGAAAGAAAGAAAGAAAGAAAGAAAGAAAAAGAAAGAAAAAAAAAAGACCTGCAGGTTTCAGTAGACTGAAAGCTCAATGCCAAAAAAAGTTTGAAGAGCTAAACTCCTCCTTTTGATAAATCACATATTTTGATTTGGAAGCCAAAAAAGCTAATAAAATCTTAAGCCTTGACAAGGGACTATATTGTTCAGGAGGTCACTACCCTGGTCAGATAACTTCTGAAATCATATTTACTTTAGAACATCAAATTTTAGTACAATTTCTTGAGTCTGTTAGAGATAGAATGCCAGTTCAGATAAGGGATGGATTAGTTGAAATCTGAGTCCTTTTTCCAAGTGACCATTTCTTTGTCCAACAGCAGTTGAATTCAGCATATTGGAGGGAAGGAAAAAGACATCAAAAAAGAGATAATTCACACTTTCAAAATGCACCCTATGGCAAATAGCCACAGACAAAATTGATGTGAGATCTGTCTGCAATTTCTCAGGCAAGATCTCAAGTGGTTACAAGTGCTTCACAGGTGTAAAAATTTTTTGATGATAAAAATAATCCATTAAAGGAGGATTTTTTTTTTAAATGAATTTTTTTCCATTTAAATACCTAGGATTACAGACCAATTAATAAAATGAAAAAGGTAAAGAAATGGGGCATATGTAAATGTCCCAAAGTCTTCTTATCTGGTTTTTTAAAAGTTTAAGGTTTTTTGAAGAAAAAAAAAAAGGACTCATCCTGTTTTTTCCCCAACATAAAATGACTGCTTTGGCAGGGACTTTTCACAAATTCCTTCCTACTTGGATTTTGTTTCCTGGTCTATATCCTTTGTAATTTACAACCCCTGAGGGGGGGAACCAGGTGGAAGAAGGAGGGGGAAGCAAAATTCCGAGGTCCTGGAACTCCACTGAGTTCAGGTTCACTGATGTTATCTCATTATCTCTGAAGTGCAAATTGGTTCCCCTAGCTCTGGCACCCAGTTTTCCCCTCTCCTCCTCTTCCCCCCACCCAAGAAAGACTCATTCTAGAAAAATCAGTATACCATCTGAAATGTGGGGCTATTTGAATTCAGTGGTATTGTTGATAAAAGGTAAAATAATTAAAACAATTGCTTGTGGATTTTCAGAGGTAAAATTGCTCCTACCAGAAGGCCACTGGTTGATCATATGCCCAACACCACGAGGCGTATTTCCTGGAATTTAGCTGAGAGCTTCAGAGATGCAATCTGGATTCCCTTCCTTAAACTAAAATATAAGTATTTTTTTTAAATACGTGTCAGTAAACGAGAGTTTTGCTGGGGAAAGTTGGGAAGGAAATTCCAGAAACAAGGGCCTTCCCAAGAACATACTTTGTTTCTTAAGATTTGAACCTGACATCTGTTTATAGCTTTCCTTAGATTGGACAATTCTTCTGAAAGCTAAGGGACTTCCCTTACTCTCCTACCATGAGTCCCCAGCACTGTGCTAAGGAAAACAATGGCACTTCACTAAGTATTGGTTAAAAAAAACCCCTCTGTTCCCATATCCCCATGCTCAAAACTGAGAGGAGAGCATCTGACCTGGGCTCTGCCCCCAAGGACTTTCTCTGTCTCACTTCACCTCCTGTAATGTTACAAGTTCTCTGAAAATGAAGGACCAACCACAAGGACAATCTAGGGGAGCGAAAGAGAGGAGCCCAGAGTAAACAATTACAGGATACAATGTTTGTTGTATACAAGCAAGTCAGCAAGGACTTATTAAGTGTTGACTGTATCAGGCACTACCCTGGTATACAAAGTATACAGAGGATACAAAGAAAGGAGGAAAGCTTTCCCTGCAGTGAGTGCTCTGAGAAGCCAGAAACAGGAGAATAAGACCCGTAGCCTGAAGGAATTATGGATGGGCCTCTGTAACTGGATACTATACAAAACTCTTTATTTTATTAATAATTATAGTAATAATAATGCAAAGAGCTAGCATTTGTTTAGCACTTTGAAACTTGCAAAGAACTCTACAACCCTAAATTCATCCTTACAACCTGGGTAGTTAAGTACTATTATTATCCCCAATTTACAGAAAGGGAAACTGAGCCAGATGTAGGTTAAATGACTTGTCCAGGGTCACAGAGTTCGGGTTTGAGACCACATCTGACTCCAGGGGCAGCACTCTTCCTCTTTTCTACTCTCCTTAACCCCCCTTTTCCTCTTCTACAGCCATTTCATGATTCTCCTCATTTTCTTCCCTTTACCCTGCCAACATCATCCTGTCCCCTCTCTGGCCAGTGCCATAGACCTACCAGGGGCTCCTACAGAGTTGTTTGGAGGGAATTACTGGTGGTGGTGGTTTTTTAGAGCTTAGAAACTAGGTTTACGGCTCAGGAGCTTCTTCTGTCCCTTATCTATGACTCATCTTGTTGGCCTTTCAAATCCTTCACATTCTGGCTACAGCTTTTCTTCTTTGCTTCCTTCCTTCTTTCCTTCCTTCCTTCCTTCCTTCATTTCTTCTCCCTTCTTTTCTTTTTTTCTCTTCTTCTCTTTCTTATCTTCTTCCTTCCTTCCTTTCTCTTTCTTTCTTCCTATATTCTTCCTTCCTTTCTTTTATTCTTTCTTTTTCTCTCTTTCTTTATCTCTTTCTCTTTTTTACTTCCTTCCTTCCTTCCTTTCTTTCTTCCTATATTCTTCCTTCCTTTCTTTTATTCTTTCTTTTTCTCTCTTTCTTTATCTCTTTCTCTTTTTTACTTCCTTCCTTCCTTCCTTTCTTTTTTTCCTTTCTCTTTTCCTTTCTACCTTTCTTTCTTCCTTTGTGTCTTCCTTCCTTTCTTTTTTCTTCATTTCTTTCCTCGCTCTCTCTCTCTGTTTCTCTCTCACACTTTCTTTATTTCTTTTTATAATAATTGACAGTTATCTAGTGCTTTATTTCCTTATTTCTATACCTTTATTTCCAACTATATCCCTCTTCCCTCCCCTAACCAGGGAGTGAGCCATCCCTTGTAACAAATCAAAATAAAAAGCAATTGCTCTGCACCTCAACAAAGAAGGGAGGGAGGTCCAGCTATCTTTCCAAACTAATTTCATAGTATTTCCCTTTACATTCTCTACGTTTTTATCAAATTGGCCTACCCCATGTCAATCCCCATCCTTCTCCCCACCTCCCACATGCCTGCTGTCTATTCTTGGACCATTTTCCCTTCCTACCTTTGCCTCTTAGAATCCCCACCTTCCTTCAAAGCTGTGTTTAACACCACCCCCCTCCAGCTACTAGCTAAGCCTTTCCTGATACTTATGGTACACCACTTTCCTCATCAGTTACTAAGAGTACTTGGCTTTTAATAAATTCTAATTGAATTGATGATGAAATAATACTATTGTGATTTTTTTCAGTCATTCAGTATCTTCCCTTTAATAGGGTCTAAGTTTTCTCAGGGCACAAACTGGAGGTTATTTTTTGTCTTTATGCCTCTAGTTCCTAACATAGTATCTGACACATATTAGGCACTTCATAAATACTTGTGGGATTCTTCCAGAGAAAGAACTGATGAACTCTGAATGCAAATTAAAGCATACGATTTTCAATTTTTGTGTCTTTTCTTTTGGTCTGTTTTTTCTTCCACAACTATGACTAATATGGCAAAATGTTTTCCATGATTGTACATGTATAACCTATATCAAATTGCTTAACATTTTAGCAAGAGGGGAGGGGAGGGAGGAAAAAAAAACTTGGTGCTTAAAATTCTATAAAAATGAATGCTGGGGCAGCTAAGTGGCCTAGAGGATAGAGTAGCAGTCCTGAAGTCAGGAGGACCTGAGTTCAAATGTGATCTCAGACACTTAACACTTCTTAGGTGTGTGACCTTAGGCAAGTCACTTAACCCCAATTGCCTCAGCAAAGAAAAAAAAAGAATGCTAAAAACTGTCTTTACATATAATTGGGGGAAAATACTATTCTAACAAATAAATAAATGAATAATTGTGGGATTGAATTGAGTCCCCTTTTATGAGCCTCTTAAAAATGTCTCCCATTGCTTTCATAACTGGATCATCTCAAGCATATATTTCTCTGATGTGTATGAACTTTGTCTTTCTCTAAATTTGTGTTGGTCTATAGGAGTCAAGAAAAATTGATATAATGCACACACACAGGGAATTTGACTTGTGATTTACTATGTCAAGAGAAAGAATACGAACTTTGGTTCTCTTTTGTCCTGATTTAGAGACATACTACAACACATTTGAGAACCATCTAGGAATGGCCAGCTTTCATATTTACTAGAGTTGTTCACCAACACTGAGCCTCAGTTTCCTCAGTTGTAAAATAAGGAATAATAGCACCTGTCCTTTAGGATTTGTTTTAAGGATGAAATAAGATAGTATTTTTAGGCACTTGGTACAGTGTCTTACACATCATAGGGGCTTAATAAATGCTTATTTTCTTCTTTCCTAGGCCCCTGAACCAATCAAGTCTCATAGATAGTTTTCATCCCTTTTAAGGAAAGTTGGTCTGTGTGGCAGGGATCCTAAAAGATATTATTCCTATTACATTCTGGAATCACAAAATTATCCCTGAAGTTCACTAGCTATCTATCAATTTATGTTATATGACTAGCCCATCTTTTTTTATTTTTTTTCTTGCTCATATTCATTATTATTCAGTGACATCTTTTACTCAGCTTCTGGCTTCATAATCCCATGTTTGTCATTACTGAAAAGAGTAAAAAGCACATAGGAAACTCACTTAGCTTTACAACTAGAAACATCATCACAAGTCATTGCTTATGCTACACTGTATGGACTGAGGCATATGCACAGTTAATATCTCTATAGATATATATTACATGGGCTAGTATACATATATTTTCATGAGTTACCTCAATATTTCATCAGCCTATGATCCATCATCTTTTGTGCTTTGACCATAATATTTATTGCTGGCTGGTTCATTTAAAATTTGCTGAAATATCGGAATATATCTAAGGACACAGGGCAATAATATTTTGAGCTAGAAGGGATCTTGAAAATCCTGTGATTACTTGTGGTGTTCTCTTCTTTTCTAGAATTTAATGGTTCTCTCTGGGAGCAGGTTTCTTGGGGAGGTTTTCTGGAGGCAGCCTTAGTTTCAGTTCAGAGTAATAATCACCTCAAATGCAGCCAGGAGTTAAAATCCAATCTTTTATTGTCTCTTTCAAAATAGTCCAGTTAGCTTTCTTTGGTTCCGAGAGCTCTCGTTGCTAGTCTTTTGCCTCTTCCAGCTTTTGCCTCTAGCTCAACTCCAACTCCTGGCAATCTTCTGAACTGACTGACTCCACTGACTCAGCTCCTTTTTATGTTCTTTTAGAGGTGTAAACTCAAAGATTGACTCCTCCTCCGAGAGTGGGATTATGGGAGGTGTAAACTCGTGAATCTCATACTGAATACTGAAATCTCCCAACATGTGAACTCTAATGTGTGAGCTAATGTGTGAACTCTCAAAGGTGTAAACACAAGCATTGTTTCTATTAATTCCATTGAATTATCACCTTGTTTCAAGTTCTGGACCATAACAATTACTACCCCTTGATTTTACAGAATGAGAAATTAATGGACAGAGAGAAGATCTGTTTGGAATAAAACATGTTTTGCCCCACTTTCTCTATGGTCTTTTAAAAAAAAACATTTAAATAGTGGGTATTTATTTGTTAGTCTCAATCCTGATAAATCACAGAATTTTCAAGTTAGAAGTAACCTTAGCAATCATATAGTTCAAGTCCCTCATTAAAAAAAAAAAAAAAAAAACAATTATTGATGTCTTTTGTTTTCAAATATATCCAAATATATTGCTTTCCTCCCTCACCCTACCTAACCAGTAATCTCTTGTAACCAAAAAATAAAGAAAAGAAATTAATTCAGTGAAACTAACCAGCATGTAAACAATCTGACAGTCAGAGTTCTCTCACCTCTCCAGAAAAGACAAAAAAGTGCATTATTTTGATCTTCTATTTTTTTAGATTATACATATACATTCATTTAAAAACATTTCATAAAACATAAAACATGTGAGTCATATTGGGAGAGAAAAATCAGAACAGAAAGGAAAAAAACCCATGAGAAAAAAAAAAAAAAACAAGAAACAAGAGGAGAAAATATCTGCATTCAGTCTCCATAGTTCTCTCTCTGGATATGGATATCATTTTCCATCCAAAATTTTTTCGGAATTGCCTTGGATCCCCGAATTGCTGAGAAGATCTAAGTCTATCACAGTTGGTCATTACACAGTCTTCTATTTGCTATGTACAATGTTTTCCTGGTACTATTTGCTTCAATCAACATCAGTTCATGTAAATCTTTCCAGGCTTTTCTAAAATCATCCTGTTCATCATTTTTATAGAATAATAATATTCCATTACTTTCATATACCATAATTTATTTAACCATTTCCTAATGAATGGGCATCTACTCATTTTCCAATTCTTTGCCACCATAAAAAGAGTTGCTAAAAATATTTTTGCCCATGTGGATCCTTTTATGATATGGAATACACACCCAGTAATGACACTGCTGCATCAAAGGGTATGAACAGCTTTATAATCCTTAAAGCATAATTCCAAATTATTATCTAGAATACTTGGATTAGTTCACAACTCCACCAGCAATGCATTAGTGTCTTCATTTTTCAACATCCCCTCCAACATGTTTCAATATCTTTTCTTATCATCTTAGCCAATCTGATAAGTGTGAAGTGGTACCTCTGAGTTGTTTTCATTTGCATTTCCCTAACCAATAGTGATTTAGAACATTTTTTCATGTGACTATAATTTCTTTATCTGAAAATTATCTGTTTATATCCTTTGACCGTTTATCAAATTTGGGGATAACTTGTATTCTTATAAATTTGACTCAGTTCTCTATATGTTTTAGAAATGAAGCCTTTATCAGAAACACTTTGTAAAAATGGCTGTCCAGCTTTCTGCTTTCCTTCTAATTTTGGCTGCATTGGTTTTCTTTGTGCAAACCCTTTTTAATTTATTGTAATCAAAATGATCCATTTTGCATTTCATGATATTTTCTGGTTCTTCTTTGGCCATAAATTCCTCTCTTCTCCACAGATCTGACAGGTAAACTATTCCTTGTTCTTCTAATTTGCTTATGGTATCACCCTTTATACCTAAATCATGTATTTATTTCAATCTTATTTTGGTATGAGGTGTGAGATGTCAGTCTATGCCTAGTTTCTGACATACTATTTTCTAGTGCTACCATCAATTTTTGTCAAATAGTGAGTTTCTATTCCAGAAGTTGGAGTCTTTGGGTTTATCAAACAGTGGGTTACCATAGTCATTGCTTATTGTATCTTCTGTATCTAATCTATTCCATTGATCTACCTCTCTGTTTTTTAGCTAGAACCAGATGGTTTAGAAGACTGATTTTTAATAATAGAGTTACTATTATAGTACAGCCATCATCCTTTGAATTTTTTCCATTAATTCTCTGGATATTCATGATCTTTTCTTTTTCCAGAATAATTCTGTTATGATTGTTTTTTCTGACTCTACAAAATCACTTTTGGCAGTTTGATTGACATGGCACTAAGTAAACTAATTTAGGTAGAATTGTCATTTTTATTGTATTATCTTGCTTACCTATGAGCAATTGATATTTTTCCAGTTGTTTAGATCTGACTTTATTCATGTGCAAAATGTTTTATAATTGTGATCATATAGTTCCTGGGTTTCATATAATTCCTGTGTTCATATAGTTTCTCCCAAATATTTTATTTTGTCTACTGTCCTTTAAATGGAATTTCTCTCTCTGTCTCTAACTGCTGAGCTTTGTCGGTAATATCTAGACTTGCTGATGATTTATTCGGTTTTATTTTCTATCCTTCAACTTTGCTAAAGTTGTTAATTGTTTCAAGTCATTTTTTGGTTGATTTTTTAAGTATACAATATCATCTACTAAGAGTGATTGTTTTATATACGAATTTTTGCTGGGGAAAGATAGAAACAAAATGCATCTGGGTCAATTAGATTGTCAGATTTGTCGGCATATTCTATTGTATCAAAGAAAAATAGTTAAACAGAAATAAGCTGTACAGCGACCACTTCTGCTAATAGATGTAGTATTGTACTGAGAAGAGGGAGGTATATTTAATTTCCTCCAGAACCATACTTGGCTTTTCAGTTACTCAGAGTTCAGTTTCATTTTACAGAGTTATCAGAATTTGAACACAAGTATTCTGATGGCAAATCTATCAGATGAATTTAAGGATTCTTTCTAGTTCCTTTTTTTCTTTGCACAAAGCACTGTGCTAAGTGCTAGGGCTTTTTCTATTTTTTGCTTTCAATCTATGATTTCGTTGGTTTGGGATATTCTTTCCATTGATGCAGTTTAGCAATTTTTCTATAATTTACTTTATTGCAAGGATACAAAGGCAGTGACAAAAACAAAAATACCCCTCCAAAATGGTCCCTATTAACCCTAAAAGAGCTTAGATTCTGGAATTGGAATTGGAGGAGGCAGGATGGCACACTATTGGGATATACAACAGCTACACAGATAATGAAATACAAAGAAATTTAAAGTAGAAAATTTAAAGTAACAACTGAGACATCTGGAAAGGAGTCCCAAAAGACATGAAACCTGAAACTTCAAGGAAGGCAAGGATTTTATTTTATTTTATTAATAGCTTTTTGTTTACAAGTTATATGCATGGGTAATTTTACAGCATTGGTTTGTTCCAATTTTTCTCCTCCTTCTCCCCAACCCCTCCCCTAGATGGCAGGATAATCAATACATGTTAAATATATTAAAGTATAAATTGAATACAAAATAAGTATACATGACCAAACTGTTATTTTGCTGTACAAAAAGAATCAGACTCTGAAATATTGTACGATTAGCCTGTGAAGGAAATCCAAAATGCAGGCAGGCAAAAATATAGGGATTGGGAATTCAATGTAATGGTTCTTAGTCATCTCCCAGAGTTCTTTCGCTGGGTGTAGCTGCTTCAGTTCATTACTGCTCCATTGGAACTGATTTGGTTCATCTCATTGCTGAAGATGGTCAGGTCCATCAGAATTGATCATCATTTAGTATTGTTGTTGAAGTATATAATGATCTCCTGATCCTGTTCATTTCACTCAGCATCAGTTCGTGTAAGTCTCTCCGGGTCTCTCTGAAATCATCCCGCTGGTCATTTCTTACTGAACAATAATATTCTATCACATTCATATACCAAAATTTATCCAGCCATTCTCCAATTGATGGGCATCTACTCAGTTTCCAGTTTCTAGCCACTACAAAGAGGGCTGGAAGGCAAGGATTTTAACAGGAGGTGAGGTGCTACTGTATTCCAGACATGGAGAAAAAGTGGAAGAAGGGAGATAAGAACAAACCTGGACAATGAATTCAGAATTTGAAGAACAGCTAGTAGTCTAGTTTGGATGGACCATCGAGTATATTAATGAAGGTTATGTGAAATAAGATTGGAAAAGTAAGTTGGACCCAAATCATGGAGGGCCTTAATTGCCTGGCCAAGGAGTTTACCGTTTTTCTTTGAAACAATAAGGAACTAGGGGAGCTTTTTGATCTGGGAATGACATGGTCAGTCAGACATATGCTTTAGGAAAATTATTTTGGCAATTATGGCACCTCTCATCTATGGAGGATAGATTGGAGAGAAAAGAGATCTGAAGCTTGGAGGCCTAACTTAGGAGGCTATAATATTTGAGGTAAGAGATGATGAAAGCTTTGAACTAAATTAGGAATCTTATGAGTTCAAAGGTATCATAGAAGTAGAATGGACAGAGCACAGAAAATGATTGGAAATGGAAGGTTGTGGGAGAAGGAAGGATAAAGCATGTTTTTGAGTTTGCAGAATTAGGTGACTAAGAATGGTGGTGCCTTCATCAGAAATTGGGAGGTTTGGGGGCTGGGGGAAAGAATGAGTTATATTTTAGACATAAGACCATAGATTTAGAGACTGTGAAGGGATCTCAGCGATCATTTATTCCAGCCCTCTTTTTTTACAGAGAGAAAACTGTGGTCCAGAGATGTTATATCATTTGCTCAGGGATACACTACCAATAAGATTCAAATTCAAGTCACATGACTTCAAATATAGTGTTCTTTTCATTTTCCATTTGGGATTATGCTGAGTTCCAGGACGTGCAAGGTACATGCAGCCTTTGGCTGGTGATATAGGACTGGAGTTTATGATGGAGACTAGAGGCTAATTAATTATATATATATATATATATATATATATATATATATATATATATATATATATATATATATTTGGGAGTCATCCATAGAGAGATGGAATTGAATCCAAGGGGGCTAATGAGGTCACTAAGTAGGAGAGTAGAGAGAGAAAAAGAGAGAGCTGGGGCGGAGCCCTGGAGTTTTTCACCTTAATGTTTTCCCATAGTAGCAGAGCTTTCCCAGACACTCCTGCCCAATCACATCATCACTCAGGCTAGTAATGCCAAAGTGAACAAAAGAAAGATTATCAGAAGGGAGAGTTACTTTGGTTTAAAAAAAAAGCCTTCAGTCAATGACAGTGAGAAATACAACAGTAGGAGAAAGCATTTTTTCTTGACCAAGGATTTCCCCTGAACACTAATTAGAGAAGCAATTGGAAACATAATTTGTCTTTCTTTAGAGACTTGAATTTCCTTTGACTCACAAATGGGAGACTTTTCCAGGGACACTTGTTGATTTAGTGAACATTGAAAGTTTTTAATTACTATACAAATGTGAGCTAACTATGTAACAAGACACTAATTTTAAAAAGTGGTGGAAAGACAGATTTGAGGAATTACTGTTAAATTTCAGATCCCACAGTCTCTGCCACTTATTACTGGTGTGACCTTGAAGAAAATCATTTTTTTAAGAATTCTAGTTTTAGTGACAGAAGGGACATAAAAGTTCATTTAGTCCAACCTTCTAATGTTCCAGAGAATAATGGGGCCTAGAAAAGGGAATTGACTTATTATTTAAGGCCACACAGGCAGAAAGTGGGAAAGCCTCAATTTAGACCTAGGTTCCTTAATCAGTCACTCTTTCCATTCAATCAGGGATGCAGTTGACTTCTCTTCTCTGAGACTTTCTTTACCTGTAATATCTAGTTTAAACTATAGTGATCACTCCAAATGTTTTAGGCTCCTATGATGTACTAGAAATCAGGGAGATATGTTTTTCACTTAGATGACACATTGCTACTACTTATTAAATGTATTAACTTAGAGGATAAGTGTACTTTCAGGATGAGTGCCATTAATTTAGTGATGAAGGAAATTCAGTACTCTGAGTTTAGTTATGATTTTTAAAAAATGAATAAGCCTTACAGTCAATTAAATGACCAGTGAATCACGAAGAAGCAGAATCAATGAATATATAAAAGTTCTTCTTCTTCTTCTTGTTTGTCCTTTGAACTATGACATCAAAGAAGTGATACCATGATGTGCAAGTGAATTGTCAATGGTCATACAACCAGTAAATGTCTGAGATTTAAACCCAGGCCCTCCATTTCTAGAGCCATTGTTCTTTCCTGAAGGACTGTGTGAAATAGTCCTACTGACGTTTGCGGCCCTTTTTTTCATAAACATGAAGCACAAGCCGTCTCTATTTTTCTTATGCTATACTTATTTCTGTACATATAGTATCTGAGATATCACCTTCCTCCTTTAATTATTAAATAAACTGTATATAGTTTATATGCACATATTTGCTTGTTGCCTCCTTTATTAGATGATGAAATCTTTGAGTGCAGAGACTATCTTTTGCCAGTTTCTCTAGCCCCAGCACTGAGCATAATGCCAGGAATGTAGTAGGTGCTTAATAAATGTTTATTGACTAAGTAAATGCATGAATTTCTAGCTGGGAGGGATTTTAGAAGGTCTGATAATTCAACCTCCTAATTTTAAAATAAGAGGAAACAGGGACCCATCAAAAGAAAGACACTTGCCCAGGGTCAATAGTAAGCCACATAACAGGGAACCGAACTCAGCTTTTCTGTTTTCAAATTCAAATTGAGCATTATTTCCATTGAACCAAGCTGCCCCCCTCTCTGGAACCAAAGTAATAGCATGAAATTCTCAGACCTGAAAGTTGATTTTCAGATCTTGAAAATCACCTGAATAATTTAATTACCTTCATCTCTTCTTCTTGTTTTTTGATTTTAAGTATTTCTTTTCTTTCAGATTTTACTGAAAATGAAAGTCGAATTAGAGAGATATTGTAGATATCTAGTGCTATGGTACAAGGGAAACAATCCTTTCTGTCTTTCTGTGTCTCTGTCTGTGCCTCTCTGCCTCTCTCTCCTCTCTCTCCTCCCCTTTCTTTTTTTATTAAGAAAGTATGAAGAAGGCCATTCATAAGACAATTTTAATTTGCCTTCTAAAGCTGTGTAATCCTGCAAACTGACTGCCCTAGTTAGGAATTCACATTGGGCAAAACTAAATTATCTTAGCCCATCTTAGCCCTCTTAGTATTTCGGTTCTCTTGAATAGATTTAGCTATTCATAAATGTGTACATTAAGCCCCTAAAACCAAACTTCCTGTGGCTGGCTTGTTTTGGGACATAGCAGCCAGTGCAAGTAAAACTGAAGAGTATCCACCTTGCCAGATGAAGAGACACAGCCCCGGGATTGCTGGTTGTTCTAGGAAATATTCTGCTGCAGCATGGTTCCAATGGAGGAAAGCTAGAAGGGATAGCAAGGGGGCAGTAGGGTCTTCCTGTGTATCTACACGCCAAATTACCTCTGCAGCACCTTCATTCTCAATTCTCCAGGAAAAAAATATGCTTTATTTGTCGCTTATGGGAAGAGTAATCTTATCAAGTACTTTTAAGATTTCCAAGATACTTTTTCTTACTACAGCCTTGTGAAATAGGTGATACCATGACTATTAGCTCTATTTAAAGTGTCATGAGTGCCTGTGGTCTTCAGGAACAGGAGAAGAGGGTCTGTTGCAGTAGTCAGAGGATCCTGATTTCAAATTCTGCCTCTGAGGCTTATAGCCTATGTGAACTTGGACAGTTGCTTTCACCTCCCCCCACTCCAAGAGACTTATCTCTAAAATGAGAGGGAGGGGTTACATGATTCTCAAATACTTTGTAACTCTGAATCTTATTTCTGCAAGTCCAGCACTTTTTCCAAAGCAACTTATTGTTTTGCAGTGGTTCTCAAAGTAGGGTCTAGAGAATCCTGGGGATCTCTGAAACCCTTTTAGAGGGTATACAAATTCAAAAATAGTTTTTATTTCCAATATGGTAAATGTCTATAAATATAATCCAGATAAACAAAAACGCTTTGGAGAGATCCTCAATAATTTTTAATAGAATAAAGATACTGAAAACAAAAGTTTCAGAACCACTGGATAGCATGTTGTCTTTCAGGAAGTGAGGGAAAGGTGAATCCCCCTCCTCTTTCCTTAGTACCTCTAACCTCCCCTGTTTCTTTGGGCTTCTGGGCTTGTTTCTAATTCAGTCATGACTCACAGAAGGAGGGTAGATGAATGCAGTGCCTATCTCTCAGGCCCTCGGTTTGCCTCTTCTTAAGTCATGCTGTCTGATCTTGCTGATTCCCATTCCTGGAACGCTTTCTCTCCCAACCTCAAACGCTCGGAATCTCTGACTTCCTTCAAGACTCAGCTCAAATCCCACCTTTTCTAGAAGTACTTTTCTGTTCTCTCCCTTACCTGCAGTTGCTGGCAGCTTTCTCTTTAATGTTACCTTCCCTTTACTCTATATCTGTTCTGTAGATCATTAGAGTTTATATATATACACACACATACACACATGTATAGGAACTAGCACAGTGCCTAGAACATAATTAAGGATTAATAAACACTTGTTGACTGACTAATGTAATAAATACTTAGATTCTGCAAGCTAAGCTTCAGCAATATGTGAAATGAGAATTACTAGAAGAGCAGGCTGGTTTTCAAAGAGGTAGAGAAACTAGAGGCCAAATTGCCAGCATTCACTGAATTATGGAGAAAGCAAGGGAGTTCCAGGAAAACATCTACTTCTGCTTCATTGACTACACTAAAACCTTTGAGTTTGTGGATCACAACAAAATACGGGAAGTCCTCAAAGAGATGGGAGTACCAGATCATCTTACTAGTCTCTTGAGGAACCTGTATGTATGTCAAGAAGCAGCATGGAACAATTTATTGGTTTTAGATTGGAAAAAGAGTCCAATCTGGCTGTTTATTGTTACCTTATTTATCGTTACATCATGCAAAATGCCAGGCTGGATGAATCAAAAACTAGAACCAAGATTGTCAGGAGAAATAGTAACAGTCTCAGCTATGACACCACTCTAATGGTAGAAAGTAAAGAGGAACTAAGAAGCCTCTTGTTGAGCATGAAAGAAGAAAGTATAAAAGCTGGCTTGAAGCTTAACACCCAAAAAACGAAGATCTTGGCAACTGGTCCCATCATTTCTTGGCAAATAGATGGGGGTAGGATGGGAATGGAAGCAGGGTCAGCTTTTATGTTCTTGGGTTCAAAGATCACTGAAGATGGTGATTACAGCCATGAAATTAGAAGACATTTGCTTCTTGGTAAGCAAGCTATGGCAAATCTTGACAGTATACTAAAAAGCAGAGTTATCACCTTGCTGACAAGGTCCGTATAGTCACAGCTATCACTTCTGCAGTAGCAACATATGGCTGGGAGAATCCAATTATAAGGAAAACTAAGCACTGAAGAATGTGGAATTGTGATGCTGGAGAAGACTTTTGAGAGTCCCTTGAACAACAAAGAGATCATATCAGTCAATACTTAAAGATTTGAATTCGCTTTATTCAGTAGAAGGTCAAATATTGAAGCTCAAACACTTTGGCCACATAATGAGAAGAGGGACTCATTGGAAAAGACCCTGACGTTGGCAAAGATTGAAAGGCAAAAGGAGAAGGGGATGGGAGCAGGAGATGAGAAGGATAGATAATATCATAGAAACAATGAATTAAATGAAGATAGGGAAAGATAGAAGGGCAGCCCTGTTGTGTTATGGTCCTTGGGTCAGACACAACTGAGAAACAATTTAAATTCTTATCAATTGACTAGGATTAGAGTGATGATAACACTTAGTCCTACTCAATCACATATGTGGCATTTCTTTTTTTTTTTTTTTTAAATTATGCTTTATTTGTTTATTTTGACATTCATTTAAAAAACAATTCTAAGTTTCCAATTCTCTCCCTCCCTTTCTCATCCATTGAGAAGGCAAGCAATAAGATATTATACATGTGAAGTTATAAGAACATATTTCCATATTAGCCATGTTGCAAAAAAATAAGAAAAAACAAGTTAAATTTTAAAGTCTGCTTTGATATGCACTCCCTCCAAGTTCATCAATTCTCTTTTTAGATTGTTTTTCTTTTTTTTGTGTTCTAGGCAACATTTTTCTTCATGAGTCCTTTGGAATCATTTGGGATTATTAGAATCAAAATGTCAGAGTATTCAGGTCTTTAGGGCAGCTAGATAGTACAATGGATAGAGCATCAGGCCTGAAATTCAAATTTGGCCTCAGAAACTTACTACTTGTATGACCTTGGGCAAGACCGGTTTGCCTTTGTTTCCTTATCTGTAAAATGAGCTAGAGAGGAAAAAAAGAAATCATTACAGTATCTTTGCCCAGAAAACCCCAAATAGAGTCACAAAGTGTTGGCTACATTTGGACAAGCCAAATTTTTCACAGTTGATCGTCATTTTATGTGACATTTTCTGATGCCACAGTTTGGGAAGTATGATGATAAATTGAAGAGTATTCAGAGGAGGGAAGGTAACAAGAATGATGAAGGCCCTCTAGATTATACCATATGAGAATTGATTGAAAGCACTGACCATATTTCATTTGGAAAAGAGAAGACTTAGAGGACCAAGGTAGATTGGATTCTACTGGATTCTTCTTCCCAAATGTGCCACATGTACCTTAAACTCAACATCTCTTCTCTGTGTCAAAGTGCTTCCAAGGTTTTTTACTTGCATTGATAGTACCACCATTTCCATAGTTTCCTTGCTGCTAGGATATCTTAGCTTTCCCCCCTTTCTCAACCACTCATTGGCCAAGTCTAGTGGATTCTACCTTTATGGTATTCCTCAACATCTTCTCCCTTTTCTCCACTTGCAACCACTACCCGTGTTAAGGCTTTTGTTACCTCTTGTTTGAGATGCAATAGTAGCCTCCTAACTGATCTCTGCCTTCTAAGCTTTCCTGTCTTCATCTATCACAGCTACCAAGATAACTACTTAATGCGCAAGTCTGACCATAGTAGCTCACAAATCTGCTGTGTAACATGTCAGACCCTCCACATGTGGCTTCAATGTCTCTTTCTAGACTTAGAACACATCAGTCTCCTTTTTTGAAATGTGGGTTCCCAACAAACTACACTGTGTATTCTCTGACTTGAACCTTCCCCACTGTTCATTCTTACAGGCCTTTACTTTGCCTTAAATGTAGTCCTTTCTCTAGAACTTTCTGAATTTTCTTGCTTCAAAGCTCATTGTGAGTGTTACCTCTCCACTGTGAAGTCTTCTCTATGTGTTCTTTCTGGCCCGATTTCTCTAGAGAACTTTGTCTGGATCTCTCATTTGTTCCTCTCCCCAACTCCCTACCCATCTGTTCTACTTCTTTAGGTTTTTTTTTTTTTTTTTTTTTGCACAGTTTGCAGGTCATATCTGCCTAATAGAACTTAAGCTCTAGAAGTGCTGGGACTCTTCTGTTTTGGGGTGTGGGAGAGCCGTATTTGTTTTGTTTTGCATCTGGCTGCCTCCAGTCCTGGGCACAGTCAGTTTCTGTAGAGTATCTGGCATTGAACAAATGTGGAATTGTTTAGGACAGACTTGAAGCATGAAGAAATGAATCAAAGGCAGGCAGTAAGCATAAGGGACACGAGGGACACTTGTGAGTGGAAGGCATCTCAGATGCATTCACCAAAGGCGGTCCCCCAAGCCGGGACACCGATTCGGCTGTTGTGCTGCTGACTGTGAAAAGGGAAAGCTCTTCGTGGCTGCGCCCTTTCCCTTGTAATCATTGACTGATTGGACACCTGCCCGGTCCTTAGCTCCAAGAAGACAAAGCTTGGTTCTTCCCAGGCCTAAACCACACTTGGGATATTCTCTGTGCTTCCAGATGTCAGCTTCTTCTCCCACTCTGTGTATTTAAATGGACGGGGAAAGTCGGAAGTGAGTCAGTAGCCAAGGATGCACCCCTTCCTTCATCTCTAAGAGAGATCACTACCCATGAGATAGTGTGCTCGAATCCCCCTCTAAAAAAGGTCCATGATTACTGTTACCTTAGCTGTTACACTAGATCGTAATCCTGAGTCTGAGGATAAGGGAGGATGGCCCGCCTGTGGGAACTTCTGGGCCAGATAATTGACCCAGTGAGGATGCCAAAGAATTTATTATGACCCAGAGAGGATGCCCTGGGAAATGTTATCTTGTGGTCAGTAGTGAGATCAGGGGGTACGGATCAGGGGCGCTCTCGTGGCAGAGATTTTGCAGCGAGAGAGTAGGTAGGCGGTCTTAGAGTCTGGACCACCGGGCTCAAGTTCTGATTCGGCTACAAGTACCGGCCGAGTGACCCTGGAGCAGTGGCTTCGACTCAGTGCTCACATGCAAGTCTAACAGATCTCAGTAGCTAAGAAAGGACCGGTCCGCCCAGGCTGCTGAAATGGCCGGGCAGCCAGCCAGGACACAGGAGGGGAGCTGGGGAGGCTCCAATACATCTTCGATGGCTGCTTCTCCCCCTCGGCCCTCGGCCCTGGACTCATTGAGCACAGTTAGCTGACCCCCGTCCCCGCCTCCACCTCGTTCCTTCCCGGCATTTCCGGCCAGCTTCTCGGCCAGGCCCATTTCTAGTCCCGACTGGCACAGGAATTGCTGGGGCCGCCGTAGCTCCTCGGGCGGCACCTGCTGCTGCAGGTTCCTGTTATCGGGCTAACTGAGAGCTCTTTTGGTATGTTAAGGAGCTATTCAGCGGGAGAGCCGCGAGAAACCCGGGACTTCCTTCAGCTCCGACTTTTCTCCCCTCTCCCCGGTCTGGACCATTTGTGGGGCAATTCACATCCCTGCCCCCAGGGTAGCTGCTTGGGGCCAGAAACTCTGGCCTGGGAGGCCCGAGACTTGCCGTTGCCTAGACGTGTGACCTTGGGCAAGCCCCTTCCCCTGTCGTGAGCCTCCGTTTCCACCTCTGTAAAAAGAGGCTATGCTGGGTGGGGGCGAGGGAGGGCTGAACGCGGTGACCCCTAAGTTCCCGTCCAGTTCTAAGAGAACCGGAGGCTCCGGGCTCCTCTCGGCTAGGTCATTCTTCCTGCTTGGGAAATGCCTGCATAAAACAGGTTCCCACCTCCCACCCCCCGCTGGGCCGCTGGCTAAACACTGGCCGGGCCTGGGTGGCTCCTTCGATTTTGATGCAAGCTAAAAAGGAAATCAGTGTTCCATCCTCAAGTTCACTGGGCCCTTGTTATAACCGCCTCTCCCTCTCATCTTCAAACGAGATGTAATTGATTAGGCTGAATGCCGGCTGCCGGGAACTCGCTCAAACGCTCCGCCATCGCCCTTCAAACATAAAGCGACTACTGTGCTGCCAGTGGGTTTTTTTTTCCTCCAGGCATTCCGAGTTCAGGGGTCTTCTTAGGCCTCCCCCCACCCCCGCCCCACCCCCGCCCCACCCCCATCCACCTTTTGAACCTTTTCCAGCTCGCTTAGGATCTGGGCTTAGCAGCCTTGCAGCTGTTTTTCCACCCCAAACAATTAAAGGTGACTTCACTGGAGCCCCGTATTGTTTCTTCTCCTAGCCTGACCCGAACATGTGAACCCCTTTGCATGATATATGCAACAGTTGCAATAGAAATTGCGAGGAGAAAAAATGCTGGAACAATGAGAGGCAGATGGTCCTGCCTACGGGTCCCTGCCTCCAGCTAACCTGCAGAATGTAAACAGAGCTTGTGGACAGCCTGCCAGGCGGCTATCTCTCCTCCCCAGCCGAGGTGTTAACAGCGCTGCCCCTTCCCCCGTGCTGCTTCTGCAACTCCCTTGGAACTTGTTGCCTTTCCAATTGTACAAACCTCCGGAATCGAACTACTGGGGGCTTGTCACTTTCCAGAGAGCCAACCGCTGGACTTTAGGGTCATGTTCAGTCTTCAACTTGGGAGGGACCTTGGAGGTCATCCCAGAGGGGACTACGCGGGGCGAGCGCGCACACACACACACACACACACACACACACACACACACACTCACTCACTCACTCACTCACTCACTCACTTACTCACTCACTCTCAGCGTTTGCTTTTGCCATTACTGAGAGCTCCCAGGCATTTTGATGGCGCAAATAAGAAAGCCATTGGCCGGGAAGACATTTCGCCGGTGCTGAATGGTATGGGCGGAAATGGGGTTTTAACATTGTCAGCTAGAAAATGACCTCTCCCGGAGTGGAATACTCCAGGCATCGGGGTTGGGGTTTTGGAGGCGCCTTATCGCTTTTCATGAATCCTTGATATTACTGCTTCTTTGGGCATGAGTATTTTATTTCAAAAAGAGTCGAGGGGCTTGGCCACAGAGAGGTGGGAATTCTGTTCTAACCTGGGTGTCGTGTAACTGGGTTCCTTATTGTGTGACCTTGGGCCAGTCAGTTCTCTCTCCCAGAGCTTTCAGTTCAAAGAGAGAGAGGGCCTAGATGATTTTTCAGGCCGTTTCCAACACTTAAATTGATGACCGATGTTTATTTTTGCCTTACCGGGGATTTCCTGGCATTCTTACATTCAAATGCAGATTTCTTAGTTACCAATAAAATTGAATGACTGGGAGAGAAGGTAATTGAAACCTCTATTGAACTTTGCATAGATAAGGTGTCTGAGAATTTAACCGCTTGGTCCCCAGAGCCTTTTTTCTTAACTCACAGTTGTTATTCCTTCAAACCCTGTAGTTGTGGCTTCTGAAAGTCTCTTCCATATAGCTGCTACTACAAAGATAAGGTGGGGGAGGGGGGCTTGAATTTCTCTAGGGAGATTCTCTCTCCCCTGGGGGAAAGGGGAGACTGGGAAGAAAAATAAGGAGCCTGCTCCTTTTCTGTGGGAAGACACATCTTTACTGGGATAAAAAGCAATGGTTTTTGTTTGACCGGCCCTGTGATTTCTTCTATGTCGGGATCGTTTGGTGCCCAGAATTTCTTCTTCTGATGTGGACTGGCTTCTCGGCAACTTGGTTTTAAGAAAAATGCCTTGTCCAAAGGATACACGTTCGGTCCGTGTCGAAGGAAAGACTTGAAGTCAGGTTTTCAGGATTTCGAGGCTAGCTTTTTATCCACTGTTTGATTCCATCTCTAAACAGCCTCTTAGTGGGTTTCGAGCTGGACCTAGTGCATCGATGTTGGAGAAGTGAGCTTTCTCCCGAATTACTGGGTAACTCTAGGGCTAGCTAGACAGTTTCTTATCATCAAAGTCTGCACCAAAAAGAGGCGTTTTAGAAAATTCCAAAAACCTGTATCCTAAATAGCACTTGTGCCTTCTCTATGAAGTTCTGCTCTCGTTCAGCAGGTAGGGAAAGTCACATTGTAGTGGGAACTGCTGAATTTGATAGTGAAAATTCATTTTCCACTTCCTCCTGCAACTGCAGCAGGAGTTGTGAAAGACCATCAGGTGCCTTTGACCAGAGCAAAAACCTTTCCTTGCATCTGTTGCTCATGATTTCATTTCCATACTAATACATGAAAGGCTTCATGGCATTGTAGACAGAGGGCTAAGATTTAGAGCTGGGAAGACTTGGATTTGAATTCCACCTCCCAGACTTACCTCTCAGTTTCAGTTTCCTCAGCTGTAAATGGCCTAATGAGACCTGGAGTTAGGGTGGGGTTCAAATGAGATAATGTAGGGGAAGTGCTTTAGAAGGTATTGCATAATTGTCAGTTTATGTCGTTGATAATATTATATGTGCCCTCTGACTATGGCAAGATGAGATACTTATTTTTCACAAACATGATAGATTCCAGCATCCGAAGAATATTCAAAGGCACAAGTAATTGATTTCCTACTCTGCTTACTCCTCGGAGGGGCATGTTCTAGTCACAAGCAAGCCATATTCCTCTGGGCTGTTACTCTCCTGTAAATTACCCGATGACAGGTGCCCAGTTCTCCAATGTTGGTGATCCCGCCTTCTTCCTCCTCAGTGCCAGGACCAGTCTCATTGGGTACACAAAGCTACGTGGATTCTCCCAAAGTTCCCTTCACTTTGGTACTAAAGAAAAGCTTATCCATTTCATCCATAGTTATACTTATTTACTCATCTAATTCAGTGGTTCCTGCTTCCTAATCATGGACCATGGTGAAATATTCTCTCCCTAGCCTGTATTTTGTACCCGGTTTCTAAGAAAAGGAAACAGGAAGGTTAATCACTCCCCTCCTCCCACCCCCGCCCCCACCCCCACCCCCACCCCCCATTATGGAAGAGAAACTAAGAGGTGAATCACTTCTAATGGCTTTCTCAGGTAGGCTGGCAACTTCATTCAATCCTATATTTCTTAACCACTTAAAAGCTTCCCTTGTGTCGAATTTTCATTTCCTCTGATAACAAGCTGGTGTGTTTCAGGATTTTTGTTGGGGTTGGAATTGTTTTTATAGAGAGGTGTGAAAGCATTTTGGGAAGAGTCCTAGCAGAAAAGCTGCTGTGCCTCTATCCCTGATAGTCCCTTTTATTTCCAGAGAATTGGCAGTTGTTCCCACATCAGTTCCTTTCTATTGGAGCTATTCAAGCATCAGGGATTATATGTCTTTATATCACCAGTTAACTGTTTTTCCAGAGAAACCTTGATAATTAAGGTTCTGTTGGACTGATGGAGATAGTGGGACTTGAAATCAAAATCTTTTATACTTCCCTTACCCATCTCATCACACAAGCTGACAACTCTTCTTCCTGAACCATTACAGCATTAAAAGATATTGGGTATATACATAACAACAGGATTATGGATTTAGAACTGGGAGGGACCTCACTTTTCTAATCCAATCTCCTCATTTGACAGATGAGGAAAATTGAGGGCTGGAGCAGGAAAAGTGACTTGCCTTAATGTTTCTTAGGCATTAAACACAGGACACAGGGTCCTGGGACTTCAAATCTAGCCCTCCTCCCTTACTTTAGAGCACAACACCTGAATTTCTCTCTCTTCCTCTCCTTCCCCCCCACCTCTCTACCTACCTATTTTATTTGTTCTGAAACTCTCCCAATATATTTCTAAGTGCTTTCTTTTACGTTGTACTCCTGGAAAGTAACTGGCAAGTATAACAATGCCCTTGACTGGTGAGAGGGCGGGCTCCAGTTTTTAGAATATAGTCCAGCATAGGCTTTAAGCACACTAAATCCTCCTAGTTCTCTTTCTTCCGTGGCACTTTCTCCTACCTTTTGGCTTAAAAAAAAATGCCAAATCATCACCCTGTGCGAATTTGATTGAGGTGACGCCGGCCGAATCCTTCTTTGCCTGGACTCATTCCAACTCGTATTTCCCCCCACACCGGAGACAACTTGAAAGAAATCCAACTAGGAGTGTATGGGGCCTTGCTTGTGTCAAACACTTCGCTAACGTCTTTGGAGGGAACAAAAGGGAGGGGGTAAAGTCTCAAGACCCAATTCTCCTCAATAAAACTCACCCTGGAGCCTAGAACATTTTTTAAGCCTCGGTAGGTGAAACTAAAAAGTTCAGCTCTCTCCAGGAAGATAGAAATTTGCCTCGGGCCACTGCAGCAAGTGGTAAAAGTCTTCCGTGTGTAAAGAGCGGAAGGTTTGAGGTTTTGTCAGTGAGGCAGTCGGCTTAGGGACTTGGAAGTGAAATCCTGGGAACAGGGAAGCTAAGGCTGGAGTCTGGTGCTTGGGGGGAGCCTAGGAGATTTCTTTCAGAAATTTGCAGTGATGTGGGGAAGCGTGAGCCCCAAGTTCCCCCAGTGCTCCCTCCCAAGAAGCCTGCGGGAAAAATCTCGGGAGGTGAATCTGCTGCCTGAGCCTCTGTTTACCTCCTTGGGACACTCTAAGCGCCCAGAAGCGGAGCGGGACACACTGAGATATTTCAGTAGGGCAGGGTCATCGGGCAGCCGAAGTTTCGTTCCTTGCGGTCGGCCGAGTGACAGGACTTTTAAGGGATTACCGCAGCCACCTTTCGTTGACCGAAGAGCGGGCGAACAAAAATAAAGAAAACAAACCTTCGGTTTGGGTGGTATTTTTTAATGCCTCAGATCGTTGGAGCGCAAAAGGGACATTTAGAAACGGAAGGTCATTTAGACCAAGCCCCTGATTTTACAAATGAGGAAACCGAGGTACAGGGACTTGCCGGAAGCCACCCCGGTAGTAAAGGGGGACAGAACGGGGATCTGAAGTCAGATGTTCTCTCCCGAGCCAACTCCCCGCTACACTCGGTGGCACGGAGGGCGGGGAGAGGAGGAAGGGGGTAAGTGAGGGGTGAGAGCTCGAAACCAGGGAAGGCTTTAATGATTGGGAGGAAAACACTCTAAGCTGGGGTTTGTGGCAGCTTTTTAAAAAGAGGGGAAATGGGACATTAAAAGCGGTCTGGAGATCTCTAGGCGGGAGGGGCAACGGGGCGCAGAAGGGGAAGAGAGGGAAGGGAAGCCCCAAACGGTAATCTTTGTTTTCTTTATCTTCTCGCCCGAGCCACGGGTAAGCATTTTCTTTTGAAATGTCATAATTAAGCTCTCCCGCCAGGTTTTTAGTTTTGGCGATAATTCCAGTTCGGCTCGGGTTTGGAGCAACTAGCCCAGCTCCCCCCGAGGGGCAGCTAGGAGGTCTATAATACACTCTGCTCTTTGCGGCTCGGGGAACCTCTCCCGGGAAACCCAGCTCAGCTGCTCGGTCCGACTATGCAACAAGTTACAGCCCCCTTAGTGCCCGAACCTGCCACTCGAACCGCCCGCTTTGTGCCCACTTAGGTGACTCTGAATTAGTTAAAAGGTGAGGATGGTGGAAGGTAGATTCTCTGATATTCGATTGGTCCTTTCTTCTCCCTTGAGAAAAAACTTCACGACAAACTGTGGGGCCGCAGACCATTTCTAATCGCCCTTCGGGGAAGAAGAGCAAGTTTTCCCTCCTTTCCTTCCCTTCCCCCCCCAAGCCCCACAGCACCCACTCCTCCCCCCGCCTTCCCCCCCCCCCCCAGTTTAAAAACGAAATGTTACAAAATCGCCAAGACTCGTGTTATTACCGGTTCTAAAATTTATTGAGCTCTCCTCTCGGAGATCAGGGGAAAGTCTTTTAAAAAGCTCACACAAATCCCCCCACCCACCCCACCCCCAAACCCTAACACATTTGCTGCCGCTTCTGATGTTTTTGTTTGTAGAAGCCACGAACTCAGCATCCATCGAAAACTCCCACCCCACTTTTATACAGAAGCTTACAAACCCAAGAGCGCGGTGAGGAAAGAACACACGACTTACTATAAATTAGAAGCTTGCCTTTGCGACCTGAAGAATACACTTTTTTTCCCCCCAAGGCGAGGAGACGGGGAGCGTGACGCTAAAATGGTCGGGATAGAACGCTAAACGAGACTAGGTGAAGCGAGAACTATTTAAACAAGTGTAAACAGTCGGCCCCCTTTCCCTGCTTCCCCAACTTATTCCACGTCTAAAACAAAACCTGACAATGCGAGATATTGAATTAAACACAAAGAATTGGCACTACGGATAGATAAGCTACGGGGAGGGGGAGGGGGAAGAGGAGGCCTTCTCTGTTTTCCAAACATCACAGAAATGCCCAGCAAACATAGGGGAAGGAGAAGGGGAAATGGAAGGGAAAGGGGAAATGGAAGGGAAAGGGGAGAGGGGCGGCGGGTGAGGAATGTTGTGCACTAGAAAAGAAATCTTATACTCGGTATTTCCCCAAGTCACTGGATAGTTCAGATCGGTTCAGCCACGCACGCGAAGCTGGAGGCAGTCCCGACTTCAGAGAAGGCTGCTCGGGAAGGCAAGGCTGCAGCGGGAGAGGAGGTGAAGAGCAGGGCACAAGGGATGGTTGCTGGCTCGTCGTCTGGTTTGCTTTGGGCCGGTCGGGTGGCTCAGATATGAGTCAGTGGCACGGTGCCGTTCACCGCAGTCCCGGCACTTTGGTAGTGTTGGTGAACGCTGTGCAATCGGCTGCCCTGCAGGGACGAAGCGTCTGTGGCGTCTCCCCCCGGCGGGAGGTACATGCTGATCATATCCCTCAGGTCACCCAGACAAGCCCTCTGCGAGTGGGCGCTGATGGCGGGCGGCGGCGGGGAACTGGGCTCCGACTTCACCACGGAGCCCATGGAGCCCAAGCTCATGGCGGCGGCGGCGGCGGCGGCGGCGCCGGGCTGCTGGCCGTAGGCGGCGGCCGCGGCGGCGGGAGACATGCCGCCGTAGGTCGAGGCGGCGGCGGCGGCGGCGGCGGCGTTCATGTAGGTCTGGGCGGCCGGCATCATGGGGCTGTACTGCAGGCCGGCCATGTCGTAGCGGTGCATCTGCTGCAGCTGGGGGCTGTTCATGCCCGGGTGCTGAGTGTAGCTGAGCTGCTCCGGCATCAGCGAGTACGCCCCGTTGGCCCAGCCGTTCATGTGCGCGTACGTGTCCAGCCTCTGGCCCACCCCGACGGGGCTGTTGACGGCCGCGGTGCCGGGGGGGAGCAGGTTGCCGGGCAGGGAGTACTTGTCCTTCTTCAGGAGCGTCTTGGTCTTCCGCCGGGGCCGGTATTTGTAGTCTGGGTACTCTTTCATGTGCACGGCGCGCAGCCTCTTGGCCTCGTCGATGAAGGGCCGCTTCTCGGCGTCTGTCAGCAGCTTCCAGTCGGCGCCCAGCCGCTTGCTGATCTCCGAGTTGTGCATCTTGGGGTTCTCCAGGGCCATCTTGCGTCTCTGCCCCCGGGACCACACCATGAAAGCGTTCATGGGCCGCTTCACTCGGTCCTGGTCGCTACTGCTGCCGCCGCCGCTGCCGCCGCCCCCTCCCCCGCCTCCCGCGTTCGCTCCGCTCTTGCCGGTGCCCCCGGGGGCTGCGGTGCTGCCCGCTCCCGCAGGAGGCCCCTGGACTACCGGGCTTTTCATCTCACTCTCCAGGAGACTGTACATGGCAGGGGCTGGCAGGAGGTGCGCCAGTTTGCCTGTTGGACGCTCGCGAGGCGGGAAGGGAAGAGAAAGAAACGATCGGTGGGGGATTGGGTGGGAGGGGGGCGGGAAGAGTCTGAGGTCCCAGAGACTGCAGCAACTTTTCGACCTCCGCCTCTACCGTGGCCTCTGTGGTCGCCGCCAGCCGCCGGCTGAGCCTCGCTTTACCTCTTCGCCGCGCACTTCTCGGCACCTCGGGGCTCCCTTCACTGCCTGCCGGCGGTTAGCACCGGGTTCGGGGGGGTGGGGGAACACAAAAACACACAGACGGGCGTCTGTGTCCCTAAGAACGAGCACACACAAAACACAAACACGCACATACACTCGCGAGTTGGGATGCCTCCGGAGCTCCCGGTTTCCCGGACGCTCCTTCAGCTCTCTAGGTCTCCTCTCCCCTGGAGGAGCCTGATTGACTGCCTATAAATGAACAGGCGACAGCCAATCAGAGCGCAGATCCCGACAGGCCCCGGAGAAGACGAATTGACCAGTTGTAAAACTTTCGCTGGGGGGTGGGGGTGCTCTTTGTCACCCGGTGTCGGATTCAATTCCGCGTCGGGATCTGGAGAATTACTTGGGTGGGCGGGGGTGGGGGGAAGGAATGAGGAGGAGGAAGGAAGAAGGAGGGAGGTCGGGAGAGAGACTGAGAGACAGAGGCGGGGGGTGGTGGGGTGCGGTGGGGGTGGGGGGAAGGACGCCGCCGCTGATCTAAATTGGAGGGCCTTTTAACCTTAAGGGCTCCCCTGGAATAAATCAGAACTGGAAGCGATTAAATGATAAGAGAAGAGGCCGGGATTTTCTTCTGGTTTCATTGCTGCCCGGTCCCGGAATTCCCGGTAGGAGAGAGAGTGCACCTTCAGCTCCCTCGTTTTCTGTTAGATGTTTAAAAAAAAAAAAAAAAAAAAAAAAAAAGTGTGAATCTGGAGCTAGTGAGTTGTGAGTAGGTGTGGCGCCGGGGTCCCGGCACTTCCCGGGCAATATTGGGAACTCCTTGGACACTCCCTCTTCTTTATTTAGCTGTTTTTGTGCCCCATAACTACTGGGGGGAAGTGATGCTATTAGGACCACAATCGTAGCCTTCTACGGCACTTGAGCTTCTTCTGTTCTGATACTTTGCTGACAGGGAACCCTCTGGAGAGAGTAGATTCGATCCCGCGACTCACTTTTAAAGACTTGAAATCTCTTAATAAATTAACATCACACTCCTCCTCCCGTGATTCCCTCTCCCTCTCCACAGTTAACTTGTCCACTGCCCTCGCAGCACCCAGTATCTATCCCGGCCCACCCATCAGTTCCGGAGCCTTGAAGCTTGGGGATGGAGAGGGGAGAGTGACGCGCCCAAGCCCCAGGGGGTAGAAAGTACCGCTGAACCCCCAGGCCTTGGAGAACGAGAGCAAAGGGCCCTGCAGGCGGTAGGAAGGAGGAGGCCGAGCTTGCCCAGCCCGGGAGCCCCAGCGGCGGAACCAAACCGAATTCAGACATTACTGCGGGGAAGTGCGGGAGAGGGGCTGCGAAGAGTACAAGAGTGTCCTTAGCTCCTTCCAGGGTTCCCTCTTCCCCCTCCGTCCCCCTCAACTTGGGGAAAGGGAAACTGGTGTTTGCCTTTGGTTTTCTGCGGGTGCTCGCTATTAGGACCCAGAATGACCACACCCCTCATTTGAAAAGTGGAAACTGAGGCTCAGACTAAGAAAAAGACGAGCCGCAGGTCACAGTATTGGGGGGGGGCGGCCCGAAGCAGCTTTGGGACATTCGTCCTTGGTTCACCGTCCCGTGCTCTTTCCAAGCTGTCTCTTTTGTGGGATAAGGAGGAATCAGCCAGGCCCCCCTTTTCCCTCCTCTCCTCCTGCACCCCCAGCTTTCTCCCGTTCCCTTCTTCTCCTCTTTTGCCATTTCGGGTTTTTTCCACTCCGCTGGTGCTGAAGGGGCGGGGCCTGGCCCTCGGAAAATCCGTTTGCATGGCAACCCGAAGCCTCCAGTGAAAGAAAGAACTTTTTTTTTTTTTTTTTGGGGGGGGGGGAGGGTGCTGAGGGGTGGAGGCGGCGCGCAGTGACTAGTACTGAGTTAGAAGCTGGGCTTCATCCCAAAGCCGTTCTTCGATTTCCCGCTGCCCACCTGCGGGTGCCTGGTGGAGTCCCTGGAGGACTCCGACCCTCCTCCTGCCCAGAGTTCCCTTCCGAGGCCCCTGCCCTCAGCCCCCTAGTTTCCTCTCCCAGTTAGACAGCCTGAGGTGCTGGGCTCTCGAGCCTTCACCTTCTGGGAAAGAGGGGGTGAAAGGAAGGCGCGGCCGGCTGGGAAGCCCGGACTCCGAGGCCAAACGGCCAGTAGGATTGTGCTTTTTTCACCCCTCCCCATTTCTATTCCAATCTAGAAACATGTACCGCAGTACAATGCATGCCATATATATCTTCTGCCCCCTACCTAAGTAGACGTCGCCCCATTTTCAGCCTAGAGAAGGGGGAAGGGGAATCCTAGATGTAGGGGACAGCTCACCCCCACGCCACCCCACCCCCCATCCCCGCCTTACAAAGCTGAGTCTGGCAGGGCGGGGCAGGCGGCTGGCGCCAGCGTCCGGGCTTTGCCCCCAAGCCTCTCGGGGCTCGAGAGACTTGCCACCAGGCGCTCGAAGTACCCCCCCCCACCTCGGCGCAGCTGACAGGCCGGGGAAGGAAAACAAATCAGGCCTTTTAAAAGGTGGACCACCAAGAGGAGACTCCTGGACTGGCAAAACCGGACGAGAGAGACCTTGAAGACTATAATTCAGGAGCCTCATTTGGTTGAGGGGGTGGCTGAGGTTTAGGATTAGCTATAAAATAGCGGGCGACCTTGGCAGGAGTCGAACCTGGGTCTCCTGCCTCCGCATCCAGTGCAAGGGCTTCATGTAAAACCCAAACGATCATCGTGTCTGAACTCACATGCAGGTGTGTATCCGTGTAAATCAGCACATATGGAGTCTCTGTCTGCATAACCATGACACTGTATTGGCGAGCATGGCCCAAAAACAAGGCTGTGGGTGAGGAATCGCCTTGCATTTACCTTTGAAAAATATTTCAAGCTGTCACTCACTGGATAATTAAGCAGCTTTTCTGGGCCAAGAGGAATGGGAAATGGGAAGTGCCATTTTTTGGTGGCTCCCCAGGAACTGGTCCGGGTGTGTGTTTCGGCCAGAGATTACTAACATAGGGAACTCGGATCTGGTGGGCCACTTCTGGGATCCCTGGTCCTTTAATCGGAAGGGCTGCCAAAAATTGATTCCAAGCCTAGGACCAGTCAGCAAACTCTCCTTAGAGCAGAATTCCCTGCCGCTGCCTTCAGTCCTGGTGAGGAAGAGCTCCTGATACTCTTCTCTGCTTTGCTTGCTATGCCATCCAGAGGTCTTGTGCTGCACTCGGAAGAGGCTAGTGAGATTCAGGGATCAATTCAGCACTTCTTTGGTAACAATGTAAACAGGGGAATAGAATCATTTTAAAACAAAAATCCTTTTCCTAAACTTTTTTTGAAATCACTTCTCGTACTTCTTTTTCATAGCTCCCCCCAGCCCTGGCTTTAAAGCAACAGTATGCCCAGAGCTGAGAACTAAGCATTTTCCCTACAGAACTCTCAACCACATTTTTTCCCTTCCCTCATACTCTTACTTTCCAAAGTCAAATGATGCCTTTGAAGAAAGTAGGGTGGTTCTAGGGGGGGGGGGAAGCCATCTGACCAACTTTATTTTTTGGTCACAGTGTCACCTTATTTTTACAGATGGAGAAATCGAAGCTAAAGAGGATTGGCTTGTCAGGCTTCACTTGAAGAGCTAGAGGCAGACTTGCAGTTAGAACTGGGGTCTTCTTTTAGGATCGAATCTTTCCCCCACCTTAAGAGGCCGATTGGGAGATTTTAATCAAAGATACGATTCACTTTCATAAGAGACTAGAGCCTGTTGAGCATTTCCAAGCTCAGATTTCTAAGCCAGAGCTTAGAACTCGGGCCCTATTTTCTAGAACCTGATCCATATTAAGGGGAATAAAATATTTAAAGAATTGTAAAAACAACAGTCAGCTAGCGCCCCTTATTAGCAGTCTCTTTTTCCCTCCAGAAAGGGCCCCATTGAGTCAATCTCCCCATATCCCCTTCCCCGCAGTTCTGTCTCTGGGCCGACTAGTTGGCAAAACTCTGACACTCCTGGGCTGCTGCCAGATTGCTCCTAGACACGGCGGGCGCTGCAACATCGCCCCTTATTGGTTGCGGCCAGTAACATCACCCCCAAATGGGTGTCTCTTTAACACCCGACGCCACCCTCCTACCCCCACCCCCACCCCGCCGCTCCTTTGCTAACCCTGTCCAAATTCGTCAGAATCCGATTGTATCTGCACCTGTAGGAGTGCGCTCCCAGCTCTGGAAGAATTGACAGCTGGGGGTAGTGACGGTGCCGGAACCGGGGGCTCAGGAAAGTCGGCCCTTGCGACCTGGCAGCCACCCGGTCTTAGCACTCTGGAAGTGGTGCCCGGGACTCACGGGCTGCCTGGCGTAAAGGCAGGTCTGGTTGGAAAGGGGGTTCGAATCTCGAAGGTGCCCAGGGTCATGCACGACCCCAAGAATTGGCAAACTGGGTGGGCTGGCTGGCGAGTTAGGGCTGACACGTAAGTCCACTGCTAGGGACAATAATCCGTCCATCTAGCTGTCTGTCTGTCAGTCACTCTATCATCTGTGTATCTCGTCAGTAGTATTAGTACTAGTAGTGGTGGTATAGTTCTTTGCCCTCCCACCTCCGGGGGCTTGCAAGCTGAAACCCGGTTCCCAAACCATGTGCATTCTGAAGGGAGTCAGAAACGTCCGGGCCTCTGGCCAGACTCACTTCCACGCGGAACTGCATACTCTTTTTTTCCGATTTGGGTTTCTGTTTTTGTTTTCTTCAGGCGTCTCGTTTCTTCTGCTGTCATTTTGGGAAAGTGGGGAGGGGGACCTGGCCCTGCGGTCCTCGGCCGCGGTCAATTTGTCCCTCAGTTGGAGGGCTCGTAGGGTCAAAATAACTGCTCACTCCAGCCACTTTCCGAAGTGGAAGACTCCCTAAGTCTTGGCTACCCCAAATGAGCTCTGCTTTTTAACAAACGAGATAATTTGCCCTTTGGGGGACATTTTCTGTATCCACCGGCCTATCTCTTGCTTTGATCTCCTGATTGTGTTTATGTTTTCGAAGAAAACATATTAAGAATGGGGTGGGAGGAAGAGAGAGGGAGGGAGGGAGAGAGAGAGAGAGAGGGAGAGACGGAGAGACGGAGAGACGGAGAGACGGAGAGACGGAGAGAAAGAGACAGAGAGAGAGCGAGCGGGAGAATCTGTATAGGAATGACCGGATTTTAGAGCGGTCCAAGACAGATTATTGCCACGTCTGCATGAATTTCTTTTTCCTTTTGCATGGGAAACATTTCTCCTTTGGGGATCAGAAAATGAATTTTGACAGGCCTGTGAGTTTCAAATATGTTTAAAGTTAGGGATCTTAAAAACAAAAAAAGGTTGGTTTTGCCTGTTATGTGCATATATGCAAAACCTTTATTTAGCAGCAGAATGTAGTCTTACGAGATGCGATTGGATTCCTCATTTTTCAAAACAAGTGTAGACTCCTATAGTCATTTGGGATTTTCTCTCCAGTACCCTTCCCTGCTTGTTTAGCCTGCCCCGCTCCAGGCCCCCACCTAGCTTCCTTGAATGCGAAAGGCCAGTTCCAAAGGCTCGTTCTATGTCTCCCAGATAAGGAGCCCTCTGACTTCTGGCCCTCCTCTCTCTTTTCCACGCTTAACTGTCCTGAGGTACAAGAAGTTAACTAGTGGTCCAACTTTCCTTCAGTTCCTTTCCCCAACTAGAAGAATTAAACCAGATCTCCTTCTAGTGAGAGTTGAGCTCAAACCCCAAACCCCGAGCAAACGAGCCATCGCCTTGTTTTGGAGTTTTTTCCCTCGTGGATGGAATTTCAAATGAACAAGAGCAGAAACCTCCAAACAAGTGCTTGGAGGGGGGATCGCTTCTCCTCGAGCCCCCCTTCACACCCCCTCAGTCCTTGTTCTCCACCTCCTCCACCTCCCCCACCTCCCCCACCTCCCCCACCTCCCCCACCTCCCCCACCTCCCCCACCTCCCCGCCTTCTGAAGCTGACTACCAAAGACAGAAGCCGGAGGACTCCTCTGAATAAGCAGATTGTTCTTCACACCCGCCCCCGCCCCCGCATTGGTTAACCTCCCCCCTCCCCTTGATGCACACGCCTCTAAACTCCAGCTACCAGTTACTGCTCTTAATTGGCCCTGTTATTTCTCCCATTCAGGTGTTCGAAAACTGATCGGCACGTAGTTGCTTCAGCCTAATAACCTCAGTCATTGGTGGGCATGGGAGAGTGGAGAAAGAGACTGTTGAAACAAGGCTGGTCGCTAATAAGGATTTTTTCTTTCTTTCTTTTCTTTTCTTTCTCTCTTTTCTTTTCTTTCTTTTCTTTTTCTTTCTTTTTTTCTTTCTTTCTTTTCTTTCTTTTCTTTCTTTTTCTTTGTTCCATCCTCTTCCTCCCTCTTCTTCCTTCCTTCCTTTCTTTCTTCCATCCTCTTCTTCCCTCCTTTTTTCTTTTTCCTTTCTTCCTTTCTTTATTTTTCTTCTTTTTTCTTTCTTAACTTCTTTCTTCTTTTCCTTCCTTCCTTTCTTTTCTTTCTTCCATCCTCTTCCTCCCTCTTCTTTCTTTTCCTTCCTTCCTTCCTCTTCCTCCCTCCTTCTTTTCTTTTTTCTTTCTTCCTTTCTTTATTTTTCTTCTTTTTTTCTTTCTTTTCCTTCCTTCCTTCTTTCCCTCCCTCCCTTCCTTCCTTCCTTCCTTCCTTCCTTCCTTCCTTCCTTCCTTCCTTCCTTCCTTCCTTCCTTCCTTCTCTCCTTTCTCTCTCTCTCTCTCTCTCTCTCTCTCTCTCTCTCTCTCTCTCTCTCTCTCTCTCTCTCTCTCATTCTAAAGTACTAATTAACCTAGCTTCGCAGAAGACCACAGGCATGGGGCAGCCGGAGTAAGGTGGGGGATAGACGAAGGAAGGAATGGGCCCAAGAACAATTGCCTGGTATTCCAGTCTTTCTGATGTCCCGGGCTGCTTGCTGTACCGAGCAAGAGGGGCTGATCCCCAGAATGTAGAGGGAAGTTAACTCTGATAATAAGATGACAATGTGTGTGTCGGGGTGCAGTTTGTACTTTCTGTGTTTTCTGAGGGGAAGGAAGAGGCGTCAATTCTGAATCAGATAAAGAAAGAATCAGAACCGTCACTTTTCCCTTCTTCCTTTCCTTGTCCAACCTCTCCCGTCCCTCCCCATTTGCTTTTTCCAAATCCCCATTAACCCTTAGGAGGTTCTCCGCATTTGTGTAAACGGATCCAAGTCTTCTTTACTCAATCCCCAAGTCTCTCGGTTTTGTTTTCCACGGAGCAGTGACAGGGTCCCGAAAGCAACCCCAAATTTTATGTCGGAATTCCAGTGGGGGCCAGTGCAGCAGAAGACCAGCAGATATTGATTTAACTGACAGGGTAATAGGAGCAAATGACTTCCTCTCTCTGGGTCTCGGTTTCTTCCCCTGTAAAATGGGAGAGATAATGTTTGCACAGCTCCCCACCCACTGCCCTCAGGCTTGTGGGAAGCCCGGACAAGAGCAGTGGAAGCGCTTCATTTCTCATGCGTAAATTTTTGTATAAATGTATTCCTTACTTGCTACTATTTTCAAATAAGGAGAAGAGCAGTTGTCTCGGGGCTCCTAGGACCAAGGACAGCGGTGGCAAATTTGGCCCAGGCGCAGCAGAACTCTCATTCTCAGGGCGTGTGCAAGAACTGTTTCTCTTCCTAAAACTCGCGGGGGGTGGGGGGGAAAAGAGGGGTGCCGGGGGGAGGGGAGCGCATCACACACACCTCCCTAGGGTCCTTCTTTAGGTTCCGGATAGGGGAATTAGGATTTAGGGAATTGCCATTGGTTGGAGCAGTTCTGTGAACTGCTGTGGTGGCTGCCTTCTCCTGGCGCACTTAACCAGAAGGCCAGCCTCCGATATCTGGAAGTGGGCCTTGAATAGCCACGGATCATCCAACATCCAGCTACTGAGAGGCTACCCACGAGCCCACGCTGTGGAGGGCTGGGGGGGGGCGCGGTGCGGCTCGGGGAGTGGAGCCTACGGGAGAAGGAGCCTGCCAAGGACCCTTAGAGCCTATCCCGCCTCGGAAGAGCCCATCGGCTCCTTCCTGCGTGTCAGGGACTGGCCAGCTGCGTTGAGCTTCCAGAACCGCCCTTGGTGCCCGGCAAGCCTCAGGCCAGCTGTGACCCAGGTTATTTCCCGGGACAGGGAAGGGAGGGGTGGGAGGCAGCCGCTCTGGCTTTGCTAGCAGCCCGTGTGCCCTAGCTTCTGCCTTCGGAACCCAGAACCGGGGCAAATTAGTCTCTAATCCCCCCTCACACACATCTGGACAGCTCAGCCCGTTTTCCTGAACCCCTTGGCCCAACCTGGGCTCCGAGGCCCTGCTGGAGTTAGAGTATTACAGAAATCCGACCCTAATTGTAACGTTCTGGCGTGTTAATTAGTAGCAAATAAACTCTTCCTTGGTGGCACAGACTCACCGAGGGGCAAGGATATCACTGAGCTGGCGTGTAGCGGCAAAGTCAGTGCAGGGAAGGCAGCCTGCGCCAGAGAAATTGAGTTCCTAAAAAAGGGTTTTCTACAGAATAAATCATTAAAATATATTCCTCTTTAATTGACATTATAGAGGACATAAATGAGCTTTTCCTTTTAGAAAGAAGTAGCAATTTCTAAATAAAGCTTACAGCTCGGAGAATGGAGGCTTCAGCCAAATGAATAGTCATTACTACCTTTTCAACGATGGGGGCCTTTTGATCAGAAAAGAAATTAGCTCTAAAGGACAGACAATAGAAGCCTGCCCTGCAATAGGAAGAAAATTAGACGGCCACAGCTCTTAACAGCACCTATTTCTATAAACCGTGGAGTTTCTTGCTTGCTTTTCAGAGAAAAGGGGAGAGGAGGGGGGCGAGAAAAAAACAAAAAACAAAAAAAACAAAGACACCAACGTAAACTCAGTTTGTCCAAAAAGGCCCCAGTACAGGGCACTCACCAATTAGCTAATCCTATAGGTTTCAAATGACTGGGGTTTATGTAAGACATTGCTTCTTCCTCCCCCACCCAGCCTCACATACTCTAAGCTGGACTCCTGTGAAAAAGCAACTGTAGCTGAAATGTACAGTTTCTAGTTTCTATTGGACTGCAGAGGAAAAAAAAAACATGTTGAAGAGGGGCCCCAGCCTTCTTTTGTAGATTCCATACCAAACCTATGAGAAGCCTAGACAAAGAGGGGCCAGAAGATGAAGGAACGCATTTGAGCAGCCTTCTGGATACCGAGCATCTCAGTTCATATAAAGCATGTACTTCTGTTTCTTAAAAAGTGTGTCCTCATTCCTAGATCTTTGCCTAGCATCTTGAAACGCTGTTTTAAGTTTAAGCATTTTAATTTTAATTGTTCTTCAACCATTATGAGTTTGGAATTTTGATTATTCATATTGGTCTTGATCTTGTAGATAAAATTCCATTTAATTTTTTTGCCTATATGGACTCTCTCTTTCTCTCTTCTTTCTTTTCTTCTTCTTCTTCTTCTTCTTCTTCTTCTTCTTCTTCTTCTTCTTCTTCTTCTTTTCTTCTTCTTCTCTTCTTCTTCTTCTTCTTCTTCTTCTTTCTTCTCCTTCTCCTTCTTCTTCAGCTCCTCCTCCTCCTCTTCCATCTTTCTCATCCTCTCTCCCCTCCCTCTTTCCTACCCCATTCTCTTTTTTTTCTCCATCTCTTCTTTTCTCTTTCCCTCCCTCCCCTCTGTCTCTCTTATTCTCTCTTCTTTTCTTCTCTTCTCTCCTTCCTCTCCTTTCTCTTTCCCTTCCTCTTCCTTTCTCCCCTTTTGCCTCTGTCCCCTCTCTTCTGTCCTGCTAAGTCTCTTACCCCCTCCCCCGCTCTTTGTCCCCTATCTCCCTTTCTTTGTCTGTTTCTCCTTTCTTCTTCCTTTCCTTCTCCCTCTTTTTCTTTCCTGGTCTTCCTTTCTTCTTTCTTTTTCTAGAAAACAGGAAACTAGGTTGGAAACATGTCTCTCTATAAGAAGGAAAATGGAAAATGTCTTGTTTTTATTGTGGACTCCAAAATACAACCTTTAATCTACAAGAAAGAAAGGAACATGGAAAAGAGACTTTATCTTTAATAGTTATAAATCACATTTTGCAAAGATACAAGCTTGATTCTCAGAAACATAACCATTCTGCTGTGGAAGAAACTGGCCATGCCTTTTATCAGCAGAGCGCCCACCTGTTGGCACATTTAAAAAAAATCATCACACCCGAGAAAGCAGTGCAATCCAACACAGTATATGAGATCTTAGTATTTGAGCCTGATAGAATGAATTTCTTTTTTATTTGAAGAAATCACAAAAACAAATTTGCCATTGATTGATTCCCCACAGAGTTCGAAATTTATCTTTCCTGAAATAATTTCAATAAAATGAAACCTTATTTAATCATAAAGAGGCCACCCACCAAGAAGAAACCTATTCTTTCCTTTTCCTCCTTTTATTTTGTTTCTGTTCAAACTGGAGCCCTTTTTCCAACTTAGAAATCATCTTTAAACTTAGAAGAGAAATAAAGGGAATAGAGTTACTGGCATGATTATTAAATCACCCCTAATTAGAAAAAAATCTTTAACAAAAGGCTCTTTGTTCCTGTATTTTCTAGGCACATTGCATCTTCCTGGATGGTTCCATTTAAATGGTTTTGACTGTGTGTGTGTGAATACCTACATGTACATATTTTCCTTTAGAAACCTGGTCTCTCTTGTTCCTAGCAAAGACTCACCTCTGAGCTGCTCTGCCACAATGGATGCTTCAGAACACAGTAGTGAAAGGCACTTAGCAGAATTGACCCAAGGCTGAGAGGTCATTCCACATTTCCTTGGAGGCCTTAAGAAAGTAAAGCATCCATTGAAATCTACTGGTAAGAGATCACTCAAAATTCCATCTTCAAATCCACCTAATTGAGCTATAATAAGAGTATTATATTCTCTCTACACTTGGATACCAAGGAAGAAAATGTTGCCTTTTAGCCTCAGTCTATTTATCTGTAATATAAGGGTGGGGGAAAGGTAGTTGCTTGTGAAAGATGTCTTCTGCCTCTTAGCAGAGGAGTGGTGGATGATAGGTGCATAATGAGGCATACATTGTCAGACATCATTATTATGTTCTTTTGTTTGTTTAACTCTATTTCTTTGTAACATGGGAGGTTTTTATGCTGAAGGTGGGTGGTCTGTTTGGGATGGTGGGAATCCTCGAGGTCACTGGATCTGGCCAGTCTGCTTATTATAACAAGACATGCTTCTCTTTACTTTCATATCACCCGTAAAAGCAGGAGTTGATTTTTCTAAGGGAAAAGTTAACTACAAAAATAATTAGGTCCCCTCCGCTTAAGCGATTTTCCTGCCTTGGTCATTCATGTGGCTCTTTAAAACAGTAGGAAAATAGGTGCTTTGGTGAGAATGCATTAGCCATAGTCACCTTTGGAGAAAAAAAGAGCTTCCCACACAGGGCCAAATGAAGCTGGTCTCTACATTTGTGAGCCCACAGACAGTCACATGTGTACCATGTTTAACTTTGGGGGAGAATGAGTAATGGGCACAGACCATCCATACCGGATCTTAGGGGGAAAAGGAGGATTTCAAAGGATTAGACACTGAAAGTTGCAAGGGGCCTTATTCTTCATCTAGGCATTCGGTTGATTGATTGATATGAAGCTACTCTTAGTTTCCTTTATTTGAGCTATTTTATATTTAGTAAAGAAACATCCTTTGCTTTGACAAATAGCTTACATTTTCAGAGAAGTCAATGAATTTAGGAAACAGGACTCTGAGCAGTCTAGAAGCATGAGTGACATCATGGAGAGCTGCAGTGAAAGGTTAGGATTTTAGAGAACCTTTCCCCCTTTGATCAAGACAAGAAGTTTCTTGTACTAGAATGTAAAATCTGAGGCCTACGAATTGTGGTTTTAGTAAAATACCCAAACGTATAAGGGTGAAAAGAACACTTGGATGTTGAATGTGGACATGCCAGAAAACACTCATTCTGGAAGGAAGAAGGCACATTGCTAAAACCTGGTCATGAATATTTCACTTGAGCAATAGTTGAGCCTTTATTTAATGTAGAAATGAGCAATTCTTGGTTAAGAAGATTATACTGAAAACATAAGTTTTAGAGTCTCTATCAAATTGCTCCTTCAAAGGATATCCCAGAGGGAGTAATCCTCTCCTACCCAAGGAAAGGGAACTCTTATTAAGCACCTATTATGCACCAGGAGCTGTGCTAAGCATTTTATTACATCTCATTCCATCCTCACCACAACCCTAGGAGATAGGTGCACTTCTTCTTTAACTGAATTTTACATTTGAGGAAACTGAACAAACAGAAGTTAAGTGACTTGGTCAGGGTCACATAGCTAGTGCATATCTGAGGCCAGATTTTACTCCAGAGCTTCCTGACTCCAATGCTCTATCAACTACCCCCACTTAGCTGCCTCCCTTTTGGTCCAACTGAACCTAGATTCAGTGTTTGGGAAACCTTACTCCAAAGAAAGAAGAATCAGACTTTTTTTTGGTTCTCTCTGGTTCATTATGTCTCCATTTCAGAGTCCTGAAATCTCTTCAATAAAATTTCAATTTGGCTCATGTATAAGATATCCTTAAAAGGGACCTACAGGATCCCATTTAGAAAAGTTATTCATCATAAGCAATAGTAGATATCAGCAATAGGGTAGCTATTTATTTCTTCTTTCACATTTCTTAAAATGCAAAAGATGGAAAAGCCCGTCTTCATGCATCCTTACAACACAAACTCTAACCTGCCACCTCTGCTCCACTTTTCTGGGAGATAAAGACTCCTGGGAGACATTTCTCATTCTTCTTAGACTTGCATTGTTCAAGTTTCTGACTAGCCAGGTATACATAGCTTATTTTCCTGATGGTGGTCACAATCTCCTCCGAGAAAGGGCTAGTTGTTAGGAGTACTTTTTATTGCCAATACACACCCAAGAACTCCTGACTTCTTAAACTCATGGGGTAGCTGCCAAGTTAGCCCCTTCATTTTACACATGAGGAAACTGAGGCCAGATAAGTGAAGGGACTTGTCCAGGGTTATATGTATAATCAGTTTCTCCAACTCCAGATCCCGTGCTCTTTGCCCAAAGTGCTTATGAAATTTAGCAGTACTATAGTTATCCACATTATGGTGACAAGAAAAAGAGAGACTTTTCAGAACATTTGGCCTATTCTGCCCCCTCACTTCCACGTTATAATAATAGTTCATATTTACATAGCACCTTGATATGATTTTGGAAGAGCTGCTTCCATGGCAGCTAGGAGGTACAGTGGATAGAACACCAAGCATCCAGTTAGGAAGATCTGAATTCAAATGTAACCTATACCTGTAGGACCCTAGGCATATCACTTAACTTCTGTGTGCTTCAGTTTCCTCAAATATAAAACGGGGATAAGAATTATAGTACACACTTCCCAGGGCTGTTCTGAGGATCAGATGAGATTATAATTATGAACTAGGTACAATTGACCTATAAAAATATCTAAAGGTTTAATAATGAAATCACTGAAATTAAAGTCTTTTAGGGGCCACTATGAGTGGAAACCAAGAATTTAGTCCTTAAATATCAGAACTGGACCATCTCATCCAATCGCTTTGTTTTAGAGCAACAATAGTATAGTGTCTGGCACATATTAAGCCCCAGGCTGTAAAAATCTTAGGTCTTATTATTATTATTCTACTCTTGAGTTTCTTTATCTTGAAAATGAAGAGTTTGGACTAGATGATCTCTAAGATGCCTCCCATCACTCTAAGAATCAGAGTCCTTCAGCCAGGTGATGACCTGATCTCCTGAGGATGTTTTTAGTCCCAAGCTTCATCCTTGTCCCTGGGACTAGACTGGAACTCAGAGGAGACAAAAAAGGTAAATTATCTCAGGCAGGATCTGTTTTTTTTTTGTTTTCCTCATCATTCTGCATCATCGGGATTGCCATCCACCATTGTCTGTGTGTACGATCCCTCTTCTTTCTGAATCCCAGCACCCTCCAGCTATGCTGGCCCCCTTGGCCCTTAAATTAGAACATGGTACAGTAGATAAGTTCCTTGTGTATGTTTGTCTTTTGTCCTGACTAGATCTTAATGGTAATTATTTCATTCCCTACAGTTTATTTATACCCAGTAAATACTTGTGGAATATGGAACTTGCAGTCAGGTTGAATGAGGTTAAAATCCAGTCTCTGATACTAAGTATCTGTGTGGCCACAGAGAAGCCATCTAGCTCATTGAGTCTTAAAAATAGCAATAACAATATCTACAATATTGCCTACCTTGAAGCCCTGATGTGGGGCTGAGATATTGCCTAAAGCTCTTCTGGGTAAATAGCCGTTACTCTTGTTTGCTCAAACCCTCCATCATCTATAGCATATAATTAAGTCAGTCTCTGCCATGGATCTCAGTGGAGTTCTGGTGGGATTTCAGGGGTGATTATTTTGTCCATCACATGATGCCTCTTTTGTTTTCTGCTCTAATAGCATCACATGCTTCTGCTAATTGATACATACCTACAATGTGTGAAGCAGCCAATGTCAGAAGAATTTGAAGCCCTTTCTTTTGGGTTAAACACCATAATTTAAATTATTTTTCTAAACTTTTGGAATTTTCTACAGAGACTATAACTGTTCTCAAGGTAGCATCAAGAATCTTAGTGATTAGGAGAGAATCCTTTTCATACTTATATGTTAGACTTTTTTTTTCCTTTTCTAGAGGCTTATGGACCTATCAAAATATCAAACGACTTAATAATAAAATCACGGAGCTCAAAGTCTTTTAGGAGCCACTATAAGGGGAAGCCAAGAATTTAGTCCTTAAATATCAGAACTGGATCATCTCATCCAAGCTCTTCTTCTTAGAGAGGCCAAAAGTGAGGTCCAGAGAGGAAACTGTGATTTTGCCCAAGCCTATCCAGTAACGGGCAAAGCCAGGATCAAGAGTGCAAGTTTCTTAATCCCAGTTCATTGTTTACTCCACTCTCCAATTCTGTTTCTGCAGAAATAAATCCCATTAGTAGATTTCTAGCCAGATGTTAAGATTGTATAGGAACACAGGAACATGGATTTAGAGGTGAAAGGGACCCCAGAAGTCCTCTGGTCAAACCCTCTTATTTCACAGACAAGGAAACTGAGGCTCTGGGAGTGGAAATGACTTTCTTGAGTTCATATAGGAAGTCAGTTGCAGAACAGGAATTTTATAACAAGTACTTTGACTCCAAGTGCAATGTTCTTTCCTTTCTTTTTATTTATTTATTGATTTTTTGTGCTTGACTTCTGCTATCACAAGTGAAAGGAAGAGAGAAAAAACAAGTCTACTTATTTCTGGGTAAAATTCTCCACAAAAAACCAAAGGCTATAATGATGAGAATCTCAGGTCTCAGCATACCACTTGGGTGGGGGAAAAAGTTGTTGAAGATGGGGCAGTGGAGATGAAAGTATGGCTCTGTGCCTTAGGACATATGCCTTTCAGCGTTGGAAAAGGGGGAGCCTGACTAAGTGAAAGCAGAGATTGCCATATTATTCGTGGGAAGAGTCACCGCACTTTGGATGACAACAAGAAATTAATTCTTTGCATTTGTATAACCTTGTACAGTTTCTATAAGTATTTCACCATCACTTATGTCATTTCAACTTCAGGGGAGCCCTGATTGGCAGTCAGGCCCAGGCTCATTATGTCCATTTACTAAGTAAGAAAACAAAAGGTAAGAGAGTCAAAGTGGTAAAACTAGGCTTCTGATTCCTAGTGGAACCATTTTTGCATTATACACACCACAGAGGGGGTTAGGTAGTAGGTACAGTGGTTACTGTGCTGGACCTGGAGTCAAGAACATCTCAGTTCAGATGCTACTTCACATATCTCTTAGTTTTGTGACCTTAGGCAGGTAACTTAGCCACTATCTGCCTCAGTTTCCCCAATTATAAAATGGAAATAACAATAGCACCTATCTCTGAATTGTTGAGAGGATCAAATTGGATCATATGTGTATAAAGTGCTTAATGTAGTGCCTGGCACATAGTAGGTAGACAATAAATATTTTCTTTCTTCCTTGCCATGTCTAAAACTATATATTTTATTCTGTATCTTGAATTTATCACCTCTCTTTTAGGAGGTGGGTAGTATGCCTTGTCATCATTGCTCTAGAAACATGGCTGGTCACTGAATTTATGAGTTGTTAAGTTGTTCAAAGTTGTGTATTCTTGCAGTGTTGTTATTATTGAATTATTCTTTTGATTCTGTTCACTTGACTGCATCAGTTGGTCCAACTTTTCTCAGGTTTCTTTGAAACCATGCCTTTTATAATTTCTTACAGCACAATAATATTCCACTATATTACTATACCCTAAATTGTTCAGCCATTTCCCAATGGATGGGCACGCCCTTAGTTTCCATTTCTTGACCCCTACAAAAAGAGATGCTATAAACATTTTGCACCTCTGGGTCTTTCCCCTCTTTAACTGATGTATCTGGAGTATATACGTAGTAGTTATATCAGGGTCAAAGGGTCTGCCATAGTTCCAAATTGCTTTCAAGAATGGCTAGATGGGGGCAGCTAAGTGGCACAGTAGGTAGAGCACCAATCCTGAAATCAGGAAGACCTGAGTTCAAATTTGACTTTTGTTGGAATCTTTACAAATTGTTAAGTCATTAGAGTTGATAGAGACAATAATTATCTAATTTAGCATGGTTCATGCTAAAGAGAGAATAATCTAATCTTACAAGGAGATGTTTTGGGCCAGAACCTGAGACAAGGTACTAAGTAGAACTAATTGATACAATGCTTGTGTTCACACCAGTACCCATTGGAGTTCACAAGTATGGGAGATTCACAAAGCAAACTTTGTAACTTTGTGAATTCACACCTCCTTTAGGTGTGCCTCCAGAAGAAGGAGTCAACCTTTGGGAGATGATATATAAGAAGCGGACTCAGTTGGAAGTTGAGCTGAATTAGATTGGAGAAGAGCATGCTGGGACAGACACAGAGCACTCTGGGAGATTGAGAGCCAGAAGCCCTCTCTCAGAGGCAAGAGAGATTTATTCCATTTTCCACCTGGCTGGCTGGAGGCTGAAGGACAAACTTTTGGATTTAGAGACATTCGGAGGGAGTTCTTGGAACCAAGCAGAGAGATAGGCCTTTAAGCTAATTGGGCTATATTGGAAGCAATAAAAGATCTGAACTTTTAACACCTGGCTGAGTTTTGGGTGATTATTACCTTCAACTGAAACTAAGGCTGCCTCCAGAAAACCTCCCTGAGAAACCTTCTCCCAGAGAGAACTATTATTTTAAAAGAAGAAAATCACAACAGACCTTAGATATTTAACCACTTCCAAGCTGTGTGACCCTAGGCAAGTCACTTAACCCCAATTGCCTCAGGAAAAATAAATAAATAAATGAATAAAGAATGCCTAGATCAACAATGGTCCCACAACAGTGCAACAAAGTGCCTGTTTTCCCATAGCCACTCCTACAACTGTCATTTTCCTTTTTTATCATGTTTGTCAATCTGGTTCGATAAAGTAGAACTTGGGAGTTGTCTTAATTATTATTTTTTTTAAATTATTGGTGATGTGTAGCATTTTTAATGACTATTGATAGCTTGGATTTCTTCCTTTGAAAATTACCTTGTCAGATCCTTTGACCACTTATTTGTTGGAGAATGGCTCTTAAATTTGAAACAGTTTCATACAAATGCAAGCCAATTACTTAACTAATAAGTGCATCACTGTGTTCACTAAAACCCCTGACCATTGGTAAAAGGGATACATGTATCTTTTTAATATGGCTTCATATGAAGACTTGTGGAATTTTTTTCCTTTAAAGAGTCATGATTTCTTGAGGTGGTTACTCACTCTCTTACAACCATTTCATTCTTTAGGAAACAATTTTCATGAATTGTTTATTCCCCATGTTACTCCTCCTGCCCATTTGTATCTTGTAGGCAAACTTCTTGGGGATGGCTTTCTTCACATGTTGTTAGGCTGGTCTTTGAATAATAGACACACAGTGACTAGGGTTTCAGCTCTGTTTGATGACATAACCTTAGAGAACCTAGACATCACAGTGAGGCATCGAGTGGCTTAGAACTCAGATCAAACATACCTTTCCAGCCTTTTTATACTTTTTCTCCTCTTTCTAAATTCTACAATTTCGTTAAACTGGCCTTCTTTTCTTATCTTACATACCACATATTATCACTAGTCATCTTGCCTTTGTACTGATTATCTCTAGTGCCTGAAATGTTCTGCTTCCTTAGAATCTCTCATTTCCTTCAAAATCCTACTCAAGTCAGTTTGGAACTACCCCTAATGGGCTAACAAACATTTGGTTCAGCAGTGTCTCTACTGGGCTTATATCCCAAAGAAATCATAAAGGAGGGAAAGAGACCCACATGTACAAAACTGTTTGCGGCAGCCCTTTCTGTAGTGGCGAGGAACTGGAAACGGAATGGATGCCCATCAGCTGTAAATGGTATATGAATGTAATGGAATATTATTGTTCTCTAAGAAACTATCAGTAGGATAATTTCGGAGAGGCTTGTAGAGACTTATGTGAACTGATGCTGAATGAAGTGAGCAGAACCAGGAGATCATTGTACCTAGCAATAGCAAGATTGTATGATGATCAATTCTGACGGACGTGGCTCTTTTCAACAATGAGGTGATTCAGGCCAATTCTAATAGACTTGTGATGGGAAATGCCATCCACATCCAGAGAGAGGATTCTGGGGACTGAATGTGGACTGAAGCACAGTATTTTCATCTTTTTGTTGTTGTTTGCTTTTTTTCCCCCTTTTTGACCTGATTTTTCTTGTATAACATGACAAACATGGAAATATGTTTAAAAGAATTGCAGATATTGGGGCAGCTAAGTGGCGCACTGCTCCTAAAGTCAGTAGGACCTGAGTTCAAATGCAACCTCAGACACTTACCTCTTGCTAGTTGTGTGACCCTGAGCTAGTCACTTAACCCTAACTGCTTCACAAAAAGAAAGAAAGAAAGAACTGCACATATTTAAACTATATCAGATTGCTTGCTGTCTTGGAGAAGGGGAGATAAGGGAAGGAGGGAGAAAAGTTTGGAACACAAACTTTTACAAAAGTGAATGTTGAAAACTATCTTTGTATGTATTTGGAAAAATAAAATACTGTTGGGAAAAAAGGATTCAGCTCCAGTCACATTTTCTACAGCAACTCTTTCCTGATCCCCCAGTTCCTAGTATCTTCTAATTTCCCATTAAATACAATTTCTTCCCCTAAATAAATACAATTATTTTGAATTTATTTCACATATATTCTGCATCTATTTTTAGAATGTAAGCTTCTTGAGGTAGGTTCTATTACATTTTTGTCTTTGTGTTCCATAGGCTTGCCATAGTTCCTTGCACGTGGCCATCTAGACACTTAGTAAATTGATTAATTTGGTTGATTACATCAAGTGGAAATTTTTGCATCTGCCATTTTACCCCATCAGTTCCAGTTTTATTTTATATGGCTGAAAGTTTTTAAGAAACCTTTAAGCAACATAGAAATGGGATATATTATGGTGGTACTGAGTTTACAAGGTCACAGAATTTCCAAGTTGGAAGGAGCTATGGTGACCATCTAGTCCTAACTGTTCCTGAACAAGAAATGCCTACTCCACACTCCTTATGAGGTAATTCCAGCCTCTACTCCCCTCCCCCTTTTAGGGTGAAGCTTTTTGGACCCCTATGTATCCCTTGATAGAAATTCTGTGTCTGAGAACTTGCACATGCTCCCCTCCCTCATAATCCTTCTGAACAGGAGTCTTTTAGAAATGCTTTCTCTGAAGCCTTCTAGCCCCATCTTGGATTTTCTGTGGGTATTGCTTCTGGGTCCCTGTAATGCCATTAACTCCTACAAACCTGAATCCCTATAGTCTACCCCGTATCACTCTGATCAGGGCTTCTTAAATTTTTTCTGCTTGCAACCCCTTTTTGCTCGAGACCCTTTTATGCAACCCTGGCTATATAGGTATATAGGATATATAGGATATACAAATCAAACATTTACTGATAATAAATACTAAAGAAATTTATTTTAAAACAATTCTTTGGTATACATATAATTTTACCATATATTAAAGATGAAAGCAAATTTGCATACTAATGAAATGGATGTGTTTATTTTTACATAAAGAGTTAAAGATTGGTAGGATCCTTGATACCTTTTACTGTTGCCAAATTTTTGGCCATCTCCCCATTCAGAAACTTTCCTCTAAATGGCCTCCCTCCATTTCCCAAAGGAATCTTTGGTCATTGAGAGAGAAGTTGGTTTAATGCTGAACTTCTGAGTCGGGATGAACTAGATTAAAATTCCGCTTGACAAATCCCATAACCTTTCTGAGCCTCAGTTTCTTCACATATAAAATGAACATAATCACAGATCCTATTTCACAGGCAGCTGTGAGGTTCAAATGAGATAAAGTACATAAAGAGCTTTATTAAATCTTAAAGCACTATATAGATGTTAATTATTTTTCAGCATTAATAGTTGCTGGCCCAGAGGAAAGAGTGATGGATGAGGAGGTGACCATCCCCCAAACTACCCTGGTAAACAGATTCAAATCAACGCTCAAATTGCAGCCAGACTGAATAGGTAAGCTAATATGCTGCCTGTGTGAGCCATGGAGGTAATGGGCTCCGAGCTCTTAGAGTGACACTTATTTCCCTTTATTATTGTGAGTCAAAAGGCCCCTGCATTCTGCCTTAGCCTGTTTCCAGGAGGTCCTTTAATGAAAGGGCCTTGTGAACTACACCAAATTGCATTCTGTCCAATCTTTTTCTCTGCTTACATTAAACACATGCAAGGGTAGAATCACCGAATTATAGAATCATAAAATGGCAGTGTTGGAAATGAATAAGCAAATGAATAAAGCATTTATTAAACGTTTACTATGTGCACTGGGCTAAGCCCCAGGGGTGCAAATAGCAAAGGAAGCTAGTCCCTGTTCTCAAGGAGTTCAGGGGGACAACACTTAGGGAAATGTTTGGCTGCAGGTCAGATGGAAAGGTCACATAGTCCTAAGGGTACAGTGGTGGCAAAACAGATAGTAATGCCTCTTATTTCATGTCATTTCCACCGATCAAATCATATTTATTTCTGATGTTGAACCATTCGATAATGCCAGGAGCTTTCTTTTCCAAGTCTTCAAGATCTCTGGCTATATATAGTATTTGTTGGAGCAGTGACCAGGCTGCATACAGCAGTGGGGTTGGAGGCTTTCCAGGATGAAGACTGAGGGCATTGGGTTGAAAGCATATTATTCCCAAGGCTCTTGGCTTTAGGGGCCTGGAATATCTCCATTATGCTCAAAGAGGAGCTGTGTTCAAAGTGATGGAGGTCATTTGATTGACATGGTATGTGCTCCCTCTTGTCTCCTCCTCCATGTGTTGTACTGTTTCAGCAAACCTTAGCTGATCCCTCTCCTTTTACAGAGGAGGAAGCTGAGACCCAGAGATGAGACTAGAACTCTGGACCCCAGAATCTCTGAGTTGTAGGCTTCTACAACGTGTATTGTAGGAGAAAGCCAAAGGAACTGGAAGCAGGAAGATCTGGGCTTCATACTCAGCTCTCCTTTTAGATCCTTAAATAACTAAGAGTAAGTCACTTCCTTTGTCTCAAATTCAAGGCAGTCCCATGCTCTGAGCATTATTGCATTCCTGTTATTTTTGAGGGCCAGTGCTAAGTGGTGCAAATACAAAGACTCAAAATGAAATCCAGCCGCTTGCCCATAAGGAGATTGTCTTCCATGTGTGTGGGAGGGCGGCCAGGGTAGTTGATATTTTGAGGATGGAAAGAGCTCTAATGTTAGAAAGATCAAGAAAGGTATCCCATTGGAGATGGGATCGTGACTGAGTCAAGAACAAAGTCAGGAATTCACCAAAGCAAAAGTAAAGGGATTCCAAGTCTGCAGAATAGTCTGTTGAAGAGCACAGAGGTGAGAGATCACTCCACCAGTGAGAAAACTGATTGCAACCTGGAAGGGTTCCTTTTAGGTTCATGAAAGTGTTGATGCTTTCAAAGCACTCCAGTGGTCCTTCCTCCTCTGATTCACAACCCAGTAAGCATTTATAAAACACCTGCTCTGACCAAGGCACTGTGTAGTGGGCAAAAAAGAGCTGTTCCTGCCTTCAAAAAGCTTACTTTAAATTAGGGAATGGGCAAAAAGAAGGGACATTGAGGGTGATTGCAACCATTACTACTACAAAAAAAAGTTAAGTTGGAATCTTCTCCTCTGGTCTATTGATTTGTAACACACGATAATTAACTTCTCCTTTTACATTTATTTTAATAGTATTTAATTCTTCCAAATACATGTAAAGATAGTTTTCAACATTCATCTTTATAAGACTTTGTGTCCAAATTTTTCTTCCTTTCTCCCCCCCTCCTCAAAAGAACAAGTAAAATAGAGGATAAATATGGGCAATAATTAACTTGTTTTAAGCCTAGAAGTCAATGTAATGGCTCTTGAGATCTACTTGGTCCCCATGAAGATGTCCTGGCTCCAGTTACTCAAGCCAGACTCTCATAATCTCTCCCTAAGTTCTGTGATAACTTATTCTTTTTGTTTAGGACACAGTATCTTACATAATGACTTTGATTCAAGGAGCTGTAACAGGCCTTGTACACACTCACTTTGTTTAATTCAATCAGAAAAGTATTCTTATCTCTTATGGTATCAGAGCTAAATCTGGGTATGATTGGCAATGCCTCAGAAAGACTCTGGAGTATGTCTAGTTGCCACTTGGCAAATAAGAATCTCTTTGATTGGCTCCAGAGGTGATAAAAAGGAACCAGGGACTTGCTCCTTGGCCGCTATGTTCAGCTGCTTGATTTCGGTGAGTCTCTGATTCCTTCCATCATGGTGTTCAGTGAGACAGTATTATAAGGGAGAGAGACACTCAACATTTTGTCTTATGAGGTTGCATGAACCTGAGAATACAAGCACAGAACTCTGACCTGGTGAGCTTGGAGAGGTCAGGAGAGTAGCATCCCCGTACCCTAGTATCTGAATTTTGCAAGTACCTAAGCATTGATGCCCAGAGGCTCAAGGAGTAACCTTCAGGAATGACCTTTGGGACTTAGTCCAGGAGTAGTTGCAATGACATCTCATTTGGCAGTCATCATGCATCTGGATATGTATGCCGTGAGACTATTGCTATGCAGAAACTGTGCTTAGAGTGGACCCATTTTCCCCAGGGACCTCTGTGTGGTCTAGAGGTGCCCCCAGATTATTAAAGGTAAATATTTGTAATTTTGTTTTTGCTATATCTTTGAAATAGATATCCCTTTATAAAAGCTAATTGACATTGAGTTTGTCATGTAACTGACACACTAGTCACTGATGGATAACAGCAGTAGAAACATAGTGGGGGATTATGCCAAGAACATCGCAGAAGAGATACCTCTAGGATATCTCAGTGTAGTCCTGGAGCCCTTGGGGAGAAATGTATCTGGCCCTTGTCTGGGAGAGTGAGGCCTGAGAGCAGACTTGCTACAAGTATCTTTTCAGTCATTCATTTCTCTTGTGTTTTGAAAGTTTACAAAATGTTTCGTACTCCTTATCTCCTTTTAATCTTACAACAATCCAGTAGGTCAGGTACAACAAATACTGTTAATAGTATGCCATGCCTGTCACAGTAGAAACTCAGAGAAGTTAAGTTAATATTCCTTTGCTGGTTGTCAAATGGCTGTTTGTAAAGCCCAAGTCTGACTCCGTCGGTCCCAAATTTAAAAAGCCCCAGTGATACCTGGTTGCTTCTAGGAGAGAGGTTCTTTTTTTTTTTTAAATTAATAGCTTTTTATTTTTTCAAAAGCACGCAAAGATAGTTTCCAACATTCACCCTTGCAAAACTTGGTGTTCCAAATTTTTCCCTCCCTTCCTTCTATCCCCTCCCCTAGATGGCAAGCAATCCAATATATGTTAAACATGTGCAGTTCTTCTAAACATATTTCCGCTTTCTTCAAATTGTACAAGAAAAATCAGATCAAAAAGTTAAAGGAAAAAAAAACATGAGAGAAAAAAACAAGCAAACAAACAAACAACAACAAAAAGATGAAAAAATCCTATGTTGTGATCCACACTCTGTTCCTACAGTCCTCTCTCTGGGTGCAGATGGCTCTCTCCATCACAAGATCATTGGAATTGGCCTGTAGCACCTCATTGTTGAAAAGAGCCACATCCCTCAGGATTGATCATCACATAATCTTGTTGTTGCTGTGTATAGTATTCTTTTGGTTCTGTTCCTCAGTTCATGTGAATCTCTTCAGGTTTTTCTGAAACCAGTTGGCTTTTACAGAACAATAATATTCCATTGCATCCATATACCTTTACTTATTCAGCCATTCTCCAACTGATGGGCATCCACTCAGTTTCCAGTTAAGACAGAGATTCTTAACTTGAGGTGTCAGGTCCCTGAAACTATTTCAGGGCATCTGCGAACTTGTATTGGAAAAAAGGTTAAGATCTCCTGTTGTAAAATAAGATATATGCACTCTGTCTGGAGTGGTTTCTGGAGTCTACAGTACAGTAGACCTTCACCTAATTTTGGTTCCAGATAAACTAGATCTGGTCTCTGATCTAAGGAGTTTTCACTGGGGAGGCAATGTGAAATTTTCTCATTCAACAAACTGATTAAGCATCTATTTTGTGCAAGTCATTGCAGTATAGTGGAAAAAGCTGGGAGCTCTGTGGGCAAAGGACCTGAGTTCAAATCCTAAATCTTCCAAACAGTCCTCATCTTCCTCCTTTGTAAAATAGAGGGGCTGACTTTAAAATAGTTAACATTTATATAGTGCTTTAAGGTTTGAAATTCACTTGGATTTGGCTCTTTTCAACAATGAGGTGATTCAAGGCAATTCTAATAGATCTGTGATGGAGTCATCTGCATTCAGACAGAGAACTATGGAGAATGAATGTGGATGGAAGCTTAATATTCTCACTTTTTTTGGTTGTAGTTTGCTTGTTTTTTTCCTTTCACCTTTTTGATCTGATTTTTCTTGCATAGCATCATAAAAATGGAAATACATTTAGAAGAATTGCACATATTTAACCTATATTGGATTGCTTGCTCTCTATGGGAGGGGTGGAGGAAGGAAGAGAGAAAAATGTGGAACACAAGGTTTTGCAAAGATGAATGTTGAAGACTGTCTTTGTATGGATTTGAAAAAATAAAAAGCTATTAAGAAAAAAAAAACTTTGCAAATCACTACATACAGTATTTCATTTGATCTTCACAATGACTCTGTGAAGTAAATACTCTTGTTATCTCATTTTTTACAGATAAAGAAACTGAGGCTGAGAGATTTGCCCAAGTACATAGAGCCAATAAGTATGTAAAGCACAATTTAAACTTAAGTCTTCTCTGTCCACTCGATATCTATCACTGCATCACTGATTGCTTAGGTCTCTTCTAGCTCTGAATCTTGGATACTTTCAATTTGACTTTGTGGTAAGAAGGAAGCTCTTTGAGGGTAGGGAACTCTTTTTATCTGTGTGTATATACTCTGAGTGCCAAACACAGGACCCAGCAATCTTGTTACTGGGTTATTTCTGGAGAGGATAGCCTGAAACTGTGAGTCCTGAAATATTCGTGGAAAAACACTAAATCATCTGTCCCTAGTTCAAGATTTTTTTTTGATAATTTTCAAGCATGTTTTAAATTTGACTGAGTTCTAAAAATAGTTCCAAGTTGTTGCTAAGTTTTTTATTATTACTATTATTATTTGTCTTGACTTGCGATTTTAACTGGCATAATAATGCAAGTAAGTAACTACGGCTATTTTGTAAGAATACAGAATCAAACTGAAGGTTACCTAGATTCAGGTTTCATAGATCAGTGAGCATGAAAGAAGGTCCCAGAGTAATTCATTAGAATAGGGGCTCTTAGCCTTCTTTTGTGTCCTAGACCATTGTGGCAGTCTGGTGAAGTCTATTATAACAAATACACATATTCAAGCAAAATAAATTCCTGCACTGGCCATGTCCAGTACATATATATATATATATACATACATATATATACACATACATATATATATATATACATACATATATTATATATGTATTTATATTTTACAGTCTGTACCCTAAGTCCATCACCTCTCTGTTGGAAGATAGATAGCATCATAAGTGTTCTGGAACTGTTTATTGTTTATTGCATTAATAAGAATTCTTAAGTCTTTTAAAGTTGTATCTTTACAATCTTGTTATTGTAGAAATTATTCTACTTCTGCCTCCTTTACTCTGCATTAGTTCATACAAGTCTTCCCAGGTTTCTGTGAAACTGTTCCTTCATCATTTCTTACAGCATAATAGTATTGCTTCTCCCCCCCCCCCTTTTTTTTTTTTACCATAGTTGTTCAGTTGTTTTCTAATTGACAGGTACCTTCTTAGTTTCTAGTTCTTTGCTACCACAAAAAGACCTGCAATAAATATTTTTGTACATATAGGTCTTTTTTTCCCTCTTATATGAACTCTTTGAGGGATAAATCTGTCATTGATTCATAAAGCATTAAAAGTCTAGTGACTTTGGGGATATGGTTCCTAATAGCTTTTCATAATGGTAAGACCTTACAATTCCAGTATTGAATCAGTGTGCCTGTTTTCAACAGCCCCTCTGACATTTGCTATTTTCTTTTTTGTCATTTTTGCCAATCTTAAGTGAAGTGGCAACTCAGAGTTGCTTTAATTTGCATTTCTCTAATTACTAGGGACTTGGACCATTTTTTTTTTTCTTATGGCCATTGATCTCTTGGATTTCTTTCTTTGGAAATGACCTATTCTTATCCTTTGACCATTTATCAATTGAGAAATAGCTCTAATAAATTTGAATTAATTCTTTATATCTCTTGGAAATAAGATCCTTATCAGAGAAACTTGCTGCAAAAATTTCTTCACCCATTTATCTGTTTCCTCTATAAATTTAGCTGTTTTGTCTTTGTGCAAAAACTTTCTAATTTTGTGTAATCAATATTGTTCATTTTATTTTCTTTGATACTCTATCCCTTATTTGGTCATGAACTCTTCCCCATTCCGAGATCTGAAAGGCAATTTCTCCTTTGCTACTCTAATTCATTTATGATATAGCCTTTTATTTCTAAATTATATATCCATTAGTATATGATCTAAAGTATTGGTCTGTATATAGTTTCTACCAGATTGCTTTCCAGTTTTCTCAGCAATTTTTGTAAATAATTCTTACTGTAGGAGGTAGATTGTTTGGGTTTACCAGACACAAGAGTACCATGCTTATTTTTCTGGGAATTTTTTCTGTGTTATATTAATTAACTGATATCTGCCACAGAGTATAGGCTTAATTTAGTCACTCTCTAGTCTTAGTTCCACATTGCTTTCCAATGGGCTGAGCTGATTCATGCAGCATACTATCTTGTTTTCTGCACAGCCTATGGAACTTTTCTCACAGCAATGGTTTGTCACCTACATTAAATATTGAAAAAAAGTGCTAGGTTTCAGTTAGAGATATGCATATTTTCCCAATCCAAATTCATGGACCCCCTGAAATCCATCAAAGAGCCCTTGACTATCACAGATCCTAAATTAAAACCCTTTTATTTGCTAGAACAGGAAACTTAGAGCTGGAAACATGCCCAAGATCCCGTGTGTAGCAAATAGCAGAGTTTTGCATTGAATTCCTACCTCTAGCAGCATCTTCTGCCAGTACACAATCTCACCACCAATCTGGAAAGGACCTTTGTCCATTTCTGACATGAGCCAATTTGCCCCCTGATCTTACCATCTTTTTGCCAAATGTGGTATAAATAAATTCTCAACCAATTTAGCTCACTGTAGCTTGGATTCTTGAGTTTAAGACAGTGGGATGAAACTCAAATTATTTTTAAAATGTGGTATTATCTATGCCTTATTGTAGTTTTTATTTATTTGTTGAGTATTTCCCAGTTACATTTTTAATCTAGTTCTGGCTACATTTGGGAGTGTTGCCAAAGTATACCGGCCTGTTTGATGTCTCTGGCTTAAGAAATCTTCAAGATTCAGTTTCTCTGGTAGCTAACATCATAGGCATATGCTCTAATGCTTGGCCATTAATTTGTCTTTTAAAAAAAAGTTGTATCAGCATTGTTTGGGCAGCTAGGTGTCACAGTGAATATAGTATTAGGCCTGGAGTCCCGTAGCCTGATCCAGCCTCAGATACTTCCTAGCTTTGTGACCCTGGTCACGTCACTTAACTGTTTACCTCAGTTCCTCATAGTAAAATGAGCCAGAGAAGGAAATGGCAAACCACTCCAGTGTCTTTATCAAGAAAACCCCAAAGGGGGTCACAAAGAGTCAAACAAGGCTGAATAAAAACAACATTTTTGTTTTTATATCACACTCCCCTTCTCCATCCCATCCCATATTCAGTTATCTCGTTACAAGAAAAAAGAGTAAGGCAAAATCAAGTGGTGTAGTGACTGCTTCTGGAAGAGTTTGCAACATTCTACATCTTTACCTCTTTAACAAAGGAGGGAGGTATGCAGATGCGGTTCTTCTTGTTGTTGCTGCCTCTCCTTTTTTCTTCCCTTCCTTCCTACATCATGCCTCTGGTGAGAGGTAGTAGGTAGTATGGAGCAGTAGAAAGAACAATGGAGTAGGAAACTAACTGGGCTTGGTTCAGTTCCAGGCTCCGCTTTTCACTACCTACGAAAGGGGCTGGGAAAGGCCTCAGTTTACTTCTCTGTCTGTTGAGGAGATTGAACTAGAAGTCTTTAAGGCCCCTTCCAGATTTAAATTCTATTATCTAGTTATTGGATCATTCAACAAGTACTTTTTGAGAACTTATGGGTACGGGAAGTTTCGATTCAACCAGCAATTAAACAAACTGCTAAAGCTATGTAAGAGGTGCAAGGTAAACATAACATGGCTCTTGTGCTCTGGGAACTCCTAATTTTGTTGGAGAGAGAGAAGTGTGGAACTATATTCTTCTGCTCCTAAAGTGAATGAGTAGGACTAGTAGATTCCTTGAGATTTCAAGATTGCTAGTGGTGAATTTGACAAGATCAGGAGTGGTTTAAGTGCTCTTTGGGGAGGTAGGGACCAGGAGATAATAAAGGCCACTTTATGCTTCCCAGCACTCAGGTTTTGTTTGTTTGTTTTGTTGTAATTTGTGGTCATTTTGACTAGGTTAAGGCAATGTGCTTTCTTCATCAAAAAATGAAAGTTATTAGAACGGTTAGGAAAAGAATTGGCCATTTTCTTCTCAAAGGTATCTCCTAATGGACATTTGAATATAGTGTGGTTTTAGAACAGGGGTTCTTCAGCTGTTTTGTAACTTGGCCGGTTTCTGGTCTGTCTGCTGAATACTATAGATTCCTTGCCAGAATCATGTTTTTAATGTATGTATAAAATAAAACATAGGATTATGAGGGAATCATTTATATTGAAATATAATTACCAAAATATTAAAAAAAAAGTTCATAGACTCCAGGTTAAGAACCCCTGGTCCAATAGAGGGAACAGTATAGTGAATTGAGCTCTGTGCCTCATATACTTTATTAAATGGGTGCCCTTAGTTAATTCATTTAACCTTTCTGAGTCTCAGTTTCCTCATCAGTAAAATAGGAATAATAGCACTTCATAATGGTAGTTCACAATTCTGTTGTTTGCAGAGCACTTTGCATACATTACACATATATAGATATATGTCACAATACATGCTCGCCAGAGACTATGCCTTCCATTTACATATGGGCACCACATAAGAACCGGGATGCCATGGGAGGGCAGTAAAAAGAGTGCTCACATCCAAGGATCTGTGCTCCAAACCCAGCTCTGCCATTTCTGCTTGTGTGACCTTGATAAGTTATGTCACCTCTCTGTGAAGGGGGGGAGGGAAAAGGGAGCAAATGAGCATTTATGTAGTACCTACTATGTGTAGGCCTATATTCCTTTGTTTCAGTCTGCAAATATTTATTGAATGACTACTTTGGGTAAAGCCTTGTACTGTGACTGTGGGGGAAACATAGAGGCCAGCATAGATCCAGGTCTCTACTCTCCATCGTTCCCTCCCAATCTAGAGGGACTAGGGAATATGAAATGTACACAAATCACATAAAAACAGAGCTCCATCCAAGTGCTGTGAACCTTCTGGCTTTCCTGATGCTTCCCTTCTCCAACTCTGGCCCAAATTGACTGAGGTATTGTCAATATAGAGATTAGAAAAACCAGCATCACATGTGTCAGGAACTTTCCCCATGAGTGATAATGATCTTCAACTTTGAGGGGAAATTGATGTAATAGTAATAAGTAGAACGTAAGATCTACAAGGGACCTTAGAGGACTAAATAGTCCAGTCCCCTCACTTTACAGATAAAGAAACTGAAGCTCAAAATAGGGCAGTCCAAGCTCATACATATATTAAGGAGATGAGCTAGGATATGAATCCATATCCAAGAATATTGATATTGCCATTCTGCTACCCTGCCCATGTAACATTAGGTGAGAGAAGCTGAATTATCCATATATATATATATATATATATATATATATATATATATATATATATATATATATATATATATATATATATATAATTGTGCTATAACTAAGTGTGGTACTTGCTGTCACATAATAATTAATAATGACACGTAGTAGGGACATTAAGATGCAGGCCAAAAGAATGAATGAGCCATATTGATGATACAGGATAGAACTATAGAATCACCACTGGAAGGTCCCTTAGAAGCCATCTGAGTCTAACTCCATCATTTGGCAGATGAGGAAACTGAAAGAGAGAGGAGGTGATCTCTCTAAGGTCATGTGATCTGCATATGATCAAAGCTAGGAAGGAGAATTATCATGACAGTGAGGATTCCAAAGAATTTTGATAGGCTAGCAGATGAGGCTAAAACTAAGAAGGTGAAATTTAATAAGGATAAATATTAAGTCTTCCACCTAGATTAAAAAATCATCTCCATAAATGCAGGGTGAGGAGGCATGGTGAGACAGCAGTTAGCTCATCTAAAAAAAGATCTGGGACTTTTAGTGGATTATAAGCTAAACCTGAGCTGTCAGCGTGTTGTCGTAGCCAAACAAAACTAATTTGATCTTAGGCTGCATTAAGAAAGTTTTCACGATAATAGTTCTGTTTCTCTCCTGAGGTCAGAACTAGTAGCAGCAATATGTGGAAATTAAGCCTGACATTAAGAAGAACTTGTTAATACTTGGAGCTGTACAAAAGTGTTGTGGGCTGTCTCAGGAGGGAGGTAATGAGTTCTCTGTCACTAGAGATCTTTAGGCAGAGGCTAGCTGGCTGACTGCTTATCGCATATGTTCTAGTGTAGTATTCCTCTGAGTATGGCTTGTACCAGATGCTTGCTTAAGTTCTTCCCAACTCTGAAATTGCCGGATAGCCAGGAAATGGCACAGCAGTGACTCCAAGCAAGGTCTTCCCTCTTCACTGCCCATGCTGATCCAGCCCAAGTCTTTTACAAAATACCTAAATGCTGGCAAATAAAACCAAGGAAGAGATTAAAAAAAAAGAATACATGATGGTTAAGGAGGATATTTTTAACCAGGAATATAAGACCGGTTTCAATATCAGGAAGATAAGCTTTCTAGAAAACTCATAAAACTCTAAATTTATAATAATAGATGTAGGATAGATTTTTCCCTTTATTTTATTACAGTTTTTTATTTTCAAAACATATGCATGGATAATTTTTCATCACTGATGAGTGGATTTTTAAAAAAAACAAATTTACCACCTACTATGTTGAGAGATACTTTCTTTGCCTTAACATGATAAAAAGTAATTGCCAAGCAACTGGAAATGGAAAGTTACAATTTCCTATAGAAACCTCACTGTGTATTCTTTTTTTTTTTTTTTTTTTTTTTGGTGTTCATGTTCAGATTTTTTTTTTTTAATGATTGCTAGGTGTCCCCCATGTGCATTAGCCGTAGAATGCAGCGATCATGGATTGTTACCTGATGGAGGATTCCTAGAATCCTTTGCCAAAGGCTAGTAGCAACAATTTCTGGTCGAGCCAGGAGGAGGCAATCTAGGATTCTGGTACCAAATGAGGGTGGGGCACACAATGATTTTTTTTTTAAATGTCATCCTACCAAATGCATCTTTTTCTTTTGTTTCCCTGTCTTTCTTTCCTTTTCTCCAAGTTCCTTCCCCTCTCTCATTTTCCTTATCTTTCTCTTCTGTATTTTATTTCCTTTGGGGCCAGTGGTACTTACAAATGCCTCTAGTATTGATAGGCAAAATAGTTTTTCTTTCTTTTTTCTTTTTTTTAATCTTTTTTTTCCTTCCCATTTTTTTTATTAATAGCTTTTTATTTACAAGTTATATGCATGGGTAATTTTACAGCATTGACAATTGCCAAACCTTTTGTTCCAATTTTTCCCCTCCTTCCCCCCATGCCCTCCCCCAGATGGCAAGTTGACCAATACATGTTAAATATGTTAAAGTATACATTAAATACAAAATAAGTATACATGTTCAAACTGTTATTTTGCTGTACAAAAAGAATCGGACTCTGAAATAGTGTACAATTAGCCTGTGAAGGAAATAAAAAATGCAGGAGGACAAAAATGGATTGAGAATTCTATGTAATGGTTCTTATTCATCTCCCAGAGTTCTTTCGCTGGGAGTAGCTGGTTCAGTTCATTACTGCTCCATTGGAACTGATTTGGTTCATCTCATTTCTGAAGGTGGCCAGGTCCATCAGAATGGATCATCATATAGTATTGTTGTTGAAGTATATAATGATCTCCTGGTCCTGCTTGTTTCACTCAGCATCAATTCATGTAAGTCTCTCCAGGCCTTTCTGAAATAATCCTTTTAGTCATAAAATAGTTTTTCTTAGACTTCAACTGAACCCTCAGTCATTTCCTTCTTAGCTTTTAAAAGTTACAGCTTTAGAGGTAGAAAAGGTCTTGGAGCAAACTAGCATAATCCTTCATTTTACAAATGAGAAAACTAAATCTTGGAGACATTAAATGACTTGTATTAAATGACTATTCAACCAACTGGCATTTATTAAGTACCTACTATGGGAAGGACACTGTGCTAAGCACTGAGGATACAAAGAAAGACAAAAAAACCCCAGTCCTTACTTTTAGGGAGCTTACAGTCTAATGGAAGATACAATGTGCAAAACAACCCAAACTATATACAAACAATATGTCTATATCTATCCATACATATGGGTATCATTTGTGTGGATCTCTGTCTCTATCCCCTCCCTCCCATACACACACAGTGTAAACTGGAGATAATAGAGGAAAGGCCCTAAAATTAAGGGGGTTTGGGAAAGGCCATCAAATCCTAAACTGACCTTTCCAGCCTTCAGGATCACTTATGCTGAGGAAGAGGGCCTCTTCCTTCTTTGAGCATTGCTTTTCATGCCATTGAGGAAAAACATCTATTTACCATCCATTCAATTCTAGTGGAACTTAGCATATTGTCCTTTGGTTTCATTCAGCCTTTTCCCCTTTGGAGGGCAAAAAATGCTCTTTGGGACTTTGCCTCAAGAAAATTTCATTTCTCTATTCCATCCAGAAGGTGAGCTCTCTAGGAAGATGTACACACATGACTCTTCTCATCTTGGGAACATCACTTTATAGTTGAAAGAAATCTCAGTGGCCACATTAGTTCAGTGCCTCTTTTTACAGATGGGGAACTGAGGCCCAGAGAGCTGAACTGAAGGTTACACAGAGAGAGAGATGCTAAGTCACAGGGAATAGGTCCTCTGCCCCCAATGCTAGCCCTTTTCCTCCTATTTACATTTGCACATGAAATATATTAACTTTTGTTAATATTTTATTACTTAAAACCAGTTCTTGTACTGTCCAGTGGAGCTATTCATCTGTAAATACTCATTTGCTACCCATAAATGCCAGTTTCTATCAGCCCGTGTATCTGACCTATAGCTCTGGAATTGGCAAAGACTGTAAGAATCCTTTCCTGCTGACTACCTGCCAGAATTTTACTCAGCTACTGATCTAGAGAACTGAAAAACTAAGGAAGACTTGGACTGAACTAAGGATTCCTTGCAAAAAAATCATTCTGACTCACCTTTCAAGTAATAGATATCTGTAATTGTGTCTTATCAAATACTTATATCCATCTTGCATCCTAGGGTACAAGACCTAACACAAAGGATGCAATTTTCCAAATCGAAATAATAGGGTACCTTAAACAGCTATTATGTTAGCCAAAGCACAAGTACTAAAAGATAGTAACACATCTGAGATTGTATTCATTTATGTTAACTGTTCTTGCAGGTGTTCAGGGCTGACTCAAAGAATCAAGGCTTTTTAAAAATATGCCCCTGGAACTTACCATCTACTGTACCTCTAAGATGAGCTGTCTCATCACAGGTACCTTATATATCTTGACAAGATAGTTCATTTGTTTTTGTTCTCTCCAAACAAAACCTTCCCTTTTCAGCTACTTGTCTTACAACTTAGAATTCAGTATTATGAAAACGGTCAGCATCATATTTCACTAGTGAATTTTTGCATCCTGCAGATGAGACAAATACAACTAGACACTGTGGAGCCTCTCCTTTTTATTTTTTTTAACCTTACGTGGGGGATGGTTCGAAAATCAGGGTGATCGCTATTGTTCCCATGGCTAAAACACCCCCAAGTATATGAAAATATGCTTCTGGACCAGAGCTAGTAAATAGATAGATATAGTTCTTTAATTGTTGGAGATAGTGTCCCAATTTGCCCCTAAGTCCTTAGATTTATTCGTCTTGAATCTTTACCCCCTAAACGCTTAGATTTATTTGTCTTGAATCTTTACACAAGAAAGAAAGTTTTGTTATCTTTATTTGAAATCTCCATTTGTTTAAACTCTGGAGAAATGAATGTGTTCTCTTGAGCCCAAACACCTGTCCATCCTGTGCTCACAGTATCCCCTGCCATGAATAATCAGGTCTTCTCATGATTATGATAGGCCTGTTGAGAAAATTGCCCATCTTCTTAATATGATTTTTTTATGCATACTTGAAATGAATATTTAAATTGCGGTTTGTCAAGGACTTGGTCCAGTTGATAGGTCTGCAGGTTTGCACAATAATGTGAGGCTGGGTAGAAGCAAGAGGGATTTTTAATATAAAAATAAAATTATTGGAATTTATCTTAGGCTTTTTAAAAACAAAAATACAAAAAATCTCACCACCTCCATCCTTATCCCCCCAGCACTGCTTATGGTAGAAATATGCTAGAAAAAAAGATAATTGCAAGAGGGTAGCTATCCATTTTTTCCCTCCAGTTTTGTTCTGTTTTCTCTTTATGATTACAGATGTCTCTTATGTAAATTATTCTTCCTTGACTAGATGGCCTGATTAATTTTGGAGTGTGTACCCTCTTGTAATACAGGTCTAAGAAGTGACCATTTATGCATTGGCAAAAAGGGATCGAGGAGTAGACAGAAAAGTGTGGCAAACCACATTGTGCTATCAGGTGCTTCCACATAAATGACGGGAAGCATGCTGAATTGCCAAAGATGATTTTAATGGTCTGAACCCCTTCTTATTACAGTAATTACAGGGGCATCTTTAAGCTCTTTCCCCCCAAAGACTTCAGAATTGAAATAGACAATTTAAAAAATGGATACCTATCATTTAAAAATGGATACAAGAATTTCTGGTATTAATGGGGTTGAGGACTTCACCTTCCTTGTCTCTTCATCACGAATCCTGTCCATAATGCATCCCTCCTTTTCTCTAGGATGTGTATAATAAGAACAATTGTTCTGTTTCTTTGTGTCACATGGCACTCAGCTCTGGATGATTTGTGTATTACTAGTAAAATATGCACACATCTTCCCCCCCCCAAAAAAAAAAAATCTCCCTTTCAAAAGAGAAACATTACTTCCTTTTAGACCTGCAAAGTGGGGTTTGGAGGGGGTAAGAGGGTAGGGGTGACATAGCACTGGATTAGAAATTTTACTAAGTGACGACATATATATCAGAATATTTTATGCATTAGGAGACAATGATGCATGACTTTTTCAACTCTGATAACATCATGCCGGGGAGCGGTGGAAATTACTGACATCTCCTGGGCACCTCCTAAAACAGAAGCCTTTGCAATAGATGAATCAGAATGTCTCTCATTAAGTCGGCGTTCGGGACCCTAACTAGCAGATGCTGCTGACATGAACCCGAATGTAATCTCTTTAACCTTGTCCTAGAAGGAGCATGCAAGTCGTGACCGGGTAATTCAACCTAAATGAGATTTTACATGAAAGGCTATCATCGAAATTCAATTTGATTAAAATGATTCGCTGATTTGGATTTGCTTTAAAGTATTCCAGTGGCTGCTATAGGGGATGGGTTCCTCATCATTTGCATACTGTAATCTCTTTTTCCCCAGCCTTTATTCTTTCCTTTTCCTTTTCCCTTTCCCTTTTCTTTCTCCTTCCTTTCTTCCTTCCTTCCTTCCTTTCTTTTCTCCTTTTTAAAAAAGATGGTCCATTTTCTATCTTTATCCTGAACTTATCTTTATAAGGGAGCCAAAGTTGATAAGGAGGAAGATGGGTACAAAAGTAAAACTATATGTTTATTGACATAATCATCAAAGGTGGCCAAAATGAGATTGCATGTCAGTAGATTTCAGGCATTATTGGCCACAAAGGATCCATCAATACAGCCCAAAGTGACTCCTCTCTGTTGAATGAATTTTCTGTTTTATATAGTAATCACAAGTTTACACTGGAAATATTTTCTTTCTTCTTCCTAGAAGAAACTTACATCATCTTCTATAGTTCTCCATTTTTAATAGCAGTGGAATAGCCCTCCCATCTTCCTCTTGGTAAAAGGTGAGGAACTATGGGTATGAAATGTTACACACCCAGGCAGACACAGACACAGGCAGACTGTGTTGCCTTGTCCAATTTTTAAATTTGTTAATAAAAAGAAGTCATTGAGAGGAGTATGAAATGACTATGATATAAAAACAATAGGCATCAATAACACATTTTTTTAAAACAAGGAATTGGAAAGGATCGATTATAATCAGTAATAATATGATGATGATATCATTAACAATATTCTGTAATTTTTCTTCATTTTAAATTTATTTTCATAATTTACTGTTTTAGGTATATTACTTCTCTCTGGAAAGAGATAGGGGCCTGCTTGATATATAGAATGTTACATATGCTATTGAACTCTTTGTTTCTTGGTCGGTTTTGCTTAGCCAGTTTTTGTTTCATGGAAAATTCAATATGAGATATATATGTGTGTGTGTATGTATATGCATATATTTGAAATGGATAGGAATATCTATAAAAATACCTATAAGACATCAATAAAAATTAAAATTTAAAAGTACTAGTTTATAGTATGCGTTTCATCCAGCCTCCCCACCTCTGCTGCCAAAGAAAAGAAAGCTTAAAATGCTTCTGAAAATTGATACTGGATCTTGTAGCCAATTTTAGGACCTTTCACAATTAGATTGCTATTGTCATGGTTTCTTTACCTTTTGTAAATACCTATACCCTTCCTTTACTTCTGACAGTGTTCTGAGGGAGCCTCAATTAGGGAATATAAAACAGCTGTGCAAATATAACCCCTACTCTCTTTCAATTTTGTCAGCTCAGAAACTACTCATTTGGCTCTTTCCAGACATCACCCACTTTGCTCTCTGTCACAGAAGTGCCATGCTATAAGCTGAGGTTGCATAGTCTTTGATTATTGTATATCATCTAAGTCTTGAGTCCTGCTTGAGTTTTTTTTTTGTTTTTTTTTTTTTTACAAACACTTCTTAATTGTCCTTTTCTCTTTTCACATCTCAGACACTCCCCAGTAAAGCACTCCACTCCCATCCCCGAATTCTCCCACCTTCTCTTGTAACAGATACAGTCAAGCAAAGCAGATCAACATGGTGGTCATGTCCGAAAATGAATGTAACATTCTACACCTATACTTGCCACCTCTTTGCCAAAAGGCAAAAGGCAAAAAGATTCAATCACGATCATTTCCTGCATTGATCCAAGTTCCAAAGTCTTCCCCGCAATGTTTCCTTCATGTTGTAGTCATTAGCTTTGTTTTCCTGGTTCTGCTTAACTTCACTCCTCTCTCGTTTTTAAAAATTAATTGTTTTTGGTGAGGCACTAAATGCGGGGTTAAGTGATTTGCTCCAGATCACACAGCTAGCAAGTGTAAAGTGTCTGAGGCTGGATTTGAACACAGGTTCTTTGAACTCTAGGGTCGATGCTCTAGCCACTGCTCCATCTAGGTGCCCCCCTCCCATTTTTGGTGCCCCACTATTTTTTGTGCATTTGAAATGGAGACTCAAAAAATTCAAGAATTGGGACTGGAACTCAGTTCTCTTGCCAACTAGTCTTACACTGACTCAACTCTGAGACAACAGAGAACTCTGGGAGCTTTCAGAACAAGCATATGAGTTATTGAGAAAAGGGACGTGATCTTTGTAATTTTCAGTTGGGACTCAGAGAGATATGATGTTGACAGTAAGTAGCTAACACTGAAACAAAATGGTTTCCTATTAGCCTGTCTGGAGTGAAGGATTTTCTCAAATTGTTTCCATGTAAATTGTACATTTAGGAAATATGAGGGGTCTCAGTGCATTCTGCCTCTTGAATGCTAGAGTGTTCACTAGCTGGAGCAGATTTCAGAGTATCTTCTTAGTGGCAGAGCAAGGAGGATGTCTTGTCTTGATTTTATATCTCCAGCACCCAGCACAATGCCTAGCACATTGGAGGTGATTAATAAATGCTTGTTGGTTGATTGAATGGATCTGAGGTTGGGCTCTTTGATGTTAACTCTGTACCACTTCAGTTCAGATTCACAAACCAGAATTCCTAGGGATTGCAATTTGTTAACCCACAAGGTCAGTATTGAGTGGAATGATGTATCATGAGTAAGGAAGACCTACATTCAGATCCTCTCTCTTACACTTACCAGGTGGGTGACCTTGAGCAAAATATCACCTCTGAGCCTCAACTTTCTCACCTATAAAATGGAAATAATAATACCCACAGTACTTACTTCATAGAGCTGTTAGGAAGTTCAGATAATGTGTCTGGAAAATATTTTGCAAACTTAAAGCACCATAAAATGTGAAATTATCATTCAAGAAACATGTCAGAGAAAATACATCCCTTATTTTACTGAGGAGGAACAGTCTCAGAAAGGTTAAATGATTTGTTTGAGGTCACACAAGTAGTAAATATCGGGTCAAGATAATATTGTGTCACTCTGCAGGGTCTAAATGAAAAGTGAATGAATTTCCTCTAGCTTTCACTTTCACCCATTTCTGGGCCATCCCTGGAGCAGACACTAAGTGGGAGGAGTTTGGACGGCAGTGAGGTTTTTTGGAAGATGTTCACATTTACCAGCACTGGGAACTTCAGCTTTCGGTAACTTCTTTATGAACAAAGTGAAATAAGCAGAGGATTGGAGCTCACTCCATCTGCTTTGTTTATTCTGTCATTGGTTGTTCCCAAATGTTAAGTCTAAAGAGGACATGGATATATTCCAATGACCTGTATCATGGGGACAGGTGTCTCAGACAGCTCTGTTCTCAGTCAATTAGCTCTGCCTTTTCCTTTAGACTAACTGTGAAGTGGATAATTTGCTTTGTGAATTACACCACTATATGACCAGTGGTAATTGGAAGAATAAATTATTATACTTAGCAGCACGTCTATAGCTTGAGGCCCAGGATTAAAAGAGGTAGTGGGAAGGATGTGGGTTTGAAAGCCTTTGGAAGCAGAGCATGTGGGTTTGAAATCTCCCTTCATGACTTGCTGTTATCCCTGTGATCAAGTCTCCTTCCTTCTCTGGATCTCTTTCACCTATCTGTAAACTGAGGGCATAGGATAGATGGCAGTTAGGGTTCCAGCTTCAAGGCTTTCTCACCCTTTTGGATGTGTTTCTTTGGGGAATTTATGAGGCCAAGAAGACCCCCCAGGTGAGGATTCCCAGGAGAATGCAAATTCCTTGAACTAAGAAACTGCCTTTTTGCTTTTAGGTTTTTAGTCTTTGTCTTTGTCTTGAAAATAGTGGCCCTTGAGGCAGCGAGGTGACGAAGTGAATCAAGCTCTAAGACCCAAGTTCAAATGGGACCTCAGATACTTACTGTGTGTCCTAATGTTAAGTCTAAAGAGGAGACAGATATAATCTGATGACCTGTATCATGGGGACAGGTGTCACAGACAGCTCTGTTCTCAGTCAGTTAACTGCCTTTTCCTTGTCTCCAAAAACAAAACAAGAATTCATTTTGATTGTATGTGTATAATCTATATCAGATTGCTTGTGTGTCTTGGGGAAGGGGGAGATAAAGGATGGAGGGAGAAAAAAATTTTTGGAACTTTAATTCTTAGAGAAGTGAATGTTGAAAACTAACTTTATATATCACTGGAAAAATCAAATGCTATTAAGTGAAAATGGTGGCTTTTAATAGATCACGACTGAAGGACATTCCAGAGTCATAGTTTGTAGGCTGTAGAAAAAAGTCTGGTCTTAGTTTCTTCCTTACGGCCATTAGCTATGTCTTACTTGAAGGTTTGCAAGCTGCTTTACATGACATTAGCTCATTTGAGCCACAGGATCTCTTTTTAACAGGGATTATTATCTCCATTTTAGAGAATAAGAAACGAGGGCCAGAGTTGAGATGATTTGTCTATTGTCACACAACTAGTATAGTGGTTGATATTAGAAGACCGGAGTAGACTGCAGAGGGCCCTTGTTCTTCAGTTACAGAATGACACCCCATTCTTCTGGCCAGCACAAGAATGTTACCACATCTTAGTGATGATACTCTGGGAGAGAATGGATTTTAGAGGAGAGACTGCCTTGAGTTAATTAACACTGGAATGAAAGAGGTGCCATTGACCAATTTCTTTTAAAATAAATTCACGCTTTTTTTTTGGACATTTGGTTACTTCCAGATGACCTCTCCTCCCTCCAGTAAAATGCATATTTGTAAGAAAGATGCCCTATAACCCAATACATTGGGCATGCCCAAAATGTATGCTTCATTCCATTCCTATGGTCCATCACCTCTATGTCAGAGGATGGGCACATGCTCTCTGGATTTGTGACGATTGTATTGATCAGAGTTCAGAAGTTCTTAATTATGTTTTTCTTTCTGTACCAATTTTTTTATTTTGGAATAAACATCGCTAGAGACATTCCTGAAAGGAAGTATCATGTTCCCGTTGGGTGCTTAGTTGGGAAGAACGACTTGATCAGAGAATCTGTTTAGTTTTGATATTTAACAGGATAGAAACATAGGATCAGAGTAAGATCTGGAAGGGGCCTTAGAGGCTGTCTAGTCCAACCCTCTCATTTTGTATTCGAGGAATTAAGGCCCTGAGAGGTCACATGACTTGCGAAAGACATATAGGTCATAAAATGGTAGAGTTGATATTTGTGCCTAAATCCTCTGGCTCCCAATTCAGTGTTCTTTCTACTACAATACATTCATAGCTAATAATAATAGCTAACCTTTTATATAATGCTTAAAGGTTTGCAAACTGCTTTACAGATATTATCTTATTTGATTATCATGAACAACCTTTTATTATGTCCATTTTACAGTTGAGGAGACTGAGGCAAACAGGTTCACCCAGCTGTTAAGTGTTTAAAGCTGAATTTCAGCTCAGGTCTTCCTGACTCCAAGTCCAGCCCTTTATCCACTGTTTAGCTGTTATATGTTCATGACTACTTACTGGGGAGGAAAAACCACGGAGAGATTTCTGCTGGCCCCCATCCACTACCCAATCCCAACAGGGATTATCTTTTTTGAAGCACAGAGTGTCAAGGGGAGGATATTAGCCAGCTATCAGAGGCCGATAACAATCTTCCTCAGTTCTCACTATGGTATCCTAGATTTTCATCTCCATAGAGGTTATCTCCCCACTCTCCCTTCCCTCACCATCATTCTATAGCCTATGACTCTAGTTAAGGTTGTGTGGTTTCCCCCAATTAGGTAATGTCCCTGAGAATCAGGTCTTCTGTTGAGCTATTTACTACCAGCTTTTCATCAGATCTACTGTGACTCACAGTTTTGGTGCCTGGGGCAAGCAACAGAAAAATATTCTGAAATCAATCTGTTATTCCTGATTAAAAAGTTGTAAATTGGTTCAAGTGGCCCAATAAACAATTTGGAATTATGACAACCATTAAATCTTTGACCCAGAGGTGCCACTGTTGGGCCCATATTCGAAAGAGTTCAAAGATAGTAACGGGATCTTCATAGAGGCACTTGTTGTGGGAGCAAACTTTGACAATCTGGAAACACAGTAGTAGATAGGCGTCAGTTCAGAAATGACCTGAACAGATTGTGCTATATGAGTGATATTATCATACTGTAAGAAATGAGGACTTGAGAGAAATATGGAAGGATTTTATGAAGTGATACCGAATAAAATAAAGAGAACCGGAGAATCAGTGACTCTAGTAATGTAAATGAAAAGATCTATTAAAAAAGTTCCATACTATGTCATTTTAATGATCAGTCTTGGCCTCTGAAGAGGCAAATGGAGTAGTGCATTTCTCTCTTTTCTCTGGAGAAACAGGAACACGATAGCCGGGGAATGTCTTACACGTTGTCAGATGTAGCTGCCTAGCCAGTTGCCTTTTCTTGGCTGCTTTCTTTGTTATGAGGGAAAGCTTCTGGGGACGGGAAGCAGGCAGGAAGAACGTAGCTGGAAGTTATGGTGAGGTCAAAACAAATCGCATCAATACAACTTTTGAGAAAGAAGGAGTTATGACAAATTAGGGTGAGCCCTTCCCACTTCCTGCTGGCCTCTCCTCCTCCCCAGGGGAAATGGGTTAAAATGGTAGCTCTACTTCGTGCCCCTTAAATGATGGTGCCTCAGAGCAAAGTCCTAGCTGAACGTTCACCTTATGGTTACGACTCTTTTAGTCAGCACCGAGTATTGCAGGGTTTTGCCCAGCAGACCCTTAGTAAATGTTTGTCAAATTTAATTACTCATTGACGGTGGAGGACAGGTGCTGAAATCTGGGAACACCTGGCATGTTCTCTTTGTAGCTGAAATAGCTGGAACCCAGTTCTCTAGGGGAACTCCGGCTGAGACTTGAACATCACAGTTCCCACTTGAATGCCATTTCTCTCTAGCTTATTTTTCTCTGCCTGGATTGAATGTGATTTCTTTCCCTTAGCAATTATAGCCCTGATCAATACAATGTCCTCCCACCCCTCTTCCCAGCAGGCTTTCAGCATTTCTAGCTATTGGCTCTTCTCAAGGGGGGAAGGGGGAAAAGGTCAAGGTGAGGGGAGAAGAGCACCCCTTTGGACTTAAAGGAGAAGCACATCTCCCATCCCAGCTTGGAGGATGCAGCTTGGATTTATTTTGGGGGGACGTGGGGGAGGGCAGTCGTGGCTTGTCTATTTAGAATGTTTTATTCATAGTGCAAGGAAAAATTAAATCTTTAAAAAATAACTGCATGAAATATGAAAACAATCAGGCGTCATTGTTAATATAAAGAATAGCTCATTATTTTCCCGATGGTAAAGATTGAGTCCTTCACTGTGATTAATAAAGGATAGTTGTTATCTGCTTTGGGTACAAAAATTCATGTACAAAAGAAGCTCTTTGGCAGATTAAAAGGAAAAAAGGGAGCATGGACACTTGTATCTGAACTGCTAATTAAAAGACTTAACTTATTAGGCTTTGAGGGGGGAAAAAAAGAAACAAACAAGTATAATTTGCCTGATTAATTTTTTAGTCTGCTCTATTTCATCTAACTACACCTTTTAGTGAAAATGACAAATCGAACTTGCCAGACTGTGGTTGATAAGGAAGATAAAGGCCATATATTTTAATGTCAGAGAAGGTCTTATTAAAGGAACCTTAATTACATTAGGTACCCATGAAACATTAATTAAATACTGTCTAAAATAATTAGGTCCAAGTTACTGATGGTTTAATTAAAGCCAGTTTCTTTTTTTATAAGAAAACTAAGGATTCGGTATCTCTCCGATGGCAGCATAATTGATAGTAACGTCAAGAAGGCAAAAAATCATAACCTTGACACCCTCCCCCCCACTTCAGGCTGAGGAAGATACGGTTAACATGTCCATCCTGGAGCAACTTTGTTCCCCATTGTGCCCAACACAGGCTGGGATGTGCTGCGTACCTTCTGAATTCTGAGCACTGTTAAGGCAGCCTCCGGTTGCTTGCTGGAGTTAGACTTTGGAGTACCACCCTCTGCCTCATAGCTAGAATCAAAGGATCTTAGAGTTGCAAGAGATCTTAGACATCACAGGATGAGAGTTTTGATTCTAGAAGAGGCTGAAGTCATCTAGTCCAATCCTTTTCTTTCACAAAGGTGGAAACTGAGGCCCTGGGAGGGGAAGTGACTTGCCCAATATCATAAATCAAATGGCTGGGAAAATGACAGAAATATACACACACATACACATATTTTGAAGGACAAGTCAAAGATTTGTATATATGTGTGTGTGTGTGTGTGTGTGTGTATGTGTGGAGAGAGAGAGAGAGAGAGAGAGAGAGAAAGAGAGAGAGAGAGAGAGAGAGAGAGAGAGAGAGAGAGAGAGAGAGAGAAGCAGCTGCCAAAGTCCACTTCTTTCCTATCTACTTGCAACTTGGCAACTCTGGGCAAGATTCTGCTAGTCTCTCACATTTGGAAAAAGCTATAAATTAAGTTTTGCAAACAACCAATAAAGGCCTAACTCTTATATTCCTAATTGCTTTTATTTTGTGGCTCCAAGATCTGCAGGGGCTTTGCATGCATTATCTTCTTGGATCTTATGAACATATCAAAATCACCATCTGGTTCCATTGTTGTGTCTTTGACTTGTCCTTTAAAATAAGTGTGGAGTTGCATACTTTGGATTTAGCCATTCCCTCCCCCCCCCCCATTTTTCTCATCTTGTTTCTGTTCATCGCAGGTTGTCAAATGAACATTTATCAAGACTCTTTTAGAACTTAGTACACCACCTCTGCCTCATCTGGCGGTGTGTTTGCCTAGAGTCCTAGCAGTAAGCAAGCTATGACACCGGCCAGGAGAGACTCAGAAGCATCAGATATTGTAGTCTCTGCCCTCCGAAAGCTTACAGTCTACTTGAGAGACTTACAGTTCAGCTTCAACACTGAACATCTTAGCTGTTGCAATTTTCTTCCTCTCTTCATTTCCCTCTGTCACCAGTTTTAAATGAATCCTCTGTCATTGAGTTCATGCACCAAATCTAATTTGAAGTCCCTCCCTCAACTTTCATGTCTTTAAACATTCTGCTTTAACTACTTTTCTTTCTTGTTAAAATTATCAACTAGCTTGGCTGGGACCTGATCATGGAACCCGTTGCCAGTTGAGATCTGTGGGCGGGTTGAAATAAAATAGCACTGGGGTTATTCCACCATCTAAACCAAGAACCCAAATGGATAGCAAGTGGGGAGTGTGTATTTGTGGGAGGGTAAAGCTTGGGGGTCATATCTCAGAAGCCTTTTCATTGCTGAGAAAGAATATAACCTGGTTTGGGTTTGGGCTGTTTTTCCCCCCAAACTTTGCTTTGGGTAATCACACTGATTGATCTTTGCCAACAGCATTCCCTATAGACTCTCTTCATTTTTTTCCCTGACTCTTGAGATATTAAAATGAAGTTAGCAAAACCTTTAGTATTTCACTCATACCACTGTTGTGAGACTCCACGGATTAAAAAGTTCTTTGCAAACCTTCAAAAGCTCTAGAAACCCCTATCATTCTTCTTATAATAGTCTAATTCTTATTATTCTTACTAGTATTATTACATTGACCAGTATGTTTTGAAATACCTTCTGGGAGATTGTCTCTGTGTCTGTGTCCTACATTTATATGCTAAGTCCAGTGAGAACTTACTCTAATCTCTATGGTATTTTTATACAAGGTCTTTATGGCCTTTAACAAATGTTCAATAAGTAGAATAATCATCATTTAGAGTCTTAGAGCTAAGGATGCATCCTCCCTACCCTGTCTCAGCTCCAAGAACTTAGTTTTATCATGCAGTACTAGAGGAGCCCTTATCTGGTTTAAAGCTTTCATCCAATATTTGCGTTCACTTCATACTCTTTTAATTGCTAAGATCTTTGTTATGGGATTTAAAAATGGCTGGGGCCTCAAAGGTGATATCAGCAGAGGACAAACTCCAGCAGGTCCTACCCTGCTATTATATTTGCAATATTGGCCCCGTCACAGATCAAATGTGCTTTCTGAGGGTTAGCTCGTCGCCAACAGGCAGCTACTTGGTGATGAATTCTCAGACCATTGCAGCTCATGAAACAAAGACATTTATTTAGCTTCTGACTAATATTCCTACAATACTTTTTTATTGGGGAGCTAATTCAAAGCATATTTTAAGGAGATTGTGGTTCCAACATCACATATCTTATTCAATTACATTGACTTCAATTCAACAAGTATTTAAAGTTCCTACTACGTGCAAGGTTTCTATGTTTAGGTGTTAGAGACACAGAGGCAGAAATGGAAGAGTACTTGCCTTCAAGTAGTATACATTCTGTTGGTGGGAGCTAGTGGGATTCCAAGAGGCGAAGGTGATAAAGAATTGCATTCCAGGGATGAGAGATGGCCTGTGCAAAGGTGGAAAATGAAATATTGTATACATCGAGTGGGCCAGTTTGGATGAAGTATAAGGTGTGAGAGGATAAAGAATGTGAAAATGGCCTAGAAAGATGAGTTAGAAGCAGATTGTGAAGGGCCTTAAATGTCAAAGGGTTTTGTGTCTTATAAACCTGAATTTTCTATATCTTCGTGTGATGATTGTATGGGTACAATTCTTGACTCCTTTAGTGTAAGGTTGGAGGAAATTCTGGAATTCCTGTTGGATTATTTTAGGTTGAATGGATACTGTAGGAATTATTTAATAAGAACAGTGTCATTTCCTGTCAAGCTTGCATTGCTCATCTCAGTAATATATATTGCTAACCCCCTCCCTCTTTTCCAGCTTTCCAACTGCTTTTAGTAACTTTCTGGCCTCATCAGTGACTTAACAGACAACAATGACCACTCTTATCCCCGTGTCTCTTGTCTACATTGATACGCCTTCTTCTGGTTAAAATATAAGCTCCATGAGGGCAGAAACGATTTCTTTTTTGCCTCTGTATCTCCAGTGTCTGATATGGTGTCTGGCATATCGTTAACACTTAAAAATGCACATTAGATCAGATTGCACATGCAATATCTCACAGAGAGGAGGCCTCCTTGCTTCCTAACAGTTTTACTAAACTTCCCGGCTCTTCCTGTGCATCTATTTTGGAAGCATCATCTCTGTGAGAGAGAAGACACTGTTTCTGACTCAGGGTAACAGAGTCAAGGCTTCAAAAACAATACTAATTTTGATTGGATGTCAGTAAGGAGCAATAAAGCAATCACCAGTTGCCTCAGACATTCCTTGATTGGGAGACCTGTTTCCATTAAACATTTAAAATCATGTAATGTTAGAGCTGGAAGGCTCCTTAAAATCTTTTTCAATTCATCCCCTCACCAGCCTTTCAAGAAGGCGAAAACAAAAATTTGGGAAAAGTGATGTCACTTCTCCCAGGTTAGAGACATGGCTGGCAAAGAGTGGAGACGAATAAACCTGGATCTCTTATACTCCACATACCTGGTAATATTGACATGTTTCACACATGGACAGAAACGAACTGATAACTACAAAAAATGGAACTAAGAATGCCCCAAAAGAAGAAATTAAACTTTTTTTGCCCCGGTTACAACCCAATCCACTTTGGTTACCTCTCTATCCCCCTATTCCTTCTAGTCTTATCTGTTTACTGAACTGGGGATTAATGGATATAAGAAAGATGTGAGCAGTAGGTACCTAGCATTCCCCAAAAGTTGGAGACCTAAGTTTCTTGGCCTGATGAATCAATGTATGGTAACCATGGGACAGAGAGTGGAGTTTAGGATGACTGACTTTGAAATAATAGTCAATTTTTTTTTCTTCCCAAAGTGACTAGAGATGTATTCTCCTATGGCTTCCCTTTCTAGCAGACAGTTCATCAGACATTTTTCTTCCCCTTTTCAAGGCTGCTTTTCTTTCATTGACAAGGCTTTGAAAAGAAAGAATATTGTGTCTCTGGTGTTTTCATTGCTTTGTTAAAATAGAAAACATTCTACGTTTAGGCCTTTTCTTTGTGCCTTTCGGGTTTTTCTTACAGCTCTATTGGATGGGATCACAAATTTCCGTCACAATTGAGTTGATAATACAAATGTGAGTGATGTGTATAGATTCCAGGGAGCTGAAAATAGGCATGTTTTAAAGGGGATTTTTGTGCTCTGAGCTTCCTTGATCAGAGTGAGGTACAAAGCAGTCTAACAACAGCTTTTGCGCTTTAGATGTGAAGGCTCATTTGCATTTTCTATCTTTAATTCTCTACTAATGTCTAAAGATAATAAGTTAATTATAAAAGGCAACTTTTGTCATTGGAAGGTACCGTGAAATGTTTGGCGGATTTCACAAGTTTTCCAAGGGTTATACTACTTTTTACACTGCAATTCAACATAAGGAAAGTTGTCATTTGTGGGATGCTAAGCATCTGAGATCTAAATTAATTTCAGTGTCCTTTAACAGACAGTAAATATAAGGCCTTTCACTTAGTAGGTTCACAGTTAATGTTTGTTGATTGAATGGTCATTATACTCTGAAATGGCAGAGCAGACAAACTCTGAAAAGGGGATGCTGAATTTGGAACAAAAGGAGAAATGAATGAATGGGAGACTGAAGACTCCCTGTCAAATACTTCCCAGAAATAGCCCCCTTTACTCTACAGGATGTTAATTCACAAAAATTCCATTTCTAATAAAAAGTGCCCTCTTTCCCTACAACAATGAAACACAAAAGGAATCATGGACTGGCGGACTTTGATTTTATTTTTTTTTAATGTTTGCCCTGTTTCATTGGCTTTTCTTCCAAATCTATTATGATCTTTGTGAAAGGAGGAGCTCAAGTAGATGAGCTCTGGGATTCTTTCCTGCTCTGACATCCCAAGATTTATGATTATTTTGGAGTCTTTATTTATGCTATTTATTTGGTTTAAGAATCAAGCCAGGGATGTTTTTCCTCCCCTCCATTAGCAGAGTTATTCAGTTTACTGATTCCATAGGAGTGAATGCAAAATATATTCGAATTTCACAAGAAGTCTTTTTTCATTTATTGTGTTTAGTTCTACTATAATGTAACTTCTATCCATATCAAATAATAATAACAATAACAATACCAGCATTTATATAGTGCATCAAGTTTTAAAAAAGCAGAACACAGATTCATTTTGTAAATACTAAATAAAAACTGTAACTATGAGTGGAAGCTGGTGGTCAGAGAGATACCTTAGGATCATCACTTTTAAGCTGGGCATTGAAGAACATTTAAAGTAAATCCCTTCATTATTTTAAAGATCAGAAAAGAGAGGCATAAAGGGTTAAGTGATTTGCCTACAGATAATAAGTCAGAGAACCAAGATTTAAAGCCAGGCCCTCTGATCTCAGAAGTGGTGCTCTTTCCACTAAACACTTACATAAACTATCCCTATTTTTATTGGTAGCTCCTGCTACCTGATATATAGCACAAGCATATTCTGGGTAGAGGTAGCAGTTGGAAGTATCCATTGGACAGAGGTATCTACTTAGGAAACGAAGAGATCTTTAAGCCAATTCCCAAACCTTCCTAAGGCAGGTCACAAAAGTACCCAACCAAGAATATCAGGTATCTTAGATTTCAACTCATCTGTGTGTTTTTTTTTTAATTTTCCTAAGAAAAAAGCTGGGGATGAGAGCTGGGGAGGTCACAGTCACTTAATAAAATAGTGGCAGTGATTGAACTGGAGCTCAGGTTGGTGACTTCCCAAACCCTAATCTCCTTTCACTGTACCAGGTGCTAGCTTCCCATTGTCCACCTTAATTTCTATCAGGCCCTCTGGCCCCGGTAACCCTTTTTTTTTTAAACTCTTTTCACATTCTGGAATTTAAAGTTTCTCAAATGAGGCAATACAAATGGACAAAAATGATTCTTCTTAACTAGGCAAATAATGCCATGAAAAAAGATATATCCTCTAAATTAAAGCAGGCAGATGTTTCATTGGTATTTTAAACACAGTTACCATGGCCATGGCAAAACTCCACAGATACACAAATGGCCTTGGCCTGTGGGCTTAGAGCCATAATTAGTCTTTACTCTAAGACACCAATATAGGAAGGAGGCACACTTCCTTCCTGGAAAGGAAATATTTCATTTTGGAGATGAGGCACACTTCCTTTCCATGGTGATTGCCATTCCTATACCTCATCTATCTGCCAGTCTATATGTGTATCCCTAGGGGGCAGCCACTTTGGCAACCCTCTCCAGGATTCCACCTTTTCTCCAAACCCCCTGGTGACCAGGGTCGGAGTCTCTGGGATGCATTTCCCTTTTTTTTCACAACATACCACTAGTCAGAACTCCTCTCTGCTTTTAGCCCGACTGAATTTGTGCCAGCTACGAAAATGACGAATTACAGCTCTGATCTAAGGCCTCCGAATGGAGCACTGGAAAGTTGATGAAGCCTCTAAGACAAAGTGACAGCAAACAGTTTTCCTAATAACAAACAAGGTTGGCGACAAGGTGGACAGAGCTGTTAATGAACACTTACCTAGTGTCCTGCACAATTTGCTATGAAGAGATTTCCTAAAAAGGGTTGGGCCAATGAATTACAGAGCAGGATGCAATAAGGAAGGGAGAAACATGTCCTGTTATCAGTCACACACATTCAAGCCAGAGCCTAGAGCAGCACACTAGACAGAACTCTAAGCTCTGGGATCTTCTCATTCAGCCAAGATTGCTTCATACAAAAGTTGACAATACACGCCTGAAAGCCATTGTTGATATTCAACATTTTTGAAATAACTGAACAGAATAGACAATAAGACATGAAGGAAAACTTGGAAGGGAGACTGGCTTGGAGTTTGATTTCCAAGAGGAACGTGTGCTCTGAAAAATAGGCAACAAATATTTTTCTCCCTGAATGTTCAATTTATTTGAAAATATAAAGGAATAAAGTTGATTCTCTTTGCCACTTTCAAGCTGCAGCAGCAGTAACAGCAACAACTACAACAACAGCAGTAACAACAACAAGGAGAAGCAGATGTCCATTTCTACTGGTAGTTAAAGTAACCTCCTGTTTGATTTTTTTTTTACATTGAAATATCCACTTGTGCTCACTCCATGATTCTCCTTCACAGTTCAGTGATGTCAGGTGTGAAAACAGACAAGGGAGTGAGGTGTAATAGCATAATAGCTTCTGGAAACTTCCTTTCATAACCAACTATCGAATGCCAGAGCTGGAAAAGGCTGCAGAAATCAAATCACATTTATACATTGGGAAATTGAGGTCCAGAGAAGGGAATCAGTCTGTACAGTTATAGAGTAGATGCACAGATCTGTAACTACAGAGTAGTTACAGGGTAGGGACCAAGCTGGCTTTTCCCTCCAGCCTTCTGCACACAGATTATTACTGTGGTTTTTTGATCTGAAACTGGGATTTGATCAGTGTAAGAAATTTCCAGGATGGAAAATCCCTCTGCTTATGCAGACAACAGTTAGAGTATAATTTGCTTTATTTCAGAGAGATGCTTGATAGTATTAGAAAATTAAGCAATCTGTCCAGGGTCCCACAGTTGATATGGGTCAGAGCCAGGAATTGTTCAACCCAAGTTTTGCTAATACTAAGCCAGAGGACCAGAGAACGTCAAAGACCAGCAGGAATTCAGGGACCATTTGGAACAAAGTGGATCTTTTCTCGACATGATGGATAAGTGTTCATCTAGCCTTTGTCTTACAACCTATTGTTAATGGAACCAGAGGAATATCACATAGCAGTTTACGTAAGTCACAAATCATAACTTTATGATTAATTCCCTACTGATCAGCACAAGACCTGCTTTATTTCCAGCCTGGGCTAGTTTGCCTCCTCATAGGCAGCCTGGTGTCCCCCGTGCTCCCAGGACTCACCTCACTACTACAGTCCTTTCTTTAAAAAAAAATTAATGTATTAATTTTTATTTTATTTTTATTGTTTATATTCTAGAAGAAAAGTTTAAAAACCCTTTAAAACTTTTAAAATAATATTTTATTTTTCCAAATACATGCAAAGATAGTTTTCAATATTCACCTTTGCAAAACCTTATATGAATTAATTTTTACAAGCATTTATTATCTTTTTTTTGGCACTGCCTCTAGCCATTGAACAGCTTAAAAAACCCTAACATAAAACAAAAATTCTCGTCACTCCTGTCCAAAAACATATGTCTCATCCTGCATCTTGAGTAGTCTATAACCAATTTGGCAGGAACCTTCAGTCCTCTAGACTCATGGTTTATCATTGCCTTAATCAGAGTTCCAAAGTTTTTCAAAGTTGTTTTTCTCCATAATCTATCTATCTATCTATCTACCTATCTATGTATTTATTTATCTATCTAGTCCTATATAATCTTTAAGTGTCAGATGCTAGGATTCAAGCTTGGTTTCTTGGCGCCATGAAATCCTATCTGTCAACCATAATCTTTGTTATTGGTAGATATTAGAAATTTTCCTTGTGATGTTTTTCTGTCTAAGATTACAATGGGTCTTTCAGAAGAGTGAATATTTCTTTTCACTTTCCTATATATCATTCAGTTGTTTGTTCAGAAGGTCTTCCAAGTGTTTTTCTGTAGACTGTTTCCTCAAAAGCCTGCTGTTTTTCCTGTGCTACTTTTAGCCTTGGAAAGTTCATGCTAATGGTCTTTGTGGCTCAGCAGTAGAGATGACCTAAGTAATACAATTCAGAATTAGAAAACCAAAATATAATATAATTAACACGGTTTGTTTTTCAGCCTTGTCACTTTTGAAGGTTAGATATAATGAGAGCAGGAGATATAATCTGGGCTACCAAATTACATTTGCTTGTTTAGAAAATGTTAGAAAATCTCTCTAGCATGATCAGAAATGTGGCTGATTGTCACATTTGGCAAAATTGGCTGCTGTCTCAAGATATGCTTAAAAAGGGACATCAAAGTGGGCAATTGTGGAGTTGTTTCTCTGTTGGTCCAGTAAAGGCCTGTGTGTGCAGACCACTGATGACAAGTGAGCATTGGAAACATTTCTCATTTATTATGCAGATGATTATTATGCTAAAAAGGATGGGAGTGAACAGGAGGCATTTTGTGACTAGAATTTACTTACTTCAAGTGCCTGAGATTAGATACAGGAAATGAAGGGGAGGCCTTTTTCAGCACTGGGGCTATTGTAAAAGCCTGGAGAGTCTGCTCCCACTTACATCTTGTGCAATGACTATGATGGTTATTAGAGGCATGATGTGTCATGAGGGAGGATGACAGGCTGAGCCCATTCTCAGACCTGTATTTAACCCTTTCTCGGTTTATTGTTTCTTTCTCATTTTTTTTTCTCTGAATGTTAGCGGGTATGATTGTGAAGTTCTGAGAACAACTGGGGGCCATAGGTGGAAAAACCTTCTTCTGGATTTCTGGGCAATTTTCCCAAACTGATCTTGGACAAGTCATTGTTCTCTAGGGCTCGTTTTTTGTTTTTTGTTTTCTCAGCTGTTCTAATTTATGTGCTATGATTCTAAGATGCTCAAAATATTTTAGTTGTACAGTTTTATTGATGTCTTTATATACCTGGTGAGCTTTCCCTTATAACAAAGAAAACAATTAAACAAAAGGTGACTGAAAGAGTATACAATATTCTACAGCCATGGCCTTTTTTTCCATCCTATATTTCAAAGGAAAAGATTTCCTTTCCATTGATTTCTTTATCTCTTCTCTTTACCCATCACTTTTCATCTATACTATTGCAGTAGCTTCATAATTTGTTTCCCTGACTTGAATCTCTCTGATCTCTCCTTCACTCAGCTGCCAAAGTGGTTTTCTAACAGCACAGTTCTGGCTGTGTCACACCTATATTCACCCCTCTGTTTTCCTCTTGTCTTGAGGATCACGTATAAATTCTCCCTTAAACATTTAAAGCACTTCTCAACCTGGCTGTGATTATAGCTTTTCAGCCTTATTATAATGGTTCCTCCACTTCATGTATCCCACAGGCCAGCCAGATCGACCTTCTTATGGCCCTCCATGTCCTGTATCCATGTTTTTTCTGTAGTTGGGGCCCTTGCCTAGAATAAGTCGAGAGCATGTACAATTCCACAGCATTCCCTGCCTCTCTACTGTGAAAAGGAAGCTTTAATTATCTGTTCCCTTTATGGGTTAGCTTTTAGTTACTCATAGTTTGTCTTCCTTTAATCGATCTTTCCTTTACATTGTGTTCATTGTTCCTTTGTTTTTACTTATTTTCCTCTGTATCAGTTCATAAAAATCTTCCTGAATTTCTCTGAATTCTTCATATTCTTTTTTAAATAATACCTGCATTTATTTATCTTTTACTTATTTTTACATTTTGATAGTATTTTATTTTTCCAAATCCATGTGTAGTTTTCAACCTTCATTTTTGTAAAACTTTGTTTCAAATTTTTCTCCTCCCTCCTTTACAGCCCTCCCCAAGACAGCAAGAAATCTGATATAGATTAAACATGTGCCTGAATTCCTCATATTATTACTGCATAATATCACAGCAAATTAATATGCCACAGTTACATCAGTTGTTTCTTTGTTAATGGGCATCTATTATGTTTCTAGGTTTTTTGCTATCACAAAGAATGCTTCTGTGTACATACTGAATCTCTGCTTCTGTCTTTGACTTCCCATGTGCCCAGTTGTGGGATTTCTGGATCAAAGGAATGGACAAAGCAATCACTTTATTTTCGTCATTTACAATTGATAAGCAAAAACTTGCACCATTTTGACAGCTCTACCACCATCATATTAGTGTGCCTGTCTTCCCACAGCCTTTCCAACACTGATTAAGCTTTTTTGGTCATCTTTACCAATTTGTAGGGTATAAGGTGAAATCTTAGACTTGTTTTAATTTGTATTTTTCTTACTATTATCGATTTGGAGCAGGTTTTTAAATGGTAATTCATAGTTTGCAATTCTTTTGAAAACTGTTGGTTCATATCCTTTGATCATTTATCTATTAGGGAACAGCTCAAGATGTTTTCACAGAAACCGAGGATTCAGCCACATTAAGAGACAGCTCTGTGGATTAGAGTGTGTCTTCCCTCACACTTTACATCCCTCCTTAGGCATACTATGTTTTCAGCTGCATTGATTGATGGCTAGAATTGATTGACAGATGTGGCAAACCCCATCAGCAGGGATGCCCTTTGTAAAGAGAATGATTAACCTCCAGTATCCCTGCCTGTTCCCCTGGGTTCTACAACTTCCTCAGAGTACGGGAAAGCAGGACCAATGAATCACTCTTTTCAGAATGAAACAAAAACCTTTATACCATCTCCCTCAAGAAATGTTTTTGGTGCTTTCTATAGCTGGGCAGCAGAAAAAAATGTTTTTGAGGCCAGTGTTTGAGTTACTGTAGATGGAGTCTTTGTCTGTGACAGTGCTTGTCTGGCTGCAAGGAAATAAGTATTCCTTCCAGTGATCCAAAGTCCATACTTCTCTTTTTATACTTTTTTTCTTCCATCTTGTATCTCATTTGCTTATGCTTGTGTCTCACCACTCTTGTCCCCTTTGCTCTTGACTGTAAGTTTCATGAGGGCAAGAATTATGCCTTCCTACTTTTGATATCGCTGTCTCTATGTGACCCTGATCAAGTCTTTTCCCCTCTCTAGCCCTCGGTTTCCTTATGTATAAAAATGAAAGGTCTGGATTAAATTGCTTCTAATATTGGTTCCATTTCTAAACCCTGTTAAAAACCCTATTAAATGAGAGTGCTTAACACATTATCTTCTTCACTAATGGTGGGGTGGTGGGGGTGATGGTGCGTGCGTGTGCGCGCGTGTGTGTGTGTGTTGTATATGTATGTGTTATGTATGTGTTGTGTTTGTTCTGGATCTGTAATTTAATTTGTATGTGGGAGCTCCTGGTGTGAAAATGGTCAAAGTGGTCAGATCCTGTCACTTATAGTTACTAGAACCTTTAAGAAGTTAAATGACTTGCGTATGATCACACAGCTCACATGTGTCTTTAAAGAGGAAGGATCAATTGAATTTCAAGGTTGACTTATTTTTTGAACTCCAATGCTCCTCCTCTTTCCACTGCATGCCACTTCCTCTCCTGACCTCTTCTCATATTTACTAAATTGATTTGGAGGGGTCTCTGTGACCATTGCTTTCAGATTTTGATACTGTGAGGCTAGAAGCAGGGAGGGGAGATGGGTACAATTATTTTCCCTTTGGAAATGTTCCTTCTCCAAATTTCACTACTAAGGAAGTAGCTGGGGAAAAGGGATAAGTGATTACAATTCTGTGGGAATATTCATGGAATCCAGAAAGTGTGCAGATT